>NW_027256881.1:290864304-291488054 GCF_029215685.1 Pituophis catenifer annectens
TGCATTGTGATGTCTGCCAAATGATGCTTTGGGATTTGGGCCAGAGTTTTCTTTGGTGTATGCTGATTATTTATTATTTTTGCTTTGTAAAACTGTCATACTTTTATTGAGTACCAGTTAAAGATTGTGATAAAATAACATGTATGTTTGTGTGATTCACAACTTTACATGTTTTATATGATATATTTTCTTGCTACATGCATTACTGCATAACTTAATCAAGAACATGCATTATAATTTTGTAAGAAATGCAAAAATGGTCAAACTCTTATTTTAGCTTGCATGTTGGGAAACAGAGATTATAATATCTATGATATCTCCCATATTTACCTCTTGCCATTTGTTATACAGGCTAACATTGATTATAGATCCATTAGTAGAAACAGATTATATTAGATCTTGGATGTAAAGGAAGGGAAGAAGTTTGTATCTCCATTACTTCATTTCTGAAGCATGCAAATTGTTAGCAAGGAGACCATTGTCTGGGGAGTTACCATCATTTTACTGTGGTAAATGTGCAAGGGTAACAAGAATATGTAATATAAAACTCTTGAATATCTTCATAAACAATTTAGATGTAGAAGGGCAAGTCCTTAAATTTGCAGATGACACCAAGTTGGCAGGAATAGCCATCATCCCAGAAGATAGGCTCAAAAACCAGAATGATCTTGACAGACTTGAACACTGGGTCCTATCTAACAAAATAAAATTCAATGCTGAGAAAAGTAAGGTTTTAAATTTAAGCAAGAAAAACCAAATGTACAGGTGTAGAATAGGTAGAACTTGGCTCAATAGCAGTAACTGAGAGAGGGATCAAAGACTCCTAGTAGACAACGAATTAAATATGAGGCAGCAGTATACTGCTGCTGCCAAAAAAGCCAATGCTATTTTAGCATTAACAGAGCGTTAGAATCAAGATCATGTGAAGTGTTAGCACCACTTTATAATGGCTGTCCAGATTCACAGAAAGAGTAGTGGAAGCTTGGAATTCTGCTGAAGCCACATAGGTATTTTCAGCCAGTTCGCACCCCTTCAGGAGAACCAGTTGTTAACTTTCTGAGCAGTTTGGTGAACTGGTTGTTGGAAGAGATCATTAGGGCAGAGAACCGGTTGTTAAATTATTTGAATCCCACCACTGGGTATTTTCCATTTGTCTTACACACAGAAAAATTTCATTTTCATGTCACAATTCATAATGGTGTTACTGTTTATGCACTTGACTAAAACATTGATCTTAGAGATTAGTCAACATAACACTGATGAATAAATAAAAGCCCTAAGTAAGTCACCTATTGGAAAAGCTTGAAGAGCTGTTATGATATTTCCCATTTATCTATGAAATGAAATAAGATTACATTTTGGATAGCACTTAAATAGACCACAGTTGGCACTCAGAAAAGAATGAGAAAGACTTGATTTTTCTGAACTGTGAAAAAAGTTTTAGATTGAGTCACTTAATTAAAGGCATTCATGGGAAGAATTCAGTTCTTTACGTGATTAAAATTAAGCCACCTGGTGCACTTCAGTTATTCTGCGGCTGATCTGAGGAGAATAAATATCTGTCCCAAAGATGTGCCATTAGCGAGTGTACTCTGTAAAAAATGTCTCTGAGTCTGTTTTTGACTCCTGGTGACTGTTTGGACAAATCCCTGTAGCCTTTCCCTGTTTCTTAGGGCTGAGAGAAACTGATTGGCCCAAAGTCACCCAGCTGATTTTGTGATTAAGGTTACAAAGTCACCCTCATCAAGAAGCTCTTTAGTTCCTCTTCACTTTCTGCCTTTAGAGTGGTATCATCTGCATAAGAGCCTTGATAGTACAAGGGTTTAGTGCACCCTGTTATTAACACAGCTGCCTGCAATTTCTGCTGGTTCGAATCTCTCCAAGGCTCAAGGTTGACTCAGCCTTCCATCCTTTCTAAGGTAGGTGAAATGAGGACCCAGTTTGTGGGGGCAATAAGCTGACTTTGTATAAAATATACAAAAGAATGAAGGCTATTGCTTAAAGCATTGTAAGCCGCCCTGAGTCTCCGGAGAAGGGCGGCATATAAATCAAATTAAAAAAAAAAATATCAGAGGTTGTTGATATATTGTTGATATATGTGTGTGTGTGTGTGTGTACAGTTATATATATGTAGGTTGTTGGGGAACCTTATAAACACCTAATGCTGTATCTGAAAAGACATATGTCATGGAATTCTGGTACATTTGTACATTAACTTTAACATGGACATCTTAAGGTTTAAACTATTGCTATGAGTTTTGAACTTTTTTTAGTACATTTTAAAACATCTATCAGATGATGGCTTTGTCATAATATGACATAAAAATCATAGAGTTGGAAGCAATGTGTAATTTAGTGAGCCCCACCTCCCACTCAGTTAGGACACTCCACAGTCCAATATAGTCATTCACATGGAATAGCTGTCCAACTTCTGTTTCAACACATTGAGTAAAAAGAATATCAGCCCCATTGGTGATTTCTTCTATAGTTGCATTGTTATTATCATCCAAACCCTTTCCTAATACTCAATCAGATTCTGCCTTACTTTAAGAGTATTCATTATTTTTTGTCACAACATCCTTTTAGTGGGGTTTTTTTAGGTGTTATCATATCTCATTTTATTTTTAAAGGTTAAATATTTCTTCACAGTTGTATTTCATAGTTCAAGGTGACTTTGAATGGCTTACAAAATAATAATATTCAGGGTGAAGTCTAATCAATAGGAAATAAAGAGACGTGTTTTCTTACAGTAATTTAGAAACTATACTTTTTTTTAACGTGGGTTAAAGTTGCATTTCCACTTTTTTCAGCCACTTTACACTGCTAAGCCGTGTCTCTCTGCATATCTTTCTATCATATCTATCTATCTATCTATCTATCTATCTATCTATCTATCTATCTATCTATCTATCTATCTCTATCTATCTATCTATCTATCTATCTATCTATCTATCTATCTATCAACACTAACGATGCCCTTGAAGTGATGTCCCAGTGCCTGGAGGCCGTGCGGGCCTGGATGGGGAGAAACAGGCTCTGACTCAACCCTTCCAAGACCGAGTGGCTGTGGCTTCCGGCATCCCGATATAGCCAGCTGGCGCCATTGCTGACTATTGGGGGCGAATCATTGGCCCCCACGGAGAGGGCTCGCAACTCCTGAAGGCCTCTGCAGCCAATAACAGAGCTCCAGATTGATCCAGAGCTCTATTATCAGCTGCAGAGGCCTTCAGGAAAGCCTTTGCGGGCCTTGCTGGCTGCAGAAGAAATGGGCTGGCAAGGCAGATGTCAGGGTGTGCAAGGCCTGGCTGCAACTAACTGAAGGTAAGTAGTAGGGCTACAGTAGCTCCACCACCCCCACCCCACCCCAGCTTAATTTTTACCCTTGCACCCTGGAGTGGGTGGGATCTTAATTAGGGCTTATTTTGGGGGTAAGGCTTATATTGGGCGCACATGTAAAAATCAAGCTGGTAATTACTTTCAGGATAGGTCGTATTTTCAGGAAAACATGGTATCTATTAAATCTATCGGCCACTCATCTTACCACAGTGTAACTCTGGACAACTTACAATTTCATAAATAATTAATAATTAAATAATAATTAACAATTATAAATAATAATTTAGTTTTAATTAATTACTATTTTTAATCTTTTTCATATTTGATATTCCCAAACTGAATATCTGTGCCTATGTATATGATGTATATCCCCTACATACATGCAAGTGAAGAACTTGTATTTTTCTCTCCATATTCTGCAATTTTTAGCTCATTTTAAAATAATTTTAGTATCTTTCTGAATTTTATTTTTGCTTTTTATAATATTAACTGTAATACCTCCAAATGCAAAATCTTAAAATTTTATAAGCCTTTTCTCCAAATCCTAATCCAAATCTATATAAATAAAAATGTAAATGTCCATTTGTACATAACCGCACATCTCCGAAAGTTCTTCACCGATTGCTTTCAAATTTTGACACAACGTTGCATTTGACTACGGGCGTGTTTTTATATACCTATATTATATACATGTCACACCTGTGACAGGTAAAAATATGAAAAACATTGGAAAACATTGAAAGACATTGACAAACATTGAAAAACATTGGAAAACAGCGCCACCTGCTGGACGTAAAACCAACACACCAACATTTTACCACATGAATTTTGAAAATTAAATCACAAATTTTTCACTAGGTATAATTCCAAAATATATCAACAAAAAAATATCAGCAGTCCAGATACAGAAGACTCAGGTAGTCCTCGACTTGCAACAATTCACTTACTGACCATTTGAAGTTACAACAGTACTTAAAAAAATGACTTATTACCATTTTTCATGCTTATGACCATTGCAGCATCTCCATGGTTATGTGATTTACATTCAGCTGCTTGACAACTGACTTACATTTATGACGGTTGCACTATTCCTGGGTCATGTGATCACTTTTTGCAACCTTCTGACAAGCAAAGTCAATGGAGAAACCAGATTCACTTAACAACAGGGTTACTAATTTAACAACTGCTGTGATTCACTTAACAAATGTGGCAACAAAAAAAAGTGGTAAAATGGGGCAAAACTCACTTAAGAAATTTCTCACTTAGCAATGTAGATTTTGGTTTCAGTTGTGGTTGTAAATTAAGGACTACCTGTATTAAAGATTGATTGGATTCGATTGGAAAGATTTAAAGAGCTCAAAACCAGATAAGAAAAATATAGTGCTACAAACATAGCAATAGAAACTTAGATATAGAAATTCATAATTTTATAAAATATAAATAGTTGTAAATTAAAGTAATGGGCTCTAGCTTAAGATAGGTAGGAGAGTAGAAACAAATATATTGTTAACATAACATGCTGTGGTGCGGAGAGCTGCGAAGGCCTGGTCTGAAAAGGTAAGGATGATGGTATGGGATGCAGAAGAGGCCGGGCCAGAGACAGAGACAAACAGAGAGAGAGGGTGAGAGATACAGAGAGAAATACAGAGAGACGGGTGGGTGGGTGGGGAGAGAGACACATACAGAGATACAGAGAGAGAGGGTGGGACAGAGAGAGACATAGAGAGATACAAAGAGAGACAGGGAGACAGAGAGGGAGGATTTTGTGGTTCCCATTGTTTTTTAGCAACCGGTTCTCTGCCCTAATCACCAGCTGCGTAGGCGTGGCTCGGGGGCTGTCATATGACTGATGAAAGTGAGTGACATCGAGTTGTCCATGCCCACCAAATGTTCGTGGAGAGTTTGGAACTTCAGCCTCACTCTTTTAGCCCAGCGGAAGCACCAGACCGGGCCACAGCAACACGTGGCCGGGTACAGCTAGTTATTAATAAAAATGTAAGAGGTTATTAGATGTAGGATTAAATTTTTAGCACTAATACTTTATTCCATTTTTTAATTAATAAAATGTTTCTTGAATACAGTGTTTGATACAATATATCAAACTGGCTTTGTATCCGGACTGGCTTTGAAAAATAAAGTTTGGTTTCCCATTCCTTTGCTCTGCTATTGAAAGGCCCCAGGTCCAGCCTTTGATACAATATATCAAACATTTGATAAAATGTTTCTTGAATACAATGTTTCACATAACAATTATGGCATTTAGCTCATATCAAGGAAGAGGAGGAGGAAACATTGGGCAGCACTGAAGTCTTGAGATCAATACTTTGCCTTTAGACCCTCTGCAAGAGCTGCAGATCAGAGGTGGGTTTCAGCAGGTTCTGAGCAGTTCTGGAGAACCGGTAGCGGAAATTTTGAGTAGATCAGAGAACCGGTAGTAAAAATTCTGACTAACCCCACCCCCATCTATTCTCTGCCTCCCAAGTCCCAGCTGATTGGGAGGAAATGGGGATTTTGCAGTAACCTTCTCCTGGAGTGGGGTGGGAATGGAGATCTTACAGTTTCCTTCCCCTGCCACACCCACTAAGCCACGCCCACCAAGCCATGCCATGCCACACCCACCAAGCCACACCCACAGAACTGGTAGTAAAAAATTTTGAAACCCACCACTGCTGCAGATAGTCAATGACAAGATGATTTCTAAAGAGTTGGGATGTCAAATTGTTAAGCTGTTAATTATTGAAAACCTCAGAACAAAATATGCACAGCATAGTAAATAATGTATCAGGCCCCATAGAAAGCTATTGGGACTCTGCCATTCTGTTGGGAGTGGGGGCTTGAGGGGGAATCTTTTGTGAGCTTTCACTTGCTTTGTTGTACAGGGCCTTGAGGGAAATAGGGAAGGGGAAGGAATGTGCCTTTGGTCATCCTAGGGAGGAGGAATGGAATGCAGTTGGAGCTGTCTGTGCTATCTTGATGACAGAGAAAGCAAAACTGAAGTGGCTGAGAGAATGACAGATATCACCTTCTCTGCCTGAGCTTCTCAAAACATCTTTGCCACCTGGGATTGGCTCGATGTTGGACTGGACATTGGGAGGGGCTTTGCTTGCACTAGTTTTATTTAGCATTTTGAGCAGGAAACCTCAGATCCTGCCTAGATCTCCTTTGCTATTCCTGTCTTTCAATAAAAGTTCCTTTTGAAATGCCAAGTATTTCAAGAGTTCTGCTTTCTTGAGAAGACTAGTGAGGCAGGACCTTACAGAATGTCTGTGGAGATTCTCAGACACCCAGGTCATGGTTGTCCCAAAGGTGCTTTTTCAAGACTCAACTGGACTTTTTTTTTTTTCTTTGAAGATATTTTCTTTCTCATCCAAGAAGCTTCTTCAGCTCTGACTGGATGGAGGGGAATGGATGCAAATGACCAGCTGTCTCCTAGGAGTATAAATCCTTCCATTCCCCACCATCCAGTCAGAGCTGAAGAAGCTTTTTGGATGAGAAGCAAAACGTCTTCAAAGAAAAATGAGAAAATTCAGTTGCCTCTGGAAAAATCAGCTTTGGGTTAGTAAAGAATGCACAAGAATTAGAAAAAAGTATATAACTATGTTTATTTAGAAAAATGCAGGTGCAATATCTGCAACGTTCATAGGGAAGTCACTCCAATTTTGCTGATTAATGTAAAAATGGGTAAAATGAAAAAAGAAAATTACAAAAAAACAAACAAAAAACAAACAAACAAAAAAACACTTAAAGTTGATTGATTCTCACACCTCTGTTTTTGGTAATCCACTATTTTGAAATGCATATATAATACATATTCATCAAGCAAAGAGTCACGTTCCAAAAAATATCTTATGCAAAATGTTAATATTTACATAAGAAAATATGAGAACTAAACTGATTTTTATACAATAGAATTCTGACTATTTATTCAATGAACTTACTCTTATTTCATCAGCCGAGGGCCCAGGGTAGGGGTGGGGGAGTGGCGGTTATTGTAAAGGAAGGCCTCAAACCTAGGGAGGCCACTGTACCTCAGATAGCTGGATGTGAGTCTCTCCTTGTGAAGTGGGGCCATGGGATGCAGGTGGGCTTGCTGATTGAGTACCTGGCTCCCTGCTGCATGGCAGCGGCCCTGCCTGAGCTCCTCAACATCATAGCCGGGGTGGCTGTTGATACACCCAGGCTTTTGGTCATGGGGGATTTCAACCTGCCGTCCATCGGTGAAACGTCAGAGGTGGCTCGGGAGTTCATGGCTTCCATGACAGCCATGGACCTGACCCAGTTAATTCATGGCCCTACTCACACAGGAGGACACACTCTGGACTTGGTTTTTGTCTCTGGTCAGTGGCTGAATGGTCTAGATACATAGACATAGTCATCGAACCCTTGTCATGGTCAGACCATTCTCTCCTTAGACTTGACTTCCTGACCGCTACACCCCGCTGCAGGGAGGCGGAACCAACTTAGGTGGTTCCACCCCAGGCGCCTGATGGATCCTGATAGGTTCCAAATGGAGCTTGGGCCATTCCCTGAGACTCTGGCTCACAACTCAATGGAAGACCTGGTGGCCGCCTTGGATAGGGTGGCCGCTGGTGCTTTAGATTGGATCGTGCCTTTGCGGCCTCTGACCTGGCGCCGAATCAGCCCGGTTCCTTGGTTCTCCGAAGAGCTGAGGAAGATGAAGTGCCGGAAAAGATGCCTAGAGAGTAGTTGGAGAGCTAGTCGTTCTGGATCTGACCAAGCACTAGTGAGGTCTTATATCAAGACCTACTTAGTGACGATAAAAACGGCAAAGTGTAATTACTTTTCCGCTCTTATCGCATTAGCAGATAATCGCCCAGCTGCCCTGTTTAGGGTGACCTGCTCCCTTCACCATCTGGGAGCATGGGAAGGGCAAGCACAGGCGTGCTGAGGATTTTGTGCATTATCTGCATGATAAAATCACTCAAATTCGGGACGGCCTGGACTCTGACTGGGTGGGTTCAGGCGAGGTGTCCGAGGCAGGTCTTGAGAATGTTATCTGGAAGGAGTTTGATCCTGTGACTCCCGAGGACGTGGACAGGATGCTAGGGAGGTTGAATGCAACCACATGTTTATTGGACCCGTGTCCCTCCTGGCTGGTGCTGGCTACCCGGGAGGTTACGCGAGGCTGGCTCCAGGGGATTATAAATGCTTCTCTGAGTGAGGGTTTCTTACCTCCCACCTTGAAAGAGGCGGTGGTGAGGCCCCTCCTCAAGAAGCCTTCTCTGGATCTGGCTGTTTTGGCAAATTACCGTCCTGTCTCCAACCTTCGCTTTGTGGCGAAAGTTGTTGAGAGTGTGGTTGCACGACAGCTCCCACAGTACCTGGATGAATCTGTCTATCTGGATCCGTTCCAGTCCGGCTTCAGGCCTGGGTACAGCACGGAAACAGCATTGGTCGCGTTGGTTGATTATCTCTGGAGGGTTCGGGACAGGGGATGTTCCTCTGTTCTGGTCCTATTAGATCGTTCAGCGGCTTTTGATACCATCGACCATGGTATCATGCTGTGCCGGCTGGAAGGGTTGGGAGTGGGAGGCACTGTTTTATGGTGGTTCTCCTCCTATCTCTCCGACCAGTCGCAGTCCGTGTTGGCTGGGGGGCAGAGGTCTACCTTGAGGCACCTTGTTTGTGGGGTGCTGCAAGGGTTGGTCCTCTTGCCTCTCCTGTTCAACATTTATGTGAAGCCGCTGGGTGAGATCATCCGTGGATTTGGGGTGCGGTGACATCTGTACTCTGATGATACTCAGCTGTACATCTCCACCCCAGACCACCCCAACAATGTCCTTGAAGTGATGTCCCAGTGCCTGGAGGCCGTGCGGGTCTGGATGGGGAGGAACAGGCTCCGACTCAACCCCTCCAACATCGAGTGCCTGTGGCTGCCGGCATCCTGATATAGCCAGCTGGTGCCATCGCTGTCTATGGGGGTGAGTCATTGGCCCCCATGGAGAGGGCTCGTAACTTGGGCGTCCTCCTGGATGCACGGCTGTCTTTAGAAGAGCATATGATGGCTGTGGCCAGGGGGGCTTTTTATCAGGTTTGCCTGATACGCCAGTTGCGTCCCTTTCTGGATCAGGACTCCTTATGCACGGTCACTCATGCCCTCGTCACCTCTTGCCTGGACTACTGCAACGCTCTCTACATGGGGCTCCCCTTGAGGAGTACCCGGAGGCTCCAGCTGGTCCAGAATTAAGCCGCGTGGGTAATTATGGGGGCGACATGGCGCTCCCATGTAACACCTCTCCTGTGTGAGCTGCACTGGCTCCCAGTGGTCTTCCGGGTGTGCTTCAAGGTATTGGTTCTCATCTTTAAAGCGCTCCATGGCTTAGGGCCCGGATACTTACGATAGCACCTTCTGCCACCGATAACCCTCCACCAGCCAATCCGCTCCCACAGAGAGGGTCTCCTCAGGGTGCCGTCAGTCAAGCAATGTCGACTGATGACCCTCAGGGGGAGAGCTTTCTCTGTGGGGGCACCCGCCCTCTGTAACGAGCTACTGATCCCGGACCTCCGTACTTTCCACCGAGCGTTGAAGACCTTCTTATTCCAGCAAGCCGGGATGGCTTAAAATTTTAATGGGCTATTTTATGGATAAAGGGTTTTAAAAAATTTAGGGAAGCCAAACTGATTTAATTCTGTTTTAATTTATTTTAATTTTTCTACAGTATGTATTTTCATTTTGGCTGTTCACCGCCCTGAGTCCTTCGGGAGAAGGGCGGTATACAAATTTAATAAAACATAAAACATAAACATAAACATTTTGATCCAACATATTAAGTGGCACTTTTTTTGTACTTACGCTTGGTGGCAGTAGTAAAAGTAGTTTTAAAATTGTTAGTGGGGAAAAAATAGCTGCTCATAATGAGCAAGTTATTTATTTATTTATTGGTTCAATTTATATGCCGCCCTTTTCTGGGGACTCAGGGTGGCTTACAATGCATTAAGCAACAGCCTTCATACTTTTGTATATACCTGCTTAGTAGGGTTTTCACGCCCCCCCCCAGCAGTGTTCTTTTTTATACAAAGTCAGCTTATTGCCCCCACAAACCGGGTCCTCATTTTACCTATCTCGAAAGGATGGAAGGCTGAGTCAATCTTGAGCCTGGTGAGATTTGAACTTGCAGTAATTGCAGGCAGCTGGTGTTACTTAACAGTGCTTTAGTCTGCTGCGCCACCAATCTGGTATCCAACATCCATTACAAAATAAATTCAGATATTGAACAAAGGTTTTAATATTCTTTGTATAAAACAGAAACAGAATGAAACCAAAGGTGTGAAATGTTTGGTACTGTGCTTTAAAAAGTTGTTAAAAGTAACCTCATTCACCTGGTGAGAATTTCTGATAACACAAAACTAGTTTTGAAGAAAAGTGATCTCTTCAAAATAGGACAGAAGAAATAAATTAGGACTCTTGAGATAGGTTTAATTCAAGCTTCCATCAATTGTAATCACATTGGTAAATAGTCAGAGATAGTCAGTGGCAGCTGTCTGAAGAGTCAAAGATTTGCCATCTCTGATGATGGGTAGCGGGTGTTTTGTTTTATTCCTTTGAAGCATTTCATTTTGGCATAATAAAATGGAAGAAAAGAAATTGAGAATTTTCTCCATTTATGTATGCTTGTTGCTTATTCATTTAAAAATATAAATATTTATAGCCAATCTTATATGTCTAAAGATTTTATTGTGTCTAATCTCTAATTAATAACACCACAACATTCTATTTACCTGGATAAATAACACATTGGTGTCAGTTAGATCTCCTGTTCAGAACCAATTCAGCAGGCCTTTGGACAAGTGGCAATCATAAACTATCTTGCTAACTGGGAGATCTGGTTGGTCACTGTAGCAGTGGGAAACAGAAACCTTTTGAATGATCCATCAGAATTTATCCTTTTCATTTATACAGTAGAAAAAAAAAGAAAGAAATAACTCTGCAATATTCTTGTGTTTGAATTTGTTCAACAGTCAGTTTGAGGGCATTGCTTGACAAGTTCCAGCATTAGTTTATCAGGAGTAAGTCATGTCAAACAGATCTGAACGCCATTATGATATAGTGATTAGTTTACTTGTTTACATGAATGCAGTAGATATAATGAACCTTGACTTCAGCTAAACGTTTCGCAAAGTTGCCCCTAAGATTCTAATACAGCAGATGGCAAAATGTGGGGTAGATTATGCTATCATTAAATGGAGCTAATTGAACAATTATACCCAGAGCCATATGTCAATGATTCTGCATCAATCAATCAATTTATTATAGTCTTGGACCAGAGATCAATTTTTAAAAAAGGAAAGAGAGATGACCCTGCCAATTACAGACCAATAAGTTTGCTAAATATAATCATCAAACTCTATGCCAAACACCTCCAAGATAATTTAAAGGAGTGGCTGGATCTTGAGAACATGATCGCTGAAGAGTAAACTGGGTTTAGAGAGGGGAGAGGTACCACAGATCAGTGCTTAATTCTTTATCATCTGATTGAAAAATACATATCAGATAGACCTGTATCATTATATGCTGGTTTTATAGATTCTGCATCAGTAGCATGCTAGAGGGATCCCTTTTAGATCTTTGTACTTGTTCAAATTTTATTTATAAATGGCTTGGATGAAGCAGTAGAAAACATGGCTATTATATTTATACAAAATGGAAGGATAGCAATCAATATTCAGAAGGATCTTCAGAAGCTGGAACAAAAAGCAGAAGCCAGCAAGTGTGGTCAAATTAAAATATTGCAACTGGTTCTGGATACCACTTTTTAAAAAGACCGCTGACAAATTTAGTGTGTCTAAAGGAGAGCAAGCAAAATGGTAAGACGCATGGGAGGAAAAACTCATGAAGAATACTTGTTTGTTTATTGGATTTAGAGACTGTAGCTCCAGAATGACTCTGGGTGGCTTATATACATTTTAAAAAAGGAAAAAATAGAGATACAATCTAAAACTTGGTTTTGCACCTGAATCTATCATGGGATAGAATCCATTACCTAGCTGTTTATGGAGATTCTTAGTCATCCAGGTCATGGCTGTCCCAAAGGTGCTTTTTCAAGAGGCAACTGGACTTTCTGGTTTTTCTTTGAAGAGATTTCGCTTCTTATCCAAGAAGCTTCTTCAGCATTGACTGGATGGTGGAGAATGAAAGGATTTATACTGGTCATTTGCATTCTTTTAGAAAATCATTGAGGCCAACTGGAGGTTTATCAATGTCATCTGGGTTGCCTGAGTAGTGCAAATGGGTGTGGAGCCTTCTTGGAACTGTTAAAAGCACCTTTGAAATATTTCCTGGCTGTGCGGATATTACCTAGCTGCTCTGTGTTTTAGTTTTTTTTTTTTTTAATTCTGCATTTTGTGTGTTTTATTTATTTCATTGTAAATCATCTTGAGTCTTATAAACATGAGGTGGGTAAATTGAATGAATGAATGAATGAATGAATGAATGAATGAATGAATGAATGAAAAGCATTTAGGCAACAATATCCCATATAAAAAGCATGTAGAAAAAAGACTATAGAAAGACATAATAGGTATGTATAATAGGTATCTGAAGGGCTGTAGTGTAGAAAATAGGGAAGAAGCCAGCATAAGAAACAATGGATTAAAATCATAAGGAAGTATAACGAAGATTTAAATTCAATTAACAGAACAAAATTAGCTAATGGGAAGAGTTGTCAATAGTAGAACAGATGGCCATTGGAGATGGTAGTGTCTCTTCACTAAAGGTGGCTTAAACAAACAAGCAGTGACTATCCATTGGGAATACTGTGGTAATGAATCATCATCTTCATTATCATCATCACCACAACAAGAACAACAAGAACAACAACCTAATAATAAAGGTCTCTTCCAACTCTGTTATTCTATGAGTTAATCACTTGGTACAGACTATATGATCTCTAATGTCCCTTCCAATTTTTACATTCTATGATTCTCTATGAATACAGTATCTTTCTATGAGACAGAGAATGTCATGAGTAAGGACAATATTTGATGTCTGAGCTGTCCTGAGACTTCTTTCCATAAACGTAGTGCAGAACTTTGTTGCAGCCATTTCACTTAGTCCATGTCATCAAATAATCCATAGAGGTCTCACAAATGCATTGCTTTTGGGAAGGGAGTTGCTTCTCTACCTAAAATTCAAACCCCAAACAAGGACAACTGACAATGGACATCTAATATTTTCATAACTTGTAGGTAATGCTATGTAACTTCCCTCAGTGATGACATCATTGCTACTGAGGAAAAACAATGAAAAAAGTAAGTGTGAAGTTGTCAAAATATTCTGAACTAAAAGTCTGGTTACTGCTTGTGATCAAAGGCAGCACAGGGAGCTTGCATTAGAACCTGATTTGTTGCACTGAGAATATTAATGTTCAAAAGTCTGTTGGTTTCAGAAGGAGAAGGTGAAAAATTAATGTACTGTTGAGAGGAAGGGGAAAAATTGCTTTGGATATACACAGTTAATTTCACAATTTCTGGCAGTAATGTTTTTGAAATATCTCTTGGGTCTTAATAGTATCGTAATGTGTAGTAAATACATTTGAGAAGGCTGCCAAAGCAATAATCAAGTGTCAAACTTGTATTGATTATTATTGTTATTATTACAATTGCTTTTTCATTTCTATTGCTTATGACTTATTCATGGACCATATTTGTTTTAATTGAAAAGCTTAATCATTTAGTTATTTAAATGTATTAGCTGGAATTGGCCAATGAATTCAGGGCAGTGTGCAAAACTAAAAAAAATATATAAAAACAGTTAAAAACATTGACTCACAGAGGTTGCCCAGACTAAATAATCTAATAGATGTCAAAACAACAACACAAAACAAGGGACATTGAACGAACAATAAACATCAACCTTAGGCCTGGGACCAAAGCCAGGTTTTCAGAGCTTTCCAGAACTCCAAAGGAAAGGCCAACCTTATTTGTCAGGGAATTATGTTCCACGGGGGGTGGGGGGTAGGTGTGAGGTGACACAACAGAGACACCCCACTTCCTAGGTTCCCCAAGGTGGCAATGTTTAATGGAGGGAACCTGGGCCATTGCTGGATGGTACTGGATAAACAGAAACAGTTGTAGTTAAGCAGTGTATCAGATATCCAACCCCTATGCCACCTAGGACTAAGAAGCCAATTAATGCTTATGCCACTGCATTTGAACCCACTCTAGCTTCCAAGTGGTCTTCAAGGGCATCCCCATATAGAACAATTTGCAATAATCCAATTTTGAGGTGACTAGGACATGGGTGTCCACATCAATGACTCTTTCTCAAAGTTTGATAAAGATTTGACAAAGTCTTGCTAAAAAAAATACTTACATTGTTGCATAAACAGAGATTGTATAATCCCAGAATATGGGGGAATTATATTCTATTGTAATCATAATGAGAGCAATAAATAAATAATCAGATGAATAATGATATTTGGGAGTTATAATGTGGATCTGAGATAATCTTCTCCATGTAACTGGTGGGCATTTAATTGTAAGATCTTTGGAGGACTAACCTGCAGCAGAATTCAAAGATGTAGTATGAACTTAGATATTGGAATTGCGAGAAGGAAGAATTTGGAAACTGTGCTTTAAAATGTATATGCCACAGAAAGGAACTGAGAGTCAAAGGGAATATATGCCACAAATAAGGCTAAATAATGCTGAGCCGATATAAGAAACTGATGGAGAATTTCTTATTCCTTGTAGAATTCTTTTTTTATATAAATTGTTTAACTTCAAAGAGGTTATATGCAAAGAACTCTACATTGGCAGGTGAAAGTTACTGGAATATGTTAACAACTGGGGTTCAAAACATGGCCTGAACCCTCAACAATATAACTAGAGGTAACTAATTTCAAATCTTTTCCTCATCATTTCAGTCTATAGTTTTCATCTATATTTCACCCAGATTCTGAATTTCCATTTGCTCATAATAATTTATCCCATAGTGGAGATGGCAAGCTGTTTTGTTGTTGTTCTCCAGTTCCATGGCTTGTTGCTTTTTGTTTATTATAAATTTGCATAGTTTTGTTGTGAGTGGAACATCTTTGGTCAGACACTCCCTTATTTGCAAACTTTGCCAACAGGCTAGAACGCAGTAAAAAGATCTTTTTTCCCCATTCCTTATAGATTTTAGCCTGCTTTGAATGGACAGAATCATAGCTATATAAAGATGCATGCTACAGTATTTCATAGCTGTAATTTAAGAATCAACTGAACTGATTGTTTAGTAATTAACAATAAACTCAGGAAAAGTGCCTAAAATATCCACTGGGACATGTCCTCATCATTGTATAATGTGAATTCTGACAAATCCTGTCTGGGTGTCGCTGCATGTGATATATTTCATCAATGTTTCCATTTCTTTTTATTCCATAAAATTTCAGGAGTGTTACCCGGTGGTTATTCTAACCCCTCAAATATTGTTTTAAGATGTATGATGTGATTTGCCTAATAAATGACTAACTTAGCCATGAACGTGGCAAAAGGAAGAATCAATTCTCAGAATTATTGCAAAGTTTTTGAGGCTTTCTACACACTAACCCAAGATAACCTCAGAGTTTACTGGAATGGATGGCCATAACAAATTGAATCAATAATAATAATATTGGAATGAATCTATATGTTATATAGCCACTTGTGTATACAATTTACTATACCAGTAGAGCTATACATGGAGACCTAACTCTCTATGAATACTAAGTTCTAAATTGGTTTGGTGCACTAGAACTGAAAAGAACCACAGGCCATTTAGTTCAACCCCAATTTCAAAAGAAAGAGAATTCAGTCCTCAACTCCATCAATCAAGTCCGCAAGACATCTAGCAGAGAAAAAGTATACTGCAAAAGTCTGCCAACGGAGCTAACAGCTTTTGATTGCTTAGTTATTTATAAAATATTTATAGATTCTTCCAACTGTGAGACATTGGGTGGCATTCCAAGACTTGCATCAGAATCCATCACTGATTTGAAGGCATCAAACAAAGTCAGGGTTCTAAAACAATTTTGGAATTTGTAGACTCTCCTATTGAAATTGTCTGTGTGTGCATGGCATCAGTCAAACACAGCTGCTGTAACAGAATTTGGTGGGAAATTTATTCTATTTTTCTTTAAGGAAATGAATCTACTGGTGGGTTTACTTCTCAGAAAAATCTGCATCAAAGTGAGCACAGCTTTAGCAAACTACAGTTGAAACCATAAGAATACTCCCTCCATTCTCCATTTTCCTTTCTGCTATCCCCCCCCTTTTTGTCATTCAGACGTTTTTCTGACTTTCCCTTTCTGATACATAATAAACTGTCAGAATGAAATATTTCACTTTTATCAGTTGTTTAAATTGAATGTTTGCAATGGGCTTTTCAAATCAGGGTACAGACTGCATGTGGTCTTCAGATACTTTTCTTTTAAGGTTGTTGACTTGCAATATAAAACCGGGGTGGGGGAAAGTAATCTCTGAATTTAAATAAGTTTGTCACTTTGGAATTGCCTTTTATCCCCCCTCCACTTTGGCAAGCACCCCATGCTTATAGAAATACCTGACATGAGATGACATTTTTGCCATTCATATACTGAGAGGGGAAGTGATAGCTCTGAAATCTAGCTTGCTATGCATATGTTAAGGAAGGATATTTTATAGAAACTAGTGCTTGTGTGTTTATTCTGCATAAATTATTTTACAGATACACTCTAGAAACCTGTTTCTTTATATCATTCCAGGGCTATAACCCTTTGACAAATTGTATATTTTTAAAAAAAAACATTCCTGAGAGATTGGCATCAAAGCAATGCTGTTATTTAATTTCTTTCACAGTTAACTTTTCTACAAAGTTGCCTCTACAAAGTTTGAGTTACCTCCTTGGGCCAGCCTTGAGTTTTCAAATAGTTTTTTTGCTAATACATTTTTTACTTTCCAGGTTGTGAACCCTCAAAATGTCTACCATACTGCCTAAAATCCAACCCTGAGTGTTGATGAAATACAAATAGCACCACATCAATAGAAAGATTTTTTTTTATTAGGCTCAGTTCTCAAAATTGCCTTGCTGGCAATTCATCACCTGAATCAAGATGCCTTTGTTACTTTTGGCGCAATGAAGGAATTCTTTGTGCTATGTTGTATTTACTACCATTACTTTGAATGAACAAAGCTATTTATGCCAATATTTTGAATTATTTATGGTAATACCTTCCTCAATAATCAGAAAATCATACACCATCAAGTTGTATTCCATACTTAGTGCTTGAGCTGGTCTTCCTTGAGCATATTCTTCGATGGAAAGTCCACCATCCTTGAAATAATAAACTGTTCTTAACATGAAATGTATTGGCTTGATCAATGACGATGGACAATGTGAAGATCATGTAATTAACCATTTATTAACAACAGCTGTGCTAACTGCCACAGCTATAACTGAAAACTGCTTGGAACTCTGCCTGACAGCTCTTATCTAGCCAGCTGTCAGGCGGCTTAACCAATTAACCAACAGAACGTTACTTTAACCAATCAACGAACAGAATGTTACTTCCTACTTCAGCAGACTTAATACATTGCACCCTTTTCCACCTGGATGGCGCATGTGTAGTCCTGGAGGTATGCTGGTCAGCGCCGGCTTCCGATCGAACGTCTTAACCCTGCCTCACTCACAAACTCTTGCGAGGAATTACTTTCCCCAGAAGTTCTAATAACTACAGGTACGTTACTGCTTTCGACCTGTGTTTCAATTTCTCCCTCGGGGTTTGTCTTGTCCGAAGTAATCTGTCGGCTCAAACTCTGCTGCTCAGCGTCTGGTAGCTTCTCAGCTTCTGGTATGCCCCTTAACCCCTGGCTGAAACTTTCTCCTGCCTGGGTTCTGTCTTTCTGTTATATCGTGTTCCGTACCCCATCTGACCTGTAGCTGGTCTTGGTGACGTCTCCAAACCTTGCCTTGTCCCATATCAACCTTATATGAGCATGGACCTGTAATATCCACCACCTTACCTGGTAACCATAACGGCCATTATGACCCCCATAATTCCTGGTGTACACTTCATCACCCACACCAAAAGGTTTAGATGTCCTACTTGAATCCAAAGGCTTAGCAGGGGTGTAACGGGGGTGTAACCTATCCAAAATTGTACGCAGCCAGCGACCCATCAGTAATTCTGCCAGACTCCGATTGGTAACCTGACAAGGGGTGGTGTGTTGCACTAACATATACTCCGCTATACGGTCATGCCATTTCCCTGGTCCCATGCAGCGTAATGCCTCCTTTGTGGATCTCACAGCCCTTTCTACAAGGCCATTACTGGCCAGGTGGTAAGGAGAGATAAGGGCATGCCTGATACCTAATTGGGCAAGGAACAACTCAAATGTGGTAGAAGTTAATTGGGGCCCATTATCTGACACCAATAGGTCAGGCAACCCGTGGGTTAAGAATAGAGTATGAAGGGCCTTTATGATGGCCTCTGAGGATGTTGAGTGCATAAGTATCAGTTCAATCCATTTAGAGTACGCGTCAACCACCACTAAAAAAATTTGACCATGAAATGGCCCCACAAAGTCTATATGAAGGCGGGACCACGGGCTAGTGGGGTCTTCCCATTCCCTGGGCTTACCCTTAGGGGGCATTGGCCGAGACTCTTGACAAGGGCAGCAAATGGCCACCCAGTCGGTGATACATTGATCAAGAGTAGGTCACCAGAGATAGGTTCTAGCTAGAGCCTTCATTCGGACTATTCCTGGGTGTCCGGAATGCAATGATTTTAACACAGAATCCCATAAAGATTTTGGAATTACCACCCTGTGTCCCCACAATAAACAACCCCCCATGGTAGATAATTCCGTTTTATGGATAGTGTATGGTTTCCACTTCATGTCCACAGGCCCACACCCTTAGCACCCAGTCCATGACTGTGGAGATCTCTGGATCATGGGATGAAACTCGAGCAATGTCAGCCACCATCAAAACAAAAGGTGAGTCTTCAATCATCAGAACTGATGAGGCGGGAGCTGGGTCAGAGAGCAACGTTGGCATGGGGCACCGGCTGAGGGCGTCAGC
This sequence comes from Pituophis catenifer annectens, assembly GCF_029215685.1. NCBI lineage: Eukaryota > Metazoa > Chordata > Lepidosauria > Squamata > Colubridae > Pituophis > Pituophis catenifer. The sequence goes on from NW_027256881.1 coordinate 290,883,680, forward strand.
ATGGGCCAGATTCTTGCCTGGCACGTACAGGAGTGTGTAGTCATAGGCAGATAAAAACACAGACCACCTGGTGAATCTCAGGGATAGGAATTGCGGAGTTTGATAGTCAGCTGCTAGTAGACCAAGCAGAGGCTTATGATCCGTCACTAGTGTAAAAGGTCGACCATATAGGTAATGATGAAACCGCTTGACTCCAGCTACCAATGCTAGAGCCTCCTTGTCTAGCTGTGAATAATTTCACTCCACTGAAGCCAAAGTCCGGGAGAAAAATGCAACGGGGGCTTCACGGCCATCAGGGAAACTGTGATTTAAGACTGCTCCCACCCCATAAGGAGAAGCATCACACGCTAGTACGAGGGGTAGGGACTTGCAGTAGTGAGCGAGGACAGAGTTTGAAACGAGTATACGTTTGATATTAGTAAATGCAGCGGCTGCAGTTGAATGCCAGTTCCAACTTGTCCCCCGGTTCAGCAAATGATGCAAAGGTTCTGCAATAGATGCCTTGTGTGGTATGAAAATTGCATAAAAGTTTAAAAGGCCTAAGAAGGCTTGAAGTTCGGCCTTGTTGGTGGGAGCAGGGGCATGTAAAATAGTGTTCGTCTTATTTTGAATTATTTGTGGTAATACCTTCCTCAATAATCAGAAAATCATACACCATCGAGTTGTATTCCATACTTAGTGCTTGGGCTGGTCTTCCTTGAACATATTCTTCGATGGAAAGTCCACCATCCTTGAAATAATAAATTGTTCTTAACATTTGGGACTTCTTTAAACATTCAATTGGAATTTGTCTTCTTATAATTTAATACCATAATCCTATGCCTAATATGCAGAAGTCATGGGGTTTTTTTTTCAGACATTTGAAAAAATGCTTTCATAATCCTGTCAGTCTTCTTTCTTCAAGGCTGAACCTACCCAGTTTCTTTGATCACTCATTGTAAGACTGAATTTTTACTCTTGTGAATAGACATTCTTCTCACCTCTTTCTAAACCTTTTTCACTGTTTCTGAATTATTTTTAAATTGTGATGTCTTGAACAGGAGAGTATGTACAAGCTGAAGTTTGAACAATGAAGCACAACATAAAATTACAACATCAACTGTAATAATTTGGAAGCTGTATTCATGCAGCCTAAAATTATGTTTAGCACTTCTGGATGCCAGATTGTAATAGTTGTTTCCCGAATGCCATCACTCTGCTAAACAAATAACTCCCTCAACACTGTCAAACTATTTACTAAGTCTGCACTACTATTAATTTCTCATCGTTCCTATCACCCATCTCCTCCCACTTATGACTGTATGACTGTAACTTTGTTGCTTGTATCCTTACAATTTATATTGACTGTTTCCTAATATGATTTGATTGCTTATTTGTACCCTATGACTATCATTAAGTGTTGTACCTTATGATTCTTAACTAATATATCTTTTCTTTTATGTACACTGAGAGCATATGCACCGAGACAAATTCCTTGTGTGTCCAATCACACTTGGCCAATAAAGAATTCTATTCTATTCTATTCTAGTCTAGTATTGGCATATATTCAGATTCAAGATCTTTTTACAAGCATAATTACCAAACTAGAAGTTCTTCCCTTCCCCATGTCCACACACTGACCCACATACCTCACATCCATACATTTGATTTCATTAGGTATGTTTCAGTCAATTTTTCCTAACCCAATCTATTTCTGCTTCCAAGGCACTGATTGTCACACCAATTTGTTATCTGTAAAGTTGTCAACATTCCCTTCCCTTTGTGTTCCAAATCCTTGATAAAAAAAAAGTTTAACAATAATTTGGCATACGATTTCTAAACCAAAACCGTATGTCCTTTCAGTGAGGTTAGTGATACATGATAAAGCTGCTAAAGAAAGATCTCAGATCTTTATTGATTCTGCTGTGTATCTCTAGTGACAACAGTAGTATCTGGCCTTCCTAGTAATCCCTCCATCCTTGATAAGAATAGATGCTTGCTCACCAGTGTCTTAAACAAGTAACTACAGCTATCTTTGCTGGATTTAAGCTGTGAGAGGATTCTCTAATGTGCCTTATAAGAAATTCCTTTTAGAAAGAAGAAACAGCCCATAAGAATGCTAGAAGCATAAACTGCATTTATATTGGTAGAAGCACCATTAGAAAGACCAATAATATAAAATGTCAGCAATCCCTCATGTTGCTAGGTAGGCCTAATGGCTTATGGCATAACAAAATGATGTTCCAGCGGCTTCCCATTTACTACAGGAATCTAAGTGGACAGGCTTTATACACAAGTGTGTGCAGTAACTAATGAGCTGGTATCAGTGATTACCTTTGTGAAGGGCCAACAACATTGATCAGCATTCCTTCACTAACATTTTGGCTTTAGCTATCCATAACAATCACACTGTCAGCTATAATTTCTAGTTGCTTGCTGTGTGAGCATTCTGCTTCCTTATCTAAAGAGGCTCCCTGCCCCAAATGCCAAAGATATAATATCATAGTTCATTCTGCTACTTCATGACAACATTTCACTGCCTATTGATTTTCCAGATCCTGTCTCACCTGATCCTGATCTGTGCATTTTGTATGTATGAACTCACAAATTGCAGTGGCTGCTTTGATAGATTTTTGTTTTGTTTGCTACAAGAACACTGAATTGCCATTATCCAAGTTAACTTAAAAGAAATAATCAAAATCCAAAAGGTTGGCTGAAGAATGTTAAAATAGAGGAGAGGAAGAGAGATAGATATGGAGATACTTTTTTCATTCTATATTTGTTGACATTCTCAGTTTTTAATAATCATAGACAGCATTCAGTTCATTTTCTGGTAAACCTTCAATTCCATTAATTATTTTTGTTTGTTTGTTTTTTACATTTATATCTTCTTTTTTTCTAAATCAACACTCAACTAGATTTGTCCACCCCAAAACCTCAACTTTTACTGTAGGCGCTTACCAGCACAACAGAGCTGTTTACATATGAATGAAATACAATAAAGCAAGAGATTACAGAAATGAATTGTGTACAAATAAAGCCCAAATAAACAGTACAATCTAAAAGTATAATGAACAGTTGATTAATAATAGATTACTTGTTAACACTGAGATCAAATTAGCCATCTTTGCATGAGTCTTTCTCCCCAGTCTTTCTCTTTGCCACCCCATTATTGTTGCAGTAACAGTTTTTAAAGGAAGTGTGTTTCTATCATGAGTTAATTTGGTATTCAGTATGATAGCACTGATAATAATGAAGTCATTTGGCTTCCATTATATAAGCATTAGATAATGGATACCTATATTAAAGTGTTACTGTTATGGTAGTGCTTATTTTTGTCTTAATTTGGTACAGAGTGCTAAATCTTCAAAGCAGAAGCTTTTATGCAAATTTTTGATGTTTATATCTTTCCTTCTTCTTGACGTATTATATGCTAAGCCATTATTGTAAAAGTTCTTTCCGACTTGCAGTGGTCTTACCTTGTCAAGAAGCACTGAATCTATTTGTTTCTTCTTAGCATTTCCCTCTCACTTTCCATTCCTTTGTCACCCATTGAAATACAGTTCCTCATGCTGCCTTCCTTGTAAATATATACTGCAATACTTCAGCAAACCCTTTCCTAGTGTTAGCCATTGTAAAATGTTATAGTTTAAAATAGTGTATTGCATTCTAGAGGTCTGTTTCTCGGTGACATCTTCCTGCTAATTGTCAACTGCAGTTGGATTGATCCTATAAGCCAGGCATGTCAAACTGGTGGTCTGTAGGTTGGATGCATCACGCATAGGCCACGCCCACCCCAGCTCCACGAATGGGAAAAATGTTGCAAAATGTCACATGATGGCAACATGAACGCCACGAGTTTGTCTCCCATGCTATAAGCTGATTTTAGACCCATAGCTGATAATTTTAGAAAGAGTTGCAAAGCAAAATTTTAACTGATTTAACTTTAATATATTTTATATATTAATATATTCACTTTCATCAGGCTATTCTGATTCCAGAGAGTTTTGCAACCCCAATAATGTTTTCTAGATCCTGGAAAAAATAAAGAACAGTGCACTTATTTGCATACGATGGAAGCTTGCTTCATCCCCCAAATGAAAAATCTCTTGTGATACCTGGAATAGAGCAGAAAAATGAAAATGATGCAATCCCAATTAAAAATGGAATCCTAATCTGAAAAAAATACTTTTAAAAATACTTACTTATCCCACTAAAGGAAATAAGGAAAGGTTAAAACAAATTATTGTACCAGAAAATACAGTAAGGTCTGGTAGAGTTATATAGGATGTATTCAATGGAAAATTAATTGGAATTATTTAGGCCCTAAAGCCAATTTCCCATTCCAGAGGTTAAGTGTGGCCTCAGTGAATAGAAAATCCATCAAGGACAACCAGGAATATTTCTAGATTTATAAGAATAAAAACAGGGAATAAGTGATGGTGCTTCCTATAACTTCATAGAATTCCTATGAATTTAAAGGAAAATTAACTTCATCACCCTTCTACCTAATGGTTAAAATAAAGACCAAATATGTCCATTTTATTTTGTGGGGGGAAAAAAACTTCCATAGAATTTAGGATGTTTTGCACTGCTTCCAATGTCCTATCATGGTCATTAAACTCTTATAGATCAGACGTCTGAAGATATCTATAGCTATATGAGAAATCATACCAAGCAGTCTGACAGAGAGATTGTTGGAACAGAGTGGACAATGCACTAAGAGGATTTTACCCTATCCCTCCTATTAACAACATGAATAGACACTTCATGAGCTTTGTGATTGTTGAAGAGAGTAGAGCAGAAGCTAGAGAATTGTGATAAAACTCCGTAGACAAACAGATTGTTTAGTTTGCCCAAACTCATCACTAGTCTGCTAAAATTCATAAGAGTAGATCCAAGTAATCAATGAAGCAGTAAAGAATTTTGGGAAAAAGTAAACTCCAAAATGAGCATATAATTTTCAACAAAACCTGTTCTATGCATTTATCAAGGTCTCTTAATAGACTGCTTTCTAAGATTTGTTTTCTTGCAAAACATACACTGATGTTCTGCAGTTGCCTCTTGGTGAAATATCAACAGATCACTCTATCTGAAGTTTCATGCAGCAATACGTTATTTCAAATCATTGCATTAAAATAGTTTCTCTGAAATACAAAACGTTCAAAATGGAAATGATGTAACTCATTCTGTTCTTTTTGAAGGTCTAAGAAGGACTATTTTGAGAAGCTCAATATGTCTCCTCAACCTCATAGCAAATGGGCTTGGTTCAAGAATATTGTGTATCATTGATCAAATTTTAGTCACTCTAGTTGAATGATACAATCTTGATTCCTTGAATTTGCTTCCTAGAACAAAGTATAAACTTTAGTGGGCAGATAAAACTGGATAAATTAATTTGTCTTTTCATCTTGAGTTACTCCTTGGAGGATATCATTAACATAAAAACATTGTAAATTCATAGGTCTGGCAGCTTTTGCCCTGCAGAGGCAAAGACTTGAGTAAATATGGAGATTTAGAGATTTACTGTCTTATCCTTTGAAAACGTAATTTCCCTAGGTAGGAATAAAGAGAGATGGGCATAGCTGTGGAAAGTGCCTTAAACATTATATAGCTAAACTGTGCTGCAGCATAGCGGAATTCAATTTATTTGGGGGATGCTTATTCTTCTTATTAGTCATAGTTGCTTTTGTACAATGAGAGCAAAACAGAATCTTTAACTCTTTTTTTTTACTATTGAGTAGAACCTAAAAACACAGATGAAATATGACTCTATCATCAGTTTTTCAATAATTTAAGTGAAAGCACTATAACTGTCTCAGCTGCCTTCATTAATGCAAATAACCACCATTTCTTGCATTTGTTTATTAATTACAACCTTTTCCCCACTTTGTATTCCCCTTAATAGATCTTAACTTTTTTCCACAGATTGAAATCAGAGAGGCATGTACACAAATCCCAGTTAATGGTGTAATAGTGAATCAGTTTAAAACAAAAAGTAAGTATGGAAGTTTCCGAAAGGACAGAAAAGAAAGAACAACTTTCTTTCAAACAACATTGGCCTACAAAACTCTTATGTTGGTGAAACAAAATATCCATTTCCTATTTTCACTGGAATATCTACTCACATATATTATTATGGCTACTTCTGATATTTGAATAAAAATTTAGTAAGACATATACAAGAAAGATCAATTTACTTTTTTGTTATTACTAAGGAATGATTAAAGGTATATTATCAGGCTTTTCACTTGAAAAGAAAACTGAAATTTGAATAGAAATAAAAAGGAGCTACCTTTAACAATCTTCAGGATAGGATAAGATACATATTTCCTTCCTTCCTTCCTTCCTTCCTTCCTTCCTTCCTTCCTTCCTTCCTTCCTTCCATCCATCCATCCATCCCTAGGTAGAATTGAAAATGGTATCTCAAACCCTGGAACCCATTTCCAACAGATATAAAATAAGACTGCAAAAGGCACCAATCTGTTTCTTCTCCTAATGATGAAATCCCTCCCTTCCTCTAAACCAAGCCTAGATAATTGCAGTTAAAAGATTCTTGATAGTATCAAAATGCCAGGCAGTATTTTTGACTTGCATTAATGCCCAAGTATTCAAGAACAAGAAGTTATTTAATTATTGGATGGCAGAGGGAAGGAAGGAAGGAAGGAAGGAAGGAAGGAAGGAAGGAAGGAAGGAAGGAAGGAAGGAAGGAGTCTTTATTTATTTCCATCCTGAGGCAATACTAGAAAGGAGGTCCAAGAGCCAAAACCTTCTCAAGTATGGTAGACAAGATGCTCATTTCACCACTAGGAGAAGAAACAGATTGCTGCCTTTTGCAACCTTACTGTATCTCTGTTTGCAGTGGGTTTCAGGGTTTGAGATACCATTTTCAATTCTACCTAGAGATCTTAGGAAATAAATCTGACATATTTTATACAAACAAAAAATCTACTCTTTCCCATCCCCCAATAAACAATGGAAATTTCCTAAAGCAGTGTTTCTACTTCAAAAAACAAGACAAGGTAATTTAGAACTTCAAATCCATGGAGAATTTCAGTTGAAGAGTATTTCGGAAACATCTCTAGCTGGCATTTGGTCAGGTCCCTCCCAGCATTGGAAAGAGAGCAACAGCTGTGCTCTTGTATCCGACTGGGACTGTTCTGTTTGATGCTACAGGCTGCTATGCTCACGACAGCTGTTTTCACCCGTTTATATTGGCTAGAGAATCTACTTAAGCAGTAGGGATTAGGATCCTGATATCTCTCATATCTTTTCTTGTTTCTAGGTAGCTTTGTTTTATATTATTTTTTTAAAAAAAGACCCAGGTCCTTCTTGTTTGCTACTTTTGCAAAACAAACAAACAAACAAACAAAGCATTACATGTTATCTATTGTAGTTATCTTCCTCCCTGGATTGTCAGGAAAAAGTCAAAGGAGCAGCTGAATACTGTAGTGAGACTTAGATTAGAAAATCAAAATCCCTTTCAAAGGAAAAAAGAAAATAAAAGAAAATCTTTACTCTTCTTCTGAGAAAGATAGATTTAAAAGGTGCTGAGATTTTTTGCTCCCAGAAATCCTTTGCCCTAAGCTTTTTGAGAAAAGTAGAAACATTAGATATGAAACAAGGTGCTACATTTGTACTTTTTATATATTTGGGGCAGGGGGGAATGTAAAATGAGATGCCAACTAAAATAAACCACTACTGAGAAGGAAATAAAATATATGACCAATTGAAATTTAGAATGGAATACATCATCGTCATACTCAGCCATTCAAGCATGTCCAGTCCTTGACCACTCTATGGATCAGCACTTTCCATGCTTGACTGTCAAGCTGACCATCTGCCATGGTCATCCAATGTCATCCTTTATATTGTCCAGCCAGGAGATACTATAGTAGCCCTTTCTCTCTTACCACTGATCACTCCCAGCTTGATTTACTTTTCTTGTGAATCAGCTCTCGTGACATGACCAAAGTAGATAGCCTGTGTTTGGCGATCTTGGCTTCAAGTGATATTTTTGATGAAGTTCAGTCTATAGCAGGGATCTCCAACCTTGGCAACTTTAAGACTTCTGGACTTGTGGACTTCAACTCTCAGAGTTCCTCAGCCAGCTTTGCAACACTTAAAGTTGCCAAGGTTGGAGACCCCGTGCTCTACAGGGTATGTAATAGTTGCCTCTAGCACCACACTTCAAAGATGTCCATCTTTTTCCTATCTGCCTTTTTCAGAGTCCAGGTTTTGCAGCCATAAGTAGCAATTGGAAAAATTATTGCACTAACTAATCTGCATTTGGTTGTGATGCTGATGTCTTTGCTCTTCCAGATGTTATCCATGCCAGACATTGCAGTTCTTCCAAGTGTTAAACACCTTCTGATCTCAGGGCTCAGTTGATTTTGGAGCCCAGGAAGATGAATTCCTTTACCGTTTTGATGTTCTCATTGTCGATCTGCACTCTGACCTTGTGTTCTCTGCAGTTGTCGTTATCTTTGTTTTCATGATGTTAAGGTGCAGTCCAAATTTCTCAGTTTCAACTCTGACTCTCAAGATTAGCCACTCCAGATCCTCTTTGCTTTCCACAAGCAATTTTGTATCATCGGCATATCGAAAGTTGATATTCCTACCATTTTAACCCCAATGATAGATTCCTCCAAATGTGCATTTCTCATAACTATTTTTGTGTACATGTTGAATAGAAAAGTGACAGGATGCCACCTTGTCAAGTGCTTTTTCCAATTCTGAACCATTTTGTGTTTCCAGAGTGGCTGCCTCATCAGAGTACAATGACTAGATGAGCACAATGTGGTGTGGTGATATTCCCAGTTTTTAAAGGCAGTTTTAGAGCTTGTCATGGTCAACACAGTTGAAGGCTTTTGTGTAGTCAATGAAGCACATGTGGAAGTCTTTTTCTATACTTTTTGGAGTATAAGACACCTCCCCCCCCCGCTGGCACGTCTTATACTCTGAATACAACCATTTTTGGCCTCCGGAAGCCCCACCCTGCACATCCCATTTTTGCAAAAACAGGGTGCGCAGAGGCTTTGGGAGGCCTGCAGATTGTTCCTGTGGGAGGGGCAAAAATGCCCCCATTTCTGTGAAAAACAGGGAAAAAATGGACCAATTTTTCACAAAAATGGGGCACACAGACGCTTTGCGAGGCCTGCAGAGTGCTCCTGGGGGGCCAGGAAGGGCAAAAACTTTTTTTCTTGCTCTTCAAAATCTTATTATACGTCTTATACACCAGTACATCTTAAAGTCCAAAAAATACCGTAGTTATTCCTTTGCTTTTTCCACCATCCAATGTATATTGGCAATATGATCATGCATTCATCTTCCTTTCCAAAATCCTGCTTGTACATCAGGCATTTCTCTCTTAGTGGTTAGATTCATTGCTGGATTATCTTCCAGAGAATTTGACTCACCAAACCATAACCTGAGAATTTTTACTCAGGCTATGGTTCGGTAGTTGGAATAGTCATTTGTATTACCTTTCTTTGGTATTGGGATAAACACTGAACTTTTCCATTATTTTGGCCACTGACCAGACTTTCATACACTTTGGCAAAGTGCTGTCAGTGCTTTTGCTGTCAGTGGTCTCGGCAACTCTGCAAGAATTCCATCAGCTCCTGGGCCTTTGCAGTTAGGCAACAGGTTGAGGCCCACACTGCTGCTTCTTCCAGGATATCTGGTTCCATTTCTGGTAGATTCAGCTTCTCCTCTTATGGCTTGGCCTTGTTTTTCATTTGTGTAAAGTTGTTCTACATATTCCCACCATCTCTCTCTGATTGCTTATTGGTCATACAATTCCTGCCCATCACATCCTCTAACCATAGCCTTTCTTGCCATAAATGGGTTTCTGGCCTTCTTCACATAGGTATGACTTTTCATGGCTGTTTATTCCAGTTTCTTACATTGCTCAGCCCAGTACTTTTCTTCATCTTTTCTTGCCTCTCTCTGGAACTTTGCATTTAGTCTTTGCATTATTTCCCTGTCACCAATGGTTTTTGCTTTCCTTCTGTCTTTTGCAGCCTCTATTGTAGCTTCTGATATCCATCTGGATAATTTCGGTGGTTTCTTGTATATGATATATTCTTGGGTTACCTCAGTGATATGTTGTTACTTTTTTTTCTAAATTCCTCCCATAACTCATCTGTTTGTCTTTCTGTGATGCTCAGCAGTTCAAATCTGTTCTTAACTTCAACTGCATATCCATAGGAATCTTCTCAACATACACTTTCTGAATCATAGGTGGTCATTGGCAACACCTGAACTTTAGCTTTTCAGCTAACAGTTTGCGATTTGACTCATAGTCTGCACTAGGAAAAGTTTTCATGGAAAGGATAGAACTTTTCCACTTCTTTTGACGTAATATGTAGTCGATTTGGTTTCAATGTTCTCCGTTTGGTGAAGTCCAAGTGTATAGTTGCTGATTGGGTGTTCAAACCACATGTTCATTATGCTTAGCTGTTATTTGTGGCATAACTGAATCAGATCTTCTTCTGCCTCATTTTATTCATCAAGTGACTGTGATTCCTGTTTCTTCCATTTCTCCCACTTTTTCATTGAAATCTCCAATAATATAGGTAATACCTTTGGTGTTTGTTTCAGAGTTCCCTGCAGTTCAGTGCAGAATTCTTTGATGTACAAGCTATTATGTAAATCATCTTTTTACATGCAGTATGATTTAACAAATAAATACAAACAGGTCAGTTTGGTGATATGACACCAGACTAGAAACCAGGAGACCATTACTCCTGCCTTAGGCATAAAATCAGCTGGATGACTTTAGGCCGATTATTTTTTCACACTCCTAGGAAGAAGACAACAATGTCAAACCACTAGGAGCATCAAAGGATGGAGGGGGGGCAACAAATGATAGAGAAGACTGTCATGGATCTGGATCAGGGCCATGGTAGCCAGTGTGAAGCCTCATGAGAGCCAGTGTGAAGCCTCAGGATGCTGAGGAGAACCTGCAAACAGGAGCTATGGACAGCTAAAGTTGGGAATGGCAGGGGGACAAGCGAGTCAGCAATGATAAAGTTGGCAAGACTGCTTGTAATCCTACTTCTGCTATCTGAGATACCACATATCTGGTCTATCTCCTATTTGGAACAATTTCATGAACTGTTGGTGTTGGTGCACTGGTTCCTTGAGGTCTTTTTGATTTCGGATGGTGCCTGACTTGGAGGGATTTGAGATATTGGGCAATAGCATTTACTTTGTGTTCCATGACTGGCATTTCTATTGACAATGTATTTTAGGGGCTATAATGGCAGCCAGACCCTACCAAGGGCTGCTGAGTACCAGGATCAGGAATGGCCTGAGGGGGAATAGCTAGGAGTTTTATGTAGAATTTTAGGCTTTCGTTATTAGTATTTTAATAAAGGTTATATTAGCATTTTAGCATGGCATCCATGCTTTTTTGTGAAGCTTAGGAAAGCAGGTTTTTTCCTTTGAGTCAAAGCCATTTCCTTTGATGTGCAACAATTAGCTCTTTCAGGGACAGTCAATCAAATAACAGGTCTGTATTCTAAAATCCTTTAGGTGTTAAATAAATAAACCTGGGTGAGAAAGGAGTAGATGCAACATATTTTAAGGGTACCTGTCTTTTCTCATCTCAAATCAATGTCTTTCATTGTTTGATATTTTGTTTTTTGACACATCACATATAGCAAATGTATGTATCATTTGTTTCTGTGCCCTGTGTAAAGGGCACAGAAACCCTTTACACAGTCTTAATCCCCTCCCCAATCTTAATAAAATGCCTTTTGTTTTGCCTGGAGTACTTGTGTTTGTATTGGGGGAAGGGGCAAATAAGCTGCAGTTCAGAAGAGTAATTGTGATAGCTATTGGGGTGAATATAATCTGTTGGTGAAGAGGTGCCTTGGACTGAGGTATTGAAGAGAAGGGAAGAATATCACAACCAAAATACGACAGGATCCTAAGGGTTGGCTGCACATGGAAACATTTGCTTCACTGGCTGGAAGTAATTCTGATGTCCAAAACTGAAGATCTGCCCTCAAAGTTAGCTCACCAAATGCTTCATGTCCTGGACTCTGATTGCTGCCATTGAATTCCAGGCTAATTTGTCTTTATCCATTGTTTGAGACAGCCAATGTGGCTTGCATTACCAAAAATTGGGATGGGCCAAGAAAGGAGTTTTGAGTAGGAAGGGGAAGGGAAGTGAGATGTTATCTCCAAGTTGTAGAGTGTTTTCAGGAACCCTGCTCCACAAACAAGATATGAGACTTTCTAGTTGAAATTGTGCTCTAGGGAAGAGTTGCCATTGCCTGTTCTGTAACCTCTCTGCCTGGGCTGCTGGATTCCAGAGACACCAAAACTGGTTGACAAATTGGACAGCACTGAAAATCAAATACATACATACATACATACATACATACATACATACATACATACATGTAACGTATGTCATAGGTAACAGTGTCTCGTAGCCTCATTCACACTATAAGAATCAAGTGTTCTTGGACCACTTGAAGTAAAAAAAATGGATGAGTCCATATTACGTAGTCAATGAATTGAATGAAATTGAAAAAGGACACCTTGGAGCATTTAATTTAATCTTTTCAGAGTTTAAAGAAAGTCTTACACCAAACTTGTTTCTTAAAGGAGGCAATATCTCCCATCTCCCATCTTTCATGGCATTCTGTATTTCTATTATCCTGGATCAGATTTGTTATTGCCCAGAGAATTGCCAGGACTGAGGAGAAAAGGTTTAGCACCTGAAATAACAGGCCCTCAATTTGAAAGGATCCTTCCTTTGAGATATGAGTGTGAATGGGTGTTTCTAAGGCTATAGATTGCTGTCTGAGGTTTTGTATTCAGGCAAATGGTGTTTGGCAAATCAGAATATCAGGGGAGGCCAGATGCTACAGTGCTACATAATATGCTTTCACCTCACTCTGAATAGTCCTGAAAAGTTCTGACATGACAGGCATAATAATAACCTATGGTTTTATGCAGTTCAGGTCTTCATGTTAAAGAAAAGTTATAGGATCTGCTTTAAACACATTGACACAGGTGCATGGATTGGCTGTATGCCCCTGTTGCTATGCATAAAGCACAAGTGCATCGGTTCATATCTTTATGATGGATTTATTTCAGCATCTTCATTCAGAAAGTAGATATCCAAGAAATATGAAAAGACTCAAAGTATGATTTCATATTCAGTTGAAATTTTATTACCAGAGAACTCAATAACATTTTTAATTAGATCCTATGTATGTATGTATGTATGTATGTATGTATGTATGTATGTATGTATATCAGAGGTGGTATTCACTTACTTTTGCTACTGGTTTGCAAATGGGAGCATGAACACATGCCACCTCTATGCATTCTCAGGACCTTCTGCACATGCGCAGAGCATCAAAAATGGGATCCCACCTGGGCGGAGCCTTTCGCAGCAGCCACTACCGATTTGCCCAAACCGGATAGAATCGTCTGAATAGCATCACTGATATGTATGTATGTATATATGTATGTATGTATTCATGCATACATGCATGTATGTATGTATATATACACATTACTTAGTTAAGATCTCTAAGTCTAAACCAGGCTTTGAGACTTGCTTCCTCATGGACATCGAAGGTCTTTCTCCTTGATTTTTTGAGGAATATAAACATATTAATTTTCTAAACCAGGTGAACTGTTTCTGAAAAGATTTGAGAGAGTTTCCATTTGAGGAGAAGATTCTAAGTAATCATCCATTCTTTAAACATTTATTAGGTTTGTGAAACCTTCAAAATTATTTGAAAATGCTTTCTAACCTTTTTTTTTTCAGATTTCTTGGAAAAAAGAGCCTTTTTTAATAGAATAACCAAATGCTTCTGTTTTCATGAAAATTCTGAGTACTTCTGCTTTACTTTTAAAGAGTGCATGGACCTAATAATATTCATCTGTCTGTCTGTCTGTCTGTCTGTCTGTCTGTCTGTCTGTCTGTCTGTAAGTATATTCCTTGAATGACTGTATGGAATTTTTAAATACAAATGGAACATTAGTACCTACTGAAAGATAAAAGTCTTTCTAAAACTTCTTCATCAGTGTAACTCATCAAAGGATTTGTACCAATGATATTGCCATGGAGTAAAGACACTATTTCTAGCTACACTTAATGCAAGTACCGTGTCATTTTATTAAGATGCCTTATGGTTTATTTTTCAGTTTGTAGAAGTCAACCTATCCTGATTTTCATCTTAAAATATGAGAATCTCATTGATTTTCCCTATTAAAACTATGGGTTGATCAGTAGGAAGTTAGTTACAAATCAAGTTACGAAATCTTCCATTTGTTTAATCTTTCCAATTGTTTAAGTGTAAGAACCAAAATCTGTAAATCTTTGTAAGAGATGTAAGAGTTGGCAGTCATTTATTTTTTTAATCATCAAAGCTGTTTCATTCAAGTACAAACAGTTGAAGTACAATCTGTTTTCCTATGAAATCATAAATTATCACTTTAATTGAAAACAATCCAGTTTTTAAAAACAATAATAGAAAACAATGCTTTCATTTGGGAACCATGATAAAGAGACAAGGAAGGAAAACCTTTTTTGAAATAACAATTCTAGCTGTAAAAGCTATAGGTAACAGTAATATTTTTTCTTCCTAAATTGCCTGCTGTGCTCAATAATTCCAACAAATAATATAATGGATAGTAAATATGAAACAATTTTATCATTGCATAAATCACCTAACATCTAATACACATTAAAATAAATAGGGCAAAGAGCAAACAAACTCCAAAAACAAAACCCATACTATATTCATTAACATGAAAAAAAAATCAAGCAATGTTATTGGAAGATAACCTTATCACTTAGTAAAATAGTTTGATAACTATTAAAGCAGGTACTAGAAATTGCATAAAATTTCATTTTTCAAAGTAGCAGTAATTACATTAAGGAATAATGAAATACATTTTCAAAGTAAAATAATCTTTAGTATACTTACTTTAAGCATCTTTGTTGATAGTACATTACAATTATTAAAGCATTAGAATAAAATTTGAAATTAGTAAATAGAAGTAAATAGCAATTCTAAAGAATTCTAAATCTCTAGAATTCTATGTGTTTTTACACTAAGCTAAATCTTTCCAATCTTGGTTTTCCAACTTACCCCAAATTCATGGGACCATCATGTTGCATTAATCCATGGAAACAGAATGTCTGTGTACTTTTTATTCCACTTGCAAAAGACAGAATATTATTCCAAGTTCTTATTGTCACCAGGGAGAGCCTGTGGTTTTCCAATGCTGTTGAATTTCAAATTTTCATCAATACCAAGCACTGTAGTAAACCCATAGTTAAGGGTAATGACAATTATTAAAGAAACATCTGGAGAGCCACAGGGTCTCCATTCTAGTCATTCTGCCAAGAAATTTCTTGGCAGGAGCCAGAATGGGCTTCAGAAGAATAAATTGCAATAAGCCAACATAGTATACCATGACTTCAGCAAAGCATTTAACCAAGTCTCCCATGAATTTCAATTGTAAAAGATGTCAAAATGCAGCTACAGTATGCCAACATTAATGAGTACAAAGTTCACTGAACAATTGTACCCAATGAGTGTACATCAATTGCTTTATATCAAGCAGGATAGAAGTATTGAATGATGTATTGCTAGAGACTGGTCTAGACCCTGCTGTTCAGCATATTTATAAGTGACATCAATTAGGGGGATAGAAAATATGATTATCAAATTTGCAGATGACACAAAGAGATAACAAACACTTCAGAGAATAGCATTAAGATTTAGGAGTATCTTGACAAGCTTGAACTCTGAGGTAAACCTATCAAGATAACACATTGGTATATGTTACACTGTCCATAAGTACACTCAGAAATAATGTATGGCTTGTGAATCATGCACTGAATATGATCCAAAAGGATTAAACATCAACAAAAATGCAAATTCAGCCATAGGGAGTATAAAAAACTATAGTGTTAGGATAAAACATAGTCAATTTTCTTCTTTATACTATACTAACTGATAACCTGGCATTGCCCAGGTATTTATTTATCCCAATCCTGTATTAGACAGGAAGAACAACTTCACCCTGAGCCCTGATTTTGGCAAGAATTAAATTAGTTAAAAATGTTTTCCCTCTGTCCCCAGAAGCGTCAAGTAAAATGATACCACCTTGTTGTTTTGCTAGCTGATGCATGATCATTTGGTATGCTTTTTTCTGATCATGATTTAGAAGTGGCTTCTTGTTCGCAATATATGAACTAATCTGTTCGATGTTGTAGTTCTTTTCTCGTATATAATCTGCGTGAAGTATGTTGTGTCGGTCTGGTAGTGGTGTAGTCAGGACAAGTTGCAGTAATGTTTTATTGATCACGGCCATACATTTGTCCCCAAGAATAATCAAAGCCTTGTTGAAAATGTCCGGACCAAACATAATTTCTAATGTTGGATTTTCCCCCTTACCAGAGGGAGCCCCCTTGTGGAGTACTGTGAAGCCATTACCATGGCAACTCCACTGTGCTGCACAGTAGAATCCATTTTAAGGCAGTACAGTAGAAGCCATTTTAAGGCACAACAGGCTGTATCTTAACACGACACACACCCAAGGGGTGTTAGGGGTGTCTTACCCCCCACAGTATTTGTTTCCAGAGAGTAAGTCATCTGTATACCAAGTTTGGTTGAAATTGCTCAAGGCATTCCAGAGTTATGCTGGAACACACACACACACACACACACACACACACACACACACACACACACATTAGCCACATCTATATTAGCTACATCTAGACTTTTGCAGAATCTAGATTGTTCTGGCATCACATTTTAAGTAAGATACTGACAGACTACAATATGCCAAAGGAAAACAAACAGTATGAGAAGGGTCTGGAAGGGAAATTGGGGATGCTGTATTTTTTGGCCTGTAGCAATATATGGTGGCTATTTTCAAGTGTCTTCTGTCATGTAGAAAATGGGACAGAATTGTTCAAAATTGCTCCAGAAAACAGGACAAAAAACAGCATGCTAATTACAATGAAGTAGATTTTGATTGGGAAAAAAAAAATCCCTACAGTAAGACCTATTCAACTCAGGACCAGACTGCCCTTGGGAGGCGGTGGACTTCTCTCTGCTGGAGGTGTTTAAACAGAGGCTGGATGACATATTGAAGATGCTGTAGGAAAAAAGGGATGCAGAGCAGGATTAGATGTTGTTGGATTCCTTACATTTTATGAAAACCTGCTACATTTTATGAAAAGAAGCCAATTCAAGAAGGAAAAGTATCCAGTGGATTCAGGCAATCTACACTAAAAGAGCTGTTAATGCAACAATTATTTAACTAAATGAAAGGAATTTAGTTGGTGTATCTGGCACATACATTAAAAAAAAGAAAAAGAAGAAACATCTGATGTTGTTTACACATCTATGTTGTCCTCTTCACATTCATTCAGTTATGATATAAACATTAATGAAGACTAAAATTAAAAATGTGTACCTATTGTTAAGAACTGTTCAGATAACACGTGCTAAAAAATGCATAGCCCTATTTTGCATGCATAATCAGTTAAAATTATCTTAACTTGTTTTGAATTATTTTCTGTATATTAATTACTGTTGGTCTCTTACACCTGCTAATTCACCCTAGCTTCCTTCTTATGAAAAGCAATCCATGTATATGTGTTGAAAAATATTATTGATTTCTATGGCCTCTCATGAAATGTGTCAGAGCACCAAATATACCCATTGTGTTCTTGCAATGTCCTTCACAATGTCCCTTCCATTAAATCTGGTCCTTCATCTTCCTGACAACCTTTTTATGTTTTCAGAATATTTTATTGCCTTGTTTCTCAGTTAAATTTTCCTATTTCTTTTTCTGCTCATGGGAATAATCTGTGGGTATATCCTGAATATTACAATTTCAGGGACTTTAACTTTTCTTTGTCTTTCAGAATTTCCATTCAAATGACTTTTTCAAATTATTATGTGCTTTTCTATAGTTCAAGGCACATGTCCAGCTAAAGTCATTTTTCATACCTCATAGTATATTTGGGGTCAAAATATAGGTCAATAATATATATGCTTTTGATGCTTTTGCCATTTTATGCTTTTCATGATCCAAGACCTTTGAAGATAGCCAGTGAACCAGCAAAAATAAGTTCTATTTCCTAAAAGAGTTATTTGAAAGTTCTGTCTTGGAGAATTCAGTGGATGTCCAGAAGAATAGCTTAGCAAATATTTCTGTAAAGTTTATTTATAAAAGAAAAACTTTCCAGAAAACTAGCTTGCACATCACAATTTTCCTTGCAAAGTTCTACTGGACTACAGAAGAATGCTATGTTCATGTATAGCCTTGTCAATATGCTTCACTATCTTATACATACTGTACAACAAATGCTTATTGTTTGTGTATAGACTTGCTTGTTTGACTTCTCTGAAATGGTGGTTATTACAAGAATGATTGAAATTATGTATCTTTTATTATGCATAAAATAATCTCTGGAGGTAAAGATGCTTATTTATTTATGTAGATGTGTCTTTATTGTATAATCTAGAAATTATTACAGAATACTTTGTAATGGACTATACTTTCATTAGAAATTCAAACTTTTCTCAGTGAATAAATTGTTTTGAAAAAGATACCTAATGGTAGAAATTTTAAAATTATTGTGCCAAATAAAATCTCCCTCAGTTTTTGCCTGTTAGTTCTGCTTTAAGTTTGATATACATAAAATCAAAGAAAAGAAGTTTCCTAGACTTCGTCACAAAAGGGAAATTTTAATTTAGTATACAGACAACAGAGAATGTTGCATTTTATTATTTAAATTACCAGCTGCAAGTATACAATGACCTCAAAATTGCTTATAATAATGAAATGTTCATAAAGGTGCATATGTTTATTCAACCTCTTATAAAATATATATTTATTTTTATTTCTTTAATATACCAGAAAGGGAGGGAGGGAGGGAGGGAGGGAGGGAGGGAGGGAGGGAAGGAAGGAAGGAAGGAAGGAAGGAAGGAAGGAAGGAAGGAAGGAAGGAAGGAAGGAAGGAAGGAAGGAAAGAAGGAAGATTAAATAGTAAAAAGAAATAACAACAAAATTGGAATAAATTATATATAAAGAAACCACTTATGTAGATTTTTAAACCTGCCAATAAAACACATAAAATAATTTTGTTAAATTTCTCATTATATTAGTAGAAATCCAATTAATAAACACAAAGAAAATTAATAAACACAAAGCAAATAAATAACAGTTCCAGGACATAAATCTAGCTTTCAGATGTTCAAGAAATCTTTTTTGCTTGTCCTATGCTCAATAATTCCAGAGTTGTTCATAAAGTGTTAATTCTAAATGTTGGTATAGAAGTCAAATTACAGTACATTACATATTTAAATATTATTAATCTTATTAATTTTACTATATTAGTAACTTTTACTATATATTAATAAAGTTATGGATATTAAGCTAAAAATTGATAGCACAACTGATCTCATAGAGGTTAACCACAATTAAAAAAAAAACAAACATACAGTGATATGTCCAATTACTGGTAATCCTCGACTTAAGACAGTAATGGAGAGTGCCCATTTTGGTAGTAAGGTGGAAGTATGTTAATGGAAACTTAAGTGAAAGAACTCTCATCCTGGATCACCCCAATGCATACATTAAATGAATGTAGGGTTGAATGTAGAGGTCATTAAATGTGCATGGGGTGCCTTGAGCCTCCCAGGGCCTCCCCACCCCCTGAGATACCCCTGTTCTCTGCTTTCTTTCCTTGGGGTCCCCACAGCCATTTCCACCCCTCATAATGTCTTGCTTACCTTCTGGAGATCTGGAGATCTCCGTATGATAGGCCATCTTCTGCCTTTCTGCATGGCCTCTTTAACTCAAAACAGGACAATGAAGGGTTAAGTGTTAAAAGAGTGATGCAGAGGGACCTGCTTTGCATTGTTTGAAACCTCACCTGGAAGACAAAGCTGCTCTTTCCCATCCGTCTGCATTGCTCTTCTTAACATCTTCATTATCTGTTCTCTATTCACTGCTCTTGTTTAAGGTGACCAGATTTTAACATTGGTAAAGAGGGACATTGTGGGCGTGGCTTATTTTGTGGGCGTGGCTAGCTGGTCATGTGACTGGGTGGGCGTGGTTAGCTGGTCATGTGACCGGGTGGCCATGGCTATGTGTATAGGGTAAGGTGAACAGATTTTAACATTGGTAAGAGGGACACCATTGTGGGCGTGGCTTATTGTGTGGGCGTGGCTTGGAGGCCATGTGACTGGGTGGGCGTGGCTAGCTGGTCATGTGACCGGGTGGCCATGGCTATGTGTATAGGGACTACTCAGAGGGCTGGAAAGTCATTTCTGACAGGTCCTCACACTTTTGACTGGTCCTCACACTTATGACCATCCTCACATTTATGCCCGTGCAGCATTCTTAACAACCATGTCACTCATTTCACAACTGCTTCTCTTCACCATGGTGACAAGATAGGGCAAAAACGTAAAATGTGAGGACAGTCGTAAGTTCGAGGACTGGTCAAAAATGCAAGGACCAGTCAAAAATAACTTTTTCAGCCCTCTGAGTAGTCCATATGCACAAAAGGACTAACCAGAGGGCTGAAAAAAGTCATTTCTGACAGGTCCTCGCACTTTTGACTGGTCCTCACACTTATGACCATCCTCATATTTATGCCCATGCAGCATTCTTAACAACCATGTCACTCATTTCACAACTGCTTCTCTTCACCATGATGACAAGATAGGGCAAAAATGTAAAATGTGAGGACAATCGTAAGTTCGAGGACTGGTCAAAAGTGCGAGGACCAGTCAAAAATAACTTTTTCAGCCCTCTGAGTAGTCCATATGCACAAAAGGACTAACCAGAGGGCTGAAAAAAGTCATTTCTGACAGGTCCTCACACTTTTGACTGGTCCTCACACTTATGACCATCCTCATATTTATGCCCATGCAGCATTCTTAACAACCATGTCACTCATTTCACAACTGCTTCTCTTCACCATGATGACAAGATAGGGCAAAAATGTAAAATGTGAGGACAGTCGTAAGTTCGAGGACTGGTCAAAAGTGCGAGGACCAGTCAAAAATAACTTTTTCAGCCCTCTGAGTAGTCCATATGCATAAAAGGATACAGTAATTGAGAGGGATGAAGGAAGGGAAGGGAAATTAGAGTAGGAGTGACGGTTAAGAGAGGGAGGAAGAGAGGAGGAGAAGGAGAAAGGAAGAGGAAGTAGGGAGGAGAAGAAGAGGGGGGGAAGAGAAAGTAAGAAGGAAAGAAAAGAGAGGTGGTAGGTTTGAGGAGAAAGATTGCTGTACAATAAAAAAGATGAAAGGGAAGAAAGCCAACCC
The DNA here is from genome assembly GCF_029215685.1 of Pituophis catenifer annectens. NCBI lineage: Eukaryota > Metazoa > Chordata > Lepidosauria > Squamata > Colubridae > Pituophis > Pituophis catenifer. The sequence goes on from NW_027256881.1 coordinate 290,905,006, forward strand.
CAAACAAATATAAAGATATTAAGATAAAGAATGAATTGTTAAACTTTAAAGAATAAAAGAGAACAAATATGAATAAATAGCAATAATTAGAAACACACATACAAACATACAATGTATTTTCTTTGAACAGAATATTTGGCTGGTTCACAAATTTAAACAGTGTTTAGTCATTTCAATTAAATTTACAATTTCTATATTTCCTTTTTGCCATATTTATTCCTCATCTATTTTTTTTAAAAAAACAATATTACCCTTCATCCTCATCTCTAATCTTAATCAAATTCAATTTTTCCCTTCTATTCTATTTTATACCCCTTCCCATTGTCATCTATTTTTATATCCATCCTCACATTGGTTAATTATGTAATTATGTAATACAGTTGTTTAATACAAATTCAACATTTTAATATAAATCAATTAGTTATATAACTATCTTTTTTGTATATTAATCAATATGAACATGAATATTCCAATTATTTCCATGCAATCCAATTTCTTACAAATCAATTAATTATACTTACCAATAATAATAAACCAAATAATTTCCCCCATATATTCCTCCAAACCACAACTTAACCATTTCTGCTTTCAACACAGTATACAATTAATAATATCTCAATTATTACAATTCCCTAGTTAAAAAGAGCTTTTTTTTCTTTTGTGTTTTAAAATCTTGAACTCTCCTCTTTTGCCCTAAATAATTTTCCATTGTTTGCACTTACCTTTTTTGGTGAGGAAAAGGAAAATAAATCTGCTGCCTAATTTTCCAACGTTGCAAGCAAACCGCAAAGCCAACAGCCTGTTTTACTTTCAGTTTCGTTTTGAGCTTGGTTTGCACAGAGGAAAAAAAAACTGAGCAATTTAGCAAGAGCAGAGCCCTGTGCAAATCAGCTGAGAGGGGGAAGCCGAGCTAATTAACGTAGGGCGGCCCTTTGAAGCCCCGCGGCAAGAGTTTAAACAGGTTTTTTCCCTCTAGCCATCAGCGGGGATTCAGGAGGCAGCCGGGAACCAGGAGGCAGAATGAAAAATCGGGACTTTTTTAATACGCCGCGGGACGTGGGACAAATTGCTCAAAAGCGGGACTGTCCCGCCAAAAGCGGGACGTCTGGTCACCTTACTCTTGTTTCTTCCCCTTCCATTTGAATTTTTTTTTTCACGAGTAAATATAGAAACTGCAAAGCACAAACTGTGGCTCATTATCCTCTGTTGAGTTAAAGAGGCCATGCAGAAAGGCAGAAAGTGGGGAAAATGCTGCTTTGCCGAGGTCAGTTTGCAAATGGCTGCTCCAGATGGACCAGTAAGAATGGCCTATAATACTGAATTCTGCAGATCTCTAGAAGGTAAACAAGGCATTGTGAGGGCTGGAACAGGAGAGCAAAGCAGGCCCTGTCTCCCAGAGGCCTGGCAGGGAAACGATGGGGTAGAGAGAGATAGGGGTGCGTGCTTCAGCATCTCTGCAAAGTTATGAAGCTGCCTAGTCATTCATAAGTGCAAATGAGCAGGTAACTTTTGTAAAATTCTTATCTCCAAAACATGGTTGTACGTGGCTTTTGGGAGGTATGTTGTAACTTTGAACTGTCACTAAATGATCTGTTGTACCACGAGGATTAAAATAGATTCATTTTAAGATAATAAAATGAATTCTACATAAATTCTACTATGGTCTACATAGGGCTGCTGTTGAAGATCATGCTGAAGCTACAGCTAGTTCAAAGGAAGACATATCGATAGTGATGGGTTGGTCTTGTTTTATCTAGTGGTGCCTGTTTATATCACCCTAGTCTTACTATCCTTTAGGAAAGCCTGAAATTTTGGCTCTTACAGCAGGCCTCAGGAAAGAGTCCTTTGAGACCCTATTCTGTTATCAAATTGAATTGATGGATATTGCTTGACTTATTTGGGTGTATTGTGCAATCATATTATTTCCTAATGTGAGTTCTTCATACTTTCATTATTACATTTTTTTCCTATCTATTTCTGGTTTAAGTTCCCTTCATTTATTCTTGTGCATTGCCTAGAGATGCTGCAGCAATTGAGTTTTCTTATAATTTGATTCAACAAATAAATATATAAATAAGAAACATATGGTACTTGATATTCTTTAAAATCACTTGACATTCATTTGTTGGTAGGTCATATTCCAACTCAATTCCATTAAAACAACTTTTCTAGAGTTCTTTTGCAAAATTAATCCTTGCCTCAGTGATAACTTTTGTTTATTAAAATTCTTAACATTAACCAAAATACATTCCATACATTAATGGAGGGTTTTAGCTTCTGCTAACTCATCTGGACTAAGGTTGTGCAATAAAGATTTGTTTTAATGGGATATATTGCCCTTTAAATTTTAGGCAATCCAAGTTTCTCTTGATTGGTTCTGTGTCATCAAGTCAGGATCAACTCTCATCAATCACAAATATTTTCTCCAGGACCTTCAAATATTTAGTGGTGTGCCTATTGCTGCTGAGTTCATGAAACTTGCTGCTAGTTATCCTCTTTTCCTCTTTCCTTCCACAGCACTGCAGATTTATCCAGAATGCTAGCTCTTCACATAATTCCCTCAATTCCTGGAGGAAACAGACTACCTCGATCCTTACCAATCTGGTTTCAGGCATGGTCACAGCACGGAAACGGCATTGGTCGCCCTAGTAAATGATGTCTGGCGGGCCAGGGATGGGGGTTGTTCCTCCATCCTGGTCCTTCTTGACCTCTCAGTGGCTTTCAATACCATCGACCATAGTATCCTGCTGCAGCAGCTCAGGGAGATGGGGTTAGGAGGCACTGTTTTACAGTGATTCTCCTCCTATCTCTCTGGTCATCTGCAGTCTGTTTGGCAGGGGGGTCAGGGATCCTCCCAGAGGCCTCTCACTTGTGGGGTGCCTCAGGAATCAGTTCTCTCCCCTCTGCTCTTTAACATCTACATGAAACCACTGGGTGAAATCATTCGTGGTTTTGGGGTGAGGTATCATCAATATGCTGATGATACCCAGCTTTACATCTCCACCCCTGACCACCCTAGGGATGCCCTTTCTGGGATGTCCCACTGCCTGGAAGCAGTACGGGTTTGGATGGGGAGGAACAGACTTAGACTTAACCCTTCCAAGACTGAGTTGCTGTGGATGCCGGCATCCTGGGATCTGGAGGTTCCATCTTTAGTGATCGGGGGAGAGACTCTTGCTCCCTCTGATAGGGTCCGCAACTTGGGTGTTCTCCTGGATTCTCGGCTGTCCTTGGATGACCATCTGATGGCCGTAACCAGGGGGGCTTTCGTACAGGTGCGTCTTGTGCTCCAGTTGTGCCCTTTTCTAGACCGGGATGCCCTCACCACGGTCACTCACGCCCTCGTTACTGATCCGTTTGGGGGTACACTGTTATAATTTTAAATTGTTTTAATAGGGTTGCTGATTTTAATTTTTATTTCATTGTAATTTGTATTGGAAATTGTCATTTTGTAAGCTGCCTTGAGTCCCCAGGCAGAAAGGCGGCATATAAATTGCAATAATAAATAAATAATAAATATTCAAAATTTGATCATTGTGATCTGCTCATTTAGACCTCAAATGAGAACTCTGGATTGATTTGTTCAATGATCCATCTGGTTGTTTTCTCAGCTATCATTGTATTCTCATGAGTCTTCTGAAACATAAGTTTAAAGGTGTCAAGATCTATTGCCATTAGTTTGGTCTTCTTTATATTTATTGATTAATCAAATTTAGATAGCCACCAATCTCACCAAAGGCAGTTCTGAGTGGCAAACAAGAATCAATAAGAACAATAAATAAAACAAAAAATTGTACAATATAAAAAGTTATTTATTAATCAAATTTATATAGCCACCCATCTATTTAACTTTAGTCTCATTTTTCGCTGTATGTTCTGTCCCCAACCCCAAGCACACCCCCCAACAGACGTTCAGGAGTTAAAGACCAAACCAGCTGGCAAAATCCTTTTCCTTATAACGGAACTTGGCAACAACCTAGTGGCTGCCTGCCAAGAGTTTATTATTTACAAAGGGGAGAGATAACTTCTCCCCACTTCTTTTTTTTTTATTGCAAAAGTTTTACAATTACATTTTCACTCCATTTCCCCCCCAACCCACCCCACACTCCCCACCCTAACCCCCCCAAACCCCCCTAACCCTCCCCCCCGACTTCCACAGAGTATAATCCCATCAAAATCCCCTTTTTATAAAACTTGAACCCCTCAAACCCCCTTATAATCTTTCATTTTCACAAAATTCATACATTTCTATTTTTATATAATACTTTCAATGAAAAGCTACTTGATACTTCCTAATTTGATATTTGTTCTGCACATAACCTATCCATTTTTTCCATTCCCATTCATAAGTCTCTTGTGAGCGATCTTTTAAATATGCTGAAATCTTCGCCATCTCTGCAAAACTGGCCATCTTCAAAGTCCATTCCTCAATAGTGGGCAAAGCTTCATTTTTCCAATATTTACCTATCAATAATCTTGCTGCCGTTATCATGTACAATATCAACTTAGTTTCATCCAATGTAAAACCCTTTACTATACCCAATAAAAACAATTGTGGAGAAAATTGAATTTTTTTCTTCAAAACATTCTGCATAACCCACCATATTTTTATCCAAAAAGCCTTAACTTTCTTACAATTCCACCAAACATGGTAATATGTAGCATCTAAACAATCACATCTCCAACATTTTGGCTGAACATTAGGATACATACAGGATAATTTCTTGGGATCTAAATGCCTTCTGTAAAACATTTTGTAAAAATTTTCCCTCAAATTCTGCGATTGCGTAAATTTAACATTCTGAACCCATATTTTCTCCCATATATCCAACATCACTGGTTCTGCAAAATTCTGTGCCCATTTAATCATGCAATCTTTAACCAATTCAGTTTCTGAATCCCTTTCTAACAAAACATTATATAGCCTTTTAATATGCATTGGACCTTTCTCTTTTATATGTCTAACCAATTCTTCCTTCTCCCCATTTCTGATACATCAAAGGAAAGCAGCTCAATAATTACAATCAAGTCCAGAGATAATCCAGTCTTAAAGCAAAAGTCCGGCAATGCAGAATGGCGTGGAAGCTTTCAGCTTTGTTCGTCACAAGGTTTGACTGGCTACCACGCTCCCTTTTATATCCTGTGGGGTGTGGTCCAGTGACTCAGCCTAATCTCAGGCACGCCCTTTCTTCTATTGTGCGTGCTTATCTCTGCGATGCTGGTGTGGGTCCAGCCAAGACTCATTACCCTCATCACTGTCCATCTGTGGCTGCGTGGACATGCTTGGCCCTGGCCCTATCTCTTGCCCTTCGGCAGACAAGAGAGGAGGGCATTGCCAGAGAGGAGGGTCCTGGAGAGGGAGGCCTCCCCTTCACTCTCAGAGTCCTCTCCTGACGATGACACAGGCTCCGGTAACGGAGCCACAACACTGTACTCCTTTACTTGTATTACTGAACCTTATAGTTCTTTTGCATTTTGCCTATCAGGATAGTGTCATCAGCATAACAGTTTGCTGATGTTTCTTTATCCAAATTTGAAACCACACTAATCTTATTAATTTATTAATTTATTAATTTATTAATTTATTAATTTATTAATTTATTAATTTATTCAATTTGTATGCCGCCCCTCTCCAAAGACTCAGGGCAGATCCAGATTTTCCTAATATATATTTTAGCATATAGGTTGACTCAATATGGAGAAAACATACAACCTTATCTCACACTTTTGCTGTCCTGAAAACATAATATGCCCAACATGATTTCTGTATATTCCATATGATGATGCCCATGTCTTTAAGCATCATTTTAGTTTTTTAAGACTATGTTAGAAATGAGAAAGTCCAAAAGATTGGACCAAACTGATGTTCCTGCTTCACTTTGGTTTCCTAGATTATAACATCTTCTTCCTCCTTAGTGTTTCCTTGTTACATTCCATGGTTCTACTGTAATTCTACATTTCCAGCTTCAGTTTTCTTTTCTGATATGGCAATACAAGCAACTAGACATACCAAAAGATTTAATTTAGCTAGATGATAAACACTATTAGTGTTCTAAAGATCTTAGCTGTTCCTCAGTACCATGTTTATCTCTTTATGATATTTATATGCCACTCATCCAACATGAATCTGGCTGGCATACAATAACACCATAAAAATACAAAAATATTCTAAATTTAATTATAATAAACAAGTCAAAAGGGTAGGAAGAACATAGATGTTATACACAATGTAGCCACATTGTTAAATTCCCATTTCTGTGTGACTCCACCAATACCTAAGGGATACCTAATCCAAATGGTTCAGAAACTTGATTGACAAAAAAATTATCTAAAATATTAATACCCTTACTTTGCTATGTCTCTCTTTTCACTTCTTCAACTTCAAGAAGCATATTTTAAAAACCAAAATTATACCAGCATTTCTTAGAAAAGAATCTTTACTATACCATTTAAATATCTAAAAATCATTCGTATTGGCTTTTGTAATTCTAAATTCTTTTAATTGGTGTTAGAAACACATGAAGGAGAGAATCCTCTTAAGTTTTTAAAGAACTTGAATCTCAAACACCAGTTGCTATAGTGAAAGAAAGGACACAAATAACCATTCTATTATATTATTTATAGCATAGCTTTGTCTGATATACCGACATGCTAATTGAATCACTTTGGATATATGTTTATGCAACAAAATATTTACTTGTTTGACCTGATTTAAATATGGCACTAGGGGAAGGGAAGCTTTCACTGTATTTTAAATTTACAATTTTAATAGCTTTCTCTCCTATTTTTAATCTGAGCAGTACAGTTTTCCCTTCTTACTTAACTAGCTGGAGGTACGTAGGAGGTAGAGATAAAAAGAGGATGAGTACACTTAATCTACCATGGATGATGAGATGTAGTCAGGTAGCTTTGAGTAGTCCATTATAAACAATAAGCTTCATTGGGTCTTAGCAACAATTATAAACACAACACACCCAGAATCTGGGCCATATTATCATATTTAGTATGCCAGATTGAGTTGGCAAGAGTTTTCAATTATTCCCTAGGGGAAGAAAAAGTGGATAGAGATTAAAGATTATTTCACTCAGTTAATCCGTTTTGTACTGAACGTTTCTACCATATCTCTTCCTAGAAACTGACTTTACGCTAGGAAAAGCTCATTTCTTTCATCATGGTATACAAATAATTTTGTGCACTTTCATTTCCTATGTTAAAATGCAGTTGAAAAAAAATAGATCTACCTTTAACATTAGAGCTTCAGTAACTATTCACTATAGCTCAAGGAGATCTGCACAAATTATTATTGTAAAGATATAGATGCTCTCATTTATAATGCAAAAACAATAAGCTGATTATCCTAAAGACGTGTCAAATATCATATAAAATGATTTTAAAAAATAAAACCTCAGGCTGATATTTTTTCCCCTTTGTTTAAATCATTTCAAAGTGACTCTCAGAACTGTACAGGCAACCTAATACAACTAATCAATAATGATTAATCATTAATCATTAAAGCCATTTTAATTTAAAGCAATTAAAACAATGCAGCACAGAACACTAATGAAAAGTACTGCCCAAAGTACTTTTGATTAATTAAAAAAATACAGTGTAATAATTTTAGATTTTCACTTGCAAAGTTATAAGCAATACTTTTTTTTTTCAGATTACCTTTAGCATGATGACGATGTTGATGATCAATGAAGATTAAGATAATGATGATGAAGGGGATGATTCAAAGATCTTTTTCACCATTCTTTGATGATGGTAGTCTCAGCCAAGAGAATATGTTGACCTAAACTAAAAATCCTACCCTCCTTTTCCTTACCCAATATAATCAATAATACGCAAGTGTCCACAAGAAGTTTTCTTATATAAAGAATTTTTTAAAAAAAATCTGTAATAAATTCTGATGATTTTTATCACTGAACAACATTTTTATATCCACCAATATTAATAGACTGGAGGTTAAAAAATGTTCCTATCTTCTTCTCCCTGTTTGTGTGTGTGTGTGTGTGTGTGTGTGTGTGTGTGTGTGTGTGTGTGTCTATGTTTAAATAGCACAGCAGAGGAAAGAAACATCCTTTGACATTAACCTATTGCACTGGCTACCCCATTCCTTGTTGTAATAGGAACAACCTGGTGTACAAAAAAAACACACTTCTACAATTTGCATATATCCTTATGGAGTTGGATGATGGCTTAATAAAAATTATTCATACATTGGGAGGCGCTCTTTAATATTTAAGGTCCCAAATCATGAAGCACTTTAAATATTGCAGAATATTTAATAAAAACAACAGAACAACAGCAAGTGACAAATATTTTCTGGAGCAAAGGGGGAATACATTCAAATTACTGTAATGAAAAATGCATATATTTTCGCTTTGATGTTATTTATGCTTTATTTCTTTTAAACATTTATGCCTACATTCAGAAAAAGGATTTTAAGATGGCATGTTAAAAAAAAAATCTGATAGTCTGCATAACAGAAGCAACATAACTCCTAAAGTAAAGTTTTGTAGAACTGACAAGTATAAAACTATTTCTTGAATGTTTAAATTCAATATGGAAATGAGCTAACAGAAATGCAACAAAGCAGTGAAATAATGTACATTGGCCCAGACTATCTCCATCATGAAAATATTTAGTAAACATATCCATCTTTTTCTTGCTACCTGGATGAAATACATCTAGGAAACACCAAGGCAAAGAGTGAAATATTTTGAAAAAAAAAATGAGTCTCAGATTATCATTCATAAGGAAATATTTCTGTGCAAGACCAAAACTAGCTCTTATTACAGCATAAAATCAGAGAAGTTTTCAAAACAAAACACACTGAAAAGTGAAGAGAAGAGTATAAGGGAACATAATGCTCCATGGACAGTTTTTTTTTGGTAATGAGACAATGGTACACTTATATGAAAGAAATAGGCGATTTGTATCTTGGAGTTCTGCTTCTTACTCTTTGAGTAAAACCATGGATTCTGCCCTACATACTGTCTTGGCAAAACCATTGAATTCTCACACTTAACCACCATTACTATGTCCCCAGGTCACATGATCAAAATGTAAATGCTTAGCAAAGGTCATGCGTTTACTATGGTTGCAGCATGCAGAGGTCACATGATCGCCATTTGTGACCTTTCCAACCAGCTTCCAACAAGAAAAGACATTGGGGGAAGTTGGATTTACTTAACAACTGAGTGACTCAGTTCACTGCAATGATTTGCTTAACAACCACCGTAAGAAGGTCATAAAAAGCCATCTGCAGTCATTGCATTAGAGAGATTGGCAGTGCAGAAAATTAATCAACGAGTAAAAAAAAAATCAGGCACAACTCATTTAATAACTGCCTTGCTTAGCAATGGAAATTCTTGTCTCTATTATGGTTGCAAATTGAGGACTACCTGTATTGAGTGCAGATCATGCAGACTATAGATAGGGCTGGTTACTTTTAAGAAGAATGAGGAGAGTGCCTCAAAAAACAAATCTTGGATGTTAAGAAAAGGCCACAACTTGTTCTTTATTGGATTTTCTATTTTTGCATTCTTACTACCAGGGATAGAGAGAGGCACTTGCTGGATATTCTTCCTCAGTGGTAGAATAGTTTGACTTTCCTTGAACTATACACCTTGATGGCTGCCTAAGATTCCAGTTTTGCTTGGCCTCAGGCAGCAAAATACCTGAAGGGAAGCCACAATACAACCTGAACTATTCCTGTTGAGCAAAGTAGAACTTCTCAATGAATATAAATAGGACTGCGAATAGATCAAAACAACATTGACTCACAAATGTTGAAATGAATTGAGATACTACAAAACAGAACAGGAAGCACTGAATCCAATCTGTTCTACAGGCATAGTGGAAGCAGTGAACTATTCTGCTATGCAAAAGAAATGCCAGTCTCTGCACTTTGGCTGAAAGGAAATTCCTGACTCAGAAAGTGGTAAAGGAAGGATGTATATGTGTGTAGGGAATCCTGTCACCAATATCATAAAAATGTGTGAGTTCCAGTAGAAGTTAATGTTGTATATTTCAGCATCCTGAATGTGAATCATTGAAACTGAAGCTGTCTCCTTGTGTATGATACAAACATTGCTTTTGGTTATGTGAGCTGACTTGGGATTACTTCTTTACTGGATAGTGTTGCACAACACAGAGATACACACACACACCCCATCCCCACAACAAAGAGGTTTGTCATGGAAATGTATATAGCAGCCAAGTCTACTTAATAATGGCAGAGCAGAACCGTATGGAAAACTTCCTGGGATCTGTCCTCAAGCTATCCTATCCTCACTCAGATTGGAGGGAAAATGCTTTGCAAAACCTTCTTTAGAAATATCTAAAAGGAAAATCAGACATTGAGCATTCAACTACACAGAGTGTAACTGAGCTTGCTTCATAAGCAGCCATGTTGAAAGGCAAAAAGAAAACATACAAAATAATTTATTCTTATTTTTACAGAAACTTGATATATTGTTAAGTACAAGATGGCTAACAAAATTTAAATTCAGGGTCTTCAATATTATGTTGGGTAAAATGTACAACAAGCAACAGCATTCAACGTGTCTTTATATCACTGCATCTGGTTTTAAGTGTGATGTCAACGTGGGAATTGTGGTGCCTATATTTCATAGTGCGAGGCTGAACTGTAAGCTGCTGTTGCTATGGCTGCAATTCCATCCACTGCATCACTTCAGTTTTCTATAGCTAAACTCTTTGTGGAATATAAATTTCCACTGCAGCAGAAGTCAGGTAATAGTGTAACAAAACTGCCTCAAATCCTTTCAAGTCCTAATGTGATTTCCAGCCTCATGTTTAGTATTGCTTTTCAGACGCCATTGTTTACAAAGGTAGGGCAATTCACAAAGAAAGCACTCCAGCCAGATTTGTAGTTATATTAATAAATCCAGGAAAGTGGGTCCCAGTCCCTCCCTCTGTCTGCACTCCATATACAAGAGGGAACCATTTCCCATCTCTTTCTTTAGCCTGTTGCAATTCAAAACAGGTGGGCTGCCTTGCCATCTTTCTTTTTGTTGTTTCCCTTTTGTTGTTCCCGTTTTGTAAGGCTTTGCACTTCCAAGTGAAACAACATTGTCCTAAAGTTTTCATTGCTGTTCAACAGTAAGTGTCAGATTTTCACATGTATAACATTGTCTGAGGCGTTTGTTCCGCTCCCTCTTGAACCGCTGAAACTAATGCTCAGTCTCTATTAATGTCTCAGTCCCTGGAAACTGCAGCCTAGTTTCTCCTATAATTAATCTTGCAGGTACTGCCTTGACATTATTGGTTCACTAGCAGAGCAGAACTGCCTCAGCCATCAATAATAATTCAACACATTTGGATGAGGCCTACATCCATAGCCCACAGACGTAGCCAACGGTGTGAAATCTCCAGAATGCCGCTCAGGTTTGAAAAACAGAGTGTGTGCACACATGTGTGAGCGATGGGTGAGGGGGAAGCCCCCTGCAAACTAAACAAGCTCGTTTGCTTGCTTGAAAATCTTCCAACTAAAAGAAAGCTTGCTTCACTTTTCCTGCTAACCATGGTTGAGCCTTTGTTTCTAAACATAGTTCCTGTTTGTCACCAAATTTCTGAGTGTTATACAGTGTTAACACTGAGGCTGTTACAAATTGTCTTTCACAGATGTTGAGAACAGGAAAGGTAGGGGATTTATTACTCATTATTTCTGTATTACTGATTGAACGTGAGGTGCATTCCCAATTTGAGTCACTGCAGGCTTTTCAGCTCTTTCTCTTTCTTTTCCAGCCGCAAATGTTCTTTTTAGTTTGGTGTAGACAGCAGCTGTGCAATTTCAAGCAGAATGTTTGCTTTGATCCTCTTCCTTTAATTGAAATCCACAATTATGAAATTTGCTTCTTTTATGTTTGAAAGTTTATTGGTTTAATCTACAAAATGTGCTGTCTTGCTGTCTTGCACAGTTAAAGGCAACAGCTGGGATTTAAGTTGTGACATAGATGACAAAGTGGGAAGAGGTTCCCCTTTGTGTTTCTTTTATTGAATGAGAACAAAGCTTTTTTCATAAGATTTTAGCACACTCAATATTTTGAGTAGGATGTGTAATAAAAATGTTTGCTAAATACAAACAGCTGATTTCCATATGTTTTCTTTAAGTGTTTGAAATGAACAGAAACCTTCAAATTAGAAGAAAAAGCTACATGTTAATTTTGGATCTTTTAAAAAGAGATGTTAAATTTGATAACAGCAGCAACCATTTTAACAATTCTTTAATAGCAGCTCTAAAGATTCTGAAAATGAATACTATTTTTACTGGTAGATCCCCAAATAAATTTCATTTGAATAAGGATTAAGTAACTGTTAAATTCCTTATGCTGTGGAAAAACTGTTCTCTGAGTAGAAATACTTCCTTGCTGCCCATATATTATACTATTATTACCAAGGATCACAAATGAGTAGAATAACCTTTTAACAGACAAGTTCTCAATAATTGATTTAAAAAATAATAATTTTAAGGATTTTCAACAGAAAATAAAAACTAATATAATGGAAAATTAACAGAACAGAAAGAATTGCTTTTCGTGTTATTATCCTTGTTAGTTTAAACTGGAATGATGTTCTTTCAGCTTTGCTTTGTGAAGTTCAGAACCTGTAGAGTGAGGGAACTGCTATCTGCTAAAAGATATATCTTGGGACCCCTTATAGAGCACAAGGAAAAAAGAACTTTGCTTCAACTCCAGTGACAATTTCATTCCACTCAATGGAATGGGCCCTTCCATTGAGAAAAGTAAATTGAGTATTGATGTCAAATCTATCTATAGCAATCCCATAGGAAAAAAAAATGTCCCTTGATGACCCCAAAATGCTACATGGATTATACATGAATCACTGGTCCTCTAAATAATTTGAGTCTAAGCAGTATAAACTTTGTACAAATTGTACTATGATACAATTTAAATTTGTACATAGTACAAATTTAAAATTGGGTTCAGGATGCAATTAACAACCAGAAAAATGGGAAGCCATGTAGATCCCATTTACCACTCATGCTGCAATATTCTGGATCAATAATAATTGTATTGGGGATCAATAATAATTGTATTGGGGCTCATTGTAATAGGGGCTATTCTTTAGGGTTTTTAATAAGATTACATTTCTTTCTATAGCTGCTATATGATCTCAGAGATTTTAAGAAGTTGCAAATAGTGTTACACCCACAAGTACTTTTGTTAGACTTGAATGTTAAGCACAGTATAGCTACTAGTTATTAAAAACCTTATTGCAGGACCTCCCATGCAGGTCCTAAGATGTCAAACAAAAGCCTCCCAGTATTATTTACTGAACTGAAGAACTGCAGAGTGGCATTGTAACCTCTAGTTTCTCTAAGTGGTCCAACAAAAATTTAAAGTTAAAAAGCCAAACTGATGTAACAACAACATTATGATCCTTCTATCAATTTCCTTGTATACCGCAATGCAACAAGTATATCAAGATTGGCTCTGTGCTGAATCCAGGTGTAAATCTATATTGGAAAAGATCAAATGAATATGTTAAATTTAAGAATTCCTGAAGATGCACCTATGTCTTCTCTAGCAGAGAATTGATTAATTATGGAATACCACACTCCAATAGTTGCTACACTTAATTGACAGTAAATATGGCTTCTTAAGCAAGGATTCTCTCTAGGTCAAAATAAGGAATTCTGCCTATAAACATGAAGACTTAATGAACTGAGTGACCACTGGCTGGGTAGAATCCATTGTGGATCTTGTAATAAAAACTGAGCAGGGTGAGGCATGGAATCTACAGACAAATATTGGTATGAACAAAGCAAATACCCTTGGTCACTCCCTTGAGAAGTCTAGCAATGGAACTGATTTAGCCTGTTATCAGTATGCACTAGGTACAGTATTACCCCACACAAAGTCATATAAGAAAATGTTTGTTATAGTTGTTAGAGTGCTGATCTAGAAACTAGAAATATGAGTTCTGGTCCTACCTTTGCCATGAAAGCTGGCTGGGTGACTTTGGGTCAGTCCCTTTCTTTCAAACCAACCCAATTCACAGGGTAGTTGTTGTGGAGGAAATAGGAGGAAGGACTATTAGGTATATTTGCCACTTTGAGTTAATTATAAAGTAATAAAGGCAGGGTTTTTTTAAAAAAATCAAATAAATAAATAATATCAAGCATGAATTCAGATAATTATCCATGGACTACATAAACAGATCATATGCTATACCAACAGTTCATAACAGGCTTCTGATTGTATCAAGTCATTGGTCAGAGGTAGCAGCTGCATTCCCATAATTTCTTCTAATAAAACCTGTTTTGTTGAACCTGTCTTTTCTGTTTTCTTAGGTCTCTCATATTAGTTTTATTAGTGATTCCCTGATGCACTGTACTTTTTGCTTTCATTCATCAGATAAAGGTTAGAATTAGCAGCATTTAAATGTTAGGGGTTGATGGGCATATCTGGAATTTAGAGAGCACATATTGAGTATTCTCACCAAATGATTGTCTGAGTGAATATACCTGGTCACAAGACACTAAAAGACAAACTGGTAAAGATGCTCCATAGTACTACATACTTACCATTCTCATAGTTTACTTTTGTTTTGTTTTCTCTGAGTAAAGGGAACATACTTGCAAACAAAGCAAATATGAAGGCAGAACAAGAAGCAATGGGTGGAAACTAATCAAAGAGAGGAGCAATCTAGAACTAAGGAGAAATTTCCTGACAGTTAGAACAATTAATCAATGGAATGACTTGCTCCCAGGAGTTGTGGATGCTCCAACATTAGAAGTTTTCAAAAAGAGATTGGACAACCACTTGTCTAAAACACTATAGGGTTTCCTGCCTGAGCAAGGGGTTGGATTAGAAGACCTCCAAGGTCCCTTCCCACACTGTCATTCTGTTATTCTATTCTGTAAAGCAATGGTATCTATTTTGATTTTCTGAAAATGCTCATAGGGACAATGTGGAAACTCAAATCTTTCTTCAGCATAAAAGTAATGTTGGAGC
Source organism: Pituophis catenifer annectens (assembly GCF_029215685.1). NCBI lineage: Eukaryota > Metazoa > Chordata > Lepidosauria > Squamata > Colubridae > Pituophis > Pituophis catenifer. The sequence continues at coordinate 290,920,011 of NW_027256881.1, forward strand.
TTTAGACTTTGTATTATCTTTGCTTTCCATTTGTTTATTTCATTCCAATTTAGTTAGTTAGTAGTTAAAAATCAGATAAAGGAGAGAATTTGGTAGGTATGAAAATTATCCTTGGTTAAGGCACTATCTTATGAATAAAGTTGTAAGAACAAAGCAAAACATATATTTGGTCATACCCTGTTTCCCCCAAAATAAGACATCCCCTGATAATAAGCCCAATCAGGCTTTTGAGTGCATGGCAATAAGGCCAAGCATTTATTTCAGGGTTCAAAAAAATATAAAACAGGGTCTTATTTTGGGGGAAACACGATAGTTCTAACTGTGGGACTCACATAAAAGTAAATGTATTTTATTTTATGTTTAAATGGGCACCTAAATTCCTCTTCAGCTTTAGTTCTCCAGAGCTAAATTTTGGAAAGAAATGTGTGCATTTATTAGCAAATAAAAAGGAACAGGATATGAACTCTATCAGAATAGGGATATTCTCTGCCATTGGACCTAATTATTACTATAAGGGCAACGGATTCAGTTCTGCATGATTGTACTTGGAAAAGATTGAAAGTACAATTATTCAATCATCAAATTTTAGCAGGAGTGTAAGAGCAGTTAAGACAAGGCTGAAGAAGTTTTGAGGAGAAAGATGTGATTAATGAAAAAGGAGGAAATTGTGTGGCAAGAAATGTTCTTAACTTTGAATGACTGAGGGAGTGAAAGACTAGGACTTGTGGTAAAAGTGTTTTGAATTAATACATTGGAAATGTAAATGTAAGGTTTAAGTAGGAGAGCTTCCATTTGTCATCTCACAATTTAATGATTGAAAATTAGTCAAGGGACTGCCATCATAGTAAATAACAATATTTTTTGAAAACAAATCTTAAAGTGATCTAATCTTTAATAGGTATCTGTCTTTTATTTACTTTACTTTACTTATTTATTTATTTATTTATTTATTTATTTATTTATTTATTTATTTATCTTTCCTTAAATTGTGAGTAGAACCACCAAATTTTGACATCTATTTCTACACCCTGATCTATTTGGTCAAGATAGAATCCTTAGAAATTGAGTATAGAGCCTGAAAAAAACAGTGACAAAAACATAATACTGAAATATAATTTCCAGGCCTTGAACAGAGAACAGAAGTGAGACAACTCTATAAGCCTAGTTTTCATTTTTGTAGTGAAGGACTTCGCCATTTCAACATTTCAGAGGTACTGCCATTTTTAATCTACCATTACTAACTGTTCACTTGTTCAGTTCCTACCTCCTGCTGGGCAAAATTATTCTTCTTGCTAGAAGGTGGAGAGATGACAGAAAATCATGCTGTTTTCAGTCCAGGATATAGGAACCTGATACTGAGAATTTGTTCACAATGCGGCACAAGAAGATAATCAGGTACTAGGCAACATAAGAAGTTTTACACTGGGTATTGATGCCATCACTTTGTATGAAAGGAACAACACTTTCTGTGCTGAAGATACTAGATAAGCAATGCTGTTTGATGATTCAACATAAAAAAGTACATATGACCAAGTAAGGTTATTTAATTTCTCTGGAAAAGAAGTAGAAGAGAGTAGAAGAAAGTCATACATGGAAGAAAGTAGAAGAGATTCATCGTCATCATTTTAACACCTTACGTTTAATTAGTCTGCAAACTACTAGGATAGTTATCAACATCTCTTACCTTAAGAAATCTAATTCCAGTGATTCACACAAGAACAATAACAACTTCTATCCCAGAATTTGGTTATTGAGTGAATTGTAAAAGTAATAAATTCAGAAAATCCTTGATGTTATTAATTCATTTTATCTTGATTTTTTTTTCTACTTCTTGTGACCTAAATTTGAGTTCCTTAAAAATCTATGTTTAGGCTACTTCATTTAATGTTACATTCATGTTTAATTTTTTAAATTTATTTTGTTTCAAAATTGTTGAATATGTTTATTGCACCAAAGATATCAAAGGAGATCTCCTGTGCAATAAACATACCCAACAATTATAAAACAAAATACTTTTGCCCATTACAATGCACATTGCATTTTTTTCTTTTCTGAAGCTGAAGTCTACCAATACTGCCATCTCATTTTCTGTATAACAGGAAGTCAGCTGGATTTAAAGCATACTAATTTTTCACTATATTAACTCAGAATAGAAATCTAGGTTAAAGGATGAGGAAAAATAAATATTTCCACTGCAAAATGTAGGTACACCTGTACATTTTCCTTTCATTGTTAAAGAAAGTAGTTCAGGATTGATTTAGGGGCTAATTCTGACACACGTTTGAGCAATTATAATATTATGCATGCAACAAAATGGAGCAGTTTTCTTTTCTTTTTTTGAAAAGCGACCTTTTTTGAAATTCATAAAAGTGGTATTCCATCAGGGCAACATTTTGAAGTCACTGTGGATAAAACATCAAATTACCAGCAGTTATGCAAATGCTAATTATTTGTCAAAGATAAATAGATAAATTTGCAGCATTAGTAGGATGACTTCAGAAACCAAAGAAGAATAACACTGTAAGCACTAGAGGGCTATGCAAAGAGAAGTGAGTGAGGAAACTATGCACATTTACACATAAAAGAATGGTAAGTATATGTCATGATACATTCTGAAGTACAGGCCCTGTTATATCATTGTTCAGACAACACTTGTACTTTGAAAGTGAGTGGCTGTTTTTGTTCTGGTTTTCTGGTTACAGAATTGACAAATTCGGGACTCAAGGAGAAGAATATTGTTCACTGATCCTTTCTTTTTCTTGAGAGGACCAACATAATCACCCTTTGATTTTCAGTGGGCAAAACTATATTTCTGTGATGGGGAACCTATGGCACGTGTGCCACAGGTGGCACGCGGAGCCATATTGGTGGGCATACGAGTGTTGCGCTAGCTCAACTCCAGTGCGCATGCACATGCCAGCCAGCTGATTAAGTTGGAAAACGGGCTGCTTCCAGCTTCCAGAGGGTCTCCAGAGGGGTGGGGAAGGCCATTTTCACCCTCCCCAGGCTCCTAGAAAGCCTCTGGAGCCTGGGGAGGGCAAAAAAATGGGCCTACTGGGCCCACTGTGCCATTGCGTGCCAAAAGCAGGGGGGGGTCGTGTGTGCATGGGTGGGGGGGGTGGGGGGGCACATTGGTTTATGGATTTAGGCACACATGAGCGCAAACCCCCCAACACTCCCCTTGCTTTTGGCACACAACGGCAAAAAGGTTAGCTATCACTGCTATATTTCATCAATCAAGTGCAAAAAAAGAGTAAGGAGTGTGTAACAGGCAGTGAAAAGGAGAGAACTATATGACCAAGTGTGTATGGAGGAGGGGAGACTTTAGGTTGTCCCTTTAAATTTTTTTTTTAAAAAATGCAAAAATGGTAAATAAAATTTAGGTTTAGTTATCCTGTGCCTTGTAAAGGGATTAGCAAAATAATGATTCCAAATCCATGTGGCTTGGATGTGTTTCCCATAGATTTGTTCAATTCCATTTCTTCCCATCTTAAAGATTGTCATAAAAATATTCTTCTCGATATATGCATTTCTAAGCCCGTATCTTAAAACAACTACTCTTAAACAAATAGCAATAGCACTTAGACTTATATACCACTTCATAGTGCTTTTACAGCCCTCTCTAAGCAGTTTACAGAGTCAGCATATTGCCCTCAACAATCTGGGTCCTCATTTTACCCACCTCGGAAGGATGGAAGGCTGAGTTCAACCTTGAAATGGTGAAACTATTGTGGTTTATGTCAACTGTCTCAAAGATTACTGAATATATCCCATATAATTTCAGTTATTTAGGAGAATTGTGTTCCAAACACATTGGACTTTTTCAGTAATTCTGGCTCAATTTGTATATCTGGATTTTTTAAAATCAAACTTCAATGTCGGTCCAAGAAATGGAAATTTAATCTGTTGGCCAGTAGAACTGGTGATCTACCACTCATTCTGTCTCATAATTGAATCAATACATATTTAACTAAAGTTCTGTTTATCATGCTAGAGATATCAGGAAAAGTTGGTCCTCATTAGTATGTGCAGCAGGGAGGCTTTCAGTCAGCCCAAACCTTCCACATGAGCTGAAAATCTGAGAACCTGATCTTAGGACCTGAATAAATTCATAATAGCAGAAGATATTATTCTAAAAGTTTGATCTCAGGCTGTTTACAATTTTAAAATCTAGTAGAAATGCATTGCAATAGGATTATGAGAGGTGTTACGTAACCACTTGAAGTAATATAAATTTTGATTCTCACAAACTAGCTCCACAAGTATTCTTTAAAAAAAAGAATAGAAAATACTTGTAGCTCGGGGTTTTAGTAGTGGTTTTCGCTCCAAACTTGTTTCAATTTAGTTTCTGAATGTTTCGTTACTAGACTAGATAACATCAGCAGCAGGATTTTCTTGTCCTATTCTCCTTAGCTTATAAATGTCTTGTGTGTCAGTTTGGTTGGTCATGTGATTGGTTTGTAATTCATATTATGATTCTTTTTTTGTTTTTATATCATATATGATATATGATATATCATATCCTATATATATATATATATATATATATATATATATATATATATATCAAATATAAATTATATATTTATATACTGTATATTGTTTTATATTAGTGCAGTCCTACATAGAAAGATTCTATATCAGATTAGTGCAGTCCTACATAGAAAGCATAACAATAGTCTGATATGAATACAACTACTATTAATCAGTAGGTTGATGGAATACATTAAGATTTTAAAAGGTGTGCCTAGCCACTAAAAATACCTGTGCTTCCATAGATAAATGGAGGGAAACTAATCAAGGAGAGAAGCAACTTAGAACTAAGGAGGAATTTCCTGACAGTTAGAACAATTAATCAGTGCAACAACTTGCCTCCAGAAGTTGTGAATGCTCCAACACTGGAAGCTTTTAAGAAGAGATTGGATAACCATTTGTCTGAAGTGGGGTAGGGTACAGTGGTGGGTTGTCCCCGGTTCACACCGGTTCTATAGAACTGGTAGTAAAACCGGCAGGAGGCTCCGCCCACTGACCCCGACATCATCAAAATGCTTCTGCGCATGCACGCGGCCCCGTTGCGAACCGGTAGTAAAAGTAAGTAGAACCCACCCCTGGTAGGATATCTACCTAAGCAGGGGGTTGGACTATAAGACCTCCAAGGTCTCTTCCAACTCTGTTATTCTATTCTATTCTAAATCTGGGCCTAAGAGGATTTTTCAATCTGTGTAACCACTTTTTGTACTTTTATTCAGTATAAGTTTGATTCTACCCCAATTCTGTTGATAACTGTAACCAAGATTACCAGTATTAATGATCAAAGCTGTCTCTGTCATTACCATTACCATCCTCCCATTGTCCCGTGCGCTCCCACAGAGCGGGCCTCCTCAGGGTGCCGTCAGCCAGACAATGTTGGCTGGTGGCCCCCAGGGGGAGAGCATTCTCTGTGGGAGCGCCGACCCACTGGAACGGTTTGCCCACCGGGCTTAGGACAGCCCCCAACCTCCTCTCCTTCCGCCGCGAACTGAAGACGTGGCTCTTTTATCAAATGGGCTAATCTGTTGGGGGATTTTTACATTGAAATAATTTTAATAAATTTTAATTGGATTTTAATTTTTTATATAATTTTCAAATTGTTGAATGTTTTCTTTGTAAGCCGCCCTGAGTCCTTTGGGAGAAGGGCGGCATATAAATTACATAAATAAATAAATAGATAAATATCAAGAGTCTGCCCTCATTCCTCCTAATTGTTCTTGAACTGACAGAAAATTCAACCAACTTGTTTGTTTGTTTGTTTGGTTATTTATTTAATTTTATATGCTGCCCATCTCATGGTTTGAGTCAACATACATTTTGCTGTCTCCATTTTCAGCCCAGACTGCCTCTATTCTAGTTTATCAATGGGTTGAGGTGTTCCAATTTTGTGATGTGTAAGGAGTGATAAGCAATGCAGCTAGTGGATTTCTCCAATTTTGTTACCCTCCATTCTTCTAAGCATCACCAGCTGATGACAGACAATCCTTGTATTAAGGCAGGGTCGTGGTAGCACAGCTTGGGGCCAGAAAGCTGAAATCTTCTTGTTTTTGTGCAATCAAGATGAGAGGACATTTTATGTTAGTCACATTCCCACTGCCTGTAGCCCTGATTTGGTAAAATGGGAAGCATGATTCTCTTCCATTCAGATGAAAATAAACAAGTGGCATTAAATCAGTCCAAATAACCCATTGCCCATCACTTTTGAGCTTTCAATGTAGGGGAGAAAAGAGAAAATACCATGGAGGCTAAATGACTTTTAGAAGTACTGATGAGAAGACTGATGAGGGATGATGTTACTAACTAGAGACTAGCCACTGATAGGTTTTATTTGCTTTTTGGCTCCGACATGACTTTGCAAACACTCATACACACACACACACACACACACACACACACACACACACACACACGAGAGAGAGAGAGAGAGAGAGAGAGAGAGAGAGAGAGAGAGAGAGAGAGAGAGAGAGAGACTTTGCATCAGTATGCTCAAAGCTTGAGATACTTAAACATTGAGGAATGTTCCAGAGAATTCAGGAACATTCCCTTTCCTACTAATTCCATGTATTCTGGGGATGACATGACAATTTCTGCAAGTAAAATATTGAAAGTAAAAGCAGTTCAAGGTGTCCTGCAAATGGTATTTTGAATGAAACAAGTCAGTTTAAGGAATTTCCTGTTTACTCCAGAAAACTCAGAACCACCTTCAAAATGGCATGGCGCTGAGGAAGAGCGGAATGTTCCACAATGTTCTGGACTTTCCATTCATGAATCAGAAATTGTATTTTTTTGACTATGCAGGGTTTGTTAATATTTAAGACTGGGAGAGGGGAGGGGTGGTTTTGTTGAATATGGTGGTGCCAGGAGTTCAATCCTGACCAGCTCCAGGTTGACTAAGCCTTCCAAGGTCAGTAAAATGAGGGGCAGATTTTGGGGGTTAATATGCTAACATTGAGGAATGCGGTGGCTCAGTGGCTAAGACGCTGAGCTTGTCAATAGAAAGGTTGGCAGTTCAGCGGTTCAAATCCCTAGTGCCGCGTAACAGGGTGACCTTCTGTTACTTGTCCCAGCTTCTGCCAACCTAGCAGTTCAAAAGCACATAAAAAATGCAAGTAGAAAAATAGGGACCATCTTTGGTGGGAAGGTAACAGCATTCTGTGCACCTCTGGCATTTAGTCATGTCGGCCACATGACCACGGAGAAGTCTTCGGACAGCACTGGTTCTTAGGCTTTGAAACGGAGATGAGCACTGCCCCCTAGAGTCAGGAACGACTAGCACATATGTGTGAGGGAAACCTTTACCTTATGCTAACATTATAAAGTGCTCAGAGAGAGAGAGAGTTGTAAAGCACTATGGAGTAGTATATAAACCTAAATGCTACTGCTGTTATGTTGGGTTTTTTCCCTTGGCTTTTTTTCCCATCCAAAGTATTTGGAGCAGGATACATTGTTTCAGATTACAAAATATCCTGTTTTAAAATGAATGTGGACAAGGCAAGCAACAATATCAATGATTTTTTTTTTTTCCATAGGAAAGTTTTTCTGACATTATGTAGATGGGAAGAAAGTCAAAAAGAAGGAGGGGAGGCAGAGGAAAAAAAGAGAAGCTCTATCTTTTAATTTAAGACTGCTTATTTATTTAATTGATCAATCATTCATTTATGAACAAAAGGTCAAGAGGCATCACAGACAGCAAACATATTTGCTGATCTAATGATGACAAAAGGAAATGGAAGGAAAGATCATAAATGAGGCAGCAACATCCAATGGTGGAAAGAACAAAAGGGAATTAATGATGAATGGACATCCAGTAAAACCATTTAATAAAGCCATTCTTCATTACTGAAACCTCTGATGATTTCCATCATAGATCATTTTAAAATATGTGTTTCACTAAGTTTAATGTAGGACAGATCCCAAAATTTTCATTTAGCATTGAAACATCAGGGTTTTTTTTTGTTTTGTTTTGTTTTTTACATTATAAATTTGGGAGGATATGTCAGAATAAATATGTGGCTGAATTTGACTGGATGTGTGAAGTACTCTTAAATGATGCTATTTTCTTGATAGTAGTAAGATAAACTTCTGAACATTTTCCAAGTGATTCCTCTTCTTCCTCTGGATTTGGGCACAATTTTGAGCAGTGTTTGAAGCCTGCAGAGTCAAACGTGGAAGGGTTTACATAAACGCAACCTCCTTCTGTGAACTGAACTAATTAAACACTAAATCAGCCATTATTACAGATGGTCAGTCTCTCTCTCTCTCTCTCCCCACTCTCTCTCTTATAATATTTCTACTTCTATCTTTGGAGGCTCATTTTCCTCAAATATATTCATTATTCATTGGTTTTCATTTAATAATTCAGGAAGACAATTTAAATATAATTAATTTAAGCGATATAAAGAAGGTACTATTATGAAGCAAGGTCATAATTGATTTATTTCCAAATATAATTTACAATTTTCTAACAGAATGTGACTTCGTGTTTGACTTAGGTACAAATCATAAAAAAAATATTATCATGCCCTTTCATTTGTATTTTTTAGTGTTATTTATATGTGGTTACATGTTTCTATAAATAAAACAATTCTGATTAATGGGAATAGTTATTTTAATCTTAAGTGAAACTTAATTGGAAATAAAAAACCCACATTTATATAAAAATGAATCTCACTAAATATAATGGCAATTATTTTTGCATAGTATTACACTTTTATTCTTGTTTATTTATATCAAACACATTTAACTTAGAAAAACTGCATCCAGTAGTACTTATTCCCAGGTGACGGTAAGGTTAGCATCTTAGTCATTAATTCTTTCAGTCACTAAAAAGAGGAAGGTGCATGAAGGAACATTTTTGCAATACTTGCAGCGTGAAATATAGGGGAGGCTGGAATTATTTTGGAATAGAATAGAATAGAATAGAATAGAATAGAATAGAATAGAATAGAATAGAATAGAATAGAATAACAGAGTTGGAAGGGACCTTGGTTAGGTAGGTACCCTACCCCATTTCAGACAAATGGTTATCCAATCTGTTCTTAAAAACTTCCAGTGTTGGAGCATTCAAAACTTTTGAAGGCAAATCATTCCAGTGATTAATTGTTCTAACTGTCAGGAAATTTCTCCTTAGTTCTAAGTTGCTTCTCTCCTTGATTAATTTCCACCCATTGCTTCTTGTCCTGCCCTCAGGTGCTTTAGAGAATAGCTTGACTCCCTCTTTTTTGTGGCAGTTGATTACTTTGAGAACAAGATCAACAATTTAGCCATGCAAAATACTTTCTCTGGCAGAGTTTTGCTCATCGTTAACATTTCTGAGTGAAACTAACAAGACTTAAATGTGTCTCTCTACTGTAGAATGCATCTAATTGCTTACTTTAGCCAATCTGCCTTCAAATATATATTTTTGTGTACCACTAAAATAGTGCCCTAGTATGCTCCCTACAACCCTGGTGGAACTGCTAGGGGCTGGAGTTTTCATATTTCTTCCTTAAAACATTCAGATTGAACAGGGAAGCCACTGGGCACTGAAAGATATGTATGGAGGCAAACTGATGTTGATAAGTATCAGATTGTCTATCCAAAATGAACATAGCATTCAAATTGCAATAACCCTGCTAAATGTGACAGTATTGTTTTTTTTAATAGAAAAAGTAAAAAAAAAAAAGCTCATCTTAAAAAGTTCACCCTTTGCTTTACTCTCTCTCTCTTTCACATACAAACACACAAACACACTCATTCATAGAGACATTAACATTTTCATAACACATAACAAATCCTTCCAAAGAGATATACCATACTTTTATGTTCAAAATCAGGTGTAAGGGCAGTTTGCTCAGTGGTGGGCTGCAACCGGTTTAACAACTGGTTTGGTGAGTGCAAGCTTTGCATGTGCGTGCCTACCGCACTTGTGCACAGCGTTCAAAATACAGCAATTTGAAGCTCAGCTGCTTACCTTCTAAGACAGCCCCAGTAACAGTGGCCCGCCAGCGGCCTGCGTGGATCATGGCTGATCCCAATGATGAGGAGGCTGGTGTGTGTCGCACTAGCAGCCTGCGCAGCCGGCGCTCGCATCGGACAGTGAGGAGGCTGAAGAGGATGTGGTGCCAGAGGCAGAGACTCAGCCAGGGCCTTCAGAACTTCCAAAGGCTCCTTCAAGAGGAGAGAGCGAAGTGGAGGAGCCTCTTCTCAATGCTAGAGCAGGCAGGGCTGCCAAAAGGCAGGAGTGGCTACTCAGGAGGAGGAGGTCTCCTTGAGAGTAAGGCTTGAGGATAATTGGCCACTCCCTTCACCTATTTAAGTCACATGCCGTTAGTAAGTTTCTTGCTAGAAACAACTTGTAATTATCAACAGAGCATTTTTGGAAAAGTCTTATCTTGCTTTCTGGGCTGGTTGCCAACCTTTGCCGGACTTTATTTATTTATTTTATTTATTTATTTTATTAATTAAGCTTATATGCCGTCCTCTCTCTGGAAAGGACTCAGGGCAGGTCACAGCAATAAAAACAGATAAAATCAATATTAAGTGTTAAAAACCATTAAAACTCCCCTTAAAAACCCCTTCAGTCCAATCCGGCCTGGTGAAATAACCATGTCTTAAGGTCATGGCAGAAAGAGCGCAGGTCAGGGGCCACCTGGAGCTCCAGGGAGAATTGATTCCATAAGGTAGGTGTGCCCACAGAGAAAGCCTGTTCCCTAGGAGTTGCCAGACAACACTGCCTGGCTGATGGCACTCCAAAGAGGCCCTCCCTGTGGGAACGCACTGGGTGATGGGGAGCTGTTGCTGGCCGCAGATGGTCCACCAGGTACCCCGGGCCTAGGCCATGTAGGGCTTTATAGGTAATAACCAGCACCTTGCATCTCACCCAGAGGGCAACCGGTAGCCAATGCAGGTCACACAGGAGGGGTGTAACATGAGAGTGTTGGGACACTCCCATCACTACCCACGCAGCCACATTCTGCACCAGGTGAAGCCTCCGAGTGGTCTTCACGGGCAACCCCATGTAGAGAGCATTGCAGTAGTCAATCCAGGAGGTCACGAGTGCATGAGTGACTGTACGGAGGTCATCACGGTCCAGGTAGGGGCGCAATTGGTGCACCAGACGAATCTGTGCAAATGCTCCCCTGGTCATGGTTGCAACATGATCTTCCAAAGTCAACAGTGAATCCAGGAGGACGTCTAAATTGCACGCCCTTTCAACAGGGGGCAACACCTCACCCCCTATGACCAACGATGGAATATTCCCTTGGAACCGAGATGCCAGTACCCACAGCCACTCTGTCTTGGTGGGGTTGAGCTGAAGCCTGTTCCTCCCCATCCAGAGCCGCACCGCTTCCAGGCACCGGGACATCACGTCGAGAGCATCACTGGGCTGGTTTGGGGTGGATATAAAAAGTTGGGTATCATCAGCGTACTGATGATACCTCACCCCGAAACCACGGATGATCTCCCCCAGTGGCTTCATATAGATGTTGAACAAAAGGGGAGAGATGACCGACCCCTGGGTACCCCATATGTGAGGGACCTCGAGGCCGACCTCTGTCCCCCTGCCAACACCGCTTGCGTACGCCCTGAGAGGTAGGAGCTGAACCACTGAAGAACGGTGCCTCCCACTCCCAACCCCTCAAGGTGCCGCAGAAAGATACCATGGTCAATGGTATCGAAAGCCACCGAAAGATCTAATAGGACCAGGGCAAAGGAATATCCCTTGTCCTGAGCCCTCCAGAGGTCATCCACCAGCGCAATCAATGCCGTCTCCATGCTGTACCCGGGCCTGAAACCTGACTGGTATGGGTCCAGATATGATGTTTCATCCAGGACCAATGGGAGCTGATGTGCCACCACACTCTCAACAACCTTTGCCATAAAGTGAAGGTTGGAGACAGGACGAAAGTTGTTCAAAGTAGCCAGATCCAGGGTTGGCTTCTTGAGGAGAGGTCTCACCACTGCCTCCTTCAAGGCAGTTGGAAAGTACCCCTCACCCAAAGAAGCTGTAATCACTCCCTGGATCCAGCCGCGTGTAACCTCCCGAGCTGAATAAATGAGCCGGAGGGACATGGGTCCAGCACACATGTGGTGGCGCTCAGCTTCCCCATGATCCTGTCCACTTCCTCAGGAGTAACAGGATCAAATTCTTCCCAAATCACCAGACCTGTCATCCCCTCCCTGATCGACCCTGCCCAGTCGGAATCCAGCCCCTCTCGAATCTGAGCAATCTTATCCTGCAGGTACTTACTAAATTCTTTGGCCCGCCCCCTCACAGGGTCCTCCCCTGCTCCTTGATTCAAAAGGGTACCCTAAATAGGGCAGCCGGGCGGTTCTCTGTGGATGGGATGAGGGCGGAGAAGTGAGCACGCTTCGCCAACTTCATCGCTACCAGGTAGGATAGAATAAAAGATCTCAACTCTGCTCGGTCAGATTCGGAATGGCTGGACCTCCAACAGCTCTCCAGACTCTCCAGACTCTCCAGACTTTGGTTTATTCTTGCTACTAATAAATTTGATAAGGACCGTTGGTGTGTGTCTATATCCTCGGGAATCCAGAGCTGGGGCAGAACAGGTGGAGGCGCAGAAATCAGCTGTGCCGCATGAATCAGCTGAGCCAGAAAGAAGGAAATATAGGATAGGATAGGGCGGCGGTGGGTGGGTGGGCAGAGCCAGCTGATCGTCAGAACTGCTGGTTCACCTGAACTGGTCTGAATCAGCTGAATTCCACCCCTGAGTTTGCTCAAACTCTAAACTGATATTTTCTATAAGGGCCTGATGCAAACAGGTATAGGTTTATTTATTTGAAATATTTGTAGGCTGTCCCAATTCATATGCAGGCAAACAATCCTATAATAATAATGCTATAAATCAGTCATTATTATCAGCATCAGCCTATGATGACTATCCAAACACAACTAGTGATTTGTGTCTGCTTAAATTTTTAAACATGCTTCCAAAAAATAATCAGAGTTAAGGTGTTCAACTGAATTACCTTTTATCATCATTTATAAATGAACACACATACATACATACATTACACACAAGATTACACATAAATACATAGTCAGGAGCTCCAGTGGTGTGCCCAGAAGCTCAACATCTTGAAGTTAGAAGTGTCTTCTGTGCACCATATATATATAGAAGTCTTTCCTAACTGCTGGAGGAAGCCTAAAAAGGGGGCAAAAGGAAGCAACATGGGCATTTTGCTTCATTGACAGAATTTCTTCATGAAGTATCTCTGAAAAGAGGTTACAAACCAACTTTCAAGAGAAGCATGCCTTCCAAGCTTGAATTAGCCCATTAAATGGCTGTTGGCACAGTGCCATCCAATATGTGCCTATTCAGATATCAATGCAATTAAGTTGTTAGGGGCTTACTTTCTGAAAAGGACAATTTTAAAACAAACTTACATAGTACATGTAGAAACTTAAATTTGCAACTTAATAGCCATTTCTAGGGGAAGAAGGGGGAAAAAATCTTCATCTCTTCCTTCTAATTTTTTGGCTTATAAAATTAACAAAATAGCAGGAAAAATACATTCATAACTTGTGTCTTATTTTGCATGCATTAACATTTTATGAAAGATAGTCAGGCTCACTCATAAATGTATTTCCTCTATTTCTAGTATTATTCAAGCTAATAATTCTCTCCTGATGCCCTGAATGTAAAAGTAATAGCCAGTTCTAATCTGAAAGGGGGCAGCATTTGGCCAACATTATTAATTTATCATTGTAAAGTTGTATTTGATTTTAATTGGCTGCAAAGAGATCATGTTTCCAATGCTAGGAGAAAGATATTATGCAAGGACATACTTCAAAAATGATCCAGAAGAAATGCTTTGGAACTCATGCATGCAAAAGATCTTCCTTCAGTTCATTAGGGCAAACCATTTTTCAGGATTCATCCCAAGACAAAGTCCTATTGTTTTAAGAGTCACATAACTTAATTAGTTGATTCCTTAAAGCATCACCACCATTTTTTTTTCTTCATTCTCAGACCAAGAAAAGTCAGGTTGCTTTAATAAATAGCAAAGAGATGGTAGGTCTGAAATATGTCTTTCAAATAACTTTTCAAGAGAAAACATATTTCCCCAACTGAAAAAAATGGTCATCAAATCAAAATACTCAGGTAAAACCATCTAGGAAAAAATATGGTGGGTGAAATAAAAGGCAAAGACACATTTAGCCTTAGAGCAGGGGTGTGGCCCATGGGCCAGATGCATCACATGCTGGTCCCACCCCTGCCCAGTTTAGTGAAGGGGAAAAAAGTTCCAATACGTCATGTGACAATGTCACGACAATGTGAGTTTGACACCCTTGCCTTAGAGGCACAGCATGAAATAATTCAAAGAAATGTCCTTTATTTATTTCAGATTCAGAGTTTTATAGCTGATCCGCACTTTACAAAACATGGTGTTTTGAGAAATTTTGATGGTTGGTAGATCGGATCTCCATTGTCTGCATTTCCCTTTCCCTGTCACACATACAGATATTAAGAAGTTAACTGATCCACAAATGCTTGTGGGAAGACCATTCAATCCACCACTGCTCTAACAAACAAAAAAGAATAGGTATTTTGAGGGAATAAATGCAGAAAAACAAACATTCAATTGGCCTTTTCAGAAACCCCCAAAGCAACACCAAAACTGCAACAGCTGTTTGGGCACAGCTTTCATAATTAAATTCATTAGTACTGTGCATGAGGCATATAACAGTTTGATCAGAATGTATTTCTTATGGAACTTTTCAATAGAAACTGATTTTAAACAATCCTAAAAGAACAACTGAAGAGACAGCAAAAGACAAAAGGAAAATAAGCAGTCAAATTTATCATCTTTGTTGTTTATTGCCTCATTAAGATGTAGACAATACACATGAGAAAAATGGAAAATATAAAAGTTCTTCAATAACTTATTTATTACGCAAGCAACCCACTTCTGATGCACTGTTAAAAGCCTCCTCTAAAATCAGATACTAAAGTTACAGAGTGATTGCTGATTCGCTAGGAAAATTTTCATATACAATATAATGTAAGATAATGTGGCAGTGATGGAATCTATCTTTTAGTATCTTCCATTTAAAAGTGATGTTTAGGTGATTTCTAAACTATTACCTTTTATTTGAGATCACAATTTTATATTTTAAATTTAAAACCTAGATTACTTTTTCTCTATTCTCTATTTAATAACTTTCCCTGACAATTTTTCATGAAAACATTAGGAAGTTAAAGTTCACATGGAATGCCCTGCTTGATTTATGACTGACTGAATAATTTTTAGTGTAAAAGTTAAACAGTTAAACTGTGGTATTAAACATAATTAGTAGTGTGGGATGCTTCTAAAATCATGCAGGATTGTTTTGAAAAGCTTTATTACCATTACTAATGTGTGATATTATTTAGTTATTCATTTTTATCCCACCTTTGTTGTTTTATAAATAATTCAAGGAAGTGGACATATCCAATACTCCTTCCTTCTCCTGTTTTCCTCACAATAACAACTCATGTGAGGTGGATTGAGTCGAGAGAGAATGACTGTCCTAAATAAACCAACTTCATTATTTATTGTATTTATATAATAGAAAATATAGTCAGGTTGAAAAAAAAGAAATGAAAATACAATGAAAATATCAATTAAATACAAGTATTCTAAGTCCATCCATCTTAAAGTTGACAAGTTAAAAAAAACAACAAAACACAGTTCTGGGCACTTGAAAATCCTCCAATAAGGAATGGATGTTGCCAATAGGATCCTTATGTGCCTCTGGGGCCTTTACAGTAGATAAAGAATTGTGTAGTCTTCAAGCCTGAAAATTTGGGCAAGGGTTAGTTTATTTATTTATTTATTTATTTATTTATTTATTTATTTATTTATTTATTTATTTATTTATTTATTTATTTATTATTTATTTATTTATTTATTTATTTATTTATTTATTTATTTATTTATTATTTCAATTTGTATACCGCCCTAACCCCGAAGGACTCAGGGCGGTGAACAGCCATGGAATAAAACATATGAATACAAAATTTAAAATAAAGTAAAACGAATTAAATAATTTGGCTGAAAATTTAAAACCCCAATAATTTAAGACCAAATTTAAAATTTCCATTTAAAAAGGGGAAAAACTTAGGTCAGGCCAGCTTGATGAAATAAGAACATTTTGAGCGCGCAATGGAAGGTACGCAGATCCGGAATCCTCCGTATCTCTGGGGGAGCTCGTTCCAGACAGTAGGTGCCCCCACAGAGAAGGCTGTCCCCCTGGGGGCCGCCAGTCGACATTGTTTGGCCAACGGCACCCGGAGGAGCTCCTCTCTATGGGAGCGTATTGGTCGGTGGGAGGCTATTGGTGGTAGCAGGCGGTCCCGCAAATAACCAGGTCCTAAGCCATGGAGTGCTCTAAAGGTGATAACCAAGACCTTGAAGCACACTTGGAAGACCACTGGGAGCCAGTGCAGCTCGTGCAGGAGAGGTGTTACATGAGAGCGCCACGTCACTCCCATTACCACCCGCGCGGCCGCACTCTGCACCAGTTGGAGCCTCCGAGTGCTCCTCAAGGGGAGCCCCATGTAGAGAGTGTTACAATAGTCCAGACGGAAGGTGATGAGGGCATGAGTGACCGTGCGTAGGGAGTCCCGATCTAGAAAGGGACGCAACTGGTGGATCAGGTGAACATGATAAAAAATCCTCCCGGTCACGGCCGTCAAGTGCCCTTCTAAAGAAAGCCGCTGAGAGATCTAACAGGACCAGGACAGAGGAGCACCCCCTGTCCCGAGCCCTCCAGAGATCATCCACCAACGCGACCAATGCCGTTTCTGTGCTGTACCCAAGCCTGAAGCCCAACTGGAATGGATCTAGATACATCGTTTCATCCAGGTACTGGGGAAGCTGTCACACAACCACACTCTCAACAACCTTCGCCACAAAGTGAAGGTTGGAGACTGGATGATAATTAGGTCCAGGGAAGGCTTCTTGAGGAGAGGTCTCACCGCCGCCTCTTTCAAGGTGGCGGGAAAGACACCCTCACCCAATGAAGCATTTATAATCCCCTGGAGCCAGCCTCGCGTCACCTCCCAGGAAGCCAGCAGTAACCAGGAGGGGCACGGGTCCAACAAACATGTGGTTGCGTTCAGTCTACCCAGAGTCCTGTCCACATCCTCAGGGGTCACAGGATCAAACTCATCCCAGATAACATTCACAGGACCTGCCTCCATCATCCCCGCTGGATTTACCCAGTCGGAGTCCAGATCTTCCCGAATCTGAGTGATTTTGTCATACAGATACTGAACAAAATCCTCGACTGTTCCCTCCAAGGGGTCCTCCCTCGCTTCCTGGTGGAGCAGGGAGCAGGTCACCCTAAACAGGGTGGCCGGGCGATTATCTGATGATGCAATAAGAGCAGCGAAATGAGTACATTTTCTGCTTTTATCTCCACTAGGTAATTCTTAATATGAGATCTTACCAGTGTCCGGTCAGATTCAGCACGACTGGCCCTCCAACTACTCTCTAGGCATCTTTTCCGGTGCTTCATCTCCCTCAGCTCCTCCGTGAACCAAGGAGCCAGGTGAGATCGGCGCCAGGTCAGAGGCCGCAAAGGCACGACTCGATCCAGAGCTCCAGCGGCCGCCCTATCCCAGGCGGCCACTAGGTCTCCAGTTGAGGCATGAGCCAGAACCTCAGGGATTGGCCCAAGCTCCACCTGGAACCTATCAGGTTCCATCAGGCACCTGGGGCGGTACCATCTTATCGGTTCCGCCTCCCTGCGGCGGGGTGCAGCAGTTCGAAAGTCAAGGCGAAGGCGAGAGTGATCCGACCATGTCAAGGGCTCGATGACTATATCCCCTATCTCAAGATCACTCAGCCACTGTCCAGAGACAAAAACCAAGTCCAGTGTGTTTCCCCCCATGTGCGTAGGGCCATGAATTAGCTGGGTCAGGTCCATAGCCGTCATGGAAGCCATGAACTCCCGAGCCAGCTCAGACGCCTCACCCACGGACGGCAGATTAAAATCCCCCATGACCATAAGTCTGGGGGTATCAACCGCCACCGCGGCGATAACGTTGAGTAGCTTGGGCAGGGCTGCTGCCACGTGGCAGGGAGCCAGGTACGTGATCAGCAAACCCATCTGAACCCCATGACCCCACTTCACAAGGAGGGTCTCACAATCAGCCGTCTGAGGAACAGTGGCCTCCCTCGGCCTAAGGCCTTCTCTAATAATAACCGCTACTCCCCCGCCCCTCCCCTGTGACCTCGGCTGATGGAATGCGTGGAAGCCTGGTGGGCACATTTCTACCAGAGGGACCCCTCTGGTATAAAAGGACCTTATGCATCATGCATTTGATATACAATTGAGCAGGTCCAGAGGTATTTCACGAGAAGAGTACTCCACTCCTCTGCTCACAATAGAATCCCTTATGCCACCAGGCTTGAAATGTTGGGCCTGGACAACTTGGAACTACGCCACCTATAGTCTGACCAAAGCATAGTACACAAAATTGTCTGCTACAATGTCCTACCTGTCAATGATTACTTCAGCTTCAACCTCAATAACACTTGGGCAAACAATAAATACAAATTTAAGGTAAACAGCTCCAAACTCAACTGCAGAAAATACAACTTCAGCAACAGAATGGTCAATGCCTGGAATGCTCTACCTGACTCCGTTGTTACATCCTCAAACCCCCATAGCTTCAACCTTAAACTGTCTACCGTGGACCTCACCCCATTCCTTAGAGGTCCGTAAAGGGGGCATGCAGAAGTGCCTACCATCCCTGTCCTACCATCCCTATTTATTTGTACTCATTTCCTGTGTTCATGTCCATGTTTATACTTATACCTGTTATCTTGTACATGTTTGACAAATAAATAAATACTAAATACTAAATGTACAGATACCAGACTATGAACAAAGTAAGTCCCCAAAATGGTTATAGAACTTGTAACCATTTACACAGAATAAATGAAAACACTTAAAATGTGTTAAAATATTAAACAGGTAGTTTAGTAAAAAACAACTAAAAGTATGGTGGCTTTCAAGATTTGGCATAAACCTTCCTTTATAAACCATTACATGTCAATTTTCACTGCGTGGGAGAGTCTTTGTTTTTATTTAGCTTTTCTATCTCAAACAGATGGAAAAGTTCATAAGCAAATAGTATGACTGGATTGCAGTTAAAGAAATTTGCTCACAATGAAACTCACATAGGTTGTTTTGAGACTTCTCTCATTTGGGATTTTTATGGTAGGTTAAACTAAACATCTCCTGTTTCCATTTTCAGGAAAAAAAATTGTACATCTTTATATACAGCCATAATTATACAATCCTCTTTTGTACACAATTCTGCATCAAAATCAGTCTTACCGTTTTCAAACACGTAGTTTTTATCAAATTTAAATCTTTCCATTAGCTGTATATAAGAAAACCAATGAAATGTAACTTCTCAATTCTAGGTCTTTTTTTGTTTTTAACTTAAATTCTCCTGGACAAAAGATTAGTACATCAGTGTGGGCTAACCTACACTGTTTAATTACCATTTATCTTCTAAGGAAAGCTTCTTGAAGTGACAACCATAAAGGGATTTTAGAAGAAAATCTTGCCTTATACCTATTCTAAATTATCACCAGGACACAGCTAATAGCATGGCTTTTAATATCTACGCTGATCTTAACTCTATCATGTCACAAATAGCTATGCCAGTCAAAGCCTAGATCATGTCCTTCCAGTTCCAATAATCTTCTATTTCTCAAGTCACTCACTCTTTCATCCATGCTAAATGACAAATTGCAAAATACAATGTTAGTTTGGTAATCCTAACCCATTTATTTATTTATTTATTTATTTATTTATTTATTTATTTATTGGTTCGATTTATATGCCACCCTTCTCTGGAGACTCAGGGCGGCTTACAATGCGTTAAGCAATAGCCTTCATACTTTTGTATATACCTGCTTAGTAGGGCTTTCACCCCCCCTCCCCCAAGCGGTGTTCTTTTTTATACAAAGTCAGTTTATTGCCCCCACAATCCGGGTCCTCATTTTACCTACCTCAAAAGGATGGAAGACTGAGTCAACCTTGAGCCTGGTGAGATTTGAACTTTCAGTAATTGCAGGCAGCTGGTGCTACTTAACAGCACTTTAGTCTGCAGCACCACCAAGGCGCTTATTTTCCTATCTTTTTTTTTTTTTTTTTGCATCCTGCAGCAATTTATATTTAATTTTCAGTTTCTTGCCTTGCTAGTTAAATTTGGAGATATTGCTCTTATTTGGGCTAACAGTCTCCCTAGAGGACAGAAGATGAAATGGGAAGGAGCATTTAATAATGAATAAAGGGTGTCCTCAACTAGTACTACAACAGAATGGCAGCTCAGATGATCTGGAATTGACCAGCAGCACCTACATAAAATAGCCTGTGGAGTTTGGCAAATTAGAGCCTACTAAAAAGTATAGCCAGGGGAAACCACTTGTTGACACAAGCAACAACAACAAGAAAACTGTAGTTAGCTCATTGATGACAGAAGAAGCAATGCATAAGTAGCAAAATCTACCTTTCTTTTCTGCCTCAAACTGATCATCTCTACATCAGGTCTAATTCAATGTATACAAGAAACCCATATAAGATTCAACAAAGTCTTGGAAAGTTCTGGTCAGAGGTTATATAGGAAGCTGCCTTTGCAAAGGCTGTGCATTCAGTTTTTCTGTGGCTGAAGCCAAAATATTGAGAGGAGGATAATGGTTAGGGTTAGGGAGTGGGAGGTAGTGAACACTGGAGGGCAGGGAAAGTCCCTCAGTAATCCTAGTAGTTCCAGTCACTGACTATATCATCAATTTATAATAATTTACTACTATTACTACACTATGTTATGTACATAGCTAATTATTTGGACAAAAGGGAAAATACAACTTAACTGAAGTTTAATTCATTCTGTTTTAGCTGAAGACCATGAATAAAGTAAAAGCAACATATGAAAATGGTTGCTGGAGCAATATAAGGATAAGGCAATTGCTTGCTTTCTGCATTTTGTGGACTTAAAATCCTGATCTCATCAAGAAAATTCCAAGCACAGGACGTTTTTGGTACTGGGAAATCTAAACTTCACAAATAGGCTGGTGTTCTTCTCAAAAAGAAATGCCACCATTCCTTTAACTCCATGTGATTTAAAGAAAGCCAAACAATCTAAGATCAGGGGGTGAAGAATAATAATCTGAGGTTCCCTACTAAATTTGATTCAGGGGGAAATTATTTTTAGATTGCCCTTTCTTCCATTTGTCCTTTATTCACAGGGAGCACCTATGAAGTCATTTCCAGGGAAAATATACTATTAGAATATCTATTTGCCTTGATATTCTAATATTAAATTATAATACTATTAGAATATTGTGGCCATCCTGTTTCCAAATAACTTAAAATGAAGTATTACTTTAGAGATGAAGCCGTATTTGATATTATCAGCTTAGACTGAGAGGCTTTTATCCTTGTGTTGTTCATATTGTTGATGTAAAAATCATAATTAAAAATTCTATTATGTTTATAAAGTCAAGCCTGACAAAGATTCTTTATTTGTCAACATAATTAAAGCATTTTCAGTTGTTATTCTGGTAGGTCTATTATAAGTGAGCTAAACCACTTTGATTATCTGCTATTCATTCATTACAACTGGAACCTCTTTCAGCTGATTTTATGAATACTCCTTGCATTTTATTGAATCAGGAATCCTAGCAACAGCCCAGTTTGCATCAGGCATGAGCTTTGTAAAGCAAGAGGCTTTAATTGTAGAAACATGAAGAACAAAGCTAGAAACCAACATTAAGAAACAGGGTTTTTTTTTATTTGAAGGTTGTACAATTTTTTCTTTCAATATCTTCAAATAGAAAAGGGGTGTTTAATAAATTCACTTTGTAGTATAAACTAGATATTTTTTCTTTCAAGATACTTTCCATTTTCTTTTACCTCCTGTAGTCAATAACAATTACTTTGCTTACAGGGCAATGTAAGAAAATACTTACATTGCCCTGTAAAATACATCCAATATTTAAGTACTAGATGATTGTATTGGGCATAATAAAATGTCCTCTGTATGCATTCATCTTAATTTCCAAATTTCCTGAAGCAAAACTATCATTAAAAAAAAAACAAATTATCAGAATTGGCAAATAAAACACAGATCAAATGCACCTCTTCTTTCTGAGGACATATCTTTCAGGTATCAGAATTAAGTATATATGATTATTATTTTTTAAATAGAAGATTTAGCTTCATCATCATCTTAATATTTTGCTTCAGCATTCCAAGACCATTCAAAGATATATGTCAGTGATAGCGAACCTTTTAGGGACTGAGTGTCCAAGCTGCAACCCAAAACCATTTATTTATCACAAAGTGCCAACATGGCAATGTAACCTGAATAATGAGATTTTGTGAGAAATTTCAATCACTCTTTCAACAACTTGACTTCTCTTTGGTGACACTGGATTTCTTTAACAGCACAATTAAGGAATGATGGGAGTGTAGTGCAGTAGCCTCTGGAGGGGCATCACATCCTAATTCCTTCCTTCCTTCCTTCCTTCCTTCCTTCCTTCCTTCCTTCCTTCCTTCCTTCCTTCCTTCCTTCCTTCCTTCCTTCCTTCTTTCCTCGCTTCTTTCCTCCCTCCGTCCCTCCCTCCTCTGATTTCACCTTCTTTCCGTTAATCCTATATTATGGTTCCGTTAAACCTATATTATGGTTTGTTATTGTTAGTATTTATTGAATAATGCTATGTAGCTTCGAATCTCCCAGCAAAATAACAGCAGCTGTTGTTTGTGGCTGAAGCTATCCCGGGCTCTTATTTACACACACACACATTCTCACATCTATTTTTATTCCACTTTCCCTGGGTCCTTGGGAAAGGAATGGCATCTTTTCCCCATCCCCGTCTTTAATAAACCCTAACACCCCTCACAGCTACTATTGTACCACCTTGCTTCCCCCTCCCCTTAAAATGAGGCTGGGAGGGGGGAAAGCCAGAAGGGGGGAAATCTAAGGGGAAGAAGAGACCCAGGCAGATCCCTCTCTGAATAGTCTCCCACTGAGATTTCAACTGATTTCCTCTCCTATCCTCCAATGAACAGACCCCATGTCCCTTTTTGGACTCTGGACTGCCGGCCTTTTCATTTGTTTTCCCTTTATTTTCCCCATTTATTGGGGATATTGGGTTTTTATTGGATCTTCCCCCACCCCATACCAAAGGAAAGCCAGCCAGGCTTCTCCTCCTAGAAATCCCCCTACCCTTCCCCCTGTTCCCTGCTCCCTGCTCCCTACCCCCCCATTCAATCCCACTTCAGGACAGAGGCGAGCTCTGGAAACACATGTTGGGGCTACATGAGAGTGCGCCTTTTGACCTTCCAGTGCTTGGCCCACAACTCTCCATGCTTCTCCAGGCCTGGCTTGCTGAGGAGGGGAAAAGTAGCCCTGATGCCTCCACCTCCCACCCCACGGCCCAGCCATTGCTGCCCAGCTTCCTCAAAGGTGTGGTGCATTTCAAAGGTGGCAGCTCATGTCTGGAGGTGCTGAACAGTGTCCCACTATGAGAGCTGGGCCAGGCCTCCCCAATGTCTGACTCACCAATAGAGGTGCTTCTGTTGGGCCACCCCCCACTGAGCTTTTGTGCTCAGCGCTCAGCCGTAGGAGGGGAGTGCTTCCCCATGCCACTTCTTTCTTTTGGCCCCGCCGATGAGGGAGAAGAAAGGCTTGGGGGATGGCCCCAACCCTGCAAGATCCACCCCCACTGATCTCTCCCAGCCCTCTTTGCTGGTGGCAACAGCAAATGTACCACAATGAAGGCGGAATCCTATTGCCACGCAAAGGCAAGTGAGGGGCACTTCTTTCTGGCACTAAGGCTCCACCCATCA
The DNA here is from genome assembly GCF_029215685.1 of Pituophis catenifer annectens. Taxonomy (NCBI): domain Eukaryota; kingdom Metazoa; phylum Chordata; class Lepidosauria; order Squamata; family Colubridae; genus Pituophis; species Pituophis catenifer. Next base: position 290,943,907 of record NW_027256881.1, read on the forward strand.
CCACTGTTGTGACAGGGCAGCAGCTCTTTCATCCCTCTGCTGTGACAGGGTGACAGGAAGCCACAGCAGAGGGGTGAAAGTGCTGCATTGGGTTGCATTGTGGTTCCACGTTGTAATGGGATTCAGGAGGAGGATGGGACCCTGCCTTCCACATTGTGAAGCGTATGAGTGAAAAAGTTCACTCAATCAATTCCAATTTCGCAATATTTTTTTCTTTCATGAGAAGTTGGAATTGATTGAGTGAAGCACGATGGAGAAACATGATGGAGCTGGGCTGGGGCAACAGCATGCGTGCCCACAGAGAGACCTCTGAGTGCCATGTCTGGCATGTGTGCCATAGGTTTGCCATCACAGATATATATCAATCAGAGCTGAATTCTTAAGTCTAGTCTGAGAATTAGTCTGAAATAGCTGTTTCACCGAGCCATGTGTTAAATGGAGTGCAATAGAGGTATAAATACTGAGTAAATTATTTGAAAACTGACAGTTTTGTTTGCAGTTGTGTGTTGCATCCTGAGTAAGATGTAATAAAAGCATAGCTGTTCAATTTCAAAATTAGTTCCTCAGAGCCAAGAGAATGACCCCAAAAACAATAAGCATTGTTAAGGGGCACTCACCATATAAATCCCCAATAGGATATTATGTAAAAATGTAGCCTTTTAATTTCTATCTGGGTAAGTGCTCGGCTGGAGGTAGAGCTTTGGATAAAACGAATTTCAGTTCAATAGTATCTGTCACACTCAAGAATTAGGATTAGGAATCTCCAGATTCAGTTCTACTCTCATTCCCTTTTATACCAGTCGTTCCCTCTCAGCCCAATCCTCCTCCTCCTCCTCCCCCTCCTCCTCCTCCTCCTCCTCCTCCTCCTCCTCCTCCTCCTCCTCCTCCTCCTCTTCCTCCTCCTTCTTCTTCGTAACTTAACTTGGTTTTCCTAGTCATCATAAGAGAAAGTTTATGGGTTTGTCTTCTATTCATATATCTGACAGAATGGTACATACATATAACAAAGTGGACCATAGTTCACAAAAGCTTTTTATTGTTCCATAGTATATCAAATTATTTTTGAGTTTTCTTTGAAAACAAACAAGATATGAGGACAAAGTATAATACATATAGCAAGTGGAAAGAGCAACAAATAATCAAGAAAGGATACAGAAAAATAGCCAGGAACTGTAGAAACAGAGTGAGAAAGACTAAAAGCTCTGAGTAAGCTGAGGTTATTGAAGGATGCTAAAAACAACACACAGAGGGGAAAAAAAGCTTCTTCAGATATACGTTATTTTATTTCAAAAAATAAGATAAAGTGACTTACCTAGTTCTCGCTTCAACCTGCTTTTGTAACCAGAGGACATTATTACACCAGATAATTGTAAAAAACAGGACAAAGGAAAAAGATTGAGGTTGATAGAAATACATCGATACTAATTTATTTTAATGTATTTAAGACTCCATTATAGATGTATTGAGTCCTAGGATACTGAAGGAATTTGCTGATTATCTAGCCAAACCTCTATCACTTTTGAAAAATCCTGTGTGAATGATAGTTAAACAAGGACAAATCTTCCTATCTGCAAAAAGGGGAGAAAGGAAGATGCTGAGAACTACAGATGAATGCAGCTGTACCTGGGGAATATAGGTAGTCCTCAGCTTACAACCATAACTGGGATAAGGACTTCCATTGTTAAACAAGGCACTTGCTAAATGAGCTGCACCCTATTTTATGACATTTTTTTTTGCCATTTTTGCCATTCAGTTGTTAACTAAATCATGTGGTCATTAAGCAAATTTGGCTTCTCCCACTGACTTTGCTTGTTAGAAGTCATCTGGGAAAGTTGCAAATGGCATGACCCTGGGAGGCTGCAACAATAGTAAATACATTTTGGTTGCCGGGTGCCTGAATTTTGATCATGTGACCATAGGGGTGCTGTGATGGTTATACAGTAAGCGCAAGGACGACTTGTAAATGAACTTTTTTCAGTGCCATTGTAATTTTGAAAGTTGCTAAATGTTTGTAAATTGAGAACTATCTGTACTAAAACAGATCATAAACAGATCAATTTGCAAGCACCTTGAAAATAATACCGTAATGTCACAGCATAGATGTATCATGAATACGTTTATATTTTGCTCAGCTAGCCTGTTTAATAAATTGTAAAAATGCTATAGATGTAACACATTTTAATTTGAACAAAGCATTTGGCAAAGTACTGTATGGCATTCTGATTAGCAAGCAAATTAAGTGCAGTCTAGATTTGATAACAAGTAAATGGATTCATAACTACTTTGACAATGCCACTCAACGTTCAACAAGATTCTTCAATAAGCTAGAATACTGACTGAAGTCATACAAAGTTCCATTCTTGGCATTGTGTTTTTTGCTATTTTTACTTGTACATTGGAAGAAGTAAAGGATGGTGTGCCTGATAAATCTGCAAATGGCAAAAAAAAAAAAAAAAAAAAAAGGGTGAAACAGAAAATCTCCCCAAAGATTGAAATAACATTCAAAATGACTTGACATTTTAGAAAACTTGTCTGAAAATAACAAAACAGAATAGCAGAGGTGGAAGGGGCATTGCTCATGCAGGAAATACTATACCATGTGGACCAGCTTAATGAATTATAGGAAGAAATTGTCACACTGAACATTAGGAAAAATTCATAACGATTAAAGGCCATCACAATGGAATCTATTCTAAGGACATGGTGTGAGTTTTTCTGCAGTGAATATGTCGACATAAGAAAAGCAAGAGAGGATGGATTCCTTCTTCTGAGTTTAACACAGTGGCGAAATCTAATTTTTTTTTACTACCAGTTCTGTGGGCATGGCTTGGTGGGCATGGTGTGACTTGGTGGGCATGGCTTGGTGGGCGTGGCAGGGAAGGATACTGCAAAATCTCCATTCCCTCCCCACTCTGGGGCCAGCCAGAGGTGGTATTTGCCAGTTCTCTGAACTGCTCAAAATTTACGCTACCGGTTCTCCAGAACCTGTCAGAATCTGCTGGATTTCACCCCTGGTTTAACATCATATTTCTGGTCTCAAAAGGTGTAATCTATGTGAACCTCTAGGTCTTTGGGTTATAAAACTATCCTATTAGAATTAGAAAGAGATTATTTCTGTTAATAACAGGAAGCTGATGTAGATAAGGTTCCCCCTTGTGGTCATCCTGAAATTTCTTGTTTGTAAAATCTCACCTTGTCCTCCAACAAGGAACAATAGAATAATATTGTATTATTGTATTGCATTGCATTGTATTATTCTATAATACATTCTATAATCACATAATTATTCTTCTTTTGGAAATGGTTTTTGTATGAATCCAAACTCATGAGAATTCAGCATCAGGCACCACATACAGAAACGCCTTTGCTGTAATAACGGTCATGTTAATGAATTAGTTGTTTATAATACCTGGACCTTTTTTAAGAGTGCTAAATTTCTGGGGGACAGTTTAATTTGGCAAAGTCCTGAAAATGTGGTTTCTCCCTTGAACCCTTTTATCTTCTTTCACTACCTACCTTATTCCCAAGTCTTTGGCATTTACATACATTTGAATGATAAATTGCTATCTGTGGTGTTCAGAGAAACTGTTATGATTTAGAATAAAAAAAAAATTGGACATATCCATACCCCTTCTTATCCCACCTGCTTAGTCAATACAGTGTTTATGAACAATGCACATTCTCTCTCTATATATATAAAAATCCTAGATGGCAACAGCTTCTAAATGTTTGCTATTGTTGTTTCGAATATAAGCAAACAGCCTTGGGCCATATTTTGTCATGTTTTCATACACCCACTGATTCAGATATACAATAGGAAGAATATAGTTAAGAGCCTAGTTTCAATACTTAGCAGGATTGAATCAGTCAAAAATAAATCCAAGCACTTTGAGACTAGTTACCTGAACAATAAAAATGCCAAGCTGTGCTTTTTTATGAGAAGTACATTCAGAACAGAACAGAATAGAGTTAGAAGAGGTCTTGGAGATTTTCTAGTCAAGGCAGGAGAGTCTATATCATTTTAGACAAATGGCTCTCTGATCTCTTCTGAAAAGCGTCCAGTAATGGAGACCTACAATATTTGAAGGGAAGCTTTCTACTGGTTCTCACTGTCAGAAAATTTCTCCTTAGTTCTAGGTTGCTTCTCTCCTTGATTAGTTTCCATCCATTGCTGCTTGTTCTGCCCTCAGGTGCTTTGGAGAATTGGCAGTCCCTGAGATATTGGAACACTGCTATCATGTCTCCTCTAATCCTTCTTTTCACTAGACATACCCAATTCCTGCAACCATTCTTCATATGTTCCAGACCCTAATCATCTTTGTTGCTTTTCTCTGCACTCTTTCCAGAGTCTCAACATCTTTTTTTAATATTATGGTGACCAAAACTGGTTTCAGTTTTCCAAGTGTGGCCTTACTAAAGTAGTATTAATATTTTGCAGGATCTTGATTCTATCCCTCTATTAATGCAGCCTAGGAACGCATTAATACTACAGATGCATTAAAGTTAAGCTTGGTTTTTGGTGACTGCATGAACACATATATGTAGGGTGTTGTTGTTTTACAATAATATGGAAGTGTTGGTGCATTTTCAAACCTTCCAGGCTAATCTACATCACTGGAATTCCTTGGTGGGCATCCATAGCAATAAAAATCAGATTCTGTCCTTAGCTTCTGAGTTCAAACAACTTTGGCCAGGTGCAAAGCACAAAAGCAACAAGTTTTCATTCCTTAGGCTGTCATTCCAAAATATCATACAACCATTTCTCAAAATTTATCTAACCTGATTGGACAACAATTTATTTAAGCATACCATTAAAAGATGATATCTATTTCATAATCTCTTTTGTTAAAAAAAAAAAGTAATTGTCTTGGTACTATTATAATACATTTTGATTTGGAACCACCATTGGTATTCTGCTTCATTCAGCAAATTTACTTGGGTCAGACCTATATCTTGTCCATCCTGCAGTCAAAATTGAAGATTTATGTTAGTTTTCCACTTAGTTATGAGGTTTTTTTTATTATTTCAGGAAAGCATTGCATTGGTGATCAAAGTGATTACATCTTTTTAATTAAATAGGCTCTTAAAACAAGAGATCATAAGTAAAAGGTATAGTGAAAGGAGACATGCAAGCTAGGACTCCTTCAGACAACCTCTACTTATTTATAGCCAACACAACCAATTAAAAAGAGAAAAAGCGGCAAGACTGTTCCAAGACTGAAAGAGGGCAGAATTTGTATATGTTGTTTATTTGGTTGCCACAATGTAAAAAAAGATGTTGAAACTCTAGAAAGAGCTCAGAGAAGAGCAACAAAGATAATTAGGGAATTGGAGGCTAATATATATATAAAGAACAGTTGCTGGAATTGGGTATGTCTAGTTTGATGAAAAGAAGGACTAAGGTTGACATGATAGCAGTGTTCCAATATCTAAGGGGCTGCCACAAAGAAGAGGGAGTCAAGCTATTCTCTAAAGCACCTAAAGGCAGGACAAGAAGCAATGGATGGAAACTAATCAAGGAGAGAAGCAACTTAGAACTAAGGAGAAATTTTCTGACAGAACAATTAATCAGTGGAACAACTCACTTCTAGAAGTTGTAAATGCTCCAACACTGGAAGTTTTTAAGAAAAGATTGGACAACCATTTGTCTGAAATGGTATAGGGTTTCTTGCCTAAGCAGGGGGTTGGACTAGAAGACCTTCAAGATCCCTTCCAATACTGTTATTCTATTCTAATCTATATTATTACTCTTGAGGTAATTTTATAGGATGCCCTCTTTGATTGTGCTGCCATATTATAACTGGTAATTTGATTCAATGCTCAGTTTGAGTCTGGGTTTGAAATTTAGTTGATTACATTCTCAAAACATTTTGATACTAATAATTTATAGACCCTATTGGGTATTGTCTAATCATGCGTACATTCATTCTGTACTTTAGTTTGCAGTTTATTAATAGCGGAGAGCTCTTTGAAGTTTGACACAGGAGACTAAGTTTCATATAGCCTCCATTTCTATTTCCAGTTATTTATTAGTTAAATGAAATCTAAACCTCTAATCATTTCTACTGTTGCTGATCTTCATTTGTAAAGAATCCACAGGGGAAAAAAAAACACATGAACCAATCAGTACTCTTCTTTCAGTTGGCCAATAGGAGCTTTTTTTTTTTAAACAAAATTCATTTCCTTTCCAAAACTATTGACAGTTCTAGCAAAAAAACAATCTTCAACTTACACCCCATTAAACTAATTAGGTAAATACCCCCCCCCAGCATTAAAATGTTGGAATGCTCAGGGTGCACTAGGCCTCTCAAGATCTTCCCCATCCCTGAACTCCACTTAACAACCAGTGCATTTGTTTAATGAATGTACCAGGCAGAGCAGGTATGTCTTGACATAATTTATTTAACATTGTTCTGAGTTTCAACCCTAATGGACAGGCTCCATTAGGTTCATAACTCAAGAACTGTCTGTAGGCTAAACAGTCAAAAACAGTCTCATCCATGCCTTCCTCCAAAACTTATAAGGCCATAACTATCAGGGGGTGTAGAGGATATAGGAGGTCATTAGGGGAGATACACTTTTGAAGTTAGCTCTCCTTCCTAAAGCCAGCAGTTTCTATGTGATCTGTCAGTAATGAATTCATCAGTTGGTACTAATATTATATACCAGCCTATCCATAATAAAACATCAACTACATTCAATATGATGGTTTCCACAATGAACTAATGTATTTACATGTAGTTCTTATTTAACCATGATAGTTGGGGCCAAAGTTTCTATCATAAAGTGATGCACTTGTAAAACATGACATTGACTGCATCACTTAGCAATAGCAATCTTGGCACTTCCCATTACCATCATTAAGTGAAGATTGTGGGTCAACAAGCAAAGCCAATGGTGAAAGAAACAGGAAATCCCAAGATCCAGGTGGCTTGAGAGCAGATTGACAGAAAGATAAATGGCTCCTGCAAGTAGAGAGGAGTGGGCAGAGCATTGGCAAGGCAGGGCCAGGGGTAGTTGCTGCTGAATGGGAAGAGTGCATGGGTACCCGATGAGATCCCTAGCCATGCTAGGGATGGATGCTACCTGGTAAGGGAGGGTGTGAGAGACTTATCAGAACAATTGGCTGCCTTCCCTGCCAGTGTCCCATGGACTTTGCTGGTAGGAAGCTGGCAGAGAATGCTGCAAATGGTGATCACAAATGGTGCTGCAAATGGTGATCATAGGATGCTGCAACCCTCATAAGTGTGAGTTGGTTGCCAAGTGCCCAGATCCTGATCACATGACCATGAGCTGCTGAGACATCTGGAATTTGAGGACATTAAGTACCATTAGTTCAATAACACTTTGAAAGGTCACTGGTCATTAAACAATGACCAAGATTTCAGATACAGTAGGGCACTTGGTTATGTTGAACTGGCACAGGAACTGGCACATTTTAACATTTGATGCAGTCTCAGTAGATGTTGAGAGAAACCAAAAGTTTTAAAATAGTACATTCCATTTAGTAAGTTAGGTTAGACAATCAGAAGCTTTCTTATGCAGAGTTTATGGATGATCCATTTCCCCAGCTGGAGAGAAATGTTGTCTCATCTCCTCCCAGCTTCTGAATTTCAAATGCTCAAGCAGGTGCTTTAAAAGAAATGCTGGTGATTTAGCAAGAATAAATCCAAGTTCTGTCTGGTAGCTGGCAAAGCACACAGCTGCTTGTTTCTTATTTATTTATTTTAAATTGTGTTTATTTCCCCTTTTATGTGGTATGGGTAGTAAGATAAGGTAGTTGGAGGAAACTGTTGGAATGTCTTATCATGAGTTGCAGCAGCTTAGAAGGTATTCATTTTGTTTTAGAATGTAATTATTCCTTTCCCTTTATTTCAGCTACTACTGCAACCAAGCTTAGAAGGTTCAGGGAAAGGGTTAGGGTGCAATATTGATGACATCAAATCATTCCACCTCGATAGTGATTTGGAAGGCTTCAGGACAATGATTTTGTAGCCTGGCAGTTCCAGCACATTACAATAGCCCAGCTTCTTTTGCAAATTATCAGACAAAGGCATTGTTTGGAATGTATTACCTCCTTTCTCTTACTTCTGCCAAAGTAGTTTATAACCACAGCTGAGTCATTAAGAAAAGCAGTTGGTTGCAGATTTGGTAATATATAACATCATGGTCAGTGATGGGATTCAAAAAAATTTAATACCGGTTCTGTGGGCATGGCTTGGTGGGCATGGCATGGCTTAATGTTTGTGGGTTGGTGGGTGAGGCAGGGAAAGGATACTGTAAAATCTCTATTCCCACCCCACTCCAGGGGAAGGTTACAGCAAAATCCCCATTTTCTCCCGATCAGCTGGGACCCGGGAGGCAGAGAAAAGATGGGGGTGGGGCCAGTCAGAGATAGTATTTACCGTTCTCCAAACTAAGCAAAATTTCCACTACAGGTTCTCCAGAACTGCTGAATACCACCTCTGATCATGGTACTTTCACAATTCTCAGTGGCAATTTTATTACAGGAGGAATAATGGCTCGATAGTCACAATGCTTTTCTTGTTACAGATGCTCAAATTATCTGGCACATGATCAGGAAATCACATACAACATGTAAAGAAAATGTGTATATACATGTGTGTATGTATATGTTTTTTGGGGGAGATGTATTTTCTTTTTTCATGGACTTGGAGTTGAGGAGACTTTTGTTTCTAATGTCTATATTGCAGATTGAGGCCTGGCACTGACTGAATGGTATTTTTACAGACTCCTACTGATCAACTCTGAATTGAAGCTAGGCAATTAAAGAAGCAGTTAAATGCTTTATATTATAACTAGGCTGTGTTATTTTCAGCATACCTTTTTAATGTATCTTACCATGCCGCTTACAAATCATATATTTTAAGCTGGCTGTACTCTAAAAATCTTGTCAAGAGCACATTTAGGAAAGACACAGCACTCATTAATCTATATCTAGCAAGCTCCCTAAACTTTAATATATTCATGTATTTGTGTGTCATTCCTGTCAGCTTGCAAATGGCTGAATCATTGATGCAGGCCTTTAAATTGACAAATGATGAAAACGATATAGAGAGCACAAATCAGATTTAGGAAGAGCATAAAACTCATGTAAAAATGTTGCTTCTTCTGTGCCTTTCATGTAGGTCTTTTGGAATCAATGGATTTTTACATTCATGAAATTTGCATCGTGCCCTTGCTTTATAAATAACAGCTCTTCTCCTGAGATTGCCATGAACTCACAAAGGACATAAACGTATCAGAAAAGAAACAAAAGATTTGAAAGGCTCCAAGAGTCGACATTCGGTTTGCCTAAAAGGCTCTGTCAGTTTCTAAGCAACATTGCCCTCTAAATCTTTGCCATGTTCTTTTCACCACCCTATCAAGTGACCTTGCAAGAAGACACTAGCTAGAGCATCCACAGACATAATAATGATTTCTGTCCATCAAGCTTATTTGTTATTCAGAGCCATTTCAGGATTTCTTCTGTATAACCTAACAAGTCCCCACAGGAGTCAATATCCAAGTTAATTCTCTTAGCAACCAGTCTCAATTCCAGAAACTATTGAAAATGATGTACCTGTAGCTGTTGACTCCAAGCTCTTTCTCCTTCAGCCCTATAAATGCATACAATTCTGCCTATCGAATTTGATAAAACTGTACAAATATACAATGTTTCCCCAAAAATAAGACCCTGTCTTATATTTTTTTGAACCCTGAAATAAGCGCTTGACCTTATTGCCATGTGCTCAAAAGCCTGATTGGGCTTATTATCAGGGGATGTCTTATTTTGGGGGAAATAGGGTAGCATAGTCTAACCTTTTTCTCTATGTTTCTAATTGTCTTTAGTTAATGCAGTATAAATCTAGAGAATCAAAATAAATTACAAATGTAGTCATGTATTAATTTGGAGAAGCGAACCATCTCAATAGGTACAGTCTGCCTGTATACATATAATGAAAGAAAAGGCGAGAAGGAAGCAGCCACAGAGATTATACTTTATGTTTTTACTGACATCTCAGATTTGTCTTCTTCTCCCTTTATGCTCTCTTGATTGGATCTCTTAAGGTTAAATGACAAAATGCCAGATTACTATGTTGTCCATCACATTCCACATTGTATATGAATAAAAAGTTCTTTGTGCATCTCTTAGAATTAGAAATATTTCAAGAATTTACTTGTTTACAAGTCTAGCTTGTACCCTTACACATTATTATTATGTGAAGAAGACTTTCCTGCACAAACCTTCATTGGTCTTTTGCAGTGTGGCTGCACAACTTTGTTTTATATGTTACATTATATTTAACTTGTTAATATGACATGTGCTGTTAAAATGATATAAATAATAATGGGATCAGAAGTCCATGTATTCTGGAACAACTGTTATTGGGGGGGTCTGCAATATAACCTTCCTTTTGCAGACTTTCATAAAGAAATACATAAATCTCAATGACAGGGCCAGAAGTGCAGAAGTGACTCAGAAGGGCCTTTATATGCCTTTACATGCTGTAGACATGAAGTGGACATGTATCACATCAACATTTAATTAAATGATCCTCTTTTGTAAAGTGATGGAACATTTGTATCTCTAATAACCACATCTCTGGGAGGATTCACACAATCAATATAACTGTAACCACATTTTCTATCCAATTGCTATCAATAACATATATTCAGGCATGCAGCCTGGAAAGTAAGTCAATTGTGTTCTGTTTTGTTCTATTCTTTATATGTGATTATTGAACGAAAATAACTGTAAGTTCCTCAAGAACTTCTATGTTGTCCTTTCCCATCCATCCCTAAGAGCTATAAAACCTTCAATCCAGGTAATATTAATGTATTTAAAGAGAGAGGAGAAGGAAAAAGGGAGTTCCCAAAACTATTTCCACCTATAGTTCCCAAAACTATTTTACAAAATAATGGAATGAAACAAAGGTAACATGAAAAGCAGTAAATGAAAGCAGCAGTAACAGTAAATTCAGTCCTGAAGCACTTTAAAGATTAGGATTAAGTATTCATTTGTCATTGGGATAATTAAACAAGTGTATAATAAACTTCACTGGAGGTTGTTTCATGTAAGAAGTCTCCATTATAATAAGACAAATTCATAGATTCCTATTGATAGAACAGCTGCCATTTTAATGTACAGAGCTGCAATGAATGAATGGCAGAAAAATATTCTGTGAATGAACATTTTCCCATCAAAATTTCCTGTTCAGGAACATTTTCATCTGTTGATTATTGACCTATGATTTATCTGGTAGAAGGAGAAGAACCATGTCAGGGGCAGGAGGAATAGCAAAATGATACGTTTTGATTCCTGTAATTTCCACTACTTGACTTTCAGCTTGCTTATGGCTGAATTTATTACCATTCATACTTTCATCTATTAATACATATTCCAAGTATAGAAAAGCATTAGAAAACCATTGGTTTTAAATTAAGGTATATCAAAATCTTAAATAATTATAGCGTAGGCAGAATGAATTTCCCCTCCTAGCAAAGAACCTAAAGTCCCCAAAGCAAAATTAGTGCTGTCTTGTATGTGCAGGAGGGAAAAAAGGAGACTAATTCAAAGTGAATTAATCTGCAGTTCATTAGCAAACACTAATGTTGCTTTGGGGACTGAAGGAAATTAGCAGGATTATAATTATAAGCAACCGGTGTCTTCATAAACATCTAATTGCTTGTCAAGGATGTACAATACAGTATACAAGCCTGTTGGATGACTAGATGTCATAAATCAGGTTTCCACTTATATAACCTATTGTGTCTTGGAACACGGCAGTGACCAGAGGAATGCAAGTTCACATAGGTATTATATGGATAACCAGCAGAAAATCACAAGACATCAAAGACATGAAATATTTACTTATGAAGGATGATGATGATGATGATGATGATGATCATCATCATCATCATCATCATCATCATCATCATCATCATCATCCTCCTCTCCATCATCATTTCATAGAAACATGAGAGTAGTGGCTTTCTTCATTCCTTAGGAAACAGAAAGTAGAAACTTCTTTTCCTACTTCAGCTCCACACATAAAAATATTTATATTATGTTTAAAAAGTACCATGCCTTTTTTCCTTCCAATCATTCTCATTTCATTTAATGGAAGAAAAGTGATTCCCCTCCCTCTCCCTATGAAAAATGGTGAAATGCTGGTGGATAAGATGTGGAATTCTGGAATTTATCCAGTCTATTGTGCAGTTTGGTGAGTTCTGGGAATGCTCTATTCCTTGTGCAGTCACCTCTCTATAGCATTGCCTCATTTCCAAAGGAAGATACCATGGAAAAATTCCTCCCAAGGAGACCCTTCAGATCAAGAAATGTGAGCAGCCAAATAGACTTTAGAATGGCAAAGACACATGTAACAACAAATCAACAAATACTAGCACTTTGTATTGCCTTACAGCCCTAAAATATAGTAAAACAAGCTGTAGAGTGTAAATGTTCACACAAACTTATTTATTTATTCAGTTTATTAGTCATCTCAGTTGTCAAAGGAGCCTTACTTTAGTGCTGTGCGAAGGTTACGAAGTGTCAAAAATAGACTATTCACAAAAGTCCTGTAACAAAGGAAAAGACTTTCAAGTCAGATTGTATGTCACTGTGACACAATGTCCTTTGTTCTATCACAGAGTCTCAGGAACAGGTCATGTTTACCCTGCAGTATGAGATCCTACAAGATGTGGGATATTTAACACAGCCATTTCTGCATGTCTCATGTTCTATCTTTGAGGATCCATGCCATCCTGCGTCAATTAAGATTGCATAACATATTGAACTCGATCTAGGACAGAATTATGTAAACAGAAAACCTACTCAGCACTGCAGCAGAAAAAGTTTAGTTTTAAACCAAACAGTGTCCAATTTTGTTAGGACTAAATTCTGCAAAGGGAAGAAGAAATGTCCTTGAAGGAGAGGAGGAAAAAGGTCTACCAGGCAACCTTCAGATAAAAAGGGTCTGAACTCAGGCCAAGAAAATAACATGAATAAGTATTTCAGATAAGCCCCTCTCTAGTTCATACAAAAATAAAGGGAGGGAGTGGGAAGCCCATCACACTTGCAAGATTCTCTTAGTATAGCTTTATAGTAAAGATAGTGCTGACGTATATGTCATTAGCTTCCTAATCTTGATTACCTTGAAGGACTGACAAGGTACCTTATTCCAACTGGTGATGTTATGGAAACACAGAAGACAGAGTCAGCCCTGGCTGCTTGCCCATAAGTGGGAACTTAGAACTCTTAAATTGATACTCCATCTCACTAGTTTTATTTTCATTTTAAATCATCCACCCAACTCAGTAGAGGATGAAACAGGACATAATGGAAAAAAGTGAAAATAAATCCATGGTGGCTTTGAATTCAACTGAATGTTTGTTTGTTTTATGCCGTAGTGGAGGGTGAAGACAACTACCAGATGATGTTAAAAAGAGTGGGATATTAATGAAGAGTGGGATATTAATGAAGGTTATCCTAGGATAACCAGGCTAGACTCACATTCTGATCAGAAGGAACATCTTCACTAGGTGAGTTGTATGATGTGAATGCAGCCATGGAGTTTTTCCTACAAATCTGAAATGGAGCAATGTGAAAAAGATTGAGTTTATTCATTTTATTATGGTTTTGCTCCATATGGAAGAGCTCATCAAAATGCCAGTGAGCAGACTGTTCCCAATGGAAAGCAGGTCTTTGGAGGCATCCTTGAGGCAGAAAATTGTGTGTGCCAGATTTGATTTTATTTACAATCTGCTGAAATGAATAGAATGTTGATAGATCTTTCGAGTATGCCTAGATGGGACTCCTGCTGTTCCTTAGCTTATACCAGACAACACTGCATGGCTTAAGTTCAAGGCAGCTTTGCACTTTTCTTGCAACTCTTCATTATTCCTGCATATTTTTCCAAAGATTGTTCTCCGATAGCATGAAGGTGGATGAATAATATCATGGAAGCCCTTTGTTAAATAATGTCCTGAGCATGTATAGCTGTCTTACCTTGGGACTTCTGTTTAATTCCAGGCATGTCTGCAGTAGGAGAACTAGGGTTTTAATTTCAGCCAGATATTCTTTATTCTCTGCCTTCTGAGTTTTTATGCATCTGTAACAGAAATTGCTCCCAGGCCTGCTGTATATTCATTAAAAAGCCTAGTTGTGCCTTTTTTCCCCTTGCCCTAGACTTTGATGTGTTAAGCAACTGTACCCTCTCCTCAGGCATTCTTGTGCAGCAATCTGTTGCTATTCTAATCCTCCCTTTTCACATAATAATCCAGTCCTGGCTTCAGAAAAATTGAAACTGTATTTTATTCCAGAGAGACACTGAAGACAAACAGAGAAAGATATGAATACTTCATTTAGGTTATTGTTTCATTTTTTTTCCTTTAGAATCCTTGACAAATCTGTAGAGACCCATCTGTCTCAGTAAGAGAAATGCAAATATTACATTTCTTCAAGCACACTATTACAAGACTTTCAGATGGCCTTGATGGCTTTCTATTGTTAATTCACTATTGAGAATTCCTTCAGTTATTTCAGCAGAATCCTCTAGTGACCTTTTTTAAAAACCTTGCTTCACAAATTCAGCCACAATTTACCACAAGAGGGAAGGAAGGAGGGAGGGAGGGAGGGAGGGAGGGAGGGAAGGAAGGAAGGAAGGAAGGAAGGAAGGAAGGAAGGAAGGAAGGAAGGAAGGAAGCAAGCAAGCAAGCAAGCAAGAAAGCAAGCAAGCAAGCAAGCAAGCAAGGAATATTGTGCTTCTTGTACAAAACCATAAAGTGTAATCTGATTTTATTTTTTAAAAAAATCCTGCTATACATTTTTCTTATGGGTGAGTCTGCTTTATTGTTAGTGATAGTTGATTATGACTTGAATATTTTGGATTCTAGGCACAAGCAGAGATCATCATCTCTTGCACACTGATGATAGTTATGTTCCGTCAAGTCAAAGGATCCCCAAAATTTTTGTTCTCTCTCCCAGTCAGAATGAGTGAACCCTTTTGGAAACATTTGCTTGGGAGACAAGATTGTTCTACTTGCAATAAGAAGTGAAGTATAAGATTCATCCAGTACAGGCAGTACTCTGCTTACGATCACAATTGAGCCCAAAATTTATGTGGTTAATTGAGACATTTGTTAAGTGAGTTTTGCCCCATTTTATGACCTTTCTTGCCACAGTTAAGTGAATCACTGCACCTTGATAAATGAGTTACATAGTTGTTAAGTGAATCTGGCTTCCCCATTCACTTGCTTGTCAGAAGGTCACAAAAGGTGATCACATGAACTTGGAACACAACAGTGGTCATAAATATGAACCAGCTGCCAAGTGTCTGAATTTTGATCACATCATCATGGGGATGCTGCAAAAGTCATAACTGTGAAAAATGGTCATACGTCACATTTTTCAGAGCCATTGTAACTTTGAAGGGTCACTAAATAAACTATAAGGACTATCTGTAATTTGTCATTTGTTTCATTCAAGGAAGAAATATACCTCAATCATTCAAGAGATTTAAATTAGCTGTGTGCAGATTTCATTCAATAATAAATGGCCCAGATAACCACATTTATAGTTTGTATTTTAACCATACATTTTACGCTTTTTAAAACTAAAAATATCTTAATTTTGATGTATTAATTGCATTTAAAGAGAAAGAGAAAGCATTACTATGATAATTTCTCCATAATGATCCTGGTAATGATGATTATTGTCATATGGGTCTGCATAGGTGAAAACTACACCTCAGGGAAAAGCAAAAGCAAAGAATTTGAGTATACAAAGAAACATTTCATATCAAGTGTCGTCTTCTTGTTCAACCATAGAGAAAAATAATAATACCAGTACATAAAACCAATCTACAGTATGTTGATAGATCATAGTGTTATGGACCCGGAAGAGATCATCTAAGCTTAGCTCAGTGCAGGAATGCAAAATATCTTGGGCAAATTGCTGTCTCTGGTTCCAATTTATTACATTCTCTCAAAGTATCAAGTTGCTTTATTGTTAAGAACTGTTTGCTGACATTCTAATAGTTGCCATCTGTGTTCTTGTAAATTAAATTCATTATTATGCTTCTTGAACTCTGGAATGGGAGATAACAAGTCTTGGCATTATTGTGTAGCCATCCTTTTAGATATTTGAAGAATGTTATCATATACTCCTGCCCTCTTACTCTTCTATTTCTCAAACACCTCTGTAGTCAGCACTTTCAATCTCTCTTTATAAGACTTTGTTTTTAATTTCTTGATCACCCTCCTTGCCCTTTTCTGAACCTGTTCCAATTTCTCCAATGACCAGAAAAGTATAGTATTCAGAATAAGACATAATGCATGAGGTGAAATCTGATCAAAGCAGCATAAGTAAAACCATTACTTCTCATGATATGAAAATGCACTTCTATTAATGTAACCTAAGCTTTCATTTGCCTACTTGGCAGCCAGAATATACTGTTGGCTCATATAGTTAGCTGCAAGCAATGTATTGCTGCTGGTTATATGATTTTTCCAACCAAGAAAAATGCTATGTAGCTCTGCATTCCCATGCAAGTTACCCAGAACATCCTCTTGGACCTGTGGATTGAACTGCATCTTGCAAAACCTAGTCCCAGATATCTTAAAAGTGTTTTTTCAAAAGCAACTGGACTGTTTTTTTCCTTGAGGAAGAATATGTTTTGCTTTTCATCCAAGAAGCTTCATCGGTTCTGGCAGGATAGTGGGGGCTATGAAGGGATTAGTTCTGACAGGATGGGAAGGGGAGGTTGGAAGAATCATATTTTTTTTGCAATCATCTTCCTGAGAGCACTTGATACCCAATATATTTTGATATATATAAAATTTATATTTAAATTTATATTTTGCTGATAAAGAAATAAAGGGAGACTAGTATAGATCTATTTCAAGCTATTTAGCTCTCATCAGCTCGCCATATCCTTACTTGGATATGAACTTGGGCTGCCTGCATGTTAGGCAGTTGTATTAACCTCTGAGCCACAAGTTCTCCTCTCTTTATCAGCTTGATCCAGGGGAGAGATTAAGTGTTTTTCTATCGAGGCACCTCCCAATATGTGGGAGGGAACATACTGCAATGTGTGTGTGTGTGTGTGTGTGCTTGGTTTTTAATTAATTTTATGATATTTTGCCACCTGGAATTACTTGTCTGAGCTGAGCAGCTATAGAAATTGAAAAAAAAAAAAAACAGGTAATCTTATTCTAGATGCCATAGTTCTTGTTAGAACTGATCTTTTCCAGACACTGGTCATGATACCTTTTTCTATTCCCCTGGCATTCTCAGCACCTTTTTGCAAAAGGAAGAACTCCCTTGGTACATAAGAATAAATGCTGGAGATATTAAGTCCTCTCTAATGTTCTCACCAATCCAAGTCTTCACATTTTTATTGAGATAATAGTTGAGGTAACTTTTGTAGGCATTTTCCTTTTTAAAAAAAGGGGGCCGATCTTGTTTAATTTTAAAGGCATACGATGAATTTTACTAACAGGAGTTTCACAAGGCAGAGACCAATAACACCAGAATGAAAGATACATTTTAATGTTGGCTGCATAATTGCTTTGCAACGGCTGGTGCTAAATATTTTGACAAAGGAAGAGTGGATCTGTAATTAGAATCTCCTGATACTATATGTTGATCTGATTTTTAACTTGCAATAGAATTGCCTCAGCAAACTTGTCTGGAAATGAATGGTTTCTCAAACAAAGCCAAATAGTTGTATTACAGATGCCAGAGGTAAGAATATTTCAGGCTGGAATACTTCTCCTCCCCTTCTTTTTCCCTGACAACTATGGGAGGAATATAAAATCTCTGGTGCAGGAATGTAATTCTTACTGTCTAAAACCTTCACTTAAATTCTGTCCTGACACCCATTTATCAGGCCCTGGAATATTGCCACTGGAATTTATAAACCTCAGGAGAAGCAATACAGGAACTTGAAGCTTGTTTTTTTTAATCTGAGCAGAAGAACATTCCAAGAAGCAGTGTTCACTTTGAGATGAAGCTAAGCTTCATAAACTGTGCAAGTTAATATTGTGAGCAAGTAATTATGAACCCTAGAAAATTAATATTATTACAGGGATTTGATGTCACATAACTTCTTCCAGCTCATAGAGTATTCTGCTTAATTCCTTAAAGATTCCTACTTCATCTTTCCCCACCACAACCATGCTAGGTTTAGAAGGAGAAAAAAAGTTTCTGCCTGCAAGCTGGGTGGCTCTGATTTTGGAAATGTGAAGTGAGAAAGCTTGGAATTACTCAAGCCCTGTTAAATCCCAAGCAGATTTTTCTCCAAGACATCCCATTTAATTTTCTTTCAAAACACTTTTTGTAAGTACAGTGTATTTGCATCTTATATGCATGGACTTTAAGGACTTAAAGTCCTTAATAAATTTTATTTATTTATAAATAAATTTTTCAGTCAATATATAAAACAAGATCTTTCATTGCAGGAACCTAAATTCTACTGATTTGTTGTGGAGGATGAACTACTATGCCATGAAGCCTGCACATTTGAACATAAATACAATTGCACAGGTGCCACGGAGACATCCTTTCCTTTAGAAGACAGATGTGAAGGTTATTAGCATTTTACTGAGAGCATGAGTTGACATGTTGCATGATGCAGCAGGTGAGTTTCTTTAACATGATCATTTAATCAGCCTTCTGGATCAATATAGAATTTGACCTTATTATTGGTTGGTGATATGTTTGAGAAAGCCTTTTCTGCACATGGTCAAGGAAATGTTGATCTGATGCACATTTGGAAATAAGAAGCTGTGTTATCTCTAAGGGCATGCCTTCCTACATATTGTCAGGAATTTTTATACTGAGTTACAATGTAAAACATAAGTGGTCTAAGACAAATGCATGCCTGTGTATATACACAAATAAGACTAATTTTGAAACTACAGCAACAAATAGTATGTATTCATGGGTGTAAATGTTCTTGGAAATCAGGCCTTCTTTTGAGAGTTCCTATAAGACAACCAATCAGTATTTTCTTTAGTTTTGGAAATTGCTTTTGCAAGTTTTCCATCAATTTGGAAACAAAATTATAAATAACAATTGCAGGGACCAGTACTTTCCTGACAGACTTTCTTTCATTTAAATAGGAAATTTAGTGAAGGGCACACTTGGAGGGAAAAAAAGAGAGCTATACAAAAGACATGTTGCCCTGCTGGGGGAGGGGGTGACATTTAATGTTTATTTAGTTTGAGTAGGATTTAAGTAGTGAGCTTTATGGTAAGCCTGCATGTCCAATTCCAATAAAAAATAGTAGAGAATCACATTTTCTATAAATAAGTGCCACTTAAGATTGATGCATACAAAGAAACTATAAATGGGACTTCCTGTGGTTTTAGGAATCATTCATGTTCCAGGTTCTATTTGTCATCTTTATACATAAAAAATAATCCTGAACTTGACCTTCTTGCTATGGCTACAATTATTCTCTAATTACTTTATGTTCATTCTGAGTAAATGAGCAACTCACAATAGTTTGTGTTTAGTGACAGTGTATAATACTTGTTCAGAATACAATTTCAGCAGTATTTATTTAACAATTATCACAAATTGTATGATGCAGCAGAAAAAGAAAATAAAATGGAAGGAATCCAAAGAAATTTAAATATGGTAAGAGTTTCCAGAATATGTCCTTAAAATAGGCAGGTTAATAGGCAGCTCAAGAGGGGAGGAAGGATAAAAGGAAGGGGAGGGTCTGGGAGAGAAATCAAGGGTTTGTGATTTTAGATCTTGGCCCCAAGCCAAATGCATGGATTGTGCTAGCATTAACAGATTAATTTAGATGAAGCAACTGGTACCATTTTTTTTCTTATGACTCTTACGTTCATTTCTTCACTCCTGACCTTTCAACTATTCTACAATCCCATTTATCTCTTGTTGCCATTCTGACATTCCTTGCTGTTGCCTCAAACAAAAAATAGCAAAAGCACAATTCCTGTGCTTTTGAGTACATTTTCAAGGTTGCCCTTCCATTTTGCTGTTATAGTAACACTGAAGATGTTCTATATTTATAATAATTATTATTTCATTTGGAATTAGTCTTCACAATATTTTTATCTTACTGAACATCATGTAGGACCAAATAAAATACCAGTTTAAAATCAGGAGACCTCAATCTGTATGCTGTACATCATATTTTGCACTCCCATAATACTATAAATCTCTAATTCTTAATATAAAATAAATATATATTAATATCTTATTTTTTGTACTATGATATGCAGAAAATCTAGAGGCAACTCTTAATATGGATGTGGAGTAACAACCTGTAACTTCCCTCTCCTTATTTATACAGAAGTACCATATAAATGTTGTTATATTATATGTTCCTTCCAGGCTTCCTTACTGGCCTTCCTGTATGCTGTTTCCAATGAAAGAGAAATCAAGGAGAAGCAAGATATAGATGAGATGAGCATGCCCATCACTTATGGGAAGCTATCATATATCTAGACTATTATGGCACCATATATGATAAAGATAGTGGTCCATGTTGACCTTCCTACATCCACCCAAACTTTCACCTGCTTGCCTGCCTACTTAGAACTCTGGTCACAGAGGTCCTCTCTTAACAACCTATGTGGGATATGATGGCAACCAAGACTGCTGGGATTGCAGTCACTAAGCAATGATGTCACATGATGTCATGCCTTATGTCTGCATCAATTGCCACCATAACCCAAGGACCACCTGCATTGTTTAGAGCAGGAACAAGTTATAAAATGCAGGCAGATCTTCAAGGAACAAGTAGCCACTTTCAACTGAATGCTAATAGAAATCTTAAAATAACCAGAAAACCCAATTTATCATTATTTCCAGTCACAATGCAAGTTAAAACTGTAAACATTAAACACAGTGAATAAAAAAAGGGTTTGTTTTCAGGAAGATATGGGGATGGAAAAAGCTTGATGTTCCATGACTGATAATTGGATGGGAGTTGATTATATAATATTATGATAATAGGTACGCTTGAAATTCAGAGGAAAAACAACAACCTGGGAGAAGATAGTGTTAAATATTCTCTTTTACTCTTTTCAAGGAAATTACATTTTGTATCAATAAAGTTATCAGTGAATGAGTGTGACTTGGTTTTACATATTTAGTTTATATGTCAATAGAAACATCGATAGGACCTATAATAATAAGAATAAATATGTGTGTATGTATGTATCCCTTCTCACTTCTATGGGTAGTATGTGTTCACTTCAATCTCCAGTCTTTTACCAGAATTCTGGGAGTTTCCGAGTTCTGCACAGTATTTTAGCTCTTCCTAGCACTGCACTCTTCTGAACAGACAACTCTAATGTTGTTCCTGGAGTCTGTTGGAGCCACTCTCCAAGATTAGGAGTCACAACCTCAAGTGCTCCTACCACCACTGGGACCCCTTTGTCCTTTACTTTCCTCATCCTTTCTAATTCTTCCTTCAGGCCCTGGTAACTTCTCTGGTTTCTCATATTAGTTCATCCTCATGTTTCTGCCACACTTGGCACCATTACATCTGTCACCACCACTGTCTTCTGGTCCTACTGATCTACTATCATGGTATCAAGTTGATTGGCCAGTATATGCTTGTCTGCCTGGATTTGGAAGTCCCACAGGATCTTAGCTCTATGATTCTCTATGACTTTCTGTGGAATCACCCTTTGTATTGGGAGGGGAAAACATCTTCCCTGTTGTTCAGTGTATGCTATTCCTGTCTGCATGTTTTATACTCTGCCACTATGTGCCAGACTGCCTGTGAGACATCTCTGCATAGACTGCCCCTTGAGTCCTGTGTCACATTGTATGTCTCCTTCTTCTATGGATCTAGCACTTGGTGCCTGTTTTGTGCTGCTCTAGCGCTTCTAAACTAAGATAGATAGATGATAGATGATAGATCGATAGATCGATAGATCGATAGATCGATAGATCGATAGATGATAGATAGATAGATAGATAGATGAGGTGTGGGGTGTATTCTTATTTTTTATCATTTGCCTTTTCACTCAATGTTCAATTAGTTGAATTTAAATATATTGCAAACATTAACATAGATCATTTTAATACTGAAGTACTTGAAATACTGGAGAAGGTTTGATTTGTAAATTAATAAATGAATGGTCATTACCGGACAGAATAACACATGTAGCACTTCAAAATTTCATTCTCTAGCCAGCTAAAACCAGCAAAAGATGTCCTTAATTGTGTGACACTTCTTTATACTGCCCACTCTAAGTGAAAGTGGGCTCCTGCAGATTTGCTAGCTAAAGAACTGGGCAATAAATGTTATGTACCTCAAGAATTATTTCCCTATTGCTGTCTTTGTTTTGTAGCATCTGTCAGCTTTAATAACTTTGTTATTAAACCTGACAGATGCTACAAAACCAAGCCAGCAATAGGATAGTAATTCTTCCTTTAAGAAACTGTGTACCCCACCTTGTTTGCTTCAGTTCATAAGTGATGATTTCTCAGGAGCAGACTATCCTAAGTAAGTAAGAAATACTAAGAGTAACCAATCTATATTTTATCTGAAGTTTCATTTTAGATATACAGTACCTCTGCAGTACTGTAGGAATTGTATATTGCATATTCCTACAATATTGCATATTCCTACAATATGATTCTGTATTCTATGGTAGAAAGCAAGACTGAGAAAGCTACTGATTTCATGACATTTGTGTTTTCTCAGTGACCTATTTGGAGAATAGAAAACATGGTGCTAGGTTAGGTGTATGTTTCTTTTTGTGGCATTATTCCTTCACTCTAGTTACACATTATTATATTATTTCATTTGATTAAAAAAAGAGCAGCTGCTCAGCTTATTGTCTGTATTCTGATCCAATATATTTTGTTTATGAATTTATAGTTTGATAAAATATTACATTTTACTTGTAAGTATAAAATAAATTAGCAGGAAATTGGAGGTCACTATTCAAAACAACTTTGTCCCTGAAATCTGCAACATATCTTGAGCAGTTTAAATTATCATCAAGCTAGTTTCTCCATTCCTGCACAATGTTTAACTTTGAAGAGTCTTAATAATTCTTAACTACAAGAAGCAGTCATTTTTACTTTAATATCCTTGAAAAGAATGACTATCCAGAGACCAATATTCTCAGGAACCAGCATTCTCTACTGAATTTGGCTAGAGTGGATAAGAACCTTGCCTCTTTCACAAAAATAAGATTAGTGTCCTTTACTTTCATTGTAATCTGCAACTCACAACAAAGCAATGAAGCAAACTCCTAAATTACTGTGCTAATGTCCAGGAATGTAAATTTGCTTCATTATTCTTCATAGCTTTGTTATATATTAGACAGGATTACAAGTACATTGATCTAAATTCCTTTAGAGGTGGCAAGGTCATGTGTGTCCTATAATTTGCTCAAGTTTTTCCCTACATTTTGTGCAATAAATGTCTATAAATTACTTTCAAGTTCTTATATAATGAAGAAATGAAGAGAAAAATTAGAAATGTACTTCTAAGCAAACCACAGAATGTACTACCTGCATCATATATATTGTCCTGTTGTCTAATGAATGCATTCACACACACACACACACACACACACACACACACACACACACACACACACATGCACAGATCAGAGGTGGGGTTCAGCAGGTTCTGACCAGCTCTGGAGAACAGTAGCGGAAATTTTGAGTAGTTCAAAGAACCGGTAGTAAAAATTCTGACTGGCCCCACCCCCATCTATTCTCTGCCTCCCAAGTCCCAGTTGATCAGGAGGAAATGGCGATTTTGCAGTAACCTTCCCCTGGATTGGGGAGGTAATGAAGATTTTACAGTATCCTTCCCCTGCCACGCCCACCAAGTCATGCTACGCCCACCAAGCCACACCCACAGAACCGGTAGTAAAACAATTTGAAACCCACCACTGGCACAGATATATAACACTGAGAAAACTATAAGTGATCTAGCACCTGTCAGTCATAGAGCCATTTAGTTACCCACTTTATATATCTAATACAGAATAAAAGGCACAAGTACTGTTATATATAACACAACATTAGGTGGATTCCTTTGGGAGCAAAACACAAATAGGACTTCGTTTTCCCAATCCTGAGTTCTTAAGTTAGTAACCTTAGAAGTAAAAAATATTTTAAATTTCAGGAGTTGGGAGTGGTTTTATACTTTGCCTTTATATTTTTTTCATTCAAATACACACACACACACACACACACAGAGAGAGAGAGAGAGAGAGAGAGAGAGAGAGAGAGAAATATATCACAGTTTTCTTCAATTTTAAATTTACAAACTCCATTATACATACATATATCCTTTTATAATGGCTACTGTGGTAAAAACCCAAGGCAAGTAGGAAAACTGGGAAAAAATCTTAAAATATATAAAAAAGTCAAACATAATACTAATGTTAAATAACAATAGTGTCTGGATACAGTATTGCATGATAAGGATAGGAAAGAAGGGAAAAGAAACCTCAACTGGGCTTAAAATAATTTACAGAGTAATGCTAGTGGCATTTAGCATTAATTAAATTATTTTCTTATCATGAAAGCTAATCTTTTATAAGTCTTGGAAGACCTTCCTCAGAGAAAATAAGAATGATTGAAATTCCATTCCAAGCTCCAATATTTTCTTCTTGCAGACATTTCATTACCACAGAATGTAGCATCATCAATGCTCTGACATGGAGAAGTGAGGTTGTCAGCTTATTATTTAACAAGTTCTAACTTGTAACAAATGACCATTTGCAGAGCCAGTAGTGTCATACCTGTTAGATGTCAAGGTCCTCTTTGAACATGATGGACGAACATCATCACAGTGTTATATGGCAAATAATATCCAAATTTCAGAAATGGCATTATATTTCCAATTATCTGTATATCAGGGTGGTATTTAGTTAAAGATGCTATTTGTTATTTCTTTACTTATTTTGAAGCTATATGTCAGTCATCATATGGTACTTTACGTTAAAAATCAATTAAGCTTCTGAATACATGTAGTGAGATGGTCAATACAGGTGCTCAATAATTTTTTTTTAGAATCTAGAAAAGAAGCATTTGTTTAAGAAGTTTACTGAATTTAGAGATGATAACTACTGAACAATGTTCAGAGGATTCTGGGGCAATAAACAGAAAAATGGAGTTTGTAAATTTAAAATTGAAGAAGAAGAAGGTAAATAATTGGTATGCCTTGCCCAGTAAACATTTTGAAAAATTGTGTTCATCATGTGACAAGAACAACGGGTGTTGACACTGAGATAGTTAATTTTAAAAGAGTACTTTATTCTATCAGCATGACACATAAAATACCATCTTGCATTATGCATTGGATAGATTTTCTATAACAATTAGGCGAGCAGAGTGCAAAAAGAAGCAGACTGTGCAACCATGACAGAAAAATGCTAAGGAAAAGAACAACAGCAACAACTATGAGTTTGTAAGTTACCAACTGGAGAAAGCTTTCTCAAAATAGCTCACAATAGCTGGTGCTATTTCCAGTTATTACAAGCTTCATCTGTAACTTTTTGGCCTTGAAGAAATTCTTTCTCTGACAGCATAAACTGCCCACTGTCAAGACATTTTTCAGACATGAGTTCAGTGACATTTACCTTTTGTGCATGCACTCACTCATGAATGTATTCCAATCGCACGTTCAGAAAACTGTAGAAGAAAATTCTGTTCTGGAACACCTCCATTTAGACTACCCTTCATAAATGGAAGACTTGAAATTTCATGTCCTTGAAAGTTCAGCCACTATTAGAACTCCAGTGCAAAGAAGCAAATGCTGTAAGTTGTTCCTCCAACGTGCAGTATATTTAGAATATTTAGAGAACAGGACAAATTCTCTGAAAGCTTTCTCATGTTTCATGTGGATTGTACTCATGATTGTACATATGGAATGAGATTGTACATGAGATATTAAAACTGGAGTGATGGAACTCTTGTGTGTCCAATATTTAATAGACAAGGATACTAACTAAAGATGTGATAGGTTTGATCGGTTCATGGCATGTTACAATATGATGAAGAGTGCAATCATTTGCTAAAAGAGAAGTGCACCAAATATTCTGAAGATTATATTAGTATTAAGTTCCTGTCAGTGAAATCTAAAACAGAATATTACTTCGTCATGTCAAGACCAACATTTCTTGCTTTTGATAAAGATGTCCTTGCAAAGGCCAGGATCCAGTTAACACTGGAATCAATTGCTGCTATTGCAATTGGCAGAACTTTTTCAAGAGCTAAAGGACTATCTGCTGTAACTGCAAGGAAAAAGATTCTTGTTCTTGAACAAGAATGGGGGATATTGTCTATAATAGCTCAGTGTGACCCCCCTCTCTGTTTCCTTGTCTCTAAATTGTCTATATAAGATGGCTTACTTCTGTATCTGAGGTCTTGCCCAAAGAAACATTTTCCAGTCAGTGTGTGTTTTTGTGTGCTGGACCAGGTTATCTAGACTCTTAATAAAGTTATTGGAAACTTTGCAATCTGCATTCTGATTAAGTAGAGAAATGAACTTGAATTTTGACACTTTAGTGGCGGAGGAAACAAGTAATTTTCTCCAACAGCTTCTACTGAATTTTGTTGTACTAAATCTTCTTCCCTCTCCCCTTCAAGAAAGAACACAAAACCAAACTGTGTATTCATTTTATAATCTGAAAAGAATGGAACTTCAAATAGACTGCACAGAATGGAAAACTGGTAGCTATATTTTCAATGCAAAAAAAAAAAAGGTGCTTCTGATTTACCAAGCCATTCATAGTGTCAAGGTAACATCCATGTGCACTTTGATATGCATGATTTCCAGTTAATGCCTGGGGTTAAGGCAGAATCAATGTGATACTGACAGGAAGAATGTTCCCAGAGAGCTGATATGAATATGACAAAGAAAAGTTGTTTATTTACAATTAATTAATGAGCCATTTGCACAGTATCTCCCATGTGCACTTAGACATGCATGGCTTAATCTTGAGGGAAACATATGCTTTTAGCAGAGTCAATCAAGGGCTTGGGGAAGATTGCTCCCGAAGATTGCATTATTCCAGAGTACAGATTTTTTTACAAAAAGAAAAAATACAATTTAAGCACTGTGTCTGATCCAGATAGATTTAGCTCACACTCAATATTGGAATGTACATTTTCATTCTAATGTAAGTGGAGATTTCTACCGGTAGCAATCCTGCTTTAGACATGTGCCATTCTGGTTAGAAGGACCAAGAAACCATACTGAGTTTCATTGTCCATAGTATTAGCTTTGAAATAGATTGGACAACCATTTGACTTGGGTGGTGTAAGGCTCCTGCCTTGACGAGGGGGTTGGACTAGAACTTCAAGACCCCTTCCAGCCCTATGATTCTGTTCCATACTCGAACTATATGATGTTAGATCTATCCTATCTTTTTCAGGTCTATCCTTTTAGAATTGGAAAGAGCCCAACAAGAGCCCACTTTTTCAAAAGTTGAAATAATAAATGGTCTGTAAACCATGCCCCACAAGTACTTCAGAAGATATTTTCTGCAAATATGCATGCTCTCTTTCTCTCATTTCAGACATGTTAATAAATATATATCTTCCAATTGGAAAAATTGGAAAAATTGGAAGAGGAGGAGGAGGAGTAAACATTGGGCAGCACTGAAGGTCTTGAGATCAATACTTTGCCTTTAGACCCTATGCAAGGGCTGCAGATCAAAGGTGGGTTTCAGCAGGTTCTGACCAGTTTTGGAGAACTGGTACTGGAAATTTTGAGTAGTTCGAAGAACCAGTAGTAAAAATTTTGACTGGCCCCATTTCCATCTATTCTCTGCCTCCCAAGGCAGAAAATAGGAGGAAATGGGGATTTCCTCCTGATCAGGAGGAAATTGGGGATTTTGCAGTAACCTTCCCCTGAATTGGGGAGGTAATGGAGATTTTACAGTATCCTTCCCCTGCCACACCCACCAAGCCACACCCACAGAACCGGTAGTAAAAAAATTTGAAACCCACCACTGGCACAGATATATAACACTGAGAAAACTATAAGTGATCTAGCCCCTGTCAGTCATAGAGCCATTTAGTTACCCACTTTATATATCTAATACAGATAAGTCTACAGACATACAGTACATAGTTTGCATGCATGTGTTCACATACACACATAATTTGTCTGATAGAAACTTGGAACCCTCTTGCTGTGTACAATATTGGTTCCAAACTAAAATGCTGCTTAAGAGAGGTAAATTCTTCAACAGAGATTAGTGCAGATGGTTTATTAATAGACTATTCAATTCATGAAAAATGTAAGCTACAGTGGTCCCTACCAGGTCAAAGATGTCACAAAATTGTATTATTGAGCTGCAATAGTTGATAAGCCTGAAGAAAAAATGTCAAAGCCAAAGACATAGTTAAGAATGAAAAGCTCCCTGCTCAAATTGTCATTTTATTGCTCTTTTGTATAGACATTGTATCCTGAAGTCCATCCTTTCATTCGCTGATTTTGGAAAAGGTGACATGTAAATGAAAAGACTTTGCAGCGGAGATTGGGTGCACATTTGACAAGTCATAATGGAATTGTTTGCAAAGTTTTATTGAAATCCTGGCTTTCATTTATCTTTGTTAGCACAAGCCACAGAAAACGGAGATAGAGAATTTTGTATAATTTAAACTAAATATGACCAAATTAACCAGGAAGCACAGAGAGAATTGCATATTTTATTCTAATAGAAAATAATTACTTGTGGAGGTTTTTATTATGCTTCAGAACTTTGGGAAAGTAAGAACAATTTGTTTGGACTTGCCCTTTTTTGAAAGGTGGAAATCAGTATAAGAAGCTTTTTGCTGCAATTTGTCATTTTTTGTCTTGGCACCCTTTATTATTAATTAATTTACCCCCTACCCTGCCCAAGATATAAACATAAGACTGGATGCAAAGGACTGCAATTTGGGGGTAGTTAGATACAGTTTTTCCTAATGAACAGCATGTCGTTTCATCATTTTTAATTATTATTACTGCCTTGGATAAAGGGATTTTTTTATTGTGAAGGCAGCATATTCTGAGGGAAAAGAATCACTTCATGGAAAATACAATCCCCCTCCCAAATGTGAATGCACACATTCACACAAACACAAGGTGAAATTAGATAAACAATTCTGCTACTGGGATTTTTTTTTACCCCAACAGCTTCTTTTACATGGGATAGGATTTCCTCTGTAAATGCAGTCAGGTAATCAGAACTTAGCCATTCCTGGCACCCCTTCCATTATTATTTTTTTAAATAAGAGTGCATAGACTTTGCACATAAACTGAAATGTATAAGTTGTTTGTCTAGAAAGGATAGAACTATTGCAGTGTTGTATTTAAGATGTTGGGCTGATACTGAGGCAATTCATCTGCTTCCTCACCTATAAAAACTTATTGAAGTGTTTGATTCTGGGGCAGTCGCTTTCTTTCAGCCCAACCTACTCCACTCAGGCCTATTGCTTTTGGGGAAACAGGAAGCAGGAGCTCTACTTATCCTATGTTGAGCCCCTGAAATGAAAAACAGAGTATAAATCATCTTCTCTTGTATTTTCCTTCTTTTAAAACTCCCCAATCTATCATTTGCTTTCATTTCTCCTTTAATATTTCTCACTCAGTATGTCCAAGCTGCATTGAATTCCCTGGATAGTGCACTTGTAAATAATTTTAGGTAGGCAGTTTAGTTCTTTGCAGCAAAAACAAGGCAATCCACAGAGATCCAGAAAGTGTGTGCTCTTTCAGTAGGTAATGGCCAAGAAGAGTGAGCAGTGTATAGTTGAAAATTCACCAACTGGTATAAATGCACAATGGAGAACTATAGCAGATGCCATATTATTTTATAGGAAAGGTTTACATCTATGTAAACTGGGACTCTTCAACATCTCCATGGTATAAATCTGAAATGTAGCTTTATGTCTTTCAAAGATCATGTTCAAAGGCTTGGCAAAAGTTAGACTGCCCAACTATGTTGTAATAAATGTAACGCAAACATTGTGTTTTGAATCAGTTTAGGATTACTCAAGGCAAAAGGGACACAGTCATCTTAAATTCAAGTTTTTTTCATCAGGTTCGCCTGATTCGCCAGTTGCGTCCCTTTCTAGATCGGGACTCGTTACGCACAGTCACTCATGCCCTCGTCACCTCTCGTCTGGACTATTGTAACGCTCTGTACATGGGGCTCCCCTTGAGGTGCACCCAGAGGCTCCAACTGGCGCAGAGTGCGGGTGGTTATGGGAGCGGCGTGGAGCTCCCATGTAACACCTCTCCTGCGCGAGCTGCACTGGCTCCCGGTGGTCTTCCGGGTGCGCTTCAAGGTTCTGGTTACCACCTTTAAAGCGCTCCATGGCTTAGGACTTGGTTACTTACGGGACCGCCTACTACCATCAATAGCCTCCCACCGACCAGTATGCTCCCACAGAGAGGGGCTCCTCCAGGTGCCGTTGGCCAAACAATGTTGGCTGTCGGCCCCTAGGGGGAGAGCCTTCTCTGTGGGGGCACCGACGATCTGGAACGAGCTCCCCCCAGAGATACGGAGGATTCCGGATCTGCGTACCTTCCGCCACGACCTGAAGACTCTGTTATTTCATCAAGCTGGCCTTGCCTAAATCTTCTCCCTTTTAAGTGCAAATTTTAAATTTTAATGTATTTTAAAATATGGGTATTTTAAATTATGGGTATTAATTCAGCCAAATTTATTTAATTCATTTTATTCGATTTTAAATTTTGTATATGTATGTGTTTTATTTTATGGCTGTTCACCGCCCTGAGTCCTTCAGGAGTAGGGCAGTATAGAAATTCAATAAAATAAATAAATAAATAAATAAATAAATAAATAAATAAATAAATAAATAAATAAATAAATAAGTTTCATGGCTATAAATCAATTCTTTTCCAGCTTGGCAATTTTAAAATATGTAGACTTCAACTGCTGTTGGCGAGGGAATTCTGCAAGTGGAAGTCCACCCACCTTGAAGTTGCCAAGGTTGAGAAACATAGTAATATATAATTTGAAACTTTAAAGTTCTAAGTTCTTTATATATCTCATACATGTTTGTGTGTCTTTAATGCACATATTTATTCAATATGTATGGTCACCGATCTCACCACAGATACTACACATCTAAATTCAACCCCAAATTCATTACATGAATAATATCATTAAACTCTAAGTTATTAATTTTACTGTTCATTATACTTCTCTTATCAGCTTTAAAGGAATAAATTGGATTAACTCATCCAAAAAAAAATGAATTTTGGGGATGGGAGGAAGGCAGAAAAAACCAAAGCTAAGACAAGTTTCTTTTGTTGTCCTCAGTTCTTGCTGGTCCTTCTATTTTTTTTTTTCTTTCAAGTAATGATATTAGAAGAGCAGAGAAGATTTACTGGGCTTTACCTTTAAACTACCCTGGATCTCTTTCTTCAGCAGCTAAATTAAGTCTATTCCAAAGTTATCATCCATGAATGTACTTTTAATAAAGCTATTCATGGTTCTTTGTGACCATGTTGCCCAAGATCTCAAGCTGAGCAGTTACAGACAAGTGCATAGAAGCTTCCCCAAACTATTCACTATTGCAAAGTAGTAAGTCATTTCTCTCTCTAACATTTAGCATCTTATTTATTATAGACTCATAGCATCATATGCCTGGAAGGGATCTCGGAAGTCTTCTAGTCTAACCCGCTGGTCACCCACAACCACAGTAGGCAAGCTATTCCATTGCTTTCACTGTCAGAAAATTTCTCCTTACTTCTAGGTTGTATCTCTTTTTGACAAGCTTCCATGAATTACTTCTTGTCCTGCCCTCTGGTATCCTAGATAATAGGTCAATCCCCTCTTCTTTGTGACAGCTTCTCAAATACTGCAAGACAGTTATCATGTCCTTCCTGATTCTTCTCTTCCCTAAGCTAGGCATACCTAGGTCCCTCAACTGTTCATTATGCAATTTAGCCTCCAGACTCTCTATCATCTTTGTTTTGCTCTTCTATGCACTTTCCATTTTCTATTTTTCTCTTTCTATTATGCTTTCATTTAGAAGGCATATGTTCTTATCCAGAAGGAATGTCCAGCAACCACTCAGGTTTGCAAAAATCAGCCTAATATTTTCCCCATTTTGTATGTGTGTATCACATTGTATAGAATAGAATAGAATAGAATAGAATAGAATAGAATAGAATAGAATAGAATAGAATAGAATAGAATACAATACAATACAATACAATACAATACAATACAATACAATACAATACAATACAATACAATACAATACAATACAATTCTTTATTGGTCAAATGTGATTGGACACACAAGGAATTTGCCTTGGTTCATATGCTCTCAGTGTACATAAAAGAAAAGATACATTCATCAAGAATCATAAGGTACAACACTTAATGATAGTCATAGGGAAACAGTCAATATAAATCTTAAGGATACCAGAACAAGTCATACAGTCATAAGTGGGAGGAGATGGGTGTGTGGTCTGTGATGCAGTGGTTAAGATTCTGGACCTAGGCTGTAGCCCTCTCTTAGCATACTAAGGAGGGCTAGGAGACTTTGGGCCAATCAATTATTTTTAAACTAGGAATTAAAAATAATCTATTTACCAACCCACACTGGACAAGTTTCATAGATTACAGCACATAATCTGTAATAATGAGGACTTCCATCTGCAATGGATGAATATGAAATGAGACAGACAGAGAGAGCTATCTGTTCCTTGAGAGTTCAGTATTTAGTTTAGAAGACTCATCAATCACCGTCTCCTTGTATTAGACCAAAACTATGTACAAATGATATTTATCTAAAGGATGGTACTTCCATTTGGTTATCTGGAATAATTGTACTTCTACTGCTGTGAGACAGAACGGACTGAATTAAAAATCTTGCCACCCATTGTTCTTAATGTGAAATACCTTGCTGTTCCTGAAGACTAAACTTCTTGGAGAATCATGCTGTTATTTGTGTATGAAATAATATTGCATTTGAGATATGAATTTTTTTATATAAAAAAATATCATTGCTGCAGGAAGATAAACAGTCCATCTTGACTTGATATCACTGTTTTCATGCTAGGTTCAATCTGCTTTTTTCAGCCTTTATTCATTCACAATCATAAAAAAATGTATACCAATCTTATTGTATCACTTACAATAATAGATGTTCTCATCTATTATGTTTCTCTGTAACTGACTGATATATCACTCACTCCCAGTGGCTCTAGGCAACTTGCAATAGGCATTTCTTAATGTATTTGCTTATTCAAGAAAGTCCCACTCACTTATATATTGCCCATCTCACAATATTGTCAGCAGAAATTAAATAAATTTACAAATTACCCAACCCACCAGCATCAAAACTCAGAAAGACCTGGAAGAAGCAAAACACAGGTTTCCTTCTCCCACTTAAATTGTTATAATTTAAGAAAGGTGCCTGTAACAATTAGAGGGCATATTATTTCAGAGCTTAAGAATGAAAAAAATAGAATCATTTAATATAAACATGTTGGTATGGGATCTTCCAAACACACTGTATCTAAACCACTTACAATTTGGTATCCCTTACTCAATATTCTGAATTGAGCCCAAGAGGTGTATCACAGCTTGTTTGCTGAGATCTGGGTCAATTGCACTTTCTGGGTTCTCTTTAAGGACTATCCCATGAAGTCTGCATTTCAATAATCCAACCTTGAGGTTGTCAGCATGTTTCACCAATAGCAAATCTCCGTTATCAGAAGCCTGTTTTCATCTAAAGTCAATAAATGCCCCTCCCTTTGCTATTAATGTCACATGACTGTCCAGCTACAGTTCTGAAGAGAAAATCATTGATCAGAAAGTCTGATCAATAAGACTGAAATAAAATACCAACCACCACCCCCTCAGTCTAAAAGATGGTAGCACCTTGATTGATCGTTTGAAGAAAATTTCTATGGCTGCCCAACTCAACCTCAGTGTCTCTGGATGGTTTACAAACTTTTCAGATTAAAAACAAATATTAGAAAGGATAGGCTTTTCATAATTATAGCTCAAATCATCAAATCTACAGAGTAGCAGAGACAGAGAGAGAAGGAAGGGAGGGGAGGCTGATAGGTAGGTTCAGGAGAACTGCCATAGACTAATACAACTCTCTTCCTATATAACCTGGAAGATGTAATCCAACACACCTGGTTATTGAGAAACATAATGCTGCACTGTGCTGATATCCCTTCTTTTTATTATTTTAGGATTGCACTGTTAGTGACCAAATCATAATCCTGTAACTAGTTTTTTTATATCATTTCTACTTTTGCTTTTGATCTGATCCCATAACACTTATAACTACAAAGCAAGAATTCCAAACTCATTATCTATACAGCTCACTTATGTGCTGAAAAGCAATACTTTAGAAGAAAAAGATAATCCTTCTCTCTGCTACTATTGCCTAAGTATTGGGTGATGCTAGAAGTTATGGTAAGAGCTTTAGAAACTTTGGATAACTTTATATCATATTTATATGGATTATTCAATTATTCATTAATAATTTTAGTCATTATTATACGGACTTTAGGTGATTTGATCAGGCTTTTTGCATTAATATATATATTAACTTTATTTTGTACTATCCGTGTATGTAAGACTTTCTCAATATTATATTTGATTTTATTCATCAGTTATGGTTAAGTATTGTGGCATTTGTTTTTTTGATCAAGTTGCACAGTGCTAGAGAATTTATTTTATGAGTTATTTAATAAATGTAATAAATGTTTAATTAATATATAATTCAATGCTTGTTTAGAAAAAAGAATAGTACATAGTCATAAATTATCATAATATAAAGATTGTTCTTGATTTATGTGCCCAAAACATCTAATGTCCTACTTATAGATGAACAGTGCAAATCTCCATATTACAAATTAAAACTGGCTATTCTAAAAGATGGCACATCTTGATACCTCAGTGAATAAACTTTATTTAAATTCTTGAATAAGGAAGGGAAAAGATATCCATGGCTATAAATGGGAAAGAAGCGAATCTATAAAATCTGCTTGACCTGATAATATTTTCCTTGATGTTCTTATATCTTTTTCTCAACATAAACAGCAACAGGTCCTTATGCCTGTTTTATTATTCCAGAGTTTTTAGTGATAGCTGACATTGTATCACAGTACTGCGATGAGACAGCCACATATCCTGTGATTGTGATTGTTCAGGAAATTGAGGCCATTATCAAGGTCAAGAGTGAGTGAAAGACTGTTTCAGATCCTCATAAATTCAGGTAGTCCAGAAGAATGCTAAATCTTAAGTATATCTCTGGTAGCTCTTGACAAAGGGCAATAAGCTATGCTGAAGGCACATGTGCTAAACTATAACTCATATTATGAGCAATCAAGTATTTTTTCCCCCACAAGTTTTTATATAATAGTCATCTTTAACTTTGTACCCTGAAGAACTGTTGGGACTCATAGGATTTTCTACCAGTCTGGCATAACATTTGCAGTTTGGTAGTAATAAGGAAGACTAGTGCTGATATTCATATATTTTTCCATTCATATCAGAGAATTCACAATCCATAACTCCTCAATATTGGTATGAAATAAGAATACACTACTGCCAAATAGCAATGAGCTTTCATGTTGAATGATCAGAGTTGGTTCAGAACTATGTCATGTAACTTTCAGGTAATGGAGTAAGGACTGACTGGGTCTTGTATCTAAATATGGCAAGCTGATCTCTGATATGCTCATGTCATGGAAGTCCAACAATCCTGGTTAGTGCTTGATTATTCATCTAGGTCAGGGGTGTCAAACTCGCATCATTCCAGTGTCATCACATGATGTATTGTGACTTTCCCCCCCTTTGTTAAACCAGGTGTGGGCGTGGCCAGTGTGTGATGCATCCGACCCATGGGCCGCGAGTTTGACAGCCCTGATCTAGGTAGATTTCTGATAGATTCATTTTGAAGACATTTCAAGAGCACATATTCCTTATTGGCCTGACCTCAACTAGTTCTTTGTGTAGGAAGGTCTTCCAAAGTAGACCAATCAGAAGTCTACAAGATTCCCTTTGAACCAGCTTTCTTGGATTATGTGACAAGGACCAGTTAGACATCAATTTGCAAAATTCAAATAAAGAGTTCAGACAGCTACTGTAGACCAAGGCCATCCAGCCTGAAAGCTTATCATTTCTTGATTCACTGGCCTACACTGATGCAATACTGCATTTAGAATGACACTGATTGTGAAAACCTACAATTCGGTACTTAGAATGTAGTACAATTCAGTACTACAGAATTTGGAAAGGATTATATAATTCAATCCAACAACCAAAGACCCCTGGGTGGCTGTGGATGTCCACAATGCCTAAGGCCATTTGACCTACAGCAGATACAAATATTGAATTTGTAAAATTAAGACTCTATCTGTATATACCAGTTACTACCTTGCTCCTGCACAGAAATA
Organism: Pituophis catenifer annectens; assembly: GCF_029215685.1. Lineage (NCBI taxonomy): Eukaryota > Metazoa > Chordata > Lepidosauria > Squamata > Colubridae > Pituophis > Pituophis catenifer. The sequence goes on from NW_027256881.1 coordinate 290,980,328, forward strand.
CAAAACCACTTATCTCTCTCTCACACAAACACCTATCTCCTTTATAGCAGAAATCACAAAGAAAAAGTAATGTCTGTTTATTGTGTTCCAAAAAACATTAAAATTTACTTCATGAGAAATTCCTCAGGAGCAATTGCTAATCTTTCCAGAGGTATCCAGTTTTCAGGCATCCTGAAAACAGAGAAAATTACAGATATTTACATTCCTACCCATTCCTTTGTTCAACAGCTTCTTCTTTTCTTCTCAGACCATGTAAGGCAACTTCCTTAATTCAGTAGTAATTATTTGGGGGGAGAAAAACCTTGCTGTCTCATCCAGGGAGAAATAACAGATTTATATACTTATTTTGGACGTTAATACTGAATTCTTTAGCTGACATGCTGATATACTGTACTAAAATCTTAATGCTGCTGAATTTATGATTCTCGGAGGAAAATATAATTGCCACCAGGTTGTCCAGGCCATTCATGGAATAATATACACTACAGTATGAGTGTCATTCAAGTAAGGCAGGAGATTTATACTTTTCCTTATACTTATATTTAAAGTGACTTTTACCAACTTAGTTGTTTGTTCAAAACTGCTCAGATTTTTAAGTTTTGTGCTCTGAATTTTAGGAATAAATGTCCTGTTGGACTCAGTTGCAGTTGTGAATGTTCAACACTTTCTGAATTCAAATCCCACCATGTCAGGTAAGCACTGAGGAAATAATGAATGCCCAGACCTAGTCATTTCATTTAAGAATTCAGAGTGATACAGCCAACAACCTAGTTTTCTAAGAGGTTGTTCCAGTGATGGGTTGCTACCAGTCGCCCCTGTTCTGGCGAAGTGGTAGCGGCGATGGTGGGAGGCTCCTCCCACCTGCCCAGACATCATCAAAAATGTTCTGTGCATGTATAGAACCTTCTGCGCATGTGCAGAAGCACCACGTGCTCGCAAAGCAAGTGTGCGCACGCGCTCTCTCCCGATAGTGAACCAGTAGCACCGAGATTTGAAATCCATTACTGGGTTGTTCCCTTTTTTAATCTAGGTGGCTATCTTTCCTTTATTCAAAAGCCCATTTCCATTCATTACCCAAATTTGCACAATTCTTTATGATCAACACCATTGTTTACTGAAAAAATAAACACAGCATGGTTCAAATTATTAATGAAAAGAATACATACTGAATATATGCAATATCTAAGAAAATGTTTATTTGGATCAAATGTCTGCTTTATGTGCCATCAAGTTGGTGTTGATTCTTAGCAATCACTAAGAATATGACCCTTCCTGTTTTCCATTGGCAATCTATCACCAATGAAATTGAGTCCTTCCACCTTGCTGCTTCTTCTCTTTCCCACCATTTTTGACTTCCAAAAAACAGTTTCAATATCAAAGATCTCCTTTACATTCTAGGACAGTAGCAGTGACCTAAATAGTGACATAAACTGGTGTAAAATCACAAATAAAATATATTAAAACCTAATGCATAATAACATAATGCCACATATTTGGCTCCAACACCTCCATATTAATCAGGTCCCAGAGATCTTCTGGAACACTAAACTTTTACAAGATTCTGGAAACTCATGAATATGGAGACCACTGGTTTCAGAGGGCAAATTGTCCCATTGGAGAGCTTTCAGTGCTTTTGTGTGCGTGAGAGAGAGGGATGAAAATGTCCTTTTGGAATGTGCTCTTTTGGTTTTGGTGGTTATCCCAGCCCTTTTGGAACAGCCTCCTACCTGAGACCAGATGTTCCCTTAGCCAAGCTGGCTCTTCTGTCAAATATTGGACTAGGATGGGGGTTGAGATGTGAGAAGGCCTGGTCTAGCACCTGGATAAAAGGGCACCTTTGTTTTTAACTATGTTTCATTGATTGTTATGAGCCACCTAAAGTCACTGTATGAGATAGGCAGCTATATAGTCCTGTAAATAAACAAATAAACCCTATAAATAAAATGGGGATCTCCAGTAGGCATTTTTTTCACTTGGTCAAGGTTGGGAATCTTTATATGATAGGAAGACTTGTAGATACCCAGTTCCTCAGTTACATAAAAGATACCAGATCTGGAATTGCCCTTGGAAGCACACTATTAACCAGTTTAGCTTCAACATCAAAGGCATTCTCTGGCAGTAATAAAGCAGCCTGATGAGCACATGGGCTGTTGTGTTTTGAGCAAGGTGAACTTTCAAACTAGTCTTTAAGGACAGGTCCCAAGTAAAATGAATTACAATAACTCTGGCAGAAAATGGCAAGGACCTGAATGGCCACCTTCAGTACCTCCTGTTTTAGTTAAGTCTGCAGTTGGTCTGCCAGCTGGAATGCAGCAGGACAACTCCATTAAGAACCAGAATCAGTACATCCCCAGCATCAGTAGACTTCTGAATAAATAGCCCCTACATTTTTCTTGGCTAACCCTAATTCTGAAACTATTTCTCCCCATCCAGATTCTCCAGATACTGGGTCAGAGCTTCTACTGAGTCCCATTCACCCCACATTAGAGATATAAAGTTAGGAATCATACACATTTTGACAATAACTCATTTTGAACATGTAGATGACCTTTCACAGCATTTCATACAGATGTTAAATAGGATGCCACTTCCCATCTTCTTCATAATTCACTTTTTAAGGTAAAACACATTACTTAGTTACTGGTAGTCATTTGTCATGTTTCGATCAAAGCACATTTTCAGGGCCACCACTAAAAATGTAATTATTAATTCTGCAGTTATAGAAAATGAGCATTAAAAAGTTGAAGCATATCAAACAACTATTCATACTGTGTCCTCCTCCTTCTCCTCCTCTCTGCCATATGAAAGTAAATAACATCTCCAAAGCTGAATAAATACAGTCAATTTTATTCTCAAACCTGCACATCAAAGTGGCTTGAGGGAAACACTTCTCACCTACCATCACCCAACAGTATTCTGGTACCTTAAATGATATTGCTGGTTGACAATCTACAGATGCAATAAATATGGAAGGACCACGAATCTGGGTTCATAAATATGTTTTGTTATACTGATTCTTCAAAATAGCATAATAACAGAGTTGGGAGGGACCGTGTAGGTCTTCTAGTCCAACTCCCTACTGAGGCATGAAACCCTATATCATTTTGGACAAATGGTTGTCCAATCTCTTCTTAAAAACCTCTCCAGTGTTGGAGTACTCACAACTTCTGGAGGCAAGTGATTTCACCAATTAATTGTTCTAATTGTCAGGAAATTTCTCCTTAGTTCTAAGTTGGTTCTCTTCTTGATTAGTTTCCATTCATTGCTTCATCTCCTGCCTTCAGGTATTTTGGAGTAGGGTAACCTCCTCTTCTTTGTGGCAGCCCCTTCTACCATCAGTGTTCTAGGCATCTTCTGCTGCTCCACCCTCTGGAGTTGCTACATAAAATATAGAGCACTCTTTGATTAGTAGATAGAAAGAGGCTACTCAAACAATGGGGTCCTTGGTAACTGATGATGTTACCTAGCTTGCTAATAAAATGTTTGCAAGAAAACCGCAAAGCTCAGAAAACACCAAGGACCCCACAGTTCAACCCTGAGCTACAAATATTCTCTTTTACCAGTACTCAGGCAATCTCATCCATTGTTCTTGCCCTTTGTATATTCCAGAGATGCTCTGAGTGCAACTGGAACTGCCTGCTAGATTGCTTTGCAAGTCTCCATATGCTCACAGAAAGCAATTGGTTCCATAAGGCATCTCTGGTGGATCTTGCTAATTAACTTTCCACATCTTCTCTTTCCAGAAGAAAATTACCCCTACCTTCTCTTTAGCACCAAGCCAAGGAATGTAACTATTACCTCCATGATCTAATAATCTAGAAATCTGGCTTCAGAAAGGACTGAGACTCTTGAGTTGGTAACTAAAGAAGGTCTGGCTTGTATTCTCCTGCTGCTTTTACTTGTATCATTTCTTTTCGGAAGTCTTGGAATAAAGGACTGATATTCTGCTACCAGTCGTTGGAGGAATTCTTTATTGTGTTTATTGTCCATTTCTGGTATTGCTCCTTAAGGGAGGGCTTTTTTGTGGGGAGAAAGCAGGGGCGAAATGCTATTGGTTCGCTCTGATTCGGGCAAACTGGTAGTGATAAAAATTACCGGTTTGGGCAAACTGGTAGTAAAAAAAAGCTACTGGTTCCTCCAAACCGGTATTTCTGATGATCAGCTGTGCAGCAGGGTTTAGCTTTGCTAGAAAGCAGGAAATCCTGCTTTCTACAAAAGCTAAACATGCAACACGTGCCAAAAGGATGCTTAGGAAGGTAAGTAAAACAGTGTGTGGGGCGGGGGAGATTAGATGTGCAGCACAGTTTAGCTTTGCTAGAAAGCAGGAAATCCTGCTTTCTAGCAAAGCTAAATCGCGCACCACAGCTGATCCCCCTCCTCGCTTCTACTTACCTTCTCAAGCCTCCTTTTGGCATGTACTGCACATGCACATGCGTGTGCAGAATGCTCGTTTGGTGCACAATGTGCATGCATACACAGCACACGTTTGGTGTGCAGTGTGCATGGGCAGCTAGCGAAATGGTAGCAAACTGGTTTGGATTTCACCACTGGGAGAAAGTATTGCAAAAGAGTGCAACTGTGACTGCTTGGGGAGTAATAATGTTATTTAATACAGGTAAATATACCTTTTCTGTAGCCTAGGCAAAATAGCCTTTCTGCTTTACCTCAGGTTTATCTCCAAAATGCAGGTTCAAGTTGTTTTGTTCTAATTTCTAGTCCTTTTCCTGAGGTAACTGAAAAAGAAGAGATCCAGGTGGGTGATTTAGCAGCTCTTGAAGAAGAAGACTGATTCAATAAGCTCAAGGCAACTTGTGGAAAAGGAGGTTAGCAAACTTCTAATTCTAAGCATGGGTATAGTTAATGAGAAAAACCATGTTAAAATTTTACTGTGCTTTAATTTTACAAGAACTGATTTTGTTTACCACCTGCTTCTCTGATTAGTATTTTTTTCACCTCCCTCTTCATACCTTCATTACATTTTTGAGGTACACAATCAGATATCAGCTAACCATGATAAACAAAAGCAGATAGTTGCTCACTCCAAACAATTACTAGAAGAAATGCTTGTGTAGGCGGAGAAGATGAAGTTTGAAAAAAAATAATGCAGGTCACTTCTTGGACTGGAAAAATAAGTACAGAATCAACAAAAGAAAAGCGTCCATGAAAAGATAGTATCCCATGTTTAAAGAAAAACACCCAAATGAAGTAGAAGTAAAAGGAAGGTTCAAAGATAGAATGACTAGTCCAAAAGTTGACGTTTTCCCCAGTCATCTCTGTTCCACTGCACCTGATTTTGGAGAGGTCAACATAACACAAAGGAAGATGCTTTTTTTAACTCTGAAAAGTTTTTGCAACAGGTTGTGAGAGTTTAAGTCAGAAAGGAAATCACTTCTCCTTAGAAGGACTATTAGACTCTCTCCCATGACATGCCCAGCTTCCTTCCTTCCCTCCCCCCTTTTTCCCCTTGTCCTGAGATTAAGATACTGAACTTGGTAAGTATCTACTAAGCCTTGAGTCAAGGAACAATGTAGTGTAAAACTTGACCTGATTCTTAAGCCTTATGCATAAAATTTACTTAAATAGTGGGTTCTTTTATAATGGGTATAATCTGGATATTTATGGCATGATTATGCCTGATGGAATTGAGTGTATGACTGCATGAAAGGTGAAATTAATGCATATCTTGGCAGAAATATTACTGGAGGTAAATGTAGGAAATTCAAAGGGTTGTTTCTAAAGTATAGGTTTGCCTGAAAACCTCAGGTAAATGTAGGATATTTGGAAAGAGATTCCTAGACATCAGTGTTAACTGATAGACCCACATAACTATAGGTTTAGTCCACAAATCTACAACAAATGCAGGATGTCAGGATCAACTGATGGATCCATAATATTTGAGGGAGAAAGAGAGAAAGTGTGCAAATACACTCACACCCCACATTCATGCAGCAATTCTTGTTTGAACTAAGTGTCTATAGTCAGTCCTAAGTACAGTAGAAATTCAATGACTCTGGAATATAGACCTAACTACAGTTTTTTCCCAAACGCCATCACTCTGCTAAACAAATAATTTCCTCAACACTGTCAAACTAGTTACTAAATCTGCATTACTACTAAACTTCTCATTGTTCCTATCACCCATCTCCTCCCACTTATGACTGTATGTCTGTAACCTTGTTACTGGTATCCTTAAGATTTATATTGACTGTTTCCCTATGACTATCATTAAGTGTTGTACCTTATGATTCTTGACAAGTGTATCTTTTCTTTTATGTATACCAAGAGCGTATACACCAAGATAAATTCCTTGTGGGTCCAATCACACTTGGCCAATAAAGAATTCTATTCTATTCTATTCTATTCTATTCTATTCTATTCTATTCTATTCTATTCTATTCTATTCTATTCTATTCTATTCTATTCTATTCTATGTCAAGGGAATGAGTTAATGTGGTCAAATCTCTGTAAAATTTCTGTAAAACTATCTCTGTAAAATCTCTAATACACGATATAGAAATATTTGAAATTAATGTTATTGAAAAAGCCAGTGTCTTGTCTCCATGTTACACAATGATAGCCATATGATTATTTATAAAAATAGAAATGCTATTCTATACTCCTCCACTTATGATATGGCTTGGACCGAGATGCCCTACACACAGTCACTCATGCACTAGTCACCTCCCAGATCGACTACTGCAATGCTCTCTACCTGGAGCTGCCCATGAAGACCACCCAGAGGCTTCAGCTGGTACAGAATGTGGCCACGCGGGTTGTTGCGGGAGGGAACCGATACTCCCATATTACACCTCTACTGCACGGCTTGCATTGGTTGCCAGTTGCCCGCTGGGTGAGATTCAAGGTGCTGGTGTTAATCTATAAAGCCCTTCATGGCTTAGGCCCAGGCTATTTGTCGGATCACCTGCAACCAGCGTCAACTTCCCATTGCCCGGTGCGATCTCACAGAGAGGGCCTACTCAGGGTGCCGTCGGCTAGACAATGTTGGCTGGTGACCCCTAGGGGCGACCCCCAAGGGCTTTCTCTGTGAGCGCCCCTACCCTTTGGAATCAACTTCCCTTGGGGCTCCAGTTGGCCCCTGACCTTTGCACCTTCTGCCATGAATTGAAAACCTGGCTATTTATGTCCCCCAGCCTGGACTGATGGGGTAGTATATTTTAAAATTTTTTAAACTTTTCATATTTTTGTGTATATTTGTTGATTTTAACAGTTGTTTGGTCGATAGTTGTTGTGAGCCGCCCTGAGTCCTTGGAGATAGGGCGGCATACAAATTTTATAAATAAATAAATGAAATAAAAATGGCACCCTGATGAGAAACTGAAGGATTTTGCTGAAACGATGTAGAATGATAAGGCTGATTTTGCTGTTACTTAAAAGAGACAGTTAGCCATAAACTAAGCAGGCAAGTAGTATGGACTGATGCAGGAGTAAGTAAGGACTGTCTACTGAGAATAGATGAGTGCAGGGATAGTTTTCCATATATTTTTATTTTTTATTTATTTTATTTTGTCAAGCATGTATTTTATGACAGATACAAGTGTAAACATAATTATAAATACATGAAAAGGATACGAATAAAAGAAAACATTAGGACAGGGATGGTAGGCACGCTGGTGCGCTTATGCACGCCCCTTACAGACCTCTTAGGAATGGGGTGAGGTCTAGAGTAGACAGTCTAAGGTTAAAGTTTTGGGGATTTGGGGAAGAAACCACAGAGTCAGGTAGTGCATTCCAGGCATTGACAACTCTGTTACTGAAGTTGTATTTTCTGCAGTCTAGTTTGGATTGTTTTACCATGAGTTTGTATCTATTGTGTGCTCTTGTGTTGTTGAAGCTGAAGTAGTCATTGGCTGGTAGGACATTGTACCAGATGATTTTATGTACTATGCTAGTCCTACAGGGAGGGTGTGTGTGTATTGAAAATGGTTTTAAAAGATGATAAAAGCCATACATTTCAACCACAATGTTTTCAAGACATGGTATGTTGATGCAATATGCTCACTATGAAAGCCTGATACACAAATGGATAATTAGGAACCAAAATGATTTTTCTTTGGGAAAGCAGCTTTGATGAAATATTTGGTTCAGATTTAGCGTCTCCCTCTAGAGACATATGAAGTGGAGCTGTGTAAAGTTCATTGCTCTAGAGGGCAGAAAGAAAAGCTTGAGTCAAAATTTATGTGTTAAAGGCCAAGGACCTTCCTACTTCTCCAGAAGACATGAATTATAGTTGAAAATATCCCTTTGAAAAACAGTCATTTCTTCCATTATGGGAAAAAAAGAGGGTTGATGGAAACTTTAATGTCAGGCAGAGAAAATATAAATCCTCTTCACCTAGACAGCCCCTTAAATGGGAAGGGACACCTGTTTTTCATAGTTAGAAGGTCATCACCTTAGAAAATCCCAGAGCAGAAGAAATCCTGAGACACTTTTATTAATATAGGTAGTCCTCAATTTACAACCACAATTGAGCACCAAATTTATGTCGTTAAGTGAGAATGTGTTTTTGTCAGTGTGTGAGAGTTCATGAATTGGAATAAACATAGTAACAGGTCAGCCAGTGGAGACTGTTCGGTGACTCAGACAGTTCGGAGCCTGGGCGTGGCTTAGCTTGACTGTTATGTATAAAAGAGTTGGTTTGTCCTTGCATTATTGCCTCTGTATTATATTGCTTCTGTGATTATTGATTATGTACTTCTGTATTCTGAGTTCTGGTTCTGGCTTCTGCTGTATGGTATTTTATATAAAAAGGTTTCTTATGTAGATGAATCCTGCTGAATTGTTTACTTGTGTAATTGTTTACTTGTGAATTGTTTACTTGGATTGCTGCAAAATCTAATAGTTTTGCCCCAGTTTTACGACTTTTCTTGCCATATTTGTTAAGTAAATTAATGCTTGTTAATAACTTAGTAATATGTTTGTTAAGTGAATCTGGTTTCACCATTGACTTTGCTTGTCAGAAGGTCACGAAAGAGACACTGGGGCACTGTAACTGTCATAAATATGAGTCAGTTGCCAAGCATCCAAATTTTATTTACATGACTGTGGGATACTGCAACAATCATAAGAGTGAAAAATGGTTATAAGTCACTTTTTTTCAGTGCCGTTGTAACTTCAAATGGTCACTGAACGAACTATTGTAAGTCAAGGACTATCTGTAGTGGATATCTGTCGCTAGAGAAGCAAAGTAATTCTATATTCCCAATATATGAGGATGCACAATCTTTACTAAGGGAGAAGAACAGCCTATACTTGAACAAGGCCCAGGCATATCCCACAGGCCTGAGGTAGAGAATTCCATCAGACTCTATGCTACTAGAGCAGGGCTGTCAAACTCCCGGCCCATGGGCCGGATGCGTCATGCACTGGCCGTGCCCACACCCAGTTTAGCGAAGGGGGGGAAAAGTCCCGATATGTCATGTGACGCTGCTGTGATGACGTGAGTTTGACACCCCTGTCCTAGAGGATTAAGAATTTACCAGAGGTTCTCCTAACTATAATCTGTAACCCAAAGGAAGTTCTTAGCAGAAATACAGCAGGTAGATTTTATTCTGTTCCAGCTCTTAAGATAGGGAGATAAACCACCTAAGAAGGCAAGTATCCAGTTATTATCCCAAAGGTGTGTTTTTTTCAAGAGGCAACTGGACTTTCTTGTTTTTCTTTGAAGACGTTTCGCTCCTCATCCAAGAAGCTTCTTCAGCTCTGACTGGATGGTAAGGAATGGAAGGATTTGTATTTCTTGCAGACAGCTGGTCATTTGCATTATTCTAGCAAGTCATACCTTGATGACACAAATAAACCTCCAGATGGCCTTAACGACTCATTAAAAGAATGCAATTGACCAGCTGTCTGCCAGGAGTATATATCCTTCCATTCCCCACCATCCAGTCAGAGCTGAAGAAGCTTCTTGGATAAGAAGCGAAATGTCTTCAAAAAAAAAAAAACAATAAAGTCCAGTTGCCTCTTGAAAAAAGAAGCATCTTTGGGACAACCATGACCTGGATGACTGAAAATCTCCATAGATACTCAGTTATTATTTTTTTTATTGTGGAAGATACCTCATTGGAGGACACATGCAAGGAAAGATTATTTCCTTGTCATCAAGGAGAAAAATATTATTTGTGTATAAGAAATCATAGGGAAGGATGCCTGCCAGGATATCATTTATAGACTCTCACCTCAGACATAGGCAAAGTATTAGTTGCCTTAATGTGGAATTTGGTATGCACAAATATCAGGTCCACCGAGAGACTTTTAGCTTTGATCCCCAAAACAGGTGGTTCTACTAAATGGCCCTTTATATTAGTGAGTAATTTACATTCCCATTCTAGATCTAGATATTTATTCAAGGATCCATTGGGACATGCTTTTCAATCAGGTAAAGTTAAGCTACCCTGCATGAGCTATCCTTATGTAGAGATTTTAAAGCCGGCGTGGGGAATGATAAGTTAATTTTGGTGACTTTGGGAATTGTTGAAGAGGATTTCTTTTCTCAGCTAACTTGGAGGTTATAAGATGTGCATATTAATAAAAGCGAAATAGCATTACTTAGGCTGCTATACAAAACAAATCTTTATAAGCTAAACTGGAATGGTCTCAAAATACTGATTGGAAGCTTACATCTGTCATAGGAGAGAGATCTAGTGGTAGCTTATGTTTATATTTCTGCATCCCACCATGAAATTATTCCCTCTCCCGGAGATAGAAATCATGCAGTTATTTCAGAAGTTGCTATAGCCCCTATCTATAATCAAAAATAAAAGTTTGCAGAGTTACTTTTCTATGTGCCCTTCCATACTCAACCTAGTATTTTTCCTAAGATAATATTTTGTGCTCTAGTACGGACTCTCCGTCTTTTTCCAGGGATTTGGATGAAAATGGATTCCTTTGACACTAGGATTTTCTATTTGTTGGTAACCCACATGTAGGAAGTTAGCACCCACCCCTCTCCTAGGAAAATGAGATACTTTAGGAAATATTAAAAAGGGCAGAATATTTCCCCTAAAAGGGTGGCAGAAACTCAGCTCCCCCAACTTTGTCAATGGGCCATTAAGGCCTGAGCCAGTCTATTCTACATAACAAAGATCTACCTTCTTCAGGCAGAGCCATAGTAGGAATTGCCCAAAGCCCTTTCATTACATTATCACCCAGCAAGAGTCAACCAAGCCTGGGACTCAAAAGACAACCTACAAAGTTACCCCTGCATGGCCCCATGGAATTCTGACAACCAATCAGAACACAAGCTCAAATTCAAAGCCCAACAGAGGGCATAAAACCCAGGCACTCTCAGAATCTCTGCCCTTTTCTGCCCAGGATCTCAAGCCATGTGATCCTGTTCATCAATAAACCTTCTTTCCAAGCAACTTCCACGAATCCAGTGTCTTTTTCCCCACTTGGAACTGAACCGAGATGGACATTGCTTCCAACACACATATGTAAAACAAACATTTAGTATTTTGCAAATGTTTTGCAAATGCAAAACATTCCATGCAGGAAACAGCTGGCTTCAAATAGTTTGTGATAAAACTAAGAGATGTGTATTAAAATAATTTCAAGGGACGAAGAATTAGCCAAGAACATCTGAGATATTTTTTGTGCATATTTAAACAGAGATAATAAAGAAGGTGCAGGGAAGATTGGGGCAGGTAGGTCATTTATATTTGTCATACCTTAAGGTCAGCAGCTAAGTGGAAGCAAAAGGGGAAGGAAGGTACAGAGAATTCAGAGGTGATTGGCTAGTTGGCTATGCCACTTTTACAGCCATAGGCATTAGCAGCAGTACCTAAAACAAGGCCGGGAAAGGAAAACACTAGAGTGATCATCAGGGAGAAAACCTAGAAATGCTTTAGACTGAAATCATGTTTATTATTTGACATATTTTACTGCTGGTTTTGAGAATGCAAGAAAAATGCAAGATCAGATTACAGGGAAATCACATAATAAAATAAAAGATATTCAAATAATCCTATTGTATTTTTTTTATTTGCTCCTTTTATGTCAATGTCATTTATTTTGGTTTACCTCAGATTTTTATTACTTTCCCTCTTTTGATTGACAATATACTTAGAAACAATGTAATCAGCCCATAGTATCACCATGCTAATCATTATTTTTTGCTACTTTTCTAAATAAGGTACCTAGTAAATGTGATTTGCATCTATCGTAGTTAGCAAGTCTTCCCTAGTCTTGGTGTGAAGCCTCTTATAGTAGCTGATACCCAAGAAAATGAGATTCTCACAAATTCTAGGAATTTGGATCTGGATCCAATTTGGAATTTGGAAACTGGATCTGTTACCTTGGTCCTTATTTATCAGTGAATACATTAAGGCAAAGTCTCCATCATCTTTGATCATTTTAACAAAGTTTTGCTTTAATGGAAAAAATGCTGATCATTTATTTGAAAGCACAAAAATATCCAATAGTAGATAGATGAACTCTGAGCTTTTGAAGATCAATGCTGAGGTAATGATTGGGTTGGGTTTTTTATATATATACAAATATTTCATGTCATGTATTAGTTCCTGATTACAGTGATTCACAAATGAGGATTACTTTATTTATAATTTAAATAGCTATATGGGATTTAAATGGGGGGTTACTGTTTTTAAAATTTATATAAGATTTAAATTGGGAGTGGGAGGTTGGTGGTGCTTGGAGGTTTCCTGGGAGGCATTGAATACTTGGTTGCCAGAAATAATATTCCTTATATTTGGACTAACCTAGTTTATCTGTTTGCTGTGCATAGCCTGGATCTGGCACCTGGAAAGGGTGGTAATCATAACTTGATTCCATGGCTATTGATGGCTATTTATTTGAGTGCCAGACTTCTAGGAATGTTCTGCATGATTTATTAATCCTGTGTTCTTCCAGTCAAATGTGTGATTTGTATTGAGAGCATATGGATGGTTGTTAAGTATCACAATTCTTTATTGCCATTATATTTTCTTTAATTCTTTGATACTGTTGGTATACCATTTGGCCTGTCCACAAACTTTTGGAAATGTCCATTCTAATTCCATTAGAGAATTCCATTGCAGTTGGCAAAGTTGCCTACCAAAGCTTTTCAAGCTTTATTAACTGAAATCCTAAAAAGAATAAACAGGACTAATTCAATACTTACAGTATAAATTGCCCCACCCCCAAGCAATGCCCACTTATAACTGGAAGAAAGTTTGCAGAGCTGCAGCTTTGGAGAAAATGAAATGGCAGCTGTTCTCATACATTAGCTTGTTAAATATTGCTATGAAGCTACTGGCAAGCCTGGGGGAGCTTCTTCTCCTCCTATAGGATAGTACTTAAGGCTCTAAGAGCTTTCAGGGAGCCTTAGGCCATACTATCAAAAGTAGTCTTTTGCTGCAGTAAAATATAGGCAGGAGGATTGTGGATTCCAGTGCAATAAACAAATGCAAATTTCAGGTAGAAGCTGAAAGGATTTATTGGACAAAGCAAAACAAAAGAGTAATTTAAATTATAAGGAGACAGGAAATATCCATAAACAAGACAATAAAACAAGACTTAATATTCTTCAATAGACAAATAAAAATACAGAACAGAATCTCATATCCCCACGGGAGCTGGCACCCCATATTTTCATCAAAGGCAACTGGAGATTATTTATTTAAATCTATTAGCTGCCAACATAAATGGACCCTTCCCAGATTATTCCAGCTAATAAATAAGAACTAGTAGGGTGCATTGGTTAAGGTTCTTCTACACTAGGAGTGAAGAGATCCATGTTGTAGTCCTCTTGTAGGAAGGGAAGCCACCTGAGTGACCGGGTCAGAGATGGTATTCAGCCGGTTCGGCCTGGTTCAGGCCCACCCACCCCGCTCTATCCTGTCCTCTATTTCATGCTTTGTAGCTCATCTCAATCATATGGCACAGCTGATTCCCCCCCCCTTCGTAGTTCTACTTACCATTGCTGATTTGGAAGGTAAGCAGCTGAGCTTCTAAATGCTCCATTTGCAGTACTCAGCACAAGCGCTTTAGATGTGCGCACATACTCACTGAACCGGTTGTTAAACTTGCAGCAACCAGGGTCCAATCATTTAGTCTCATCTCTGCATCAGAGTTTGCAACAATTCATACTTCTAATTCAATGTACTTATTGTTATTGCTATAGCGGTTTTCAAAAGTTGGTGTGAGGTGGTACCAGCTCAACCATTCCATGTTCCCTGCCAGAGGGTTGGCCTTGTCAAAGCATTTCTAAAAGAAAGGAATAACATGCTAGAACTAAAATTTCATGAGAAAGCAATTATGCGGAGGAGTAGATAAAGGACTATTTGATTTGGAAAACATAAACACCTCTTTGACTTTAAATTATCTTCCATAATAGCAGTGTAGATGGGTTTAAGAATGCTACCTGCCTTCTGTCAAGCTCACTTCACAAGCATTACTAACAGATCTAATATAATTCAGTTGAATTGATAATCAACAAGCACAGTTTTGTGTTCAGACTCTAGCAGTACAATTAAGATTCTACGATGTAATTCGAGAAAATTCATCTTCTAAACCAGTGTTTTACAACCTGGACAAATTTAAGATGTGTGGACTTCAACTTCCAGAATTCTCCAGTCAGTGTTGAAAAACACGTTCTACACTGATATTTAGAAACTACTTAGGGAATTGGCTCCTGTTTTCTTCATCTAGGACCCTAAATCTCAAATTAAGACTCTAGAAAAAGTAGAATGCGTTAAAAATGATCTGAAATATATTTTGTTTAATGACACAGCTTATTAAGGAATTTGAGACACTACAGAACTGACCCTTGCATTGAAACCAAGTTAGTACAATTAGAAAGAAGATCAAAGCTGTAATATAATTATTGTAAGCCAAATGTTCCTGCAGTATAAATCTCTTCTATATTCAGCAAGGCATCATGAACCACATAGTATACTTTTAAGACAGTGAACAAAACAAAGAATCTGCAAGCAATAAAACTTTAGATGCTTTGGCACCATATCGGTGTCCTGATATAGCCAGCTGGTGCCATTGCTCGCTATTGGGGACAAATCACTAGCCCCTACAGAGAGGGCTTGCAACTTAGGCGTCCTCCTGGATGCATGGCTGTCTTTAGAAGAGCATATGACGGCCGTGGCCAGGGGGGCTTTTTATCAGGTTCGCCTGATATGCCAGTTGCACCTCTTTCTGGATCGGGACTCCCTACGCACGGTCACTCAAGCACTCGTCACTTCCCGCCTGGACTACTGCAATGCTCTCTACATGGGGTTCCCCTTGGGGTGCACCTGGAGGCTGCAGTTGGTCCAGAACGCGGCCGCACGGGGGATTATGGGAGTGACGGGGCACTCACATATAACACCTCTCCTGCGCGAGCTTCACTGGCTTCCTGTGGTCTTCCGGGTGTGCTTCAAGGTATTGGTGACCATCTTTAAAGCGCTCCATAGCTTAGGGCTGGGGTATTTGCGAGACCACCTTCTACCGCCAATAGCCTCCCACCGACCGGTTCGCTCACACAGAGAGGGCCTCCTCAGGGTGCCGTCGGCCAGGCAGTGCTGGCTGGCAACCCCCAGGGGGAGAGCCTTCTCTGTGGCAACACCTGCCCTCTGGAATGACCTGCCCCCTGAGATATGCACGATATCAGACCTCCGGACTTTTTTTTTATTTATTTATTGAAAAGTTTTACAAAAAGTTTACATATTTCCCCCCCTTCCCTGCCCCCCTCCCCCCTCCTCTTCCCAGAACAAATTACAGGGTATAACCTTCAACAATCATGATCAATCCTAGTCTAAATAATTATAACATTCCACATCTCTTGTTCCTTCAATTCCCTAATTACCCCCCTAACTTGATTACTTAAAGACACACCAAATTTCTATATAGTCATTCATAACCTATCTGCAATTTCTTATTCCGATATTTATTTTGAATATAATCTATCCATCTTCTCCAGTCTCTTAAATATCTTTCATTTGAATAATCCTTCAAGTACGCCGAGATTTTTGCCATTTCCGCTAGGTTTGTAACTTTCATTGTCCACTCTTGGATTGTAGGTAAATCTTGCTTCTTCCAATATTGTGCCACCAACAGTCTTGCTGCAGTTATTAAATTCAAAATCAGTTTAGTCTCTATAACTGTACATTCCGTAACTATACAAAGCAGAAACAGCTGTGGTGTAAATGTCAACCTCTTTTTGAAAATATTTTGTAAAATCCACCATATTTTTATCCAAAACACTTTAACCTTTTTACATGTCCACCAAATGTGAAAATAAGTGGCATCCTCACAATTACATCTCCAACATTTTGGTTGTACATTCGGATACATACGAGATAACTTTTTTGGATCTAGATGCCATCTATAAAACATCTTATAAAAGTTCTCCCTTAAATTTTGCACTTTAGTAAATTTCACATTTGTCACCCATATTTTTTCCCAAGTTTCCATCATTATTGGCTGTTCAAAATTCTGTGCCCATTTTATCATACAGTCCTTAACTAGCTCTGTTTCCGAGTCCATCTCTATCAGTATATTATACAATCTTTTTATGTGCATTGGACTTTGGTCTCTAATTTGTTTAATTAAATTTTCATCACTTTGTATAACACCAATTTTCTGGTCTTTTCTCCATCTGGATTGTATTTGTACATATTGAAACCAAGTTTGAATTATTTTCTCCTCTTTCAATACATTCACAGGTTTTAATCTTAATATACCTCCCTCCATAATGAGAATATCTTTATATGTAATTACATCCTGTCTACTTTCTATGCTTGTTTTCTCTATTGCGTGCCTGGGTGCTGTCCATATAGGTATTTTTTCATTTAACTTATATTGATATTTCTTCCAGACACGCAATAAAGCATTTCTCAGTATATGACTCTTAAATGCTCTATCCACCCTTTTTTCATACACTAAATAAGCATGCCAACCATAGACCAGATCATGCCCTTCAATATTTAATATCCTTCCATTTGTTAAATTAATCCAATCACTAATTGCTGATAAAACAGCTGCTTCATAATACAATTTTAAATTTGGCATTTTCAATCCTCCTCTTTCTCTTGTATCCTGCATTATTTTCAATTTTATCCTTGGTTTCTTACCTTGCCATACGAACTTATTAATACCTTTCTGCCATTCTTCCAGGTTGGCATCCTTCTTTAGTATTGGTATCATTTGAAAAAGGAATAGAAACCTAGGTAAAACATTCATTTTTATAACTGCTATTCTGCCCAACAAGGACAGTTGTAATTTTTTCCATTTATCCATTTCAGCTTGTATTTTATGCCACATCAATTCATAATTATACTTATACAATTTACCATTAGAAGATGCAATATAAACTCCTAGGTATTTAACTTTTTTGACTTTCACATCCCGTGAAGACCTCCGGACTTTTTGTCGGGCCCTGAAGACACACTTGTTCCATCTAGCTGGGCTGGCTTGATCCCATCCTCTCAGTTTTTTAATCGAATTTCGGTTTTAATTGGGTTGTTTTAAAGTTGGGCCAAAATTATTTAATTGTTTTTTAAAATGTTTTTAAATTTTATACGCTATGTTTTATCCTGGCTGTACACCACCCTGAGTCCCGCAGGAGAAGGGCGGTATAGAAATATAATAAAATAAATGAATAAATAAATAAATATACAAAGGCTTGATTTGTTTTACTGAATTTAATAAAGTTTAGATTACAATATAATGTGGGTTTTTTTTTACATCAACCTTAAGCTAATATATTATTGGCACATAAAAGTGTTATTGGCATTTTTTTCTTCCCATGCATGTACAGAATCTAATATATTTGATTCATATGAGAATTCATTAAAAGGAGAGGGGCTTACAATGAATACATCAAAATTGTGGATAATCTGCAGGGGACATCAAGGGAGGCAAATAATGAAAGTAACTTCTCATGGATGCGATACAAGTTCCACTCTTTTCATATATGCATGGTGATGTCATGCATCTATATAAATGCAATTCAGTTTATGAGATGATGATATGATGTTGCATATTTTTACAAAAGGAGTGAATCCTGCAGAAGCCAAAGCTTCTACATCCAGGCTTCTTCATTTCTTCTTCAAAAACTAGACTACCATTTATTAAAGTTATTTCTTTTTCAAAATACGTTGACCAAATATATTTCATTATTCAGTTCAAATTTAAAACTTTTGTATATATGTATCAGTGGTGGGTTTCAAAAAAAATTACTACTGGTTCTGTGGGTGTGGCTTGGTGGGCATGGCAGGGGAAGGATACTGTAAAATCTCCATTCCCACCTCACTCCAGGGGAAGGATACTGCAAAATCCCCATTTAGTCCCAATCAGCTGGGACTTGGGAGGTAGAGAATAAATGGGGGTGGGGCCAGTCAGAATTTTTACTACTGGTTCTCCGAACTAATCAAAATTTCCACTACCAGTTCTCCAGAACTGGTCAGAACCTGCTGAAACCCACCTCTGATATGTATGTGTGTCTGTCACCAATAGAAGCGAATATGCAGGGCTCAGGGTTGAACTGTGCAGTCCTTGGTCCTTTTGCTTGCAGATACTTCATTACCCAACTAGGTAACATCATTCAGCATTCAATCTTGGCATTGCCTAGTTGAATAATGAAATGTCTGCAAGAAAACAACCAAGCTCAAAGAGCACCAAAGAAATGTCATGGAATGAATCATGATGTAAACTATTTGGGAATTACCCAAATAAATAGATCAGAATAAGGAATAATAATAATAATAATAGCCAAAATGCGGTTATTTCATTTTAAAAATGAAAAAAAAAAGTATTTTGCAATATTTTCCTAATGTTGAAGGATTGTTTTGTTTTGGGAAGCCCAAATCTGTATTTTTTTAGACATCCAGTTTGTGATTTTCCAAGTCAACAGAGATTATCTGGTACCCCTACCATAACACTCTCACACTTCCTTTCTGCTACCATGCCTAATAAACAGCCTATTTGAATTAGTTCATTACATCTGAATCTTGGCGTTTATAGGCAATAGAAGTTGAAGTTCAGTGCTGAACAATGGGGTACCTGAGGAAAGAAATCTCATTGAACATACTGCACTCTGCACTTGTAATACAATTCCTTTTTGACAGTTTTAATGATACTAAGCTGAATTACTATAGTGGACTATTTACTTTCTATTGGAGAAAAGGTATGATGGATATGGCAGCCACAGTTTGTCAATGTTATTGAATGTGCTTTGAGTGATGTCTGGTAATGAAATGTATTAAATGCAAAAATATTGTCTAGAAAATGCTTACAGATCAGTCCTTTGTTTTTTGCTTATATTTTGCTTATATTTGGTTGAGCCTAAAGGTATAGTCTGTAAATTAAATAAGTGTCTGCATACTTGAGAGGAGGGGAGGGATAGTGACAGCAATTGTGGATATTAACAATATAAAGCCAGATTAAATATGGAACGACTAGAGAAATATTCCAAAAGATTTTAATACCCTGACTGGCCTAGGGAGGGGTTAATTTTCATTTGGATTGCATCTAATATGAATTTTCATCCCTTAAGCTAATTACTGAATTGAGTATGAAGGGGGAATTGTTGTGAAGGATGAAGCTGGAGTAAAACTAAATAACACCTTCCCTACATATTAGTCCTAGTTCAAATAAACCCTACACAAATATTTTTAATCTCTATGTAGATTAATATTTAGCATTTCTAACTTGACCTTCAGAAATAAACATCTGCAAAGTATTTCTAAGTAAATCAGATTCTGATAGCCTTAACCTGCTGGTCTTTAGAAAGACCCTGAAGACTTGGCTCTTCAGGAAAGATTCCTGGGTTTATATGATCCATTAGCATATGTTAGCATATATTATGTGAGTTATTGTTCCTGGTGCTAAATATCTTTATACATCTTTATACATGACTCTTTTGGGGGGGGGGTTAATGTGTGGATTTGAGTTTGATGTTTATAATTTGTTAGTAGTCCAGAACACTGGACAAGTGGAAGACCATGTAAATCAAATTAAGAAATGTTATTTTTTTTAAAAAAAAAAATCATACATACTGCAGCTGATATACTGAGGTGATAAGTGATGGCATAGAGGCCTTTAATCTCCTGGGTGTGGGCTTGTTTGTGTATTATATAAAGACATTTTGCAATTTATTTAAACTTACACTGAATGCTGTCATAAATCACATTTGTATAGTTCATAACATGCATCATTCCTAAAAAAAAACCTGTTTCCAGAAAATGACATTTACAATGGATGATTCCTGATATGATTGGGCTCTAACTCCCTATTTTGCACATAAATGTTGCCATAAGAAGGATGCAAAAGATCCTTGTATTAATCTGCTGCTGGTTGACAATACTGAATAAGATGGAACAGCTATCTGACTCAAAAACAGGTAGCTTTTAATATTCCTGTGATTAGATTCACTCATCAATAGTGCATTTCTTTCAAGTTCTGGGTATCTCTCCCTCTCTTCTTCCCACCCTTCCCACCTCTCTCCCTCTCTCCCTCCCTCCCTCACATACACACACTTACATACACACACACTATAGTTAAAAATATTGTTGGAAGATCAGAATATGACTAATAGGTACCTAGAAAAGAATAAGTGCAGTGTTTAGCCTGTGAGATTATTTATTGACTAGACATTTCTACCAGAGTCTATTTTTGATTGACCTTTTCTGGAATAAAACGATTGCTTTAAGTTTGTGTCACTATGTTTATGAGGTTTTACTTCCAGTGATTAATGGCTGAGGAGGTCCAAATAGCTGCTAATGGTTTATCCCTATAAAACTATACCAGAAAGATGTTTTAGCTTGTATTAGATACACTTTTTTATATTAAGAATGGAAACTATGTTGATATTTTATGTTTAGTCAGACACAGCTCAACAGATATGCCTGTTGAAGTAGAAACTGGTCATTTGATCTAGGATATTTATCACCTATATCGTGTAGTACTTCTTGCCTATGATGAAATGTGTGTGTGTGTGTGTGTGTGTGTGTGTGTGTGTGTGTGTGTGTGTGTGTGTGTGTGTAACAACCTAGCTTACGTAGGTGGAACCTGGCTAGAAAAAATATGCACATAAAAGCCTACGAAAAGGAAAAAAGATGCATTGTACCTTTACAGGAAGGATATCTGAGAAGTGGGTGTGGCTCACTGACGACGCCTTAAAAGGCAGAAATAGCTATCTGAGTCTCCCAGAGAGCAACACAGAGTTGCAGTTTGTCAGCAGAAAAAAGGCCCAGAAACTTGTGAATGAGATTTCACAGAACCTAGGGCTGTAGAACAACTAAGTTTACGTAGGTAAAACCTGGCTAGAAAGAATATGCATATATATATATATATATATATAAAAATCTTATTTTTCTGGAATGACCTTGAGTCAGTTTTTGACTCCTGGTGATTGCTTAGATTGGCTTGTAGCTTTCTTGGCAAAAATTTTAGCAGTGATTCACCATTGCTTCCTTTCTAGAGCTGAGAGAGGGAATGCCTGGTTCAAGGTCATCCAGCTGGCTTTGTGCCCATGGTAGTACTAGAAATCATAGTCTCCTGGTTTCTAGCCTGGTCCCTTAACCATTATACCAAAGTGACTCTCTGAATCATACCATGTGGAAGAATCATTTAGTGCATGTTGCTTTATTTCTCTGGGACTAACTTTAGTGTTATTGTTGCCTAAAATTGTATTCAGAAAGTGGGAAGAAGAGTTCAGATATTACTCCCAGTGCAAATCAATGCAAATATTATTCCCAGTGCAATTCCTTGCAATGCAACTCTGGATGAATAAATCAATATATCAATTGGCTCTGGATGGATTGATTTTGGATCAATCCTAGAATTCAATGAATAGTGAAAAATACAATTTGTATGAAAATGCGCAAATAGAATTTTATTTTTATTCTGTAACTATGACAGCAATTTTTAGTTGTTTGCATATATTTAAAATATTTATCTAGACTATCAATGTATCACTGGGTCTTTAAGAAATTAGCTAGGGCCACCAAAGTAAACAACTCAGAAAAAAACCTGATTTCATTATGCTTATAACTTTATTTAGAATTATTAAAGAATTGTTAAACATATTTTAATTAATTAATTTTAATTAATCACCAGAAAAATGAAGGGGAATTTTTTTATTAATTAAAAAAATTAAAATAACGAAGAAAGAAGAAAGAAGGATGCAAAGAAGTGGGAGAGAGAAGTTATTTGATGTTAGGAATACAAAAAACTGTCTTCTACTGAATGAGGTCATTGGCTATTTAGCTTAGTACTGTCGGCTATAACAACTCTGCTGTATTTCGGGAATGGCTTTGGTCCTTCCTTGGATATACTGGACATATATGGAGCTATATTTCATATCTCAGGAATGTAAAATAATTTTGAAACAACAAAATGACAGTCCTTAAGCAGATGTACCAAGAAGAACATTAAAAAAAACATAGTGTGGTCTTCCCTAAAGAAAGATCCAGCTTTCTAAACTGTTTTGTTGGTCTTGGCACATAGTATTTAGCGCATTGTAGCATCATAACCCCGACAGCTACAATGATATGCAACCCATCATCACCAATTCAGATAATCTAAAATGCTGAAAGAAATGATAATTTGAAGCAAACTTAAGAAAATCAGTAAGCAATCGTATTTAGCAGAAGCATGGGAATTGCTGAACCATAAATTCAGAAGTTAAGCAAGATATTTGAAATGATCTTTTGGCATCCTGGGGCAGTTTTCTGTGATCATATAGTCATTTCAAAAAGTTATTCATGGAAGAAGCTGTGCCTAAGGACTCCATTTTTCTGACCGTATAGGATATTTTTTGCTGAGGAAAAAAAAAAAAAAGCCATACATTTCCCAAGGTAAATACAATATGTAGTTTGTATAGCACAAAATAGTGCTATTCCCAAAGCTCTGAACCCAGTTACTATGTTGAATTTTGTAATCAGCGCCTATCATAAAGAGCCATTTCATATTTCTGCAAAATATTCTGCAGGTAAAATGTACCTGCTAGATGGTTTGGTTGCAAAGAGGATATGGAAGAAATGTATTTAAGTGAAGAAAAAATGCATTGGAAGGGAATGGATATGATTATGCTTCCACTGATGAGTCATAAATACCGTTGAATACTCATGAAGCAAAACTGATGACAGAAGTGAGAAAAATGCAATCAATAAGGCTGGTGAAATAGGCAATAAATGCAAAGATGCTTGCATAAGCATAGAACATAGGAAAGAACTGGTGAATAAAAGAACTATAGTTTTTTTAAAAAAGAATGAAAGTATTCTAAAACTTCGACAAGTACATAAACTATGCAGATCGCTCCTAAGAAATATCACATTAGTAACTGTAGTAATATTATAATTCCTTATTTATGACCAATAATAATTTATGATTAATATCACATTATTAACCACACAAATTATTGTTAGATTATCAAAATGCCAAAGAGACAAAAACATGTTTTTCTTTCAATCTGATTTGAGTGGTGGGCTTTATGTATGTATTAAATTGATAGCCTTCTTTACAGAGTTATCTGGAGGGCAAGATTTTTTTAAAAAAGTCAAGAAGGTGTTTGTGATACACATGTGAAACAGATGCGGCTTCACTACTTTAGCCATTATATTGACTCCCCCCCCCCCCCCCGCCATTCTATTTAAACTCCTGGTTGCTTATATGGCCATCTCTTTTCATATTTCTGAAAGTTTAAGTTTAAGTTTATTAAAATTTATATGCCGCCCTTCTCCCAAAGGACTCGGGGTGGTTCACAGCAATAAAATCACAATAAAAACAACAATAATAAATACAATTAAAATTTACAATTAAAATTCAGTTTAAAACCCACAATTAATTAAAATTCCCAGAACAGATCAGCCACTTTGCTTAAAGAGCCATGTCTACAGGTCCTTGCGGAAGGAACGGAGATCAGGGGCCGTCCGGAGCTCGGTGGGTAACTCGTTCCAGAGGGTCGGTGCAGCCACAGAGAACGCCCTCATCCTGGGCACCGTCAGCCGACATTGTCTGGACGACGGCACCCAGAGGAGGGCAGCTCTATGTGAGCGCACTAGGCGGTGGGAGGCCGGTAGGAGGTGGTCCTGCAAATATCCCGGGCCCATGCCATGAAGGGCTTTATAGGTCAAAACCCAGGGTGAGAGTTATAGTGGGCTAAGACCAAGTGTTTGGTCAGTTCAGGAAAGTCCATCATCTCATCCACCATACCATTTTAGAGCTCTAATCAAGACTGGATCCCCTAGAGCTTTGAGATGCTACAAAATGTGACACTATATACAGCTTTAGCAAAATGTACAGCACAGCTTTGAACATTACATTGGAAATAAATCAAGGGTAATCCAACATGAACAAAATTCCTAAAGCATCTCTAGTATTAGAAGTAAATGAAATTCAAAACAAGTCCCTTACACCTTTGATTTTTTCCCATCCTAGAACAACACAAACTATATAGGTGTGTATTATCTGATACCAAGATGAGAGGGGTTCCCCCCCCAAAAAAAACAGTATATGAATGTAATTAAAGGATCATCTCATATTCCCATATTTTTATTGGCTCTCATAGAAAGAGTCAATAAAAATAAATGGATAGGAGATAGAACTGTAATTCCATGAAGGAGCATAGCTTAATTCATAGAAGTCATGGATCCAATCTGGATCGGTCACCGGAACCAGAGGTTTAGTCTTTTGACATTTTTGACTCATGCTGGAACCATCCTCAGGGAACTCCTTTCTGCCAGAATGTTTGGTATAGAGAAGTTCCCTGAGAATGGGCTCCAGCACAAATCCGAAAGCTCAGAAGACTAAACCTCTGGTCCCGATGATCAACCCAGATTGGATCCTGGAACATGTATATTTGTCTTCATTCATAGAAGTCATATTGATTGTATGAGTATCCAAAGCAAGAGTTGGGGGTGAATGACTAACTATATTATGTTACAATCATGCAAATACAGCAGTGTTTACATTTGCATCAAACATCAGGAAGTTAAGCACTTTATGGTGGTATCTGTATGGTGATAATACTGCACATATTAGTTTTTTTGTGGACATTGCTGATTCATCCATAGGGCACAAGAAAAAGCAAATGACTGAAGGTGTCAACTACATCTTGATACACAGTGATGTCACGTGTATGCCTGACTAGGTGGCTCAGTGGCTAAGACACTGAGCTTGTCAATCAGAAAGGTCGGCAGTTCGGCAGGTTCGAATTCCTAGTATAGATCTCCTTCGTGAGCAGGGGGTTGGACTAGATGACCTCCAAGATCCCTTCCAACTCTGTTACTGTTACTGGTACTTCATATTACATCATTTTGACAAACCTTTAGTTTTGGCATACCCCTGTGATGGTTGAGAAGTTATATCAGTACTGGGGGGGGGACTGAGCTGTGTGAATCAGTCTACTGACTAGTGCTATCTTACTTATTGTGAATGTGCAGTGTTAACTATTAAGGCACAGAAAATAGAATAATCTCAGCTACCTTGTTTGGTCAATTAGTAATGGAGTCATTACTAATTTTAAAATTGGAAATACAAGTTCAAATGTTGGATCAACTTTGCATTTGGCTAGCAATCATTCAACTATGAATTCCCAACCAAATTCCCTCCCTGCTGGATTAATGACATTTTTTATTATTATTTGCATTAAGAATATGAACTATCCCACATTAGTCATATATATAAGTTCAGCTGATAGGACAGAAAATGATACAACAATGAGTGATGAGTTATGAACCAATACGCATTGATACTATTTGTTATACCACTTTTTGAGTAATATCAAACATTCTGGTTCTCCAGGGAAAAACTGGCAGAATCATTCTTCTTGGTTTCTTTTCCCCCTTGAATTCTTCAATTATAACAAGGTTATTGTTCTTAATACCATCGTTATTATTTTTGCCCTGCCTTATTACTTTGTCTTCCATAGTATAATGTTATGTTCCTGAATCTGACCTCCAGTGAGAAATATGGGACTGATTAACCATATCATCCTTGTTTCTTATCTTTCAGAAATTGGACATATTAGATTTGAAGCATGCAAGGGAATTGAGTTACAGATGTCCTGCGTAATGCTGGGAAGATTAATGTACAGTGCTACATCTCTGACTCTAGATGTTCCCAGTGGGCAGCAGAACAAGGAAGGCAGGATATTTTGTTATCTTCAGCCAAAACATTATGCTGTGGTGCAGAATCAGGTACTCCAACAGATCTTTGTTAGGGTATAGAATCTGTTACTCCAAGAGAACTTTTCTTTCAGGGAAGATGGAATTCCTGAAATAAAAAATGGGTTGCTCCTGGTTTGGTCTGGTTCTTGCAAACCAAACTGTAACAGTGGTGGGAGGCTCCACCCACCCACCCAGACATCATCATGAACAATCTGCGCATGCGCAGAAGCTTCTCTGCACGCTTTTGTTGTGAACCGGTAGCAAAGCTAAATAGAACCCACCCCTGATCTCCTTTCACCATTCTCTTTCAAATGTTGTGGCAAATGCAACGTGACTCTGTGTGGTGCATTTCAAGAGCTTTGCATTGTAAAGACTTTATTTTTTCCAAGTTTCTGGCTTAATAAGAGCAAAATTTTACATTTCATTTAAAAATAAATACGATTTATTCTAGCTGAAAATTTTATAAAGACAATAGTTAATGGAAACTGTATTTTTAGAAGATGTATATTTGTTTGAGAACCCTATGTACTTTAAAAAATGCTGCAATTTGTATTGACAATAAATAAATTATATTAGATTTGTGTATATTAACTTTGTGTATATTAGATTTGTGTATTAGAAAGTAAAGATAAGTTGGCAGAAAATGGGAAAAAATGGAGAGAAAACCCTGCATGTCAAAAGACTACTGAATTGCTTTCTATGAAATCTAATTATTATTTTTCTCATTTTCGCTTAGCTGAGAAAAATCACTGATTTTGAAATATCTCACTATCCTTTCTGCTTATTTGAATAAAGTACAGTTTTATGCTCTAGCTTTAAAAAAATCAGTTCAAGTCTCAGAATATTGATTTATCTATGGCAGCGTTTTCAAATATAATATTATTCCAGGCAGATAAAAGGCAAAAAAATTAAAAATGAAGACATTTGCAGTGAAATTGTAATTTAGCTTGTTTATAATTGCTTGCAAAAAATTTTTTCCCTTCTATAAATTACTAAATGCGAGTCTTTATACAATCCATGTTATTTACCCATATATTCAGTTATTTGTTTGTGAAATCAAATTTTGGCAGCATCTTAAAAGAGTGTTCTCATAAGCACCTTTATTCCTACATTTTTGTACACATTTTTCTCTAATCCATTTATGTTCAAAGGCATATTCTGAGCTCAAATTTCAGATATTTTCCCAGTTTGGGGGATAAATATATACCAAGTCCAATAGGAATTACACAATTGCAGATTGATTAGGTCCATTTGTTTAAAAATGTAGCCAAATGAAATATCTACAGTTTATCATGCATACACTTTTCATAGAGAGATTTTACTTTGTGTTCTTAATTATAAATCTGAAATATCTTTTCAAGAAAGTAATTAAGCCCTGATGAATGAGCACTGGCTGATGTATGAAAGATCTGATTTTCAAGGTGGAAGTACCTCAGAGAAGCCATAAATGTGTAGAAAATTCTAATGTGCCAGACTTCATGCCGGGCATGGTAATAAATCTTGACTCTCCAGGCACTAACCCATATTCAGAACTTGCTTACAGTAGAAGCTCAGAAAGACAACATAGATTATTTGTGATAGTACAGGCAAGAATGAATCCATTCTGCTAACTGGCAACTGGAACAGAAAAACAAGGTCTGTAGGGATAGATAGATAGATAGATAGATAGATAGATAGATAGATAGATAGATCTTATGGTTTAAATGCTAGGCTTTTTCTTCCTATCTCTCTTCTTTCTCCCCACCCCCCCACCCCAGACAAGGTGGCCACTGGTAGAAGATGTGTGTGAAAAAAGTGAAGGTGGTAATCACAATCCCATGATTAAAGTTTTGACCTTTTTATTCAACACAGATAAATCAGAGAAAATCTGGGAGTTGAAGTCCATACATCTTACAACACTGATGTACAATATTCTTCTTTCCCACTCTAGACTTTAGGAAACCATTTATGTTTGTTTTAATCTGCTGGTCCTTCTTCAATTCTACTTAATGCAGTCTCTAGTCTCTTTATGCAGGACTATAGTCATTTATTTATTATTTAAAATATTTGTTTGGCTACCCACCTTAAACAATTCTGAGCAACTCATAGCAACTCTAAAACCCAGTCCCAATTCTAATCCCTGTATTTCTTCTGGAGTTTCCTGTTTTCAACACATTTCCTTTAAATCAACAGAAGAGTGGGGTTTTCCCCCTTTGTCTTTATCCAAGGACCGCAGTTTCCCCTTTGTATCATTTGCCAAAATATCCCCAAGAGGTTGACTCAAAGCAAATGATAAAAATCTTCACATTTTGGCATGTAATTATATTTTTAATCAAATTTACCTTATATTATAGTTAAGTAAAGTATACAGCCAAAATTTATCAGTGAATTAATTCACTAGCATTTACAGAGGGGATTATGATCTATAGAATGGGAAATATTAATTAATTAATTCAATCATTCAGTCATTCATTCAATTTCCATAGCACCCGACTCAATCAAGTGACTCTGGGCAACATATACAAGTAATGAGGCAGTTATCCCTACTTTTGAAATACTTTAATGTTTTGAGTATTTCCTTACCCTTTCTCATATTTTATAATATTTACAAGACATCAATTTATGACTTCCCAATAGAAGGTGGGTTTCAAAAGAGGATCTGAATCAAGGTGGACACGGGATTCCTGTTATTTCCTACATCACCCAGCACATAGTGTAGAAGAAAAAATTGAGAATGAAATGGAAATTATTGGGTAGATGAACTTTCCAACTGGATCTTCAATTAAATAGTCCATACCCTGAAAAAGGTTCTGATTTTCCTTAAAACAGTTATGATATATGTAGCTACTTTTCTTTTGTTACCTATCTATGATGGTGGAACATGGGAATGTAACCTCTGGTGTAATGGCAACAAAGAGTACTAACTTTAGAATTAAATAGAGGACCTGAACATTTCCTGCATTTGGAAAGATAGTACTAGTGTACAATCAGGGAATATTTTCAACTAAGACCACATTTCATTGAGGAAATTTTGTCTGTTGTTCATATGTTCATTGAGACTAATCATCTACTTCTCAGATCAAGTAACATGAATTTCTTATAAAGTGGGAAGAAAGAGAAGTTTGGTGAACTCTGGAAATTCTTTCAGGTATAATTCCTGTACCTGTATAAAGAATGAAATATATGCAAAGATTTTAACAGCTTCAAAGAGAAATGAAATAACCAGAATAATATTTTTGCATACACTGTGTTATCATTATTATTTTTTTCTGGGTTGCCTAAGCTGTGCTAGCAATGCAGTAACAGCAATCCAATTTTACTGTATCGTATAATTAATTAACAGTTCTCAGGGGCATCCAAGCTTGTGCATTTGCATTCAGGAAGCACTTTTTTAAAGAAAAAAAATCCTCTCATTCAAATTGTGCACTCTCTGAATATCTTTGCTCAAAGGAAAAACTTTATTATGATTATTATTTTTAAAGAGATTCTGCTCCTTTTATATTCTTCACTAACGGGTCTCTTCCTAATCAGTGGATGAAAAGAACAAGACTGTAGCCATTCTTGTCAGACTATCCTATAGTAGCAAGGTACCTTAGGAAGAGCCCCATTTTATAATGCAGAGTAAAAAAAAATGTTCTTATTACTTCATTTCATCTAGCTTTGTACCAAAATGTAATACAAGGGATACATGTCTGAATTTCAAACAGCCTAGCAACTGCAAAATACCTGTGATCTTTATATAAAAATATGGCAGTTGATATCCCACTTAAACCATCTACTAAAAAGGATATTCCACTGGTTATTAGACTAGTTTTTTTTAAACATGGGGGGGGAGGAAGTGGTTACCAACAACTGACCCATACATAGTCATAATCAACATACTGTATTTTTCGGAGTATAAGATGCACCGGAGTATAAGACGCACCTACCTTTTTTGGTGAGGAAAAGAAGAAAAAGAAATCTCCCTCTGCCTCTGAGCAATTTTTCCTTGTTGCAGCAAACAGCCTGCTTTACTTTCATTTTCGTTTTCAGCACAGCTTGATTAGCACAAGGGAAAAAAAAATCTGCTCCAGCAATTTACCTCTTTGCAGCAAGCAGCAGAGCCCTGCGCAAAACATCTGAGAGCAAATCAGCTGAGAGTCGGGAGGCCAATCCAATCAACTTGTGCTAATTAGGCTGTGCTGAAGCTGAAAGGAGCTGTTTTTTCTTGCTGTTTGCTTGCAAGGAGGTAACTGCTGCGAGGCAGAGGCCAAAGGGTGGGTCCAGTGGGTGGGCGGGGCTATATTCAGTGTATAAGACGCTCCTAAATTTTTACCTCCTTTTAGTCTTATACTCCGAAAAATATGGTAATTCTGCTTTTGGTAATCCTTGATAGCACAGAAAACTATTCACAGTAAGTGGCTTCTTCATGACTTTTCTGTTCTGCCCAACATCCGGTCTTAACACAGAGCCAACTTCTTCATTTCCATGTCCTCAAGATGGGCTGAATTTCCACCTCATTTTGCCCAATCAAGTACAGTACCAAAATAATTTAGATGAATAAGGAAATAGAAACTGGGAGAAAGGAAATTCTTGTAATAACTTACTTTGTTTACATTATGGATTACTTTGTTATCCATAATGACTACATTGGGGAAAAAAAAGTTTTATACTAGGGCTTTTTTCACAGCTTAACTTGGATAAGAATATTATATTGCCCAATGTATAAGAAAGGGTCAAGGAAACACACTCATTCTTAAACATTTTTGGAAAGCTACGAATTATTATAGGTACAATTTAAGGAAAGAGGACAGGCCATGATTGTTCTCTGTCACAATTTCTGCAACAATCTGCAGAAAGTGTCTCTATCATTTATATTTCGAAGCTGTCTTGAACTTAAGCAGAAAAAGTAAGAGGTGTACATTTTAAATAACTACTTTGAAAAATGGTAAATATAGTGATAGGGGTGACATGATAGCAGTGTTCCAATATCTCAGGGGTTGCCACAAAGAGGGAGTTGTAGGAAGGTTCCCCCCCCCAGAGAATTAAATATTTTGGGGAATATTAAAAGAGACAGAATATTATATTTCCCAAAGGAGAAATAGAGAAAAAAACTTAACAAAGGCAGAAAGCAGCCCCAACAGCCTCCAGCAGATACCTGAAGTCTTTAGAGATGGATATTTTGTGCCCATTAAGAAAAACTGGGCCAATCTATTCACAAACAAAACACCTTCAGCTCCAGTTGATGGGATTAAGAAGGACAGGACATGACCTTTAGGACATAATCGGATTAATCCACCATCATTAGAATAGCAAAAGACACAAAGTTCACCACATTGTGCAACCCCCTGGAGCTTTTCAAACACAAACCCCCAAAGAATGTATAAAATCCCACCTATTCCAACCCTATTTTGTCAACTGTCCCAGAACTACATGCTGTTGTTGGTTCTGATCATCAATAAACAGAGTCCTTCTTTCAAATAAGTCTCCATTTTATTTCCAGCGTTTTTCTCCCGGCTTGGAACCGGACCAGATTTTTTTTCCAACAAAGTCAAGCTATTCTCCAAAGTACCTAAAGGCAGGTCAAGAAGCTATAGATGGAAACTAATCAAGGAGAGAACCAACCCAGAATTTTCCTGACAGTTGGAACAATTAATCAGTGGAACAACTTGCTTCCAGAAGCTGTGAATTCTCCAACACTGGAGGTTTATAAGAAGAGATTGGACAACAATTTGTCTGAAATGTATACGGTTTCGTGCCTGAGCAGGGAGTTGGATTAGAACACAATGGCGAACCTATGGCACGTGTGCCATAGATGGCATGCGGAGCCATATCTGTGGGCACACGAGCGTTGCCCTAGGTCAGCTCCAAGTGCATGTGTGCATTGGCCAGCTGATTTTCGGGCCTTCCAGGTCCATCAGAAGTTGGGAAATGTACTGTTTCCGGCCTCCGGAGAGCCTCCATGGGGGTGGGGAAAGCTGTTTTCACCCTCCCCAGGCTCCAAGAAAGCCTCTGAGCCTGGGGAGTGTGAAAAAAGGGCTTACCGGGCCCAACGTGCCATTGCGTGCCAAAAGTGGGGGAAACATGTGGGGGTCATGTGTGCATGTGTGTGGGGGCATTGAATTATGGGTGTGGGCATGTGTGGATGCATTCCCTCCACGCTCCCCCAACTTTTGGCACGCGACGGCAAAAAGATTAGCCATCACTGGACTAGAAGATCTCCAAGGTGCCTTCCAACTGTGTTATTCTGTTCTGTTCCTGTAATATAATCGTAAGATTCATTGACATTTTGTAATGGTTTCCTTTGTTAATTAACTTTATTTATTAATACTGACTGCTTATTACATTTGAGAATCTGAATGCATAAAGTTCATTGATTGATGAAGAAAGAATTGGAAATGTCCCTAAGAACTTTTATTTTTTTTATTTACTTTATTCATTAAACATGAAACTCAGTCACCTGAACATTCAAAACTGCATCACAAATGCCATTGACTGGTGCTAATGGTTGATATGGGTTGCTGCCAGTGTTCTAGGTATCAACTAAGTACCTTTTTAAGAGCGCAGTTCTCCAAGTAGCGCAGTTTTTTGCAGTTCCACTGGTTTTAGTGCAGGAAGCTGCAATTTGTTGATGTATCTTATAAAATTCTTGGACATGGTACCAAATGCACCAATGACAATGGGTATCACTGTTACATGTTTCATCCATAGCCGTGTAGTTTCGATGGCCAGGTAGCGATATTTAATGATTTTTTTCCAGTTTTTTTTCTTTGACTCTGGCATTTCCAGGTACCACTATGTCAATAAATTTACGTTTCGGGTTTCGACAACTGTGATATCTGGCGTGTTGTGTTCCAAGTGACAATCCATCTGTATTCGAAAGTCCCACAAGATCTTCACCTTCTCATTTTCTATAACTTTATGTTCCCATGACTTTTTGGATATAGATAAATTGTATTTTTTACATAATGACGAGTGGATTAATTTAGCAACTCGGTTGTGTCTAGCTTTGTAATCAGTTTGTGCGATTTTGCTGCATTCACATATTAAATGTGAAACAGTTTCAACTTTTGAAACTGCAATCCAAACGGCAGTTTGGATTGTCGGTGGTTATTATTATTATTATTATTATTATTATTATTATTATTATTATTATTATTAGATATACATCAATATCATATGAACAGTGAGGCATCTGGGCATCTGGGCATCATTCATTTAAATACAAATAATAATAGTAATATTAATAATATTTGTTACATTAATCATACTTATGTAATTGTGTTATTATACATATTTGTATTAGAGTGTGTTCCTTCATTGTTTAGTTGTTCAGTGTTTTTGTGCGGCATTCTAATAACAATCACAATATTATTTAAATGTACAAGGTGATACCATCTTTCAACATCTAATCTTTACATCTAGGTATTACTTTTAGTATATTATATAAAATATGTATAATAATATTCCCCCTTGATCTTGTTTCTGCCTCTATTCTAGCTCTCAATAAAGCCAATCTTATATTAAACAGCATTCGCTTTCTAACCATCATCTCTTGCCCACTTTAGTATTTCAATTTTTATTTGGTTTCCTAAACTCCTCCCTTGGGTCTTTATCTCTGTCTACTTCTTTCCTATTTAACCAAAATATTTCTTCCATCTCTACTATTTTTTGCTGCCATACCTCCGGTATGCCCAAGCCCCTATCTTCTCTTCAAAAATATCTTTCTTTTTATCCAATCCCATTTTTTAATCTCTTAATATATATTGTCCCTTATTTGTTTCCAAAGTCTTTATTGTCTTCTCCTTCTTCTCTTTTTGTTTTATTTGTTGATTTACCTGTTCTGTCTTTTCCTCTGGTCTTTTTATTATCTCCTCTATTTCCTGTGTTTTATTATCTTTATTCATTTTCCCTTGTTGAACATTTTCTGATTTCCCCACAATGACATGCATTAGGTCTTTTATCTCCCTGTGATTCTTTATCAACATATCAAAAGTACTTTGGAGCATCAACATGATTTCTTTTTGAAATCCACTCATCTCCCCCAATGGAACATCTTGTCTTATTTTGATAGGTCCAAATATTGCTCAATAGCCTGTCAGTAGTCTGTCACCGCCCCAAAGTCTTAATTGTCTATGACCTCAGGAAGCCATCTTAGAAACCATTTGCTCAATCCTAGCGTTGCCCCTCAGGGGAATGCAATAGTTATAGTTCTTTGTGTCCCACAGTTAGTCAATTAGTTCCATTTTTCCAGGAAGATTTCCAAATATCTCCTTAAATCCATTCTGTAAGGTCAGTCCTAGATGCTGGCATTTAAAGTCACTTTCTTTAGATGTCTTCCATAATCTCACAGTGAAACCTCCAATAACCATGAAGTAGACAGATATAGAACAGTAGATATCACAGCAGTCCTCCAGGTGTTATTTATTTCCACTTTTATTCCTTTGTCTTATCAGTACTTCCTAAGGTTGTAGCAGTTTAGTATATATTCCATTCACCAGCAAATGGTGCCTTCAGGTTAAATTTCAACGTTGCACAGAATCTGACAAATATTTATTTCAGTTTTTTTTTTCAAATAGTCAATATTCAGACAAATAATTCCAGCATTTCAAAATGCCTTACCAAAATATTGCCAATAAAGTTTAAACATCCAATCTTTCTATTTTTTAAAGATTTTGCACTCTCCCTTTAGTTCCTTTTCTTTTGGGTCTATAATTTTTCTCTCTGTAATTATTCACCATTTTGACAAGCATTTCAAAGAGTCTCTTTTCCAGGGTTTATTTTCTTTGGGGTTAGGGTCTAACCTTACCCAGTTCCAATCATTATTCATCTACACCGTTCCAGCACATTCTTTGTTTCTTCGGCTGCCCCAGCTTCATGGCAGCCATAATGGCTGCCTCTCCTCCTCATCATTGGATGGGAGGGAATCCCTGGGTCCAGCTGGAGAGCCGCCACTCTCCATGACCTGCAGGGTGCCTCTCCTTTCTTTGTCACCCCTACAGGGTGACTTTAGTCCCTTGGGGGGGTCTCCAACGAGGAGGATTCAGTGCAAGTTCGGGAAGCCCAGCTCCTTGCATCTGATCTCAAACCAGAACAAGAACTTTATGGTACTTTGGAGAGGTCAGGGAAAGAATGGAAAAGATAGGTGGTTCAGAGAGAGAGAGAGAGAAATAGCTAATCTTTTGATACTAGTACAGCTATATCACATGTCATGAAAGATGCCAACAAACACCTAATAGTTTTTGCATTCTGTTAACTCAGAAGGTCTTAAGGATTTGTTTAGAGTTAAGAATGGGATATGGCAAAAAAAGATCATTTGTTGCATGTAAAAAGATGATAAGTTACTGAAATTGCTTACAGCTGTGATGTAAGAAGCAGTCATTTCTTTATAAACACTTTTCTTCTTCTTTACTATATTCTTATAGTTCTATTTTTTCTTTGCTGCACCTTCTTTTTTCTTGTTTTAGTTTGCATTATTGTTTTATCTTTTGAATTATAATTTTTAGTACATTCACTATTTTTTAATAAAAGAGATAGAGCTTGCTAATCATCCTCAATATTGTTTCCAGTGGCTCTAGAAATATCTGTGTCTTTTGATAATATAAATTGTTCATCAAACATGCCAAGCATTCCTGTTCGTTGTGTCAGGCTTCCCCTTTTTTGTATAAAAACTACCACAATATCTATTTTTATAGCAATAATAGGGTCTACCTCTTTTTGTGGAATTAACTCTATTTTTTTAATTAAGTGACTTAATTAAGTCCAGAATGTGGCCACGCGGGTGGTTATGGGCACAACTCGTTGCGCCCATGTAACACCCCTCCTGTGCGAGCTGCATTGGCTACCGGTAGTCTTCTGGGTGCAATTCAAGGTGTTGGTTACCACCTTTAAAGCACTCCATGGCATAGGACCTGGGTATTTACGGGACCATCTTCTGCCACCAATAGCCTCCCACTGACCAGTTCGCTCCCATAGAGAGGGACTCCTCAGGGTGCTGTCGGCCAAATTATGCTGGCTGGCGACACCCAGGAGGAGGGCCTTCTCAGTGGGAGCTCCTGCCCTTTGGAACCAACTGCCCCTGGAAATACGTACAATTTCTGACCTCTGGGTTTTTTGCTGTGCCCTCAAGACCCTACTGTTCCAACAGGCGGGGCTGTCTATTTAAGTGGTTTTTAAATTGGAGTTTTAACTTGGGGTTTTAAATTTTGGCCGAAAATGTTTAATTGATTTTAATTATTTTTAATGATGATGTCTGTATATTTATGTTTTTAAATTGGCTGTACACCGCCCCGAGTCCTTCGGGAGAAGGGCGGTATATAAATTAAATGAATATAACATAACTTATGTTAGTTTCTACATGTAGTCCTCAACTTTCAACCATTCAATTAGCAACTATTCAAAATTACAAAGTTACTGAACAAGTGACGTATGACTGGTTCTCCCACTTATTACTATCAAAGTGTGTGCTAACCCTAACCCTAACCCTAACCACTTTCATTCCAACAGAAAACTTTTTCTCATACTGCTCATGATGCTGTCAAAAAGTTTGAAATGCGCCATGACCTCAAGATGTTTCATAGGCTGTACAATAGTGATTGACCAAAATCTTATTTAAACCCTGTGTCAATATTTTATTTAATGGGATTATAGGAACATTTTGTCAAAGTGCTTCATTTGCAAGCAAACTACACCTCTGAACTCATTTCTTGAAGTGACAAACCAGCTAGAGCTATTTGAAATCTTCTCAAGCAAATTTGTCTTCTCTATATGTTATTGATATTTGAAGGTCTACATCATTTTAACCCTTTAAACATTTGATCAACTGGACCTTTGACACATGCAGATTCTAGAAAATAATGTAATCCCATTTCTCCGTATTGGATAACTGCATGCTAGTTCAAGAAGAACACATTGACTTTTGATGGTTGCAAAATGTGTATGTAAACCTGCAGTTTTAAATCCACCCGTCCTCCCTCCCTCCCTCCCTCCCTCCCATTTTCCATTTTATGCTACTTTATTTCTTTTTGTCCTTCAGCAACTGATAATGAAAGGCTGTGACTTGCAGTCTTGTCACCATGCTGATATTTATAAGCTCAAGGTTAAGGTTAAGCTCTGCCCCCATTTTCAAAGGATTTTCTTATCAATTTAGGTGGGAAGATGAGCTCCCACAAGACTTTGGGTTTACAGCATTATTGCTAATGGATAATACCTTGAAATACAACTTAGTTTAGCCAATCTTCACCAATTTGCTTTGACATTAAATTGCAAGGTTATGTATCTATATTTTTTTCGGGGGGTAAGTATTTCATTGCTTTTCCATAATAACAACAAATGTCATTGTCACATAAGATTTTCCTGCACTTCTAGGTCCAAAATATCCAAATGTCAGATTTTTATGCTGATAGGGGACTCTTATGTATGCACTCATTCTTCCAACAAGAAATAGGCATGTATATTGTTTGCAGGGCAGTGGTCATATTACTGGGCTAGTTGCTTTTACACATATAAAGAAGGAGACAGTACACACATGAGCACATTTGTGGCTGCATTTTGTAAACTCACTGAATCACAACCAGGAAGGAAAGGATGATTTATACATCTTCAATCACTCATTTCCAAACAAAGATTCTCTACATGTCTTGAAGCTTACACAAAATCTAAATATCACCAACAGCAAGAATAGAGAAAATGACATTTATGCTTTGCTCCTTCCAGATCTTCTCATTTTTGGCCAACCTATTTGTAGTTTTTCTTCCATTTTCTTAGGAAGAAGTGCTGAAAGTAAGGGCCTTAATGAGGCAGTCATTCTAAACACGTACAGACAAAGAAGTGGTTTCCTTAGCAACACGAACATTGCAAAAGCTCTTAGAGCAGTTATTTCCCTGTGTGGTAGACTTTCTCTCTGGTTTCCATAGCCTGTTAGCCAGACTTCAGGAGCAGAGGAGTCAGCCTGTTCAAGGGTTATGATCCTAAAAGGAATACAATAATTATCATAAATATTAACATATAGATGAAGTTTGATAGATGCAGGGTTTGGTTTAAAAAAGGGGGCACAAGGAGCTGACTCTTATGCATATCAGCCCCCAAGTATAGCTCAAGTGACCTTAACAGGTAAGCTGAATGCTTTTGCTAATATATGTGTCCTGAGGAGAGCATGTGGAGAGCTTTCATGTTATATATAAAAGCTAATGTAGTAGAGTAGGCAACGGCACTGGATTTGGCCAGTGGGATCATGGTGAATTTGAATGCTAAAGTACCCTTCTCCCTGCCTTGATAGAGAGATGATAAGAGAGGCAGCAAGAAGGAAGGAAAAACACACACATACAAATATGTGTGTACTTGACACAGTGGGGAAGGGGCTGTGATTAAGAGAGAAAAACCAGTTCCCCACAATGACACATACATAGGCCCTGAATTCTGAGGGTGAGGCTTTTAAAAATATAGGGTTTTTTTTTTTAAATCTAACTAGCTAACTTTCAATTATTTGTATTCTACTAGGAATGCAAATTACATTTTAAAAAGCATTATTATTATCTGGAGTCCTGAAACAAAGATACCGATAAGGAAAGAATAAAAGTTCTGAGATATTTTTTTCTTCCTAATTAAGATTATCTTAATTTCAGAGTCATCTTCTCTGGAGATAAAGAAGATAATAAACTTTGAAAATCTGATTGTTCCTCCATTCTCAGAGGGAGCTACAATAAATAACTCTGGTGTCCAGCATATACAGATTTTTTTTTCCTTTTTGAAAAGGTTCAGATATTTCCAAAGTTTGGTGGAATATCAAAGTCAGACATTCTTCAATTCTTAAAGTTTCATAACATACTTAGTAGAGGTCAAGCTGATCTCCCACTGATGTGTATGTAATGAACACACACACACAGAGACACAAATTAAGCTATTTTTAATGTGTGCTATTTTGATATAAGTTACTTCAAGGATAGCTGTAAATATGAAGATAAACATTGTATCTGCCATATTGAATGTAAGAAGTCTAGGATTTTAAAAAATGTAAACATTAACATTCAAATACATAAACTCCATTTAGCTATTTTCAATACAAAAAAGAAGCAAGAAAGTAGTGTAATTATAGAATACATATACAAAGTAATAATGTGGTTTTAGATATTAGACAAAATGTTAAAATGCTATTTAAATTTGCATAAAATAAAGAGTAAATGCCAAAAGTGTTCTTAAATACATGTTATATACTATATACTCTACAAAGAAATTAAAATTAAATTTTGGAGTTCAGCTCAGATGACAAAAAAGTCATTAAAAAGGCAGCTCAATTCTTAGGCAATTATGAAATAAGCATCACAGGGTTTATTTGGTCATTTTTAATTTGGGTAACAGAATGCTATGAAGTTGTTCTCATAGGTGAAAATTCCCAATTAGCTCCCTCCATTCTCCTTACCAATTCTTTTCTCCAAAATAATATTTCAACAAGGGGAATATTTTTCTGCTACCAGCTTCTCAGAAGAGCAAAAACAAAGCAAAATATTTTGTGGGAGTTGGGACTCAGTATGTTCTACATTCCATTGTGCTAATTTGCTATTGAAATTAGATTCTCACACACCTTTCCATGTACATTATAATATTTAGAATAATTCATGTTTTGTTTTTGTTTTGTAATTATCTATAAAGCCACAAAATCTTGTGCAAAAAAATTGAGTTATTTCAAAATAAATCTATTCAACAAATTCATAATAGCTAGAAATTGGGTTGTTCCCCTCCTTTCTTTCACAATGTATAAACAGAACTTGAATTAGCAATACTGTGGAAAATTATTGAAATCCAATTTCAGAATAACATGTCAGAACAATATAATGCATATTATGAAGATACTGTAAAGCAAGTGGGAAGTTAAACAAAAAAAAAAATGGACCAAAATAATTTATTGCTATTGTGGCTGAGATGCACATTATTATAAAAATCATGTATATCTCCTGTTTTGTATGCATTCCACATTTATTTTCATGCCATATATCCTGTCACATCAGCACTTGGAATTGAGTAAGAAACTAATGAATGTTGTATGGGGGTTGGCTTGAAAGAAAAAGTTTTGTTAAAAGTAGTAAAAAATGATCTGCCTGACTTCTTTCTTTCTTTCTTTCTTTCTTTCTTTCTTTTTTTTTTTTACCTTGGAAAAATTGCAGAGGAAAGACATTTTAGATTTGTAGAACTGCTGTAATCGCTTCAGACACAAAATGAATCAGACCTCCTGTTGGATTATGTGGGTGGCATTTCCACTCTTCCCTAGTGTGATAATTCACTGCCTGCAGCTGTGGCGTGCAAACTCAAATATTTTCTCTTTCTGTTTGGTTTTCAAAAGAGGAGTGTGAGACTTCACGGATCTTTTGGAGAGACATTAAAGTTGAGTAGTGTAAGACAAAGCAATCATTAAATGAAAAGGAAGCTTCTTGAAACAATGTATGGATCAGTGTAACAGCAATAGATTCCCTGTAAGCCTTCATGAGGAGATCTAAGGATTACTTCTCACCTGACATTTTTATTGGAATAGAGCTACTCAGGTGAAAAACAAAATTTTAAAAATGCACACATTATCAATTATACATCTAAAGTTGCATTAGGGAAGGAAACCAGTTTCTTGCTTGTTGACGATCTGTGTACATTGTGTACATTGTGGTTGCCAATTCTGTCTAACTTTTTGAATATTTTGCCTTTTCTTCAAAGCAGCACCTCATCCACCCACCCCATTTTTCTCACAACAACCCTATGGAGTAGATTGTGCTGAGTATAGTGACTGATCCAAAATCTTCCAGGCTAATTCCTTTAAACAATAATAAAAAAAGCTTTGTTAAATCAGATCAAAGGTTTTTTTTTCTAATCTAATATCTATTCTAGTCCAAAATTTATTATTCATACATAATGGTGTTCCCCACTGTCGCTCTCCTTCAGCT
Source organism: Pituophis catenifer annectens (assembly GCF_029215685.1). Taxonomy (NCBI): domain Eukaryota; kingdom Metazoa; phylum Chordata; class Lepidosauria; order Squamata; family Colubridae; genus Pituophis; species Pituophis catenifer. Next base: position 291,021,330 of record NW_027256881.1, read on the forward strand.
GATATCAGGAATAATTTGCCACTGACGATATTGCTGGTAGTAGCAGCTATTTTTAACTTTATGCTCTATATTTAAGGCCTTATAAATTAACTACCATCAATAAATCTTTTGTTAGCAAACTTTATAAGTGAAGAACCATGAAGCTTTGAACAGGAGTATGAAGGAGCTAAGGCTATGGGTGCTACTTTCTTCACTCCTTTCTGTTGACATGGCCTTCTCATAGTGATGTGTTTTAAACCGAGAGATCACAGAGATCTTCTGGCTGCCCTTGTGGAAAATTTAGCTGATTCTGTCATTGCCCAGGAGACACCCAAGTTTAGGATTCCTACATTTTTGGGGGAGGCTTTTTCCTTGTGCCTGATCCATGTAATATACTGAAGAATTACTGACAACTGATCTAGCTATCTTAGAACAATATTTTCACAAATGGAGACTTTAGCCAAACCCAAGTAAAAGGTAATAGGCTTCCACCTCAGCTACAAGATAACTCACTGTGAACTAAATGTATTGCTTGAGAATACTTTTTTTTTTTTTTTTGCTCATAACAAATACTTGAAACATCTAGGGGTTACTCTCAATAGAACATTGTCCTTCAGAGAACATCTCAAAAAGTCTACAGTCAAACTGAGACCAAGGAATAACATCCTGCAAAAACTTGTGGTTATACCTGGAATTCCTTGGCTTCTCCCTTGTGATCTTCAGCTCTTGGCCTCATCTTTTCAATAGCAGAATATTGTTCCATGGTCTGGATAAATAGTAACCACACCAGACTGATCAACACACATCTGAATCATACTATGTGCATGATATTTGGCATAATAAGATGTACTCTAGTTTTTTTTAATTGATTAGCCCTTGGGCCATATCAAAGTGCAGAGTTCCAGACACAAATTATTACTAAAATCTTATAAAAACAATTTAAAATGGAATTGGATAAAATACAGTTTAAAATGATAGCTTTGATTAACCTTTAGACCATATCAAAACACAAGGTGCAAACACATATCGCCAATAAAATCTTATACAAACAATTTAAAATAAGAGTAGGGTAAAATACAATAGTTATAGGATAAGATATAATATAATTTAATACATAAATATATAAAATAGAAAAAATGACATAAAATTATATTTCGGTGTCATCCTTACAATCTACCCCAATCAGTCCCACATATGCAGATCTCAAGCGAACCATTTTATTTAAGAACTGTGCTGCATTAAATGTTATTTTCAGGTTCTGGCCACACATAAAGTTGTTTTGGTATGGGGATCCCAATGGGTCATTCGTTTGGTATATGGACCAAGGTACCTGTCTCTCACCCCCTTATACAAGCAACAGTCAAATTGCAAATGCAGAGACACTCATTGTAATCTAGTTATCAGTTTAAGTCATATTCCTCTACCACATGGGTGTCAAAACTCACAGTATCATGTTGCCATCATGTAACATATTGTGACGTTTTTTCCCTTTGTGGAGATGGGGTGGGCATGGCCTGCACATGATGCATCCAGCCCACAGGCTGCCAGTTTGACACCCATGCTCTACCACATCTATAAAGTGAAAACACTATATTGTGAGAGTATAAGAAAATAATAAGTAATACCTGTCAATCAATGCAGATATTACAGATGTTATAAACAACAGGCGTCACTCCAGACATCCATCTATTAGGATAGCTAGTAACTGGCTGGGTAAGAACTTCAAGCTGCTTCAGGCCTGGATGTAAGAATGGTCTTCTGCTGCTCTTCCAGAGTATCACAACATACCCAGCTTTATAGCTGAACTGAAAAGAATTCAATCTACCCTGTAGGACTTGGTCAATCCTCAATAGAATTAGGTGGGTAAGTCTCCTTTGTAACTGAAAAGTGGCCTGTAAATCTGATCTAGAAGGATAAATCCTGAATCCTATTGGGGAGTAAAAGACAGCCAAGACAATAACACGATGCTCCTACTGAGTACCAGACAAAGGGTGATGCACAGAATGTAAAGATGCCCAATAAGGAGTATGCAAATATAGAAAAGAATAGATCAAATTACTGGCTCACGTTTCCTAGTATCTCTATAGAAACGCTTCAAGTATGGTAAAGAAATAGGAAGAAATAGGTGTTTTAATGCAGGACCGCAAGCAAATTTAGCATGCAAGATTTAACTTAGTGGGATAAATATACTACATATCAGCAAAATACAGAGATTGAAATGTAGAAATTATTCAATAGAAATAGTGACATAATGGCATTGTTTGTGAATATAAACATATAAACATAAATTTGAAATTCGAGAGCATTTAGCTAAAAATACAAGGAGAGAAAATAACAATGGCATTACTGCTAAATCCAATGCCAGGCCTGACAGACAGTCTAGATAATGCCCTTCTGGGTCAGATAATAGAATTTTCATGGAAGATATGTGTAGTTGTAATAATCATAATAACTTCCAATACATCTATTGAGAAACCACAATGGTCAAGATTACAAGTCCCCCAAATTCCTTAGTGGTTTTGCTTTTTTGTTTTCATAAAGGTTAAAGAAGAACATAGGAGATCAGCTTTCATAGATCTGATCCTAAGCAATAGGGAAGAGCTAGTTGAAGAAGAAATTGCAGCGAGAACTTTTGAGGAAGTAATGTGTCATCTGGGGCTCAAAGTACTATAGAATGAGAAATTGTAGCAAAGTTGAACATGCACAATAGATTTCAGCACAGCTAATTCCCAACTGTTCAGAAAAAGATGAGCTACTATGTATTGAAATCAGCAGGTCATAATGAGGGTCAAACGCTCATGGGGAAGATATCCTAGGAAGCCATTGTTGATAAAGAGGCTTTGCTTGAGGTAACTGTTAAAATGGACATCTATCAGAAATAATCAATAAATAGTTGATACTTGCAGGAAGAAAATTAGAAATGGTAAAGCACAAAAAGATCTTAGTCTCACAAGTAAACCAAAAACAATAATAAACTATATTTTTGGCCACATCAGTAGTAAAATGAAGAAAGAACAATGAGTGGGCCCACTGCTAAGGAGAATAGGGAGGAGAGTCACAAGTGATGGAGGTAGAAATCCTTAACTCCTATTTTGTTTTTAGAATTCTCCCCAAATAGAACTAAGCAGAATTATTGACAAAAAGAGGATGTAGCAATTTAAACAAAGTAAAAAGGGAAATAGGGAAGCATTTAGTTAACATTAATGACTTTGCATCTCCAAAGAAGAACAATTCCATCTGAGACTCTTGAAGGAGTTGCTGATGTCCTCTCACAATCATTTTCTGTAATCTGAGAAGACATGAAGGACAGATGTAGGCCCAAATGACTGGACAAGGGCAAATGTTTCTGCCTTCAAAATTATAGGCCGGTCAGCTTGATAGTGATGCTTGTCAGTGTCAGACACAAATCAGGAACAGACTATGAAGCAGTCACCTTCAGAGTAATTAAAATGCCAAACTTCAATGTGACCTCCTTTTCTGATAAACTAGTATTGTTGACCATGAAAATGTGGTGAAGTTAATGTACCTCGACTTCAGCCAGGCATTCGGCAAAGCTTCCTATGACATTCTAGTTGAAAAGATGGGAAAAAGAATGCTGGACCATGTGACCATCAGATGGATATAGACCTGCTTGAAAATTGTACCTCATGTGTATACATCTATGGCTTCATGCCAAGCTGAAAGAAAGTGTTGAGTGGCTGTGTTGTCAATGCATTTATAAATGACCTGGATGAGATTAGAAATATGTTTATTAAATTTGCTGTTGACAAAGAAATCTGGGTGAAGATAAATATATTAGAGGACAGCATAAAGATTCAGGAAGATCTTGACAAGCTGGAATAATAGGCAGAAAGCAGAGAGGAGAATTTCAACAGGAACAAATACAATGTATTCTATTTCAAGAGGGGAAAAAATCAAAAGAGATCACCATAGAAAAAACAACAAATACCCTTTTTCCCCCAGAAGAGTTCTGAATGTCTTTGTGGATCATAAACTGAACATGAGCCAACCGTAATATAGCCTAAAAAAACAAACCACCAATACAGCCCTAAAAATCCAATACAGCAGAATATAGTGTCATATTCAAGAGAGCTGTCATTCTTTTATTGTGAGTTGATCAGATTACCTTTAGATTAATGCAGGCACTTGAATATGTCCGCAGGAGAGTAGACAATATTATAAAGGTTGGTTTATGATTGGAAACACTGATGGTGTGTGGCACAGAGAAAAGAGGACAGTAATAACATGTTAGTGTTTTCCCTTATCTAAAAGGTTGTCATATAGAAGATGGGATAAAATTGTTCAGAGTTGTTCCAGAACAAGAAACAGTGGGCTTCAGTTATAGTGAAATTTTGATTTGATGTTAGGAAATCATACCTAACGGTAAGAGTTGTTCAACAATGGAACTGCCTCAGAAACTGATGGACTCACTGAAGATATTTAAACAGAGGCTGGATGGTCATCTCTTGGGGGCTCTAACTGTGCATTCCTGTCCTTAGCAAAGGGCTGGGCCAAATGATCTGCAATATACCTTCCAGGCTTATATTAGATTATTCTCTCTGTGTGAAATCCTCTTTCCCAGAATAATTACCTATGTGGTCATTAGGAGTTGACAATGACTTAATAGCACATTAATTAATCAATCAATTGGAATGTGTTAACTTCTATAAAGTCTGTTTAGATGTTTCACATTTTTTGAATCTAGTGATGGGTCACAATTCAAAATTCCCAGCACCTTTACCTGGAATACATGTCATAGTGACAGGTTCCAAAAACCAAAAAAACCCACATTGAGGTTCTCTAAGCAGTTTCCTTTATTGTTGTTCACATATAGACAGAAATCTTGCCAACCTAATGCAGACTTGTACCATAAAACATATACAGTACTCTGGGAATGATTAGAAAGGAGCTACCTTCACCCTTTTTCTCCCACACAAACTGCAATGTCTCTTGCTCTTCTGGGAATTCACACCTTCCCTTCTGAGAATCTGGACAATATTCCATCATCCGTATGTATTTTATCTTAAGCAATTCACAGAGGAACTGTGAATATCACTGCTAATTTTATGGATCCTATTCTGTATTGCTCACATATAGGTTTATTGGAGTATTTTTTTTCATCAATGAGAAATTCAGGATGAATAAAGTGAACAAATCAGTTCTTTTATTCTTATAGCAACATAATTTTTTATCTTTTTCGCATGTTTCTGAAAAATCAATCTATATAAATACTTCCTCTTCTCCTCCTCTTCCTTCTCCTATCTATCAAAATCATACTATTTCCCTAGTGCTTGGTTGCATTGTTTGCCAATTCAGTGAAGACCTATTGACACTTAAGTTAATAAAGAATTTCAAAAAAAAATTGGCTGCATTTATTCTCATTAGCCAATTATATATATATATATATATATATATATATATATATATATATATATATATATATATATATATATATATATATATATATATATATATATAACTCCTGAGCATTATTCTTATGTATGAAAGAAAAAAGATTGCTTCTAAATTTCAAGATATGAATGTACATTAACAGTTGGTTCCAGTACATTGATATTTTATGTGGAAACCCTACTCAGCAATTAATATGCCTAAGACAAATTGAAAAACCCTAATCCATCCTTTCCAGTTGGAATGTAAGAGTATATTATTATTGAGAAACTACAGGATATCAGAGCCATTTTTTAAACTTGAATGCTCATTACCTTAAATCTGCATATAAAATAGTTTTGCATTCAGACAAGGTGAATTGCATAACTAAATACATTATGTTTCAAAGGAAGATGCAACTTAAACAACCTGCCATGCTTCTTTTTCTAAACCAATATTTATAACTTTAATATAGAGAAGTTTCTCATGAATTACAAAGTAAATATGAGTAGAATATTATCATTTTGAAAGAGAAGATTTTTTTACCACTCTATTTGCATGATTGACTATAGGTGCTATTTATGCCCCAAATCCTCATGTATAATTGACTTTTTTTAAAAAAAATTCCTGGTAGAGGGCATTCTTTTTCAAACCTGCTAAATTGTTTTAGCAATAATTAGTAAAATTGGTTTGGCAAAAGGTTTTAAATGGCATGAAAATCAACAAAATATGCTAATTGCAGACGTAACTTTCAATCAATAAATTTTATATCCTCACCATATTTTTTTTTTTTTTAATTTGATTTATATGCCGCCCTTCTCCGGAGACTCAGGGCGGCTTACAATGCTTTAAGCAATAGCCTTCATTCTTTTGTATATTTTATACAAAGTCAGCTTATTGCCCCCACAAACTGGGTCCTCATTTCACCTACCTTAGAAAGGATGGAAGGCTGAGTCAACCTTGAGCCTTGGAGAGATTCGAACCAGCAGAAATTGCAGGCAGCTGTGTTAATAACAGGGTGCACTAAACCCTTGTACTATCAAGGCTCTTGATATATATATAATATAATAGGAGATATTATTCTTGCCCTCCATTTCTATGTTTTACTTAATAATTTATCTTGTACATACAGATACTTTACTGAAGTTACAAAGGTGGATAATTTTAAATTTCAATTGTAAAACTCAGTTTTGGAGAGTTTAGAGAGAAAAGCTTTGTGTAAGGAACTCCAAAGGGATATACATACCTTTAAGACAAGGGGGTAATATACATGTTTGCAGGACATTTAAGGGGGTCCTTATAGATTTGCTTCAGCAACAGTAGCTGTGTCCAACATGGGGCCCATTTCTTGATCATTTGGGTTCTTGGAACATATCAATGTTTTGGTGGCAAGCAGGTGATCACCTATCTAAATGAGGACTCTGCAAAGGAACTAAACCAGAGAAGACTCTAAATTTCAGTTCAATTCAGGGCTCAGGTGGTATTTCAGTCACTGAAACAATGGACTATGTAATTGACTCAGTTCAAAAAGATACATACCATACCACCTGGTATACTTAAATCTGTTCCTCTCCCCAAAAAGGACACACATAGAATTTTGGTCTAGACTCTGTATTGCCCACAAACATCGTATCTGTGTTACATGGTATTTATTTTGTAGCTTACTAGAACATGGCATAAATTCCCTTATCTGTAGGATTCCCATTGGCTCCTCTGTCCCCACCCATACATTATGTTTGAAACTTCTGGATAAATGCACTTTACCTAGTACTGTACTTAGATGCTACAGATGGTTCATGCTATTGGCCTAGTTATTGGTAGGTGCTTTCATAACTGTATACTAATTGGTGGAGCTTTCATAACTATATACTTATACTTTTGTTTCCAGTTTTCCAGTAAACTTCTTAGTAGAATTTAAAATGCTTGCTTTAACTATAAAACCCATGTGGCTTGATACCCAGATCTCTGAAGGACTTCCTCTTTCAGGTAGAACTGAATTATAATTAGTTACAATTTTGAGAACTCCTCTCATTCATAAAATAGGAGACACTATTTCTTTCTTTCTTTCTTTCTTTCTTTCTTTCTTTCTTTTTTTTTTTTTTTTTTTTTTTGGGGGGGGGAAAAGTTTTTTTTTTAATTTTCATTTAGGAGACACTATTTCTAAGTCTCTGCTCCATCAAGGTACAACAGCTTCTTCTCCTTTTTTGAAGATTGAATAATATCCACCACACTAACCTTTAGGAAGGAGCTCAGGATGGAGTTCTCTCACAGAGTTTTTAATAGTTTGGATGTCAAATTCAGAATTATGATACACAGATTGAGAATTATAACATACAGATTGAGAATATTGATAAACAGGTATTTTATGTAGTGTATGTGACTCTTTTTAGTGACTGATTATATTTATGGATTTTATAAACCAGAAGAATCATTGGGAACTGGCAATACACAATACAATACAATACAATACAATACAATACAATACAATACAGTACAGTACAGTACAGTACAGTACAGTACAGTACAGTACAGTACAGTACATATAATACACAAACAAGCAAATTGAAATTTATTTATTTTATTTATTTATTTTATTTATCAAACATGTATAAGATAACAGATATAAGTATAAACACAATTATGAATACAGGAAATGGATACGGATAAATGGGGACAGTAGGACAGTGATGGTAGGCATGTTGGTGCACTTATGCATGCCCCTTAAAGACCTCTTAGGAATGGGGTGAGGTCAGCAGTAGACAGTCTAAGGTTAAAGTTTTGAGGGTTTGAGGAAGAAACCACAGAGTCAGGTAGTGCATTCCAAGCGTTAACAACTCTGTTACTGAAATTGTATTTTCTGCAATCAAATTTGGAGCAGTTTACCTTAAGTTTGTATCTATTGTGTGCTCGTGTATTGTTGCAGTTGAAGCTGAAGTAGTCATTGACAGGTAGGATGTTGTAGCAGATAATTTTGTGTACTATGTTTAGGTCAGACTGAAGGCAGCATAGTTCTAAACTGTCTAAGCCCAAAATTTCAAGCCTGGTGGCATAAGGTATTCTGTTGTGAGCAAAGGAGTGGAGGACTCTTCTCGTGAAATATCTCTGGACTTGCTCAATTGTATTAATGTCCAATATGCAGTGCGGGTTCCAGATAGATGAGCTGTATTCGAGAATTGGTCTAGCAATGTTGAAGATATAAAGAAAAAATGGGAGTACATGCATGTACCCAGACATGCATGTACCTAAAAGGAAATAACACCACAGTCCTCCTTTTCCCAAGATTTTCATTACAATAATATTAATCAATTACCTAATTGAGTGAAGAGCATCCATTTTTTGTGGGGGCGGGGAATAAGGACCAAAGAATATTGGCTAGATCTATAAAATCTGAAGGCAGCAAAAAGCAAAACATAAAACAAAAACTGGTATAAGTCTAACAAACAGGTTCTGTGTATTTTTTTCCCTACCAGAAATGATAGATGAGGTGGTTGTCCTTCAAATTTAAAAGCCCTTGAGGATATGGCAGTAGCTGTACAGTATAGAAACATTCCCTACATTTGGTTCTGCTTGATTGGAAAAATGCATTGTGGGAATTGTAATTTCCTCTGCTTGATTTAGATTCAAGAATTGTCTCTCTTCCTTCCGGGATTTTTGTATCTTAGGAATTTGTTTGGTCCTTCAAATAATTTTACTCTATTTTTTATATATCAAGATTGTCTATTTGGAACATCACTTGAAGGACTCTGCTCATTAACTTTCAAGGAGCTTGACATTTGAAGAATTTTTAAATGCTTAGAGAAATGTTTGTTCTCTGTTTCTAAGCAAGCTGACCCAGTCCATCCTCTGCCATCAAGGCACAAATTCTTAGTATTTTTATTATATCATCTTTTGTCATATAATGCTAATGGTATGCATTGCAGTTATTATTGTTACTAAATTATCAGAATAATAGAGTTGGAAGAGACCTTGGAGGTACTCTAGTCCAATCCCCCACTCAGGCAAGAAACCCTATACCATTTCAGACAAATGGTTGTCCATTTGTCTGAATCTTCCAACTAAAATCTTCCAACTACAGAGTGCCCACAATTTTTGGAAGCAAGTCATTCCACTGATTAATTGTTCTAACTGTCAGGAAATTGCTCTTTAGTTCTAGGTTGATTCCCTCCTTGATCAGTTTCTATCCATTGCTTCTTGTCCTGCCTTGAGGTGCTGTGGAGAATAAGTTAACTCCCTTTTCTTAACAGCAACCACTTAAATATTGGAACACTGCTATCATATCACCCCTAGTCCTTCTTTTCATTAAACTAGATTTACCCCATTCCTGAAACTGTTCTTCATATGTTTTAGCCTCCAGTCTTCTAATCGTCTTTGTTGCTCTTCTCTGTACTCTTTCTAGAGTCTCAACATCTTTTTTTACATTGTGGCAACAAAATGTGACTAAGTGACTAAAATGTGTATCAAATGAGTAATGTGGAGTACATATGTAAAAAAAAAAGTGTGTATTTCCTGAAAAATATAACTTGTGTGTGTGATGCTTTAATCAGATTGGTTTTAAAAAAAGAATCATCTGGATGTAAGAGTGAAACATGTATGAAACAGATAAAAACACAAAATAGACTGATAGAGCTATTCATGCTATATAAGGTGATATTGAATGCAAGAAAGCAGGAAAGCTCAGCTGTTCATATAACACAAATCAGTTCTATAGTATATAATACCAATAAAACTATGTGGACATTGATGTATTACAAAAACCTCACAGAGGCCTTCATAGGCAACTTTTTTCCATGCTCATATATGGGTGCTATTCTTTGTTCTGTAGGATTCCAATAACGGTTTAATAACCTTTATGAACTTCATAAATCAATGTTGAATATAGATAAAAACTAATTCAGGTACCAACGTTTTAAGCACATCAATAGTTAAAAGCCTAATCTGTGCATCTTCAATAATAAATTAGCGCTGCTGACAGCTAAATATATCTATAAATCTTTTCAAGATTGCTTCAGTGAAGATTAGTCTTCTGGTTATGGAATTCACCATTTTTCGTTTGTGTTTGCTTTTTTTAGATTCCACATTTATCTCACCAAGTAGCTGATAATTGCACCTTTTATACATGAACATATTAACTTATTAAATTCAGTGATGGATTAACCATTATACTTAGCATTACACAGTGCAGACCTGGCCTAGTTAGGTCACCTGCTGTGATCTAATTATATGGGATTTTCCAATGCAAACTTTTATTCATATTGCTTGCTCCCAAGAACTGTACCTTATAATATGGTAACTGCTTATTTCCCTAGAGATGAGGATGATCATGTTGTTGTTTTCTTGAGTATTGTATTACAAATCAAAGTTCATAAAACTAATAATATTCAATATTCAGGATTGTGCTTGGCTGAAAATTAAGTTCTTGGGCATTTTTAAAATATTCCCATAAAATTTTATGAAAAAGAAATTTGTTGTCATTCTATCATCTTTTGAATAAAGGGCATTGTCTTTGCACTTATCTAAGTTGTGGGTGGCCAAACAGTGTGCATGTGTGTCCTTTTTGCCTTCGCCTGTTTCAATAAAACGTTAAAGAATGTCACCACAAGAGAAGACTTACATTGGACCTTTTCAGATCCATTTTCTGTGAAGCTACAGAGCCAAACATAAAATGTAACAGAAAATAACAACAGCATCATCCTATGTCATTTCAGAGCAAACAAGCCAGAGGTTGTATTTAGCAGGTTCTGACCAGTTCTGGAGAACTGGTAGCGGAAATTTTGAGTAGTTTGGAGAACCGGTAAATACCACTTCTGACTGACCCCATCCCCATCTATTTTCTGCTTCCTGAGTCCCAGCTGATCAGGAGGAAATGGGAATTTTGCAGTAACCTTCCCCTGGAGTGGGGAGGGAATGGAGATTTTACAGTTTCCTTCCCCTGGAGTGGGATGGGAATGGAGATTTTACAGTATCCTTTCCCTGCCACACCCACCAAGCCATGCCATGCCACACCTACCAAACTATGCCCACAGAACTGGTAGTTAAAAAAATTTGAATCCCAGCACTGAAACAAGCAAATTAATAAAAGTCCACTAACATACTCTAAATAATAAGGCTATACAAATCAATTCAATTCAAAATTCAGCTTGCAAAAGCTTTGATTCAGGTTTGCCAAATCAATCTTATTTGAGCACCCTGGAAGTGGGGTGATGGTGATGATAATAATAAAGGTGGTAACAGTCAACATGTTCAAAAACTATTTAAAGGGCTCACTTGTACTTTTCCACCCAAAAGTAAAAGCACACTTTTACTTTCCTCTGATTTGAAGTTTGGCATAGCACTAAAGAATGTGCTTCATTTTTGGCACTGAAGACTTCCCTTTGTTGGATTATGCACTTTGCTGCCTCCCAGGTTTTATGGAAGTGCCAGAAGAGCTGACAAATCTGGTTATCAAGTTTACTCCTAGCAATGGAACTTTCATCATCATCTTCAAAAGAGTATCAGATTGGGCAGAGCTCAGAAGGATGACATTTACTTGGCTTTGTAGCTGCTGATCTCTGGGTCATGCAGGTGACAGTAGGATTCCATCAGTAGTAGGATTCAGTTTTGTCAATATTAATTAATAAGCAGAGGCAGCAGAAGCAAGCTGGCACAATGAAATAAAGAGCCACAGAACTAGATCACAAAGAAAGTGAACTAGCCTTGACATCTCAATTTTTAAAATAGTAAATGGTTCAGTGATTATGGTAAGCTAACACCTATTCATTCATGGTCAAGTAACTTAATATTGCAACATTTAAAAATTTATTTAAAAATTTTTTTTGACTCAAGAGTGACAGCAGACCTGAGAAGAATCAGAGTGCTGTGTTATTCCACTAGCTACACTGTGGTTCACAAAATAAAAGAAGTTGAGCGAATCAACACACCTCAAAAGAACTGCCTAATAGGCAGAAAGTTTGATAAGGTTTATTAATACCTAATAACTTTGGTTATTATGTCAATCAAACTGACGCTGCTTACATGTGTTCTTTCTCTACTTATAAATGTCAAGAAATGTCTTCTTCTAGGTTGGATCTCTCTTTAACAAGCTTCTACCCATCACTTCATATCCTGCCCTCTGGTGTTTTGAGGACTAAGCCAATCCCTTCTTCTTTGTGACAGCCCCATAAATACTGGAAGACAGTTATCATACCCCCCACTCATTCTTTTCAATAGGCTAGACATACCTAGCTAGACATACCTCTCAACTGTTCATCATACAATTTAGCCTCCAGACCCTTTATCATGTTTGCTATCTTCTCTGCACACTTTCTAGGTGCATTTTTAGCATCTTTTTTAGATCATGGTGACTAGAACTTTATACAGTATTTCAAATGTGATCTCACCAGTGTGGTATAAAGCAGCATTATCATTTCTTGTGATCTTGATGCTATTCCTCTGTTGATGCATCCCAAAGCTTTTTTGGAAGCTGCAGTACATTACTGTGTCATGCTCAAGTAGTGGTCCATGAGGACACCTCTCACAGTTAATACTGATGAGCCAGGTACCACCTATTTTGTACCTGTGCATTTGCTTTTTCTTGTCTAAGTGCATGGGTACTTTTCTCACCACTGAACTGCATCTTATTGGCTAGGACTCAATGTTCAAGTCTGTCAAGATCCTTCTGAATATTGAGTTTGTCTTCCAAATTCCTCCCAGCTTGGTGACACCACACTGACAAAGTTACATATGTCTAAGATGATAATTTTCTCAGTTACAGCAAATGACTGTGAAAGTTCAGGCATCAAAAGAGATATGAAGAACAACTGATGGCACTGAATTTTGATGCTGGAGAATATTGTTGAGAACACATTGGACTGCAAACAGAACAAACAATTCAATGCAATCATATACAATTTCTTTTAATGGATAAAATGTTGAGCAAATTAGGAAAAACATTGCTGTTTCTATTTGATTCTCTCAGAGAAAGATTTTTTTCCACATAAAGAAGAAATATAAAATGGGAAAATGACACCTGCACCTGTTATTATTAGCAGTCATATAAGAAACCTGCAGTTCCAAATTTCTTGAAGTGACTTCAGACTGATGTCATGTGTGCCCCAGGGCAAATGTGCCTACAATGTACTGAAAAAGACACAGAAGAAAATCATGAAGATAGTCACAGTATTTTTACAGATATAAATGGTCTTATTATAAATATCAGGAGTTTGCAAAAAGAAGAACAATTTGAGATGATATTCCAAGACAAAAGACATAGTATAACTCAGGACTGTGAAAAATCAGTTTGCAAGGGTAACCATGGAATTCTGTAACAGAAAAATTGAAGATAGATATTGATAACATTATTCAAAAGTGGTATGATTATAAAAGGTAAGATTGTTTATCAGGGTAACACCATCTATACAACATCCTTTATAAAGCTAGACACAAACACTTATTTTTGTATGCATTCTGCTTACTCATTCATATGTTTTGAATATAAATCTTTGAATATATTAATCTTTCTGAGAAGACTCATTTCTTGATCTGATTCTGAGACTAGAAACAGCCTTTTAAGAAGCACAAACAATCAAATATCTTGATATCCCTTCTCTCCCTTTCATTTGACCATTGAAGTTTTTTTTCAGGGATTCTTGATAGAAGTTCAGGTTTATTGGTTTACAACCATGGACCAAAATACCCCATGAAATAACAATATGTGAATGGAATTATTAGAAGAAAATCTCATAGCTGATTACCTTGTGACATTGGACAGTATGACAGTGTTAAGACAGAGCTTAATAATACTTAAAGTTTCTTTATAGTGATTATGATTGATTATGATTATTTTCCCTTTTTGAAACTCTGAGGTATCATTGGCTAATTAAAAAAAGGTATTCTCTTCCGTGGTAGAAATGGAACTATTTACAAGGTGGGTTAATATTAATGTACAGCACAGTGCATGTTACAACAGACAGCTCAGCAAAACATGTGATGTTGATCCATAACAACTTCTATGCAACTTCAGATTTATTCCTGAAAGAAAAGATTATCATCCCTCCCTTACAGTGCCTTTGGTGGCAAGATTGAACTTCTATCAAGAATCCCTGGAAAAAAAATTGAATGGTCAAATAAACGGGAGAGAAGGGATATCAAAATATTTGATTGGTTGTGCTTCTTAAAAGACAGTTTCTAATCTCAGATCAAGAAATGAGACTTCTCAGAAAGTCTTACAGAATTATAAGCACTTCTGTGAGGGACAATTGTATCTAAGTACTTAGGAGTACTTCTCCTCTTCTACAGACTAATGTTACAACAGCAAGAGAATCTGCTTCTCTTCTGTAAGTCATAGAACTGTGATACCATTCATTTCTTATAAGGCCTTCTCAAACTTTAGTATTATTATTGTTTGACCTAAGAATCCACAGTAATAAAATTTGAGGCTGTTTTTTCTTCATGAGAAACTTGCTGATAAATAATAGTTTAGTTTAGAGCTCTCTTATGCCAAAAATAATATAGCCTGTATTTTTATTAGCAAATCCCCATCCCCATTGATAAAGTATACAGTTTAGCTCCTGCTTCAAGACTGCATTTGAAATGAAGTGAGGGACACAAAGCAATGTTCTAATAACTTGCATTATGTGGATATCATTATAGGGATAAATTTCAGGGCCAGAGAACATTAGATGCAATCCTTTGGACCAAAAAAGCATGCTTGCAGGTAAAGCATAATTATTTCCATGGTGGCTAGAAAATTTAATTATTGCATTAGATTTTGAGTGTGAGAGAGATTAAATATATTTTTTTCTAATCATTTTCAAGTACTAGAGAATTGGAACACAGTCACTAAGTATTTAAAGGGTTTGATCAGTTCAATTTCAATGTTGTTGATTTTTAATTTATGAAGGACATTGGTGTGTTATTTTGTGCATATGTCTATTTTTGTTTTAGTATAATTAATTTCTTATTTTTCTTCTTTATGATAAACACTTAAAGCTTGTAGACTTTGTTGAAGACCATCTTGTGTCAGGAAGAGAATGATTGCACTGTCTACAAAGAACAAATTTACTATTTGCTAACACTTTTTATGAGGACTTGAACTACCAAATTGATATAAGAATTAACAGAAGTCAGCATACAATAACCTTTTTAGTGGAAATTGTGGCAGAAAGATCTTCATTTGCTGGAGATTTAACTTGTATGTGTATATTCTCATGGAACATCATGATTAATTTAATAAGATAGCAATACATAGATACACTTAATAATTTCCACTGCAATCTCTCCCTAGAAATTCAGTCAGGTCTATAAAGGCAGGAAATAGAGAGTCTCTAAAGCAAGAGTCTCTAAATTACTTGGTATTTTTCTATCAAGTAATTTAGGAAAATACATTTATCTCATCTTGATTGTCCTGCCCTGAAGTCTGCTTATTCATCAGCCCAAACTTGCTCCAGTTCTAACTTACCAATGCATTTCTCACAGGAATTTTTAATATATAGTTTATTAGACTATAAACTATAGTCTAGACTAATTGGACAGAAGTTAGCAGGAACAGATTTTTTACCTTTCATAAAGATTATAACTGTAATAGTACAGCATCAGTTGGGGGCATATGATGAAATTATCAAAATGTGTGAAGAGTATGCCTATCAAATTCTCTTCACAAAATGCCACAAAATGTCTTCTTCAATACTGCAGTTGTGGTGACAAAAGATGGATTTTGTTTAGTTTTAAAGGAAGAAGGAATACAAAAATTGCCAACCCGTATAAATGATTCATATAAAACTGTGACCCATATAGAATTATGGGATGAGATATTCTTAAAATTTATCTGTTCACTGAAAATAATTCTGTAATCGAATGTGGCTGGATTTTTTATCTTTCTGCCAAAACTGAGAAATTCAGCCTAACATTCTTGTAAAGTGTTTTCATCTCCAGTGGTAGATGAAAGACATCATGCCAGCAATACAAGGAATAACACATGCTCTTTATCCAGCAGGACAGAATAAAGATGGGAACTCACTTAGTGCATTTAAATTTTTCACTTGCTTTTATTAAATAATACCTGATTGGCATGAAGACAGAATTTGAAAAAAAAAAATCCTATTTCACCCTGTGGTAATTGGATGCTCTATATGAATTTCAAGAAATTGACAAATACTATCCAAGTTTTCTAAAAATGGATGGAAAATTTTATGAAGTATAGCACTTTCATTAAAGTCAAGATTAGCTTAATAATTGATCATATTTTCCCGAACTCTTGAGAATCATAAGAAACAGTTGATAAAAGTTCTTCAAATTTTTACAGCAACTTGATGTGAGTTAAAGTTGACAATTCCTGACACCAGTTAAGTCTATTTGGTTTCACATGATCCTGACTACTCATCAGCTTTGAAAGGGAGCTGTCCTGCTGCATTGAACTGGGAGAAGGGAGCCTCCCAGGCCATTACTGGAATATGGCAGTCTAGACAGGAAGGCTCATCTTTAGTCCTAGTTGTAACTAAATGCCAAAATGTGGATGATTTTTTAAAATCTCTAGGTGCTATAATCAGCTGTTGCCAGTTTAAATGAGAACATTCTCTCTGTAAACATGGGGTGTGATCTGAATCTTGCCTGTAGACCTTGTAGCTGGCAAATCAGCTCATTCCAAGCATCTATACAGACTCAGTCAAATGATTGTTTGGATCTATGGAGTTTAGTTTGTGGGTTCTGTGTCATGCATTTAAGAGAGTTTGTCTACAAATAAGGATTTAAGTTCTGATAGTGATTTAGCAGTTTTTCCTTTAAAGATAATAATATATTTTTGAACAAGTCTGAATTAATCAGAGTTTAAAAGTTGGGGCAGAACTTTTAGGTGATATTTTATAGTTGATGATCCGATATCTAGAGCAGACAGTTCTATTAATTTAAGGTGTGTTGTGTTTCTTAAAATCCAGATTTCAGAAATGCTCCATTCTTGAAATGGTTCCAAGTCACAATCTCAGAAGTTCACAATTTAATTAAACAACTGAAATCTAGAAAACCCTTATTGGGGATTGGATTTAATTCCCCCTGAATTTAGGTATAACAGTTCTGCCTAATGGACACCAATTTTGATATCTATTTTCAATAGAACTGCTCATGTGCCAAAAGAATGGGAGGGCTATAATTGTCACTATGTTCAAAACAGCCAAGAAGAAGGATCCAGTGAGCTTTTTAAGCAGAATATATGCAAAGCCCCTAAATTAAGCACTTATGTATAGTATAGTTATAGTTTACTTTATTGTCATTGCACATGGTACAACGAAATTAGAAGCCGTCTTCTGTGTACATATAACTATAAAAATAAAAACACAAGCATATATCCTTTACATTCTATATAATTGAAATTAAAAACCCAATATTGCACTATACCATAGAATTCAATATGGTTATTGCCCTGGGATAGAAGCTGTTTTTCAGCCTATTTGTCCTTGTTTTTATTGACTTGTACCGTCTGCCAGATGGTAATAGTTTAAAAAAAGGATGCCCAGGATGAGATGGATCTTTAAGAATGTTTTAAACTTTCTTAAGGCAGTGGGACTATAAAGCTCTTCCAAGGAGGGGAAAGGGCAACCAATGATCCTCTGGGCAATGACGTTGACCCTCTGGAGTGCTGTCCTATCTGCCACTGTGCAATTGGCAAACCATACACAGATGAAGTAAGTTAAAATACTGTCTATGGTGCGGCGGTAGAAGGTCACCAGCAGTTTTCATTCAGTTGTTGTTTCCTGAGAAGTCTCGGGTAGTATAATCTCTGCTGGGCCCAGTGCTGCAATGTGAGTGCCTCAGGTCAGGTCCTCTTTTATGACAACACCCAGAAACTTAAAACTGGCCACTTGCTCCACTTCGTCTCCATTGATAAACAAGGGCTGGATGTCTGATCTATTCCTTCTATAGTCCACTATAAGCTCCTTGGTCTTATTTGTGTTAAGGACCAAGTTATTGTCTCCACACCATGGAAGCAACTTTTCCACCTCATCTCGATAAGCAGACTCATCCCCCACTGGAGATTAGTCCCCACCACTGTTGTTATGGATTGGCTTAAGGAAAAGAACCTAATACCTCCTGAGAAGGCAGCCTCCAGAACAGAATGTTCAGGCTTAGTAATATACTATTCAATTGAAATATGTACACATGCTCATAAAACAGCTCTATGTACCTCTTTTGTGGATTTTAAGTTTGCCTTTGATTCAATATCAAGGGGAGCACTATGGCACAAGCCTGAAGGTAAGATAAAAACTGGGGGTCTCAGCTCAGATCATCTCCCCACAAAAAAGCAGAGTGAAACAAAGATATCTTCTGGCTCCACTTCTATTTCATTAATGCATCAATACAATAGTGGAATATTTTAAGATTAACATCACCCACACCAATGTTTTAATTTCGGTGTTAGTATTACTGTTTATTATCTTTTTGCTGAAATCTTCTCAAGCTGGCAAAAGAGAACAATAAGAACTTTGTTTCTTCCTTGCATCAGCTTTGATGGCTTGGCAACAAATGTGAATGTATATAGTATTTTAGAGATTTATGTACTTCTACACATTTCTATTAATCCCTCTGACATTTGTTTTTATTAGAATAGTGCCAGAAATGGAAATATATACTTTGGCTTGAGAAGAAAGTCTTAAGGATTAGGAGAACAATAGACAAACACCAGGATACACCTGGACATACCCACAACAACACTAAAAATAGAAGCTTTTATTTTAATAAATATATGAGATTGTTGAAGGAATGGGAATATAAACTGAAGTAACCTAAGCTCTTGTAGAGAGATGTAGGAAGTAGATTCTGAAAAAGATTCAAGAATGGGATTTCTCCTTCACACATTAAAAAAAAACACTAGGAAAAAACAAACTTTTAAAATAAGACCCAGCTGCTTTTTGCATTTTCTAAAACTTAAATATGTCTACATATATTTTTGGAAAGTTTGACACACGCTCCATAGGAAATGGTGCCTGTGCTGAGCCTGTCTGAACAAAATAAAACTAGTAAAAAAGATCTGCAACTCACAGCAAAGCAAACATACACCTTTCAAATGATTGCAGAGATGCCCAAAAGTGTCCTGCAAGAAGAGATTTGTTACAGGTTCAGGCATGTCTAGAAGAACTATACAAAGCATGCTAAGAATAAACTGCAGGGATAAACATCTGTTTTAGTAAAGGGGCCGTTGCTTATATATCTCAGAAAATAGGCTGCATTTGACTTCTACTTTTTAAAGTCCTGTGTGCTTCTGCAAAATAAAGACCTCTAGTTTTGAAGATTGAATTTCAGATACCAAACATTCCACAAATCATTTTGCAATATTGGAAATATTCTTTAGCACCCAGAGCAGCTCAAAGTCATATTTCTCAGGATCTGCTAAGGTACATTTTCTGTGCAGAAGGTGCCCCCAGCCAACAAGCTGCAATAAAATCTTTTGTCAGAGTTTTGATGAACAAAATTATTTCTTTGGGCCAATCTTGTTTGGGTGTCATAAGCTGTGTTGCAATTCTGGCACAGTTGACAATGAGCAGAGAAAATGGAGGCAATGTTATGTAATACTTATTGGGCAACTTGTAAAGTGGTGAATCATCCCATTTTGACCTTCAAGCACCCCGGTAAGTAAATAATTGATTTTTATTTCTTGTTATGTACATACCAATGCTTGGATGTCAACCTAAAGAATCCAATTTTTATAATGCAATATCTGAATTAAATGCCACCTAGAAAGCAAGGTGTCCTGCTCCCCCCATCATGCACATACAACACAGAGGATTCAAGGGGTTTATTGAACAATCCAAGCCCTCCCAAGAGTCTTCTCCAGGGAATCGATGGACTCAAATGTCTGTACACCAATGCACAGAGTATGAGGAATAAACAGGGTGAATTAGAAATCCAGGTAAATGAGAGCAGATATGATATTATTGCCATTACAGAAACTTGGTGGGATGAAGCCCACAAATGGAACATGCAGCTAGATGGATTTAAATTATTTAAAAGAAATAGACCAAATAAAAGAAGAGGTGGAGTTGTACTATATATAAGAAATAACTACATCTCTACAAAAATAGAGCACAATGGTGAAAATTATCTTGAATGCATTTGGGTCAATATTAAAGGGGAAAAAAAGGACATTACCATAGGTCCATACTATAGGCCACCCAACCAAACAGAGGAAATAGATGAACTTTTTGTTAGTCAGCTAACTAAGGTATGTAGGTAGCACATCACAATAGTAGTGGGGGATTTCAACTATCCTGATATCAACTGGGAGACAAACTCTGCACCAAGTGGAAGATCCAACAGGTTCCTAACAAACCTAGCAGACAACTTTGTTTCCCAAAAAGTAGAGAAGGCAACAAGGGGATCAGCCATATTGGACTTAGTTCTTACTAACAGAGATGAAATGATAGAAGGTGTTGAAGCTATAGGAACCATGGGGACAAGTGATCATGCAATATTATGCATGCAAGTAGTAGAACAAAGTCAAACTAGAATATTGAACTTTAAGAGAGCTAATTACAATAAATTTAGAGAGACCTTGGGAAGGATTTCATGGATGAGAATCCTCAAGGGGAAAACAACTCAAGAAGGTTGGGAAATTTTGAAAAGTGAGATTATAAAAGCCCAGTCCAGCACAATACCAATGAAGAAGAAAAATAACATCTCTCAAAAGAAACCAGCATGGCTGCATAAAGAATTCTTTGACAAATTGAAAGACAAAAAGGACAAGTATAAAAAGTGAAAAGAGGGGCAAATAACTAAGCAGAATATCAGAAATAGCCCGAGCCTGTAAAGATGAAGTGAGGAAAGCTAAGGCTCACAATGAACAAAGGCTTGTGACAAAAGTAAAAAATAACAAAAAAAGCTTCTTTCAACATGTTAAGAAAAAAGTTAAGGAAACAATGTTCCTTCCAACTCTGTTATTCTATTCAAGGAATCTCCATTCAGTTCCTTAATAACTCCAGCATGAATTCACAAAGCTGGAGCAGTTCACAAGGCAAGGACAAAGAAGAGTCAAGGCAAAGCACATATACCAAGGTCTGCTGGCTGGGGTCTAGAGTACAGGGTTCAAAGCAAAGGCAAATTCAAGGGTCAAAGCATGAATCCAGTGTCTAAGTCCACAGTCCGGGTCAGGAAGCACACAAAGAGACTGGCAAATGCTAGGCACCAAAATAGATGTGTTGTTCCCAGCATCATCTCCTTCTTTTCCACTCTGAATAGCCATTGTCTATCAAGAGGGTCAAGGCTGCTGCCTTGTGAATAGCTGGAATCACTGCCATTGCTCCTGCCGCCTTTCTGCCCTCCATACACTCAGATCAGGCATAGGAGGCAGTTCCTTCTCATCCATGCTGGCTTTATGCAGCTGTGCACTCTCTGCCCAAAGCGTCAGGGTGATCCTGCTGAAACTGTGTCTCAACTGTCCCAAGCTCAGCCAGCTGCTCAGCTGGTTGCTCCCTCTGTGACTGCTCTGCCATGCCTGGTCTCACTGATCCTGGGTCAGAGCCACCAGCCACCTGCAGATGTGCTGGAGCCCCTCCCTGGACATGACTGGGACCCACTCATCCTCTTCTGAGCTGGCATCCAGAGAGGCATCCAGGGAAGCATCCGATAAGGCCACCGCACAGTTTGAAAGAGAATAATTACATTACTGTGATATCACAAATCTGGGCTTTTTTTCCCATTTGGAATATGGTTATGATTCTATTCTATCAGAGTCTAGATTAGAGTCACTATTTTCACGGTGACTTGGAATGCTATAATTAAACTTTATTTGTGACTATAGCTCTATTTTGTATGATATTGATCAGAAAGGTGTGCATGTTGTAAAATAATGTCACATGACTTTTTTTCTGAAGATGATGATAAGTGGTTAGCATCCATTGAGATAGAAAAGCTTCTGTGGCCTCCATATAATTACATTATCAATCAAAATTGATTGCATCATCAATCAAAATACACTTTCAAGTCAGTGTTATTGTTTCCTCATAGTCCTTTGATATGTTGGAGTAGGAAAACATTCTAAAAAGTATTTATTACATGCATAGTCATGGAGGAGCTTAGGGAGCTAGTAAATTTCCTATTTCAAGAAGGTCAGAAAATGCAATAAAAAAATCTACCCAGAAAGAGACTGAGATATGGCTTCTGTGGCAATAAGCTTATTATCTTTCATAAGTCTCCATGGGTTACAAGGCTTATGAAGCCTACATTTTCCCTAGAAAAAGAATGGCAATGTCTCATCTACATCAGGCTAAACTTCAAATTTCCCAAACAAAACAATGGGAAAAAAATAATCTTATTATGTAACTATGATTGAGTCATCCCTTTATCTAACATGATGGAGAGAATGATAGCCATTGCCTTTCAGTGTATGTTCTAAATGGGCCCTCAAACTACAAATAAATGCAGGTAAAGCATTCTTAAACAACTCTCCAAAGAATCTTTTAGAACATTATGGCATTCATTACTTTGTCACTCATAATAAAACTAAAGCAACTGTCCTAAGGAGGTTTAACTCTACCCTGAAAACTGAATTTTGGAGATACTATACAACTAGAGATACCCACCAGTATATGGATACTGAGACTTTGATGCTACAATAGGACCAACTGTAGACTGGCCCTGGCACTCTAAATTCATCTAATAAATGGGATGTTTAAATAAGATTGTATGGGGAAATTTCAAAAGGTGAATGAAGGGAACTTTCTCAAAGTATCCTGGTGAGATTTGAATGGGCTATCAGCAAACCTCAATGGGTGAATTATTCATCATCAAGGAATTGGGAACAGGGAGCGAAAGAGTGATATGCAAATTAAAATACTATGCAGGTAAACTTGTAAGGGCTCTTTTTTATATCAAAGAGTTCCAGAAGATTCCCCATGACCAGTATAGCATGTGCAGAATTGAAAAAGTGCTCAAAAAAACAAAAAAGTAGGGAAAATTCAGAAAAAACTAGTGAAATTGTTGACTGATCAGAAACATTCAACAGTTGGGTTAAGGAAACTGAAGTCCAACACCTTGAACATGGAAGGATTTTGTATCTCTCTATCCAGCAATACATTGATGACAGTTTTCTCCAAAATTAAAAAATTCTAATTTCACTACTTAATTAGCAAGGGCCATGAACCTTCTTGTAAGACTAGTAGAAGTCCACTGGAATACATTAATATAAGATTTTAAAAATTAAATTACTATTAAAACAAAGGACTTTTTTCTTTGAGAACTACATATTATGCCAGCATCTAAGAACTGCTGAAAATACAAATGACCTTATATTAAATACCATTGAGGGCCTTAAATGATCCTGTGGTATGATTTGGTGGTTCAAAAAATTGATCCTTGAGACTCATCCAATTCTATCTATGAAGAACTTGGACATGTATTAGGATTAGAGTTGCTCATATATTGTTTAAAAACATTCTTTGTAGCTCATTATATTATTAGAGGCTTCAACAGATTACATGTTTATGGAGCCACTGTGGAGCATCAGATAGTAGTGATTTCTACATGCTGTTATAGCACTGTATATCTATGTGAGGGCAAGACAACAATTTCATCATGGTAAATTTATGACAAGCCCTATTAGGTCTCAGTCAAAAAAATTACATTGATAACAGTACTGTACAAATCAAAACTGACCGGAATAAAATCATCCATTTTATCACAGGAAAGTGGTTGCTAAATTTAATTTTAGGCTGCAGAAAAATGAAGGATAGTTATGGTCAAGGAGCATGGAAAATTTCTAACTTACTACAGGGCACAAACTGGTAGAGATATCATGAGGTACTTGGAAAACATCATGTACAGGTCTGCTTTATGAGGCGTATTCCATGAACTTTTTAGAAAAAAAAACCCAAAAACAAATGTATTTTCAAAGGAAGGGCCTAGAAATAATCCAGTCATGTCTGTTAAAGTCTACTAACCATGTTTGCCAAACCTCTCCTGGGCCTCCTCCTAGTTTGCTTGGAGTTACCAGCTTTGAATGGTAAAAAAAGGTAAACACTCAAAAAGTCATCTAATTCTATATCAGATGTGACACAAATTTCCTATAAAAAAGCATTATAAAGTCTTAGTTATATGAAGTCCTTAGTTATATGAAGAATGATTAGCATTCCTGGATAGCTTACAAGTTGGATAATTCATGCTGATACTCTTTCAGATAAATCAGAGGGACTTGTGTGCTGACTTTGGAAACCAGAGCATGGTGTTCCCAATTACATCTTATTAACATAGTGTGAAGAAGCAATTTCAAGCATTAACAATTGCCCTTCATTAATATCGGTGTATAAACTTTCTTGGAGGGATAGCCCAAGAAAAAAATCTCCTTTTTACTCCAGTCATTGTAGGTGTAATAGCTAGAGGTAGACTAAGGCCTTATTTTGCTTAATGCTAAATCATCTCCTTTTATTTTTAAATGGAGTCATCTCACATATCAAAGGTGTGTTTAATGCAGGAAATTAATTGTTTAACCCAGCTGAATGTAAAGGTAAAATACTATATAGTAGGCTTGAATTTGTGGTTTACTAATAAATAGATTATTTAGCAGCAGAATAGCAGTTCCTAGTATCGAAGCAATAAAACCTCTTGATTACTTATTTATGTGCTTCTTCCTCTTGAGTTGAACCTTTTTATTATTCATTTAATGACTCCCTTCTTCTTCTTTAATCTTTGGAATTGTGATGATTTCACAAGATTCCTTTTAATTTGTTCATGCTTATTTTTGCTATGCATAAGATGGCTTTTCTCTGCTTTAGTTCAGCATTTACTAACGCTTTTAAAATCCCCATTACCACCATGACCAATTTCTGTCTGTGATTCTCTGTCCTGGTAAAACCAGTGTTAGTAGCTGAGCTACTGCTTCTTGCTCTCTC
This sequence comes from Pituophis catenifer annectens, assembly GCF_029215685.1. NCBI lineage: Eukaryota > Metazoa > Chordata > Lepidosauria > Squamata > Colubridae > Pituophis > Pituophis catenifer. Next base: position 291,046,541 of record NW_027256881.1, read on the forward strand.
TCTCTCTCTCTTTTCTTGTAGTGCAATCAGCTATAGAGAGACATGTGTTGTTTCTGGGGTAGTGACTGCCAAATTTACCAAAAGAGATGAGATTTGCTATGTTTAGCTGGGAAACATCTAACATTGCAATAGCAAATCTGTGACATGTGTGTCAAAGCTGACATGCCATAACATTTTGAGTGACATGTCAGTCTTTACACCAACATTCACCAATATCTTGCAAGAAAGCTTGCAAGAAAGGGGTGTGCTTTTTTGCAATTTTCAGAAGGCATGGAAGAGAATTATCCAAAGTCACATTAAAAACAGATGCCTTGTGTGACCTGGGGCAGCCTTTGCTGGACTGCATGGTTCTGTTGTTAGAAACAGAATGCTGCCTGAGGGTAAGTGGTGCATTGAAGTTCTTGGGGAAGGGAGCAAGGTGGGACAGAAAGAGAATTATTTTTCTTTTGTTCAAGACGGGGGGAGATGTCTGACAGATCAGCAGAGCCAAGTTTTATAGTTTTATTTTAATTTCATCCCATTAAGAAACAAGAAATTTTTTTTACAAATACTACTTTGTTCCTAATTATTTCTTTAATACAGACATTGTAAACATCTGTTTACTGAGAGATTATGCATCAAAGACAAATTCCTTGTGTGTCCAATCACACTTAGCCAATGAAGTTACTATTCTGCTCTACTCTACTCTACTCTACTCTACTCTACTCTACTCTACTCTACTCTACTCTACTCTATTCTGTTAGTTGCATGTGTTTTGATAAAATTTCTTCTTAGCTGGGAAATGATACAGGTTGTTGGTTAAGACAAACAGCCTCATGTTGGAGCAAACAAGTATGATCTTGTCTTTTTACCACATGTTGATGTCACAAACTATTTGCATCAGACCTAAATTCATAACTCCTTTGCAAAACCAATCAGCTTCAGTAAGACTGGTTTTGATAATGCCTTGCTTCAGTTTGATTAAATAGTATCCATTTCTTTTATAGTTTGACACGGTTAAACAGTCTTAACATAAGAAATAAAAAACATTTTATTTTTATATTTTATGACAAAATTTCTGTGGGAGAATGTTAACATAGTTTTGTAATTGATCGAAGTAACAGTTTGACATATTAACTTTTTAAATTAACAAGCACTTTGACCTCAATATTTGAGATTACTAAAAGTAGATTAATGTTCTCCTTATATGAAGTTTGCCATTTCAGAAAAAGTGTCTTGTGTGAAATATAATTTATTAATCCAATTTAGTAGAAATAGTTATGATAATCTGAAGCCATGAATATGGAAAATCTACAGATGAACTTTAATGAGATCAGTTTCAGTGCATCATCAAACTGTTTTTAATCATATAGACAAGGGTTTCTCAACTGTTTTTTTTTTTTTTGCTCATTGTGCTCTCCTCAGCCTTATTTACTGATCTGACCATTCTCATCATCACTACCTGAAAAAAGTTTTACAATCTGTATCATTTATTATTAGGGGACGAATGTATTTTTTCTTTTATGTACACTGAGAGCGTATGCAGCAAGACAAATTCCTTGTGTGTCCAATCACACTTGGCCAATAAAGAATTCTATTCTATTCTATTCTATTCTATCCTATTCTATCCTATCCTATCCTATGATTAGGGAACTAGATTAGGGAATGATTAGGGGACTGAAGGCTAAAACATATAAAGAACGGTTGGGCATGGAATTGGGTATGTCTAGTTTAATGAAAAGAAGGACTAGGAGCAGGGGTGGGTTCTACTTATCTTTACTACTGCTTTGCATCATGCCCGCACATGCGCAGATCTACTTTGATGACATTTGGGTCAGTGGGCGGAGCCTCCCACCAGTTTTACTACTGGTTCTTGCAAACCAGTCCGAACCAGGTGCAACCCACCACTGACTAGGAATGACATGATAGCAGTGTTTCAATATCTCAGGAATTGCCACAAAACAGAGGGAATCAAGCTATTCTCCAAAGCACCTGAGGGCAGGGCAAGAAGCAATGGATGGAAACTAATCAGGGAGAGAAGCAACCTAGAACTAAGCAGAAATTTCCTGATTTCCACTGGAATTAACCAGTGGAACATCTTGCCTCCAGAAGTTGTGAATTCTCCAGCACTGGAAATTTTTAAGAAGATGTTGGACACCATTTGTCTGGGGTTTCCTGCCTGAGTAGGAACTAGAAGACCTCGAAGGTCCCTTCCAACTCTGTATTCTGTTCTGTTCTGTTCTGTTCTGTTCTGTTCTGTTCTGTTCTCCTAAACTGTATCATATAAAGACTATGGCCTTTTTGTTATGGACCCCTGGGGGTGGGGTGTGACCCATATTGAAAATTACTGATGTAGACAACCCAAAAGATAATAATGAAGGGTTTTTATGGAGTGGGCTGTCAGAATCATGCTGACATCTTAGAATCTTACAATTTCTAAAAATAACAGTACATAAAACACCAAATAAATTAAAATTAGGGTACTTCCAAGGTCTATTTTTTCATTGAAGAGATGTATTGATGGATTGTGTGATATTTTTTCTAGTTAAACTTTGCAATTATATTTCTGTACTTAACATTTACAAAATACAAAAAGCACTATGCAATTTAAGACATTCTCTTTCCCTGCATTTCAGTTCTTGTTTTAAAGGCTCAACAAAAATGAAACTTTATTTCAAAAACTGTATCAAAATTTCCTTAAAAAATATCTTTCCAATATTGTCAAATCCAGAGACCAATGAAATCAAGTAAAAAGTTCGATTAAAGATGACCTTTAAGGATGGCAACCAGCCGTTCCTAGAGCATTAGTGAGTGTACCATATTGGGTAGCATTTGTGACCAAATGACATTTGCAACTTTGGGTTTTGATCATATGCTTTAAAGATACTACTGAAACATTCTTTGCATTCCCATAGCCTACTGTTGACTATATGCTACATACATTTTAGCTTGTATATGTGTGAGTTATCTATCTATCTATCTATCTATCTATCTATCTATCTATCTATCTATCATATATCACCTATCTATCATCTAACTTATCTAACATCTACCTACTTATCTATCTAAAGTGAGCTGAGGAAAAAAAGACTAAACCACTTTCAAACATTTTTATACATATTCATCATTCTGGTAGTCTTGAGGTCTGGAAATTTCATGTCCAACAGACTGAAAAATTGATATAAATTTAAAGATCTAATGACATAGTTCTACAAAGGATGGTGAGAAGAAAAATTCTGGTGATTTGCAATTTAATCTTGAAACTGGTTCCTTTAAATATATCATTTGAGCAGTATAGTTCAGTAAATCTATCTTCATTATCCTCCTCTTTCCACATTGCTCCAACATTTACATTTCTCTCGGTATATAGTCTCACTTTGGCTTCATAATGAATTGTGAAATTTCAGAAAGAAAAATGCTCATTTTATTTATTTATTTATTTATATATATTTCATTCATATCTCACCTTTATTATTTTTACAAATAATTCAAGGCAGTGAACATATCCAGACCACCTTCCTCCTCTCCCTTTCCTGTAAGGTGGGTTGGCCTGAGAGGGAATGACTAGTCCCAAATCACTAACTAGCTTTCATGATTAAGGTGGGACGTGAACTCATGGTCTCCTGCTTTCTAGCCTGGTGCCTTCACCATTAGACCACTATGCTTCTGCCAACCATGAAAAAATTATAATTACCTTTAGCTTCATTCTAAGCTATTCATGAAAACACTTCCAGTTCCTCTATTGTTCTGGTGTTTATTATGTATGTTGTTTTCCCATTAGATTCAAGTCAACCATGTTTAATATACCAAATTAACAGACTAACAGAATTGGAAGGGTTCTTGGAATCCCCCTGCTCAATCAGGAGACCTTATACCATTCTAGACTGTACAAACTCTTTTTAAAGATCTCCAGTGATGAAGCAGCCACAACTTCTGGGGGGAAGCCATTCCAGTGATTAAGTGTTCTCACTGACAGGAAATTTCTCCTCGTGTACAGACTTTTCAGAATTTCTATCAAAATGTCAGGATAGTAAATAAAGCCAAACTCAAACTGGTCATTGGCAAATTAGTGTTTTCTAGAAGACTAGCAGTATTAAATGTATAGTTGCATCTTGTATATTATTTTAAAATGTACGCCTAAAAGAAGATTATAAAGGTCTAATGTGAAATACTACAGAACTGATGTTAGCATTGTAAATTGCCTATATATTCATAGAACACTTTTAATTAAAATTGGAAAGCATCTATTAGCTTTTTTAAATAGAATTCTTCCTCATATTAATTAAAGTAATGACAGCTTTTTGAAGGCTGCACTAAATTGTATTCTATCCCAACAGAACAATGGGAGACATTATCTTATGATGGGTGGTGCATTTTTGGCTTGCATTCAGAATTTACTTTATATGTCAACTCTACAAATTTAATTTAGATATTATTTTTCAGCTATGAGATGATTTTATTAAACTGAATGAAAAATGGTAATATAACTATAAGGAAAATTTCTCTATCCAGTTATTTTAGAAAGAGCCAGCATAGTCATACTCCACACAGTATCAAGGATGCAGCAAGGATGCAGCTGTAGAGGTAGTCAACAGTATTAAGTATCTGAGGGTGCAGATAACTAACAATCTGAATTGGTCTCTCCACACATTATCCTTAGTGAAGCGTGCAAACCAGTGACTGCATTTCCTGCATGAGATGAGGAGAGCACATCTTTCTCCTTCTGTCCTGACCACTATTTACAGAGGCACAGTTGAGTGCATTTTATCAAACTGCATCACTATTTGGTTTGGTGGCAACAGTGCCTCAGATAGAAAGTCCATACAGAGAGTGGTAAGGACAGCCGAGAAGATTATAGGAAACTCACTTCCTGTTATTCAGGATACTGCTTATAAGCACTATGTGCTTAGAGTTCAAAGCATTGTTAGAGACTCCACACACCTGCTTTATGGTCTGTTTCTGTTGCTCCCCTGTGGGAGGAGGTTTCAAAGTGTTCCTAGCAGGACTACTAGATCCTGTAACAGCTTTGTTCCCTATGCCATACATCTGGTAAACTCACAAGATTCATTTTTCTTGCCATATACATGTATACATATGAACTAGACTGTGTTGTTTCTCTGTGCCATATATCTCTGTGGTTATATGCGTAATTTTGTATTTATTTATTTATTTATTTATTTATTTATTTATTTATTTATTTATTTATTTAGTGATATTTCTGTAGTGTATATTGGAGGTGGTGACCCTTTGAGAGCTGTATGCAACAAAATTTCATTTTAAAGCATGCCGATTAGCATACGTTCAAAGTGATAACAAAGGTACTCTAAGTCTAAGTCTTGTATCCAGTGGTGAAATTCAACTGCTCTCTGCGGATCACATGATCCAGTAGCACTGGTGTTGGGAGGCTCCGCCCACCCACCCGGACATCATCACATCCCATTTTTTACCCTCTGCGCAGAGCCTTCTGCGCATGTGTGGAGGAGGCATGCGTGAGCGTAGCGAGCATGCACGTGCTGACATTTGCGAACCTGTAGCAAAGGTAAGTTAATACCACCCCTGCTTGTATTTAGAAAGTTACTCCTCAGACTGCAACACTTGAATGGGAGATACAGAAGAAAGACTTAAAGACACAAGGTAAATATGCCTGCTCTGTTTTTATATGCATTCTGGAAGTATATATAAACAAACAGAATGTGTATAACATTTTGAATTAAATATTTACAAAGTATATATAAAATAGAAATGATGTTTTCCATTCTCCTGTTTTCTGAATTTTGCTTGTATATGTATAGTGTATATACATATTTAGTGTATATATACACTAAAAGAAAGCCAGAAGCAAAGAAAGTAAATCCTTCTTTGTTGGAAGGGTTGTTGTCCCAGCTGGATTCCCAGCTCGGATCTTTGAAGATTTTAACACTATTAGAAAACTAATAGAGAAGTAAGAAACCTAAACTTGAAGCCTGAATACTTTATAACATTAGAAAAAAGATGTTTAATGTACAAACAAAATCCCTATCAACAATTTGCCAGTAACAAAGGGTGAATTATTTTTGTTAGACATTTGTGATGTCAACATGCCTGAATTGTTATTGATATTACATTATTATCTCCCCAGGTCCCATTGTGCTAAGAAGAAATAAGTCCGTTTCCACAATATGATCTTGAACATATACACATCATTTTCAAAGAGAGTGTCAGGAACTGCATCAAACTAGAACATTAGGAACATCTTTATTATAGATCCAGAGGAATTATGGAATCAACTTAAAGATGTTATTAAAGTTGAATGTGGAATTGCATCAAGAAAAACATCAGGAACCTCATTGATAGAGAGCCAGAGGAATTATGGAATCAATTTAAAGATGTTATTAAAAATGAATGTGGAAAAAATGACTTCAAAAATGAAGAAAGAGAAGAAAGAAAAACTGATGTCAGAAACCCCCTCCCCACAGAATTCTCAAGAAAAGAAGCCAAAGCCAAGAAAAACAAAAATTTCAGATGAGAACCTCTCAGTGCTGTTAGAAGAGATAAGAAGCACTATTACAAAAACATGTAAATATTTTAAATATGGAACAGACATGGAAAAACAAGGAAAGTCTTTCAAAAATGTCTGAACTCAAAAGGAGGGTCCAACTTCAAATCTGTATGGTAAGAGATGCCAATGGACATAGTAGATAATAATTGATTCAAAGATGGAAGGTATTAGTGCAATAATGCAGAGTAGAAATATTAATATCCAAAATACTTAAAAGATGAATTCCCTGCTTAGAAGATCTCTAGGATTAGAAGATGAAGTTATTTTTTTTATATAATAGTATTCCTTTTTTAAAAAGGAACATTAAAATTTAATAGAAATTAATAGAAAGAAAAAGAAATAGAAAAGAAAGAAATCAGAAAGAAATCTAAAGTACAAGAAAGGGAAAAACAGAGAAAGAAAGAGAAAGAAAGAAAGAAAGAAAGAAAGAAAGAAAGAAAGAAAGAAAGAAAGAAAGAAAGAAAGAAAGAAAGAAGTACCTTCCAATCTTTTTCATAGCAGTTATAAGCACAATTATAGATTTACATATTACTCATATGTACTCATATGTACATTACATATTTACAGCAGAACTCTCTTTTTTCTATAACCTATTCTGTCTAATCATCAACACCATAAATTCATTTTTATTTTTATGTTTTGTTTTACACTAAAAATCCACTAGGAGTTAACGATCAGCAATAAACATAGATATTGTCTTTTCTGTGATTAAGAAATCAACTTAGCCATCTCAGCAAGTTTCATTATCTTTACCAACCTTTCCTCCATTGTGGATAGTGGCAAATTTTCCCATTTTTGCATATAAAATAATCTTGCTGCAGTTATCTTATTCAAAAACAAAGTTCCATGACTTTTTAAAACTATTTGTCCATCTATGCCAAAAGAAAAACCTCTAGTCTCAATTATATATTAATCTTTAAAATCAATGTGTGTAATGAATCCAAAATTTTCTAGGTTTTTCACATGTCCCCTAAACATTATAAAATGATCCTTCTGCTTGTTCAACTTTCCAACATAAATTTGAAGTGCCCTTATATATTCTAAACAATTTCTCTCATGAATATAACAGTGCATCATTTTATAAAAAATATTTTCAAGATAATAACAGTGTAAATTTTAATTGTTTCAACTATATGATTTCCCCTTGTTCCATCTGAATATTACAATAAACTTCTTTTTGTTTCAAATATCAATAAAAGTACATTTTAGCAATTACATGTTCATCATTTGTACACTATTTTATTTCAAACTTAGTCTTGCAATATTTAAACGCATTAGTTGACTGTAAACATTTCTAATAACTGTAAAAAAGAAAATCATTGACAATTATATTCCTTTGCCACCAGTTCTTCTCTTGATTTTATTTTACATTTCCCTTAACAAAATCTAGTAGCTCACAATAAGTTAGCTACTTGTGTTTGGTACAAGAAAGTCAAAATTAATGGGAATTTTAAAAATCATTATGTTAGATACGTATTTTGAGAATGTGGAACAGCTACAACCTCAGGTTGTTCCTGAAAACACATTTGTGGTTTTTTTGTCCATATTTTTATAAACAAAAATAATAGGTAAACACAAATTACTAGAAGATGAAATTTGTTCAGCACTCTTGTCATTACCAAGTCAAAAGTCTACAGGAACTGATGAAATACTCACTGAAATATAATAAACAACAAGTGGGAGGAGGAGAAGAAGAGGAAGAAGAAGAGGAGGAGGAGGAAGGAGGAGGAGGGAGGAGGAGGAGGAAGAAGAAGAAAGGAGAAGGAAAAGGAGAGGAAGAGAAAGAAGAAGAAGAAGAAGAAGAAGAAGAAGAAGAAGAAGAAGAAGAAGAAGAAGAAGAAGAAGAAGAAGAAGAAGAAGAAGAAGAAGAAGAAGAAGAATTAACATAGTGTGCAATATCCTTAATTTCAAAATAACATTTAGGATCTTCCAATGTAGAATATATCAGCATATAGAAAAAGAGATGCCAGATATTTAACCTGGCTTTAGGAAAAAACCAAGGAAGATGAAACATTACTGCTGGTGCACACTGGATAATTGAAAAATCCAAAGAATGCCAAAAAAAAAAAGTGCTTCATTGATTATAAAAAAAACTTTGATTGTGTCAATGACATCAAGTGGTCAGAAAAATGAGAAACCCAGAACATCTCATTGTCTGTACAAGAAACTTATACAGGTGAGGAAGTCACAGTGCAGAAAGAACATGGTGAAACAGGCTGGCTCCAGGTTGGCAAAAAAGTCCATCAAGACTGCATCCTCTCCCCTTATTTATTCAACCTATATGCAGAATACATATTTAAAAAAGCTAGATTGGAAGAAGATAAATGCGGTTTTAAAACTGAAGGAAGAAATGTCAATAAATTCTCCTACATTGTTGATGTTCACCTGATAGATGAACTAGAAAGAAGCTGTAAGCTATAGTAATAAAATCAGGGACCACAGTAAAAAAAAAAAAGAAGAAGAAGAAGTAAAATTAAATATAGAAAAGAGCAAACTAAATGACAACAGCTGTAGAATTGACTATAAAAATGGGTGAAGTAGTGAATAGCTTCTGCCATTTCATATAGCCATTAACAGTAAAGGAACAAGCAATCAGAAAGATACCAAAGACAAGAACTTGGTAGAGCAGCCATGAATCTCTCGGAAAAGATATTAAAATGTCCTGGTATATCTATATTTAAAAAGACCAGAATTATGCAAACCATGGTATTCCCTGTGAAACTATATTGAGGTACAAAATGGACTTTGAAGGAGCAAGAAAAGAATAACATTGACTCTTTTGAACTTTGGTGTTGGAAAACACTCCTGAGAATAGTGTGGGCAGCCAAGAAAACAAACAAATGGATCATCAAATAAAACAACTCAGAGGCACAAATATCACTTGAGGCACAAATAGCCAAGCTCAAATCACTCTACTTTGGACATGTTATGTGAAGGGCTAGTTCTCTAGAGAAGGCTCTAATGTTGAGAAAGATGGAAGACAAGAAGAGGATGACTGGCAGCAAGATTGATAGGTTCAGTTACTAGTGATGAGTGCACTGTTAGAATACCTGAAGGACAGCTTAGGGACAGATCATCATGGAGGAAACCTATCTGTAAGGTTGCTAAAGTTGATAATGACTTGATGGCATGTAATTATCTATCATTATTATCACCATAATTATTATTATACCAGCTTTCCTTTCCAAAAATATCCAATTTAATGGAGCTGTAAATTTATTGCCAAGGGCCTTTTATTCAACTCTGATATACTGCAGAAGTCCTGGATGAACTTGATTGCAATGTTAGTCCTAAACCATAAACACTAAAGGACTTGTCATCTTATTTATTTAAATAAAACTGGATTGAGGTTTTTAAAACAGCTCAACCTAGCTCCAGACCTATTTATATATACGTATATAAAGTTATGGATCGGAGAAAGACCAATCACAGTTTAATAAAAGCTGACATCATCCTTGTGCTAGATACATAGTGGCAGCAGCTCTGCACTGAGTTATTTAAAACATGATGTTTAAATACAGTTTTATCCTTGCCCACATTTTCTTTAAACACAGTATGGCAAATTCAATCACATCAATGTAATAGTCATTCTAAACAATGGAAAATTTGGCCCTGTCAGCTTGCCGGCATCTTAAATTGATGAAAGCTCAGTATCTGGCATGCTCAGCTTTCCATTTTCAAGTTTTTATACATACTAGATGCATTGAGTGTCTCAGATAACACTAATAAATTACACAATGACATAACTCTGTGCACATAGGCGTTGAAAAGCCAAATGAAAAAGATGTGCCACCCAGCAGCTTAGTAATTAATGTTATGGCAGGAGGAAAAAAAATGAAGAAGAAAGAAAGGAAACCTTCACGCATACTTAGATAATACAGGATTTAATAAAGGAAATTAAGTGTTTATGTTTTTGCTATCATCAATAGAGGCTTTCAGTACCAGAAAGGGTGATAGCAGACTATAAACAATGACTTTATCCAGAGCACAGTAATTTGCACATATGACTAGTATAAACTTACTCTTTCCTAGGTAAATGTTATGCTGTTTATGCCTTCAGTATGCCTAATTTGATTTTGTCCAAAATAAATTTGCAGTGTAATATCCCATTCATCACATCTCATAGTATCTGAATAAGATTGTGGAGGGGAAGAGGAGGAGGAGGAGCGAATGGAAGGGAAAGAGAACAAAAACCAAAGAAAGTAAGCCAAAATACCCAGCATTCACAGATGATTCTGCAGAGGGAATTTTAGCAAACTTAAATTTATATAAGGAAGCTAACATCGCCTTTGGGGAGGTTTTCATTCACCAAAGTGCACAGTAAGTTGGAAACTTTTCTTTAATAAAAATTGAAAAGTTATACAAAGAACTTTCTATGGAAATGGAAGGCAGTGGAATGTAGCTGATTAGGGTTTGGTGTATTAGGGATGCTTGAATTAGAGAGAATTAAAGGAGAAAGAATGGAGACCAAATGGTATGTAAAGCTGAGTTGTGTGTAACTATTTTGCATTAAAAAAAAAAAAAAAACCTATGCAGCCTTAGAAGGCTGCCATCTGGTGTACAGGACAGAGAAGAAAGACATATCTGCATTACTTTAAAAAATTCCTTTGCAGGCATTTTTGTCCTGAACAATAGAACTAGAGAAATTCCAGAATCCTTCCATCCTCTGAGACCTTCAGGGCACTAGGGAAAATAACTTCTGCTCTCTGGTCAGAATTGTGCCTTCTCTTTCATGCTGAGATAGAGAATGCGCAATGCTGAGAGATTGAAGAGAAGGTTCAGTGCCTCCAAGAAAACATATCAATGGATTTCTAGAGGCAGCAAGGAAGTGGTAGATGCTTAGAACCTGCTCAAAAGTCTGATGATTTTAGGGCAGCATGTAGAGAGTTGTTTTAGAAGAATGCCTTTTAGAAACAGCTTTAAAACAGGTTAAGAAATGAAAAAGAAAAAAAAATGAAAAATTGCTTAAGAAAAGGGGAAGCTTTGAAACAAGGGATTAAAAGGCTGCCATTGCACTGAATGACTTGCCCATTGTAAGGTGGCTTTATAGACATAGATTAGTATGTGTAGAATGATACAGAGAATAAGTAGAAACACATTTATCCTTTCTGTTTCCTTTGAAAGATCATTAATCTATGGCGGGGTGGGAAGAGTTCTGATGATAGCAACAGAGTGGTCAGTGCCTGGAATGCTCTACCTGACTCCATTGTTACAACCTCAAACTCTCACAGCTTCAACTTTAAACTGTCTACCATGGACCTCACCCCATTCCTAAGAGGTCCATAAAGGGGGTGTGCATAAGCGCACCAGCGTGCCTACTATCCCTGTCATACCGTCTCCATTTATCTGTACTTATTTCCTTTGTTTATGTTTATACCCATACCTGCTATCTTGTACATGTTTGACAAATAAATAAATAAATAATAAAAAATAAATAAATAGATAGATGGAACTGACACATTTATAAGGTAAAGGTAAAGGTTCCCCTCGTACATATGTGCTAGTCGTTCCCAACTCTAGGGGGCGGTGCTCATCTCCGTTTCAAAGCCGAAGAGCCAGCGCTGTCCGAAGACATCTCCATGATCAAATGGCCAGCATGACTAAATGCCAAAGGCGCACAGAACACTGTTACCTTCCCACCAAAGGTGGTTCCTATTTTTCTACTTGCATTTTTTATGTGCTTTCGGACTGCTAGATTGGCAGAAGCTGGGACAAGTAACGGGAGCTCATATCATTATGCGGCACTACAGATTTGAACCGTTGAACTGCCGACCTTTCGCTTGACAAGCTCAGTATCTTAGCTACTGAGCCACCGCATCCCTTTTAACACATTTATAGCACTATAGAAAACTTGCTTGCTTAGTCATATGTGGTTTCATCCTAATCCTGCTCTCATTATTCTTCTCTAATAGACTCAATCTGGACCATTCGATATGAAAGTAAGCCAAGGACTAGCGATTCCTAACTCAGAGAGAGAAAACAGATTTTAGGGCCTTTCCTAAATCTATTTATCATCATCCAATCTAGAGTCTTAAATTCATAATGTTGTTGTGTCTGACAAAATCTGAGTTCAAGACTATGGAAAATGAACTAAAATAAACTTATCCAAAGTACTGGTAGCTCTGAAATTCAAAATGTAAGAAAACATCCATTAGTTTGCTTTCAAAAGACAAGACTAAGTTGTAGAAGTCGGGTCTTTGTAAAATACCTTTTGATTACTGCATTTTCCTATTCTATTTTAATGGACTTTCATGCCTTGGTTTGTTAGCTATAATCTTTGGCATTCCTTTCTTCTTCATTATAGTATAAATGCTATATTGACCCATGATCATTCAATAGCTGCAGTTGAATTCATGTGTGTGAGTGTTGTGTGTGTGTATGCATATAGTCTTTGCTGTATTTCTTCCCACAGACACTGAGAAATGGATATGCAGAAAATCATTATGTATTCTTCACCAACGGTCAGTTGCTTAGCTACCAGTGAAATAGAGTACTGCTAATAAACCTATGCAGGAATCCTGGCAATGTTTAAGCAGGACATTGTCCTTAGAAATAGTAGTGTATATAAATGAATTTAAAAGTCAACATCTTTTAAAAAAAGAAAAAGCTTGCACAGCATTAACTTGCTTCCACAGTAATTCAATATCTAAATCTTCTTCTTCATCATCATCATTGTTCATTAAAGAGTCTGAAATCCAACTGATCATTCATGAAATTATCTGATGATAAATTGACTTTACAAGAAAAGATGTAACTATTCTCAGAAAGATAATATGCTGCAGTTTTACTTTTTAATACAATTACTGTTCATGTGGCTAGAGTAATTTTCTGTTTGCATAGCTCTGGAACATTTCCGATTGGTTAATTGGTTTGAAGGATCTACCATTTAAGAGGTACAGTTATTATAGCAAGTCTAAGGAGGAAACAACCACCCCAGGATTAGTGGAAGTAGCATTGTCTCCAGTGAATGCTAATTGCTCAAATTGTTTCATTCAGTTCACATCTTGAGCCAAAGATCAATTTTTAAAGAGCATTTTTTTCTGTGAAATAAAGAGTGCCTAAGACACTAAAGCTCTTTCTCTTCTTAGCATCCTTCGAGGTAGGTGGTCTACTTTCTTTTATTAGGCTGCATCACAACTCTAATCTCTCTGAATCCAGTAATGACATGGTATTTTTTTCCCCTCTATAAGGGCAATTTCCTTTGCTTAGGTAAAAATATCTAGCTATTCTTCTGCTTTCAACTTTGGATAACAATATCTAGCCATTTTTCTGTTGTGCACATTGACTATTAAAGCATTTTTCCCTTTCCTTCTTAAGATCCAATGTGAAGTTCCAATTTTTTATGAAAGAAATATGTGCAGGTGTACAACCTTTCTCAGACTTCCTCAGTGGCAATGTTTATTATTTCATTAAATTGCAGAGGAGCAGTTGTGTTTTTCATTTGTGGTGCTTTTTTGTTTGTTTGTTTGTTTGTTTGCAACTCAAGGTTCGTTGTTTTTGAAGCCCTCACTTTCTTAGGATCTATATTTTAGAATGGGTATTTTTTCCATGCATGTTTATATGTCCTTCAAGATCAGACATTGAACTTCTCTTATATAGGTTATTACCTCAAAAGGCCCACCTGATAGTAGGAGGGCTTTCTCAGAACTGAAATGCAGAAACTAGTCCTAATATAACCCATATTTTACAGAGATCCCCAAGTTCAATGTAAATCTTTGATGCATTTTTAAAAAAGTCATTTATTATATATTTTCAGCATTTTAAAAATCCGTAGATCAACTGAAACGGAATACATAAAAAGTTGTACTTTGTTCTTTTTCAATAGCTTTTTTATATAGTTCCAAGGACACATTAGCCTGCTTAGTCACAGCTCTAAGCTAGGAGCTAATGCATAAGTAGATTATCTCCCATGACTTCAATATTTTGAGGAGATACTCCTTTCTGTGTAATTCTCTATAGGCAGCCACTCTTTCCCCCATCAATATAGTATTTTCAATGTGACTATTGTATATAAATTGATAGCAGGGTGACCAGATTTAAAAGAGGGCAAAGCTTTCACTCATTTAACCGTTTTGTGACCAAGGAAGCAGATCTATTTTACAAGGGAATATTCCAGAATGTGACACATATTATTTCATAGGCTGAATGAATGCAAGTCAAGCATTGATGAACTTGGGAGAAAGCATTTTACACACTTTTGTCTGATATCTGGTGGCACTTTGACCATGAGTCCACAGATAGGAAGAAGCAGGAAATGTTAGGCATCAAACTCATTATTTTTAAAGTGCTTCTTAGATAGCAGGCATCATAGGCATTGCCTATTGCTTGCTGTTTATATGTACACTGTGAGCTTATGCACCGGAAATAAATTGTGTATCCAATCACACTTAGTTAATAAAGTATTTTATTTCTATTTCTATTATTTCTATTTCTATTCTGAAAAGATCACTAAAAAGGGAATGACAAAAGGCAATGCAGAGAGATATCAGATTTTAGGGATATGATTTGTGCTGATCAATTACCATAATAACTACATTAACCATATTAATTTATTTCATCAATGTAAAGATGGGAAAAAATGTCTCATACAAGAATATTTTATGATTTTGGAAAGAAGTCGTTAACTTGAGTTATTTGTCCATGACTGTCAAACATGAATCATTAAATACAAAGTAATTAAATAAATAATTGGGTTAGAAAATGATAAAGAATAATTTGGGAGGACTAGCTATCTCTAGTCCCATCCAAAAAAAAGTATAGCTTAATTATTCTCTTACTGTATGTTTTATTTATTAGTATCCTGTCTTTATTATTTTTAAGAAATAACTCAAGGTGGCGAACATATCCAACACATATATGTGTAAGTCAAACCATCTAGTAATATAGTTAATATAAATCTTGATATAAACATGTTTCTGTTTTCATGAAAAAAATTAATCTATTTTTGTAATTTTTGGATACTACTTATGGCATTCTTCTTGCAGAAAGTTTGGGAAATAAGTATCATGTGACTATAACCTCAGGAAAAACATTTTTCAGACATGTTTTATCAAGTATTTCAAAAGCTCACACATTCCAATCACTGATCAGCTAATGACTTATTTAAATCAGAATCATACTGTAAAATGTTTGTATTTGAAACAACACCTCACAAAGAATTTTCCACAGCTATAGTTTGTCATGAAAATGATGCCTCCTGATACTTCTTTCTATAATTTAGTTATTCACTTTAAGAAAATGAGTGAAAATCATAAAATTAAACAAATTTTAAAAACAGCCCAGAAAATGAATTTCTTTGACAGAGGCATATTACTGATTCCAAAGAGCCCAAAAACTTCAACCACCAGATTCCTGATTTCTCATTTCAGTCTTTTCTTAATATAAGGTTATAAACTAAAGCTGGAAGCCAGTCTAATGCACTAATTAAAGCAGTGTTTCTCAACCTCAGCAACTTTATGAGCCAACATGCTGGCTGGGGAATTCTGGGAGTAGAAGTCCACACTTCTAAAAGTTGCTGACATTGAAAAACATTGAGTTAAAGTTTTCTACTAGGAACAGAGCAACCAAGGTTTGCAGTCCACGTTCTGTCATAAAAATCTACAGAGTGATTTTGGGCCAGTCATTCTTTCTGAGCCAATTTACCTTATGCAATCATTAAGGTAGAGAAAAATAGATCTTGTACTATGCTTAGATGAAAGAGCTTTGAAGGGCAGGCATATTTCATAACAATAATAAAGTACTGCCTTTATCCATCCTCTTTAGATAACTTTATCTGCTTTCCCTAAGAATGGGCTCTGAGGTGGCTCAAGAGTTCCATGGCCATGGAAGAGCTGAGGGCAATGAATGGGAGAATAGATATCTAGACAGAAACAGTATTGGTTGACCTTTTGGATGACTTCTAACATGAGTAGGATGTGGGTAATGTATTGACCCTTGCCCTATCTGAACTCTCAGTGGCCTTAGATACATCAATCATTTTATCATTCTGGATCTTTCAAAGGATTGGGGGTGGGTGGCATGGTATTATGCTGGTTTGTGTCCTTCCTTCAGGATCAATTCATTGGTGATAATTAAAGAGAAGAGGTCCCACCCTGGGCCCCTACTTTGTGGGGTGCCTCAGGATTTGGTACTTTATTCTCCCCTTTTTAAAAATCTATATGAGGCATTGGGTGAGCTCATATACATGTGTAAATTTGATTAATTAAAAAAAATAAATTAAATTAGATTCTACCATCTCGTATATAAAAATATAATGAGATTCATCATACATGAACTGATAGAACAGTTCTATGAGGACAGGGGAAAGACAATATGAAAGAAAAATGGTAACTTTCAAAGCCATGTCAAGCAGAAGATACAAGAGATTAAAACATGATTATATCCACTGCAAAGTCATTGTTTTTAAAGGAAAATGGGAAGGGGGGGTAAAACTCATTTCATCCAGTTCTAGCAAAATCATTATTTTGTCTTATCTTCTTGGAATCATTAGATGACAGAAAAGTTTCCCAAGATAAGCCATTTTTGTTAGATTTATTTAAAAAAAAACCCGCAATGTTCTATTTTTGTAGAATGCAAATCTGATGGAGTTCTCAATGTCAAATGTTAAAGTGCTTATTTCACTCAACATATCTCACTGTGTAGTAGCCATTGTATAGTCAGGGCTGCTTTTATGCATATTAGGGCAAGGGGTACCTTCAAATCACTGTTGATTTTGGTGACTGTCTGGCCAAGTTCCTGCAGTTTTCTTGGTAAGATTTCAGAGCTGCTTTGCCATTGTCTTCTTTCTAGGGCTGAGATAGAATGACTGCCCAAGGTCATCCAGCTGGCTTTGTGTCTAAGGTGGAACTGGAACTCATGGTCTGTTGGTTTCTAGCCTTAATCACCACACCAGATTAGTTTTCTTATGGCTAAGTTAGTGCAGCATCAAATTTCTGGACATCTGGAGATGTAACACTTGCCAGTGCTATAATTTACAAAGTACTGAAATAACTGCTTGCTTACGAATTTTGTGGAATTCAGAATTCAGTAATATTAGTGACATCTTGCTGTGGTTTATGCCTGAAAGGATTTGTGTTCTATCTATTATCAAGAAAGGACATGTGATACACCACAGGGATATTTACCAAGTATTTTATTATCCCCAGAAGCTCCAGTTTTCTTTCAAGGTATAATACCTCATTAGCAAATCTTTCCTCCACTAGTTTATCCTTTACTTTTATTAATCATACATGCACACCTCAGGTGAGATGTTCACAGTCAATTTTATAAACATATAGAATGCTGAGATAGGTTAACATAAATCTAACTAATCCAATATACATTATTTTGTAACATAGGAGATAAGAATACATATGATGTGCTTACTGTATGATTTGTTCTGTTTATCCTTTACCAGAAAACAGCTGGAAGACAGGAAGATTTTATAAGTGAGTGTCCTATAGGTAGAAAGTGAGATATAATTGTAAAAATAACAGAACAGAATAACAGAGTTAGAAGGTACCTTGGAGGTCTTCTAGTTCAATTTATTTTTTACTTTACTTTTATTAGACTTCTATACCGCCCTTCTCCCAAAGGACTCAGGGCAGTGTACAGCCATATTAAAACACATAAAATTTATAAATTTTAAAAACCATTAAAATCAAATATACAAAAAGTTGGCCCACAAATTAAAAACTAACATTAAAATTAAAAACCCATTAAAATTCATATTCATGTTAGGCTAGCCCAGCTTGTTGAAACAAGAGGGTCTTCAGGGCGCGGCAAAAGGTGCACAGGTCAGGGATCATATGCACATCTAGGGGCAGCTCATTCCAGAAGGCTGGTGCCCCCACAGAGAAGGCTCTCCCCCGGGCGTCACCAGTCAACATTGTTTGGCCGACAGCACCCTGAGGAGCCCCTCTCTGTGGGACCGTATTGGTCGGTGGGAGGCTGTCGATGGCAGAAGGCGGTCTTGTATATATCCTGGTCCTAAGCCAGTTCCAATTCCCTGTTCAGGCAGGAAACCCTATACCATTTCAGACAAATGGTTGTCCAATCTCTTCTTAAAAGCTTCCTGTATTGGAGCATTCATTACTTCTGGAGGCAAGTTGTTCCACTGATTAATTGTTCTGTCAGAAAATTTCTCCTTACTTCTAAGTTGCTTCTCTCCTTGACTAGTTTCCACCCATTGCTTCTTGTCCTGCCTTCAAGCACTTTGGCAAATAGCTTGAGACCCTCTTCTTTGTGGCAACCCCTGAGATATTGGAACATTGCTATCATGTCACCCCTTTCCATTAAACCAAACAAATCCAAATAAAATAATATATACATTGGAAAGCCCCGTCCTGCCTGCTAAATCTCTTCTGTTAAGCAATGGCCATCTTTTAGACCCTCACTTGACTTATTATGAATCAAGCCCATTCAGGATGAATGTGCTATAATACTAAAGACATAATAGATGATATTCTGCAAGTATATTGCTTAACGCATTGTAAGTATATATTGCTTAACGCATTGTAAGCCGCCCTGAGTCTCCGGAGAAGGGCGGCATATAAATCAAATTAAAAAAATAAAATAAAAAATAAATTAAAAAAAAGTATATCACAAAAACAAAGAATGTAAGGACAGGTGGGAGGTTAAGTAGCACACAATGATCATGTAGTAAGCTTATAAAATTAAGTTTGGACCAGATTGGGGAGTGAAAACTATTTAGGTTTGATCCACAGAAATATGTTTTTAACCAAAAAACTCCTTATTAGTTGCTAGATATCTTCTTATCAGAATGACTTGCAGTAGATTAAAGTACATCAAAGTTTTATGGGCCATGTAACGAGGTGCAAAATTTCTCTGATCTATATATCATATAACCTCTCCTATCTCATACAAGCATGCAGGAATTGATATATTTCCCTTGTTGCTCTTCTATATCCTAAACTTGCTGGTGCGTAGACAGTATAATAATTGCTCTGCAAGTAAGGCTATTGGTATGCTAGATTTCCCCCCCTAAAAACTAGATATATGATCAATAGTGTTGTAGAAATTTTCAGAGGGGTTCTTCACTTCAGCAACGGCTTCAGAAAACCTACCCTTCCAAAGAGTTTCATTGAAGCAATAAGATGCTACACAGCAAAGTGAAGTGGCTGCTTTGCTTTGCTTTGCTTTGCTTTGCTTTGCTTTGCTTTGCTTTGCTTTGCTTCGCTTTGCTTTGCTTCGCTTCGCTTCGCTTCGCTTCGCTTCGCTTCGCTTCGTTTGCTTTGCTTGACTCACAATAGACAGACTTCATATGCACAGCAATCCATTTCTGGCAAAGTAGATTCTTTGGGTGGCATGAAGAACATCAGCAGAGAAGCTCTGTCCCACCTCCAGCTTTATATTAATTGCATGTAGGCAATTAAATAAATATGAATCCAAAATCCATGACCTTTTGTTTCTACTCATTATTGTCATCTATTCAAAATTTGAAAAAGTCAAAGAATACCAGAAAGAAGTTGCTATGTGCTTCGTTGATTATAGAAAGATCTTTCATTGTGTCAATCACATCAAACTTTGGAAAGTGGTCAGAAAAAAATGTAAACTCCAGAATGTCTCATTACCCACATGGGAAACATATATTGTATAGAGGGCAGGAAGCCATAATGCAGATAAAACACAGTGAAACAGACTGGCTTCAGATTGGCAGGGTGTGCAAAGTTAAATACTCTTCCTTTGTTATAGAAGCTATATGAATACAGTATATATCAAGGGGAACTGAATTGGAAGAAGATAAGCAAGGAATTAAAATTTGAAGAAGAAATATCAATAACCTGCACTTTGATGATAACACTACTCTGATAACTGAAAATGCAAAAGATCTCTACCTCTATCTCTATCTCTATCAATAATTGTCAATGAGAACTGTGAAAAATGAAACTAAAATTAAATATAGAGAAAATCAAACTAGATAACAATAGATACAACAACCAGCCTTAGAATGAGCAATGGAAATAGTGAAGTAGTGGATAGCTTCTGCCTTTTAGGATCAACTATCAGCAATAAAGGAACAAGCAGACAAGAATTATGCCACAGACAAACACTTGGTAGAAGAGCCATGAAGGCCTTAGAAAAAGTATTCTTTTTTTTTCTATTGCCCTGATGTGTCTATACCAACCAACAATGTTCAAAGTGTGCAAGTAATGGTAGTCTCTGTGGTAGTAAAACTGAACTTTAAAAAGTAGGCTAAGAAAAAAAAATGATGCTTTGAATTTTGGTATTGGAGAAGATTCCTGAGAATGCATGGACAGCAAAGAAAACAAATAATCAGTGAACAAATTAACCCAGAGTTTTCATTCAAGACACAAATGATCAGGCTTACATTGCTATTAGAATTATACTATAATAGATTAAATTATATAGATGTACACTCAAAATGTACAAATTCTGAATTGTTCAGGAATTTCTTTTTTTCTGTGACATACCATAGAAGTGAAAATTGGACTTTAAAGAAGCAGGATATACGAGTATTTAACTTAACTTTTGAACTTTGATATTGGAGAATAATCCTGAGAATATCATAGAAAGCCAAGAGATGAACAAATGGAAATCAATCCAGTATTTTCACTTAAGATGCAAATGACCAGGCTTAAATTATCCTATTGTGAAGCCTCAGCTTTCTTTAGAAGACTCTTCTTCTATTTTCTTCCATATTGGGTGATGTGGAAGAAAATAGAAGAAGAGAATATATATATATAAAGAGAGAGAGAGAGAGAGAGAGAGAGAGAGAGAGAGAGAGAGAGAGAGAGAGGGAGAGAGAGAGAGAGGGGGGCAACTGCACTTTCTTGTTTTTTGTTGAAGACATTTTGCTTCTCATCCAAGAAACTTCAAAGAGCTGAAGAAGCTTCTTGGGTGAGAAGTGAAATGTCTTCTAAGAAAAACAAGAAAGTCCAGTTGTCTCTTGAAAAAGCATCTTTGGGACATGTGGTTGCTAAGAATCAACAATGAATTAATGGCACATAGTCAGTCAGTCAATCACTCAAAACTGCATTCTGGCTTTGCAGACATAAGGTTTTGGCATATGTAATACACCATTGTTTCTACTGTCTGCTATGCCAGGGATTCCATGATTCATCACCGTTCCTATCACCCATCTTCTCCCACTATGACTGTATGACTATAACTTTGTTGCTTGTATCCTTACGATTTATATTGATATTGATTGTTTCCTGATTGCTTATTTGTACTCTATGACTATCATTAAGTGTTGTACCTTATGATTTTTTGATTAATATATTTTGTCTTTTTATGTACACTGAGAGCAAAGACAAATTCCCTGTGTGTCCAATCACACTTGGCCAATAGAGAATTCTATCTATCTATCTATCTATCTATCTATCTATCTATCTATCTACCTACCTACCTACCTACCTACCTACCTATCTATCTATCTATCTATCTATCTATCTATCTATCTATCGGCAAGAGATAAAGCTGGAACTTTTGTGTTTTCAATGCTGAGGGGACCAATCATAGTCGTTGTGTCATACACTACATTTATACTGACACTGATGGGGAACATTTATAATCAACAAATATGTTTAGTCTATAATTTTAATTTGGAGGCTAACTTTGAATGACAGATGGCTGGAAAAACTGAGCAGTGGTTGCACTTTCTTCCTTCTTACCATGGATCACAGATGGGTTTCAGCAGGTTCCGACCAGTTCTGGAGAATGGGTAGCAGAAATTTAAAGTAGTTAGGAGAACCGGTAGTAAAAATTCTGACTGGCCCTGCTCCCATCTATTCTCTGCCTCCCAAGTCTCAGCTGATTGTGAGGTAATGGGGATTTTGCAGTATCCTTCCCCTGCCACACCCACCAAGCCATGCCCATGAACAGTGGTGGGTTGCCCCCGGTTCGCACTGGTTCTATAGAACCAGTAGCAAAACTGGTGGGAGGCTCTGCCCACTGACCTTGACATCATGAAAATTCTTCTACACTTGCGCAGAAGAGCACATGTGCGCGTGAGCGAAGCGAGCACACGCGCACAGCCCCATTGCAAACCAGTAGTAAAGGTAAGTAGAACCCACCCCTGCCCACCAAGCCATGCCACACCTACCAAGCCACACCCACAGAACTGATAGTAAAAAAAAATTGAAACCCACCACTGCCATGGTTGGCCATGAAAATGGGGAGGGGCATGTAAACAGGAAAGCAACAAAATCTGTTTTCTCACTCCATGATAGAAATATTGCATATTACATGCTCCTGTCATATGTCATGACTCAAGTCCCTAAAGGGGAAATAGGATTTGGGTCGTGATGTCAGTGCATTTGTGCTGTCCTTTTTGTTACTGTAGAAGTCATTGATACTCCTGTTTTTTCCTTAGCTTTGCAGACTGAAAAGTTCTGGAGAACTATACAACTTTTCAGACCTGAAAAGTTCTGAAGACTGCCCAACTTTTTGAGTATTTATGTAATTTTCCTTTGAGTAAAGATTTTGCTCAGTGTTGAAAAAGTTGTTTGCTGTTGTGAATCAACATGATTATCATTGTCTACACTTATCTAAATGCATGATTACTTCCCTGCTATCCTATCAAAGTTTTCTCAGAGTTAAAGTACAGGGATTTCTGTTATAATAACAATATTGTAAAATATGCTGCTGTGCAAATGCAAGGATCTGACCTGCTCAATTTTTTTTCCCATTTCCAAAATATCTGTTCAGTTTTATGCCTGACTAGTATGCAGAACAAATCACTTGTCCAGTTTTGTAAAGGATATACATTATCAGAGTGGAACACCTTCAGGACAAAAGACAGGTTAATTTCACTGCTCAGATGCAAAGAAGATCATTATAAAGTCTGCAGCAACCAAACTCTGTGAAATATCTACATTAGTCATTAACTTTTTGATATTAAAATTCACATAAAACTCAATTAACTCCTACATAGCTTTTAATGACTTTTTTTCAGACGAGGCTGTTGTTTACTAATATGATTTTCCATCCCGGGTATCTGTTCTTTTGTTTCCTTGTTAATAGTTGAGGGCTGATTTTCTTCAAAGAAAGTAGAACAGTGAAAATCACATTTGCTAAATGCCGTCCTTGAAATATGCTTTTGAAATGCATGCATCAAGATGTGGCCTTGTGAAAGTCAAATACGGTCATAACATAGAGAAATTGAGTAGAATTTAGCCTGTAGGCATAGGAGAAATAATAAATATAAAATAATTTATGTTTAAATGTAGTTGGAGACGGAATTTAAATGTACCAACAATTGTCCATATTCACGTTATATAGTGGGCTTTATATAATGCCTGATTAACAAGTTTTAATATGAGACAATTATTATGTCCATACCTTGTACATGGCTATAACATATTAAATTTTTACACTGAAAAAAATTTGTTTGGTATGTTGATTCACCCATAATGCTTTGATTAACTGACAGTAATGACTAGGTTTTGTCAATTGGTACATTGTTAGTATTGACTAGGAAAAATGCAAAACTCTTTTTTATATTTTTAACTCTTGCATATAATTTGTTTACATGAAACCAAGCAATTCTATGACCTAAAACAAGACATGGTAGTAACAAAGATTTAGCCTGATACAGCAGAAAACATGCTATTTGTAGCATGTTTATAAACATGCTTTTTTATAGATAGTTGTGACCTTTAACTTGATTCTGTTTCTCCAACTCCAGTTGTTCCTGCATTTAGGAATTGCTTCCAAAGGATTCTCAGGAGAGTGACCATTGAAATCACACAAAAGCTTATAATAAACTATTTTTAATTTCCTCCCATATTTATTAAGATCAGAGGAGGATTGCTCCCAGAGCTGCAACTGTTTCTCAAAGTCTTCTCTGATCACTGTTGTCAAAAACTAATCAAATAGTGCCATACTCTTCCACGAAATACAGTTATAATATACATACTAATAGGTTTATACAACTTGCAAAGGCAAAGAAACCTCTCTCACACACTTTCTCAAAAACAGGAGGGAAACCTATAAGCCCAATGATGGAACTTATAAATACCCCCAGGGGTGGGTTCCACTTACCTTTACTACCAGTTTGCAGTGGGATCGCACACTTCTACGCATGTACAGATCACCAATGACGATGTCGTGCCGGGTGGGCAGAGCCTCCCGTCAATTTTATTACTGGTTCGATAGAACCGGACAGAACCAGGAGCAACCCACCACTGCCAGTACCTACATTGGAAGAATGGATAGTAATACTGACGGAAGAGAAAGGCATGGAGAAATTAACAGCTTTGATTAAAAGAAAAGACTGGCCAATTTTACTTATACTTGGAATCCACTTTTGGGATTTGATTAGAATTATATGTGATTATGGAAGCGATTATGAAAAACTATTGCTAATTTTAGTTGGATGTATTTTTTTAGTGGGAAACCATTCTTTTTTTCCTGTGCTTTTTTCTTTTTCTATTTTGCACTTTTTTATGATTCTTCCTTCCTTTTTTTAACTTTCTTCCTTCTTGCTTGCTAACTTTTTATTCATGTTCTTAAAATTTAATAAAATAATATTTTATAAAAGAAGGGGAAAGCAGAAAACACTGGCATTGCTCCTGTCTGTGACATGGTGCCACAGACTTTGTGGTGCCAACCACTTTGTCTCTTTGCCCTACCCACTTCATCTCTTGTCTTCCTTGCCATTGCTAAGTCAACCTTTGGAATCCTAAAGATTTCTGATCCCTGACTTTAAAATCCCTGACTGTTTTTTTCCCCTGACAAAATGGCAAGAAATCTGTCTATGTTCAGGTAACAATCCTAATTAATTCCACCTTGCTAGCAAGCCCTGGTAGCTGTTCTTATTTTCACATGTCATCAGTTGACATAGATACTTTTCAGTATATGCTGAAGGACTTAAATTGTACAATACTTGGTCTGTGACTTCAGGGGCAAAAAAGCACACATTCCTCATTTATTACTACATAGTAAAGTTAGCTTTGCAAGATATTATTGCTAATAAAAGGAAAGCAGCCAGAAAAGATAGACTCAGCATTTGTAATCATTTACATAGACTACATTTAGCTTCTGCAGCCCATAAAGGCCAGACATATCAAAACGGCTATTATTTTCTATGCAGAATGAGGTTTGAAAAGGGGGCTGTTCTGTGTAACAAACTTACAAAAAAAGTGGATCATTACAAGAAAAGTGTTGCAGGTTTAATCGTTTTTCATTCACATTAAATCTACCTTTTGACCTTTGTTACTCATATTTCTTCAAAACAGATTGTTAGAGCCACACATTTTACCATTTTCAACTGGGCTAAAACTTCAGATTCAGTTGGCAGCTTCTATACTAGGATACAATTCATTGGGAAGTATTTGTACAGACAACACATTTTGCACTCTTGTACTATGCTTGAATATGAGTTGTTATTGACAACTTGCTTCCAATAAAAATCAGTGCTTCAGTATTTATTAGGCTAGCAAAAGATCAAGAAATGCAGATTTATAACCTCACATTATGAAGTACCTTTAAATATAAAGCATGCCTGAATTTCAAGTTTTACATTATTAGTCGAAAAAGAAAAAGAAAGAAAAAAATTATAATCAAGAGTATGTTTTATGATTTATGATTTTAAACAGACTTATATAAAAGGTAATGTTACATTTAGGAGAGAAAGGCATGCAAAATATGGGAAGAGATAGACAAAGGCCAGGATAAAAAAGTCAGTAAAGTATCATGAATAATAGATCAATAAAATCAGCACATTAAACAGCACAAAAATCTGACCAGTTTGGAGACCAATACTCTCGGTGGTAGTTACACTCAAAAAAGTTGAGATAATGTCAATGATGCCTGTTTTCTACATGCACTACATGCAATTACTGAATCTACATTTTGGTAAATACAGCACTGAAAGTTTGCATAATTCAGGGACATAGTAGATTGAACTGATTCCTGAGGAAAAAGTAGATATGGGCTGCCTTTGTCTTTCTTCTTCCTTCTTCTTCCTTCTTCTTCTTCCTCCTCCTCCTCCTCCTCCTTCTCCTTCTGCTCCTCCTCCTTCTTCCTCTTCTCTTTCTCCTTCTCCTCGTCCTCCTTCTCCTCCTCCTCCTCCTTCTTCTTCCTCTTCTCTTTCTCCTTCTCCTCGTCCTCCTTCTCTTTCTCCTTCTCCTCCTCCTTCCTCTTCTTCCACTTCTTCCTTTCCTTCTCCTTCTTTTCCTTCTCCTTCTCCTTGTCCTCCTTGTCCTCCTCCTCCTCCTCCTCCTCCTCCTCCTCCTCTCCTCCTGTCCTTCCTCCTCCTCCCACTCCTTCTCCTCCTCCCCCCCCCAATTTGGTGAGTTTGCTTCAGAAAAAGGCAGACAAGGAACAAAGAGTAGAACATTTATGGCACATCCTTTCTATCACCAGAGCCCTGTGTAAACAATACCATACTCTTTCCATATTCTGATCTGCAAACTGCAGCCTTTCACTGTGTCAAGAAGGTAGGAGGCAAGAGCAAAAAGCAAGCTATTTTCCAGAGGGGTGAAAGAGGTGGGAAGGAAATGCTCCATAATGGAAGGTGATATTGTGCAGTTATAGTTACTCCCCTGCTGTGTATATTACCAGGTACTATTGAGACACAGTGCTACTACAGTGTGATTTTGAATAATTAATTACTAATTTTGAATAATTTTCAGAGGGCTTTTGGAAATGAGGAGAACTTTTGAAAGGGGATGTCAGAAGAGAAAAAGAGGAATCAGCAGCCTGAGCAGCAAATACAGAAATTACAAAGAGTTGACAGTTATTTCACTGCAGTGGGTAGAAAGAGACCTGGTTCTCAGAATAATCAATCAGGCCCAGAGCTACCACGGACAGCTACCTCTCCTGGTTATATCAGGGTGAATAACTGCTACACATGAGAAGGTTACAGAGCCTGAAATCCCAGAAGAAGAACATAAATACACAAAGCCCACTAATGATCTTAGTCTCTGGGGTTTCTTGAATGAAGAAGAGAATTCATTCTGGTTATATATTTTAATGGTTTTGCATTCATATTAAATCTGTCCTTTTTTCCCTCCTTTGACACTCATATTTCATCAAAGTGCAGGGTTCCGATGAAATATGGTACAGGGGCTTGCAGCTAAATCTGGTGAAGAAATGGAAATGTTTAACCTAAAGAAGAGAAGGCTAAGAATAAACATGATACCAGTCTTACAATACTTGAAGGGCTATTAAAATATTGTTGTGCCAGGTTATCTGTTAAATTCTATATATATATAGTTTGTTTAGTTTCTTTTTCTGATTGTCTGATAAAAAGTCTTGGTCACATTGTATTGTTTATCTGTGCTTAATTGTGTTTTTGTTCTGGGTATAGAAATTGAAATTACAAATTTTAATGCAGTTTTAGCTGCCTAGAATCATGAGTAATCAACGTCCATAAGGGTAGGACAAGGACCAAGGGATGGAGTTCTTAGAAGAGAAGATCCAAATTTAAGGATTTTTCTTACAAAAAGAACTATTCATCAATAGAACATTCTGCCATCTGGATCATGGGTGCTCCATCAAGGGTCATGTTAAAATCAAGGTTAGAGAACAATTTGTCTGGAACAGTATGAGGATTCCTGTTGGGACAGGGGCTGGACCTCCAAGATCTCTTTCAATCCTATGATTCCATGAGTTGTTGATTTGATGATGTAAGTTCCCTGAAAATGTTAGCATTGGAACAACTCATTTGAAACATCACTGAAGGCATACCAACATTAAATTAAATATTATTCAAAGAATCAATTTCATTAAAAAAAAGGTAAAAATGGGAAATTGTACAGATGAAAGTGGTTGATAAGTATATCAACCCTACAAGCATTTCTATACAAGCTCTTTCCAGTAACACCAACAGTTCGACTAGCTAATGATGAATTTAATAAATGGAAAAGCTATTAGAATTCAAAATCATGAGATCTGAAGAACTTCATTTACATATCTGACAAGGCAATGTGGGTGAACCTTCACATGCTGGAATAGAAAAAGGAGCAAGGCACATATTCCTGACTGGTTTACTAAGGTTGTGTGCATATTACAAAACATACATTATCTTTTCTGGAAAGTTGTACTCAGTAGCAAATGGTAGCTTTCTTGGCTTGATAGAATTCACTGCTAAATTTAATCCATTTCTTCCACATAAAACCTTAGAAAGTATTCATGCTTTTCTGAAACAGAATGTGAGGAGTCATCTAGACAAAAGCTAAAAAGGTAAGAGAAACCATTTTAGAGAATTGGAGAAAAACAAGATGTTTCAATTTGTTTGTTAACTCTATACCACACCCTTCAAATTTAATGGAAATGCTAAAAGAGCTGATTATTAGGAGAATATCATGGCATAGAGCCCTGCTGGAGTTTTTTTGGCTAAGAGCTTCTGCTAGGCTTGCTACCCAAGAAATGTTTTTTGGGGGGTGAGGAGAAGTCTTACATCTGTTGCATGAGCTTTAAAGCACATAATACATTTATCTTTCTCTGCTGACACCATTATGGGAATGGTGGCTGGGAATGTAGGGATGATCACATAATTATTACACTGGCTACTTGCCACTTTCTAAAGCTTATGTCCTTAACCTTGAAGTAATGTACAATCACATTCAGGTACATGTATCACTGGGATAACATGTAGTTTATGTTGCTCAGTATATGTAAATCTACTGAAATACTCACCAAGCTTAACTTTAGTAAATTTGAAGGTGCTTCATGTTGATCACTTTCATTCTCAAGATGGTCTTGACGGCAGAAAAAAAATGTAAGCCAAATATCTATGTCTCTGTAGAAACCTTTGATGCAAAACTTTCCAAACACCTAAGATGGAAAGGTATACTGCATAAATGTTTGGAATCTTCATCAATCAATATTTGTTTCCTAATCCTTTTAAATCCATTATTGTGCTTTGGCCATGCAAAATACAGATCAAATAACTGTTATTTAAAACATCATATAAAGTATTATGCATATCTTATCACATATTACTCTAGTATAACACATCTATTTTATTATATACTATATCTCACATCTCATATAAAATAGATATGTATTGCAAAGTAGGCATATAAAGAGGGTTTTTTTAGCTGAATGCTTTTTGACCTTCCTCAAATTAGAACACCACGGCAGTGAAAGTATGGGCAATATGGTGCTCAATTATCTATGTAAAGGGTGTGAAGTTGGCTTCAGTAAGTGCTGAGGAGACACACAATAATTCTGCTACTATGACAGAACTGTTAAAAATGCAGCAAAAACTTCTAAGTAGAAGAGAATGCTAAATATATATTCCATGTACCGGACATTCATTAAATGTTACTCACCATTGACACTTGCCAAGATGCAACACATTTGTGTGTATTTTTCCTGCTATGTAACAACAAATATATACATTTTTCTTTTCCTATATAAATTACTCAAATCTTGGGGTTCTAATTTTATAGTAGCAAAATATCTGCCTGTCCTTATGCAGAAAGTATGCACAATGGTGACGTCAGCCATAATTGAGGACTGTGATTCAGTTATCAATGTTCTTGTTCTTGTTTATACTTGAGACAATGAAAAAGCTAGCATTCATCAGGCTACAATGAAGAAAAATAGTTTGTGTTCATGCTGCAACTTTACAATAGTTTGTTAGATCAATTCTGTAAAACCAGCAAAGTCCTTACATCTTTCCACCTCATTTTTTTTCACTGTTTGAAACAGCCTTGAGAAAGCTGTGATGGAATTGAATTGAAAGTAAAAGAAAAGCTGTCTGATATAGACCACCAGTGGGTGAATAAAAGACAAAAGGAAAAGAAATTTTAGTCAATTATGGTGATGCACCTGAATCTAAGGAGAGGCATTCTGAAAGATGAAACTTTCAAGTCCTTCATTGCTCATTGATGGCCTTTGAAACCAACTTAAAGGGGAAGGAAATCAAATATATATGAAAACTTGTTCTTGTTTGGTTCAGTTAGATGTCACAGGAAATCAGTCATACGAAGGCATAAAACTGTGATAATGCTAGTGTATATTGGGGAAATAAAACATTTCCATGGATAAATCCAGCAATGTTATCCAATATTGGATAAATATTGGTTAAATAGCATTTCCAAGATTAGGATCTGTATCAAATTATCATTAAAATTTCAACCGACTTTCCAAAATGTAGAAATAATAGGATGGCTCTTGAGGAGAATGAACTGTGGACATCAGTACTGTAGGGGGGGAAAAACAAAACTTCCAGCCTTAAGCATTATGTACATAGAAAATTGTAACTTTGTAATCTCTGAGTTGATAACACCATCAAAGACTTTGTTTTCTAAAACTCACAAAAGAAAATATTTTTAACTTTTATGTGGAATGCAAGGCAGATTATAGTTTTTTTTTTCCAGTTGCGAAATATAGAACTCTGTAACCACTCTCATGCTACTATCTCTGAAAAAAAAGAAAGAAAAGGAATAGTAATAGTCTTTCAGCTAAGAGTAGTGTTTATAATGCAAATAGGGATTTTTTTCCCCCTAGAAAACTGTTTTGTTAGATTATTAGTTTTCCATTACGTCTTTACAAGTATATATGAGAAGGTTAAAACATTGTTTCTATTATTTCTTTATTCTTTATTATCTGCTGGAATTTTTTTTTTTTTTTAATGCTCTGGGGTCTCAAGCTTCCTATAGTTTAAGACCTTCACATATCTTAATCCAGTGCTAAATCCAGGAGCATCACAGAGAGCTTTCTACAGCAACATCTTAAATTTGCCCTTTACTGTTCGGGAACCAATCGCTCTTGGATGCTCTTCTCCATAGCAATGCAACCCTGCAGAATTTCTAATGGATGGCACCACAGCAAATAACTATAATCAAAGCTGCCATAAATAAGCAATGCTGACCTAGAAGCTGGTTTCCTAACCTTGGAGTATATGATTACTTTTCCAACAAATGATGCTCTCAGTTTTGGAGCAAATGTGATTTTCAGATAAGCAAACTACCTAATACAGGAAGAGGCAGATACATTCTTTAGAATAGCATTCAGCTGCAGACACTTCAGAAACCTTTGGTGTAAATAATACACAGTAGTCCAAGTTCTAATGGGACTCAAAGGCTAATACAATACATCATATATATGATATGTCCATGAATAACAAAGCTGTCCGAGTGGTTGGAAAGTAACTTAGGAGTTACTTTCTATGTTCATGAAATCCCATGCAGTTTAACTATCTAAAATTAGTGTTTAGATATTTTGCAATGAAAATGTGCATTGGCAATTTATCCTTCTGTATATGGCATCTAAAATAATTAAGGTTTCGATATGCTGGAAGTGTGGAGAGACTGTTGGGAATTACTACCACATGTGGTAGGAATGCCCAAAGGTGCAGAAATTTTGGAATTTACTAAAGAACTGGCTGGAAGAAATTTTGCTAACAGATATAGAGGTCAAACCAGAATTTTTTTTATTGGGAATTATAGAAAGAAAATATAAGAAAGATACAAATTATTTATTATTGCATATAGTCACAATAGCCACGGCACAAATATCCTTTGCTCAAAAATGGAAAGAGAAAGATATTCCAATGGAAGAGGAAATATTACTGAAAATTTTTAACTGCGCAGAAATGGACAAACTCACTTTGGAACTCAAGGATAAAAGTGAAACTAAGTACTACAAAATCTGGGAACAATTTTATGATTGGATAGATAACAAGAGGGTAGCCAAGACAAATGTATAGTGTTAGAACAAAAATATAGATGTTATTATAGATAAATGTATGTTTAAGAGATAAATAAATATAAAGAAATAAGGGAAAAGTATTAATATATCATATTATGCATAAATAGTGAACAAAGCTTAAGAACTATATGTTTATATGAGTACTAATATTATTGTAAAGTGACAGAAGATATATGGAACTAGTGAAGTTATATCTATGTCCAATGTTTTTTTTTAATTTTGTATTATTAATAAAAAACTTTTTATAAAAAAATAAAATAAAATAAAATAAAATAATTAAGGTTTCTCCTATTCAGGTCGTCCTCGACATACAACACTTCATTCAATGACTGTACAAAGTTACAACAGCACCGAAAAAAATGAGTTACGATCGTTTTTCATGCTTACAACCATTGGAGCATCCCCATGGTCATGTGATAAAAATTCAGATGCTTGGCAATGGATTCATATTCATGATGGGTGCAGTGTCCTAGGGTCATGTAAGCATCTTTTGCTACTTTCTGACAAGCAAAGTCAAATGGGGAAGCCAGAGTCACTTAACAACCATGCCACTATTTTAACAACTGCAGTGGTTCACTAAACAATTGTGGCAAAAAAAGGTCATAAAATGGGGCAAAAGTCATTTAACAAATGTCTCACTTAGCAACAGAAATTTTGGACTTCATTGTGGTCCTAAGTCAAGGACTACCTATATATAAAGGTGTTCGTGTCTATGTGGGGAAACAGGACACAATCTGATTAGAAAAAACAATTACATAAGTTATTTTCTCCAAAAATACATTTTCCTGATTTTTGGCTGATATAATATTTAAAGACCCAGCTGTTGGGAGATGAGATCATCTGAACAGATGTAGAGGTATGGAGATCTACAGTCTCCTCCTTAATCACAGAAAATAAGTTCTGGAAATAAATGTAGAGATCATTTAGCTCTGCGGTGAAATCCACTTTTCATCCACACAGATGACCATCCAATCTCTTTTTTAAAAAAAAAACATTTTTATTGAACAGTTTTTTAAAAACAAAAAATGAATTTTTTACAATTTTCTTCTT
The DNA here is from genome assembly GCF_029215685.1 of Pituophis catenifer annectens. NCBI lineage: Eukaryota > Metazoa > Chordata > Lepidosauria > Squamata > Colubridae > Pituophis > Pituophis catenifer. The sequence goes on from NW_027256881.1 coordinate 291,079,740, forward strand.
TCCAACGTTTCCACATCAGTATTCATTTCTTATATATCCATTTTTATCCCTTTTTTCTATTTACTATCTGTGATTTATTGTTTGTTATTGTTTATTGGTTTGATTTATATGCCACCCTTCTCCAGAGACTCAGGGCGGCTTACAATGCGTTAAGCAATAGCCTTCATACTTTTTGTATATACCTGCTTAGTAGGGCTCCCACTAAGTGATGTTCTTTTTTATACAAAGTCAGCTTATTGCCCCCACAATCCGAATCCTCATTTTACCTACCTCGAAAGGATGGAAGGCTGAGTCAACCTTGAGCCTGGTGAGATTTGAACTTGCAGTAATTGCAGGCAGCTGGTGCTATTTAACAGCACTTTAGTCTGCTGCGCCACCAAGGCTTTACTATCTGTGATTACATGTGATTCTAATATTCATTTATATATATGAAAATATCAATATACTAAACTACAATCATGCATTCTGTGCCTGTTCCATTTTTACATATTTGTTACTACATTCAAATGCCTGTATCTTCCTTATTTAATCTTTCCTTGCCCTCTATACCTCCTCTAACCATTGATACCATTTATCCCATACCATGTAATATTCTGTTTCCTCCTTATCTTGTATTTCTTTTGTGAGTTTATCCATCTCTGCACACTCTAAAACTTTTCTTATCCAGTTTTCTTCTGTTGGTATATTATTATTTTTCCAATTTTGTGCATATATTATTCTCGCTGCTGTTGTGATATGTATAATTAAGTATTGTATTTTTTTTCATAATTCCCTGGAAGTATTTCTAACAAAAATGGTTCTGGTTCCATCTCTGTTTGCTGATTATCTCTTCTAAATTTATTCTTATTCTATTCCAATATTGTTTTACTTTGGGGCATGTCCACCAGATGTGGTAACATGTTCCCGAATATTGTTTACATTTCCAACAAGTTAATGGGATATTGGGGAACATTTTGGCCAGTCTCACTAGTGGAAGGTGCCACCTATTAAACATTTAATACATGTTTTCCTTGTAGGCTACAGACATTGTCAATTTATAGTTTTTATTCCATAATTTCTCCCATTTTTCCAATTCAATATTATAACCAAAGTTTTTGGCCCAGATTATCATAGTTTCTTTGATTACCTCCTCCTCCATTTTATATCTCAATAAATAATTATATATATATATATTAATCAGTTTGTCCTCTGTGCCTTTTTAAATGCCTCCAACTAAGAACAATCCACCACTTCCCAAGGGCATCTGTTTCATTTAGTTGTTCCTGTTAGGAAGTCCTGATATCCAAGTAAAATTGAATTCCTTGAATTTTGTGCATCTAATTGGATTCACATTCAATTGAGCTCCAATCGAATTACACTGTGTTTTGTGAACAATTCTGCCCCATTTTTAAAGACATCCTTTCAGATACAAGTTCTCTTCTCATAAGTTTTCACTTACAGATTCCTTAGTTTGGTTGCTGTCTTGTAGACACATTGGTTTGTCAATATATTTTAAATAATACAATTCTCAGAACAAGCAACTTATTCTTGGTGCAGTCAAGACAATTTGCTTTTCTGTTTTTTTTGCTTGCCTGCTTGTTTTTTTGTAGCTGCATCATGTCATTGGGTCATTGGGTCATCTTCTGCCCAGATCTTTTTCACTTCCCCTTCCCACCCTATACTTACAGTATGTCTTTCATTGTTCCAATCCAAATAAAGAACTTTGCCTTTATTCCACTTACAATTCTTCCTGCTGGTTTCTGCCCATCATTTCAGCTTCTCAAGATTCTTCTAAACCCTTTTATTATCTTTATATAATTTTCAGATTTGATAATCTGATAACATTTTGATAACATTTTATAACATTTTATAATCCCACAATTGGGAATGGAACTTCCTTCGCTAAATGATGCAATCATTATGTGAATTGCATCACTGTGTGGTGGTGCAATCAGGGGGGGTTCTAATTTTTTTTACTACTGGTTCTGTGGGCGTGGCTTATTTTGTGGGCATGGTTTGATGATCATGTGACAATTCTTTAGGATTTAGCAGAGGTACTGGTCTACCAGGCTTTTAACTGCTTGCAGAGCTGTACTGGTTTACCCATTTGTTCTTGGAGCGTTCCAGTCTACCCATTTGTTTTTCAAACGCACTGGTCTACCACCATACTGCCTTTTAATACTGATCAGCTGTAGGGCGGCCCTTTGAAGTGCCATGGCAAGAGTTTAAACAGTTTTTTTTCCTTCTAGCCAATCAGCTGGGACTCGGGAGGCAGCAAATAGATTGGGGGCAGGGCCAAATAAAAGGTAAGAATAACGCGGGGGGGTGGGAGGGCACAGCTCCCGAACAAAGAGAACCGGTTTGGTGATGTCATATCGTCACCGCTACCGGCTCAGCCGAACCGGGCTGAACCGGGAAGAACCGACCACTGGGTGCAATGGTTAGAAGGCAATATTGCAGGCTAATTCTGCTGACTGCCAGCAGTTTGGAAGTTTATCCTGACCGACTCAAGGTTGACTCAGCCTTTCAACCTTCTGAGGTTGGTAAAATGAGGACCCAGATTGTTGGGGGCATTATGCTGACTTTGTAAACCACTTAGAAAGAGCTGTAAAGCACTATGAAGCGGTATATAAGTCCAAGTGCTATTTTTATCTGATTTTACAACTTTTTGCTACAGTTGTTAAGTGACTCACCATGCTTGTTAAGTGAATCATGTGGTCATTAAGTGTTGTGGCTCCGTTGCCAGAGCCTGGGCTATCGACAGATACAGACTCTGAGAGTGAGGGGGAGGAGTTGGCAAGGCCTCCCTCTCCAGGACCCTCCTCTCTGGCAATGCCTCCAGAGGACACCGAAGGCCAAACGATAGGCTCAGAGCCAAGCACGTCCCCGCAGTCACAGGTGGACAGCAACGAGGAAGATAAGTGCTGGCTGGATCCTCGACAGAGGCGCAGGGAGAAGCGTGCACAGCAGAGGGGAAGGCATGTCAGAGATTAGCTGAGTCACTGGACCACACCCCACAGGGTATAAATGTGGGTGTGGTGGCCGGTTCAGTTTGTGACAAGCAAAAACTGGAAATACTCCATGATCTCTGCGTTACTGGACTTTGCTTTATAGGACTGCATTTGGACTAATCCTTGTATTATTGACACTCTGCCTGTTTTATCGGAATGCTGCAGTCTAATCTTTGTTTTGTGTGAGTAAAGTCTGAATTGGCAGCTAGCCACTGGGTTGCTGCCAGTTTTATCATCAAAGAGTTTTGTTGTGTGGCTTATTAACTCCGGGCCGTCTGTGGGGGTGTGTGCATGGTATGGGGACAGAACATTAAGTGAATCCAGGTTCCTCCATTGACTTTGCTTGTCAGAAAGTTGTAAATGACAACTGAGTGACCCTGGGAATATTGCAACTGGTATATAAGTATATACCAAGCATCCAAATTTTGATCATGTGACAGTGGGGATGCTGCAACAATCATAAGTGCAAGAACTGGTCATAAGTTTCTTTTTTCAGTGTCACTGTAACTTTGAATAGTTGTTAAATGAATGATGGTAAATCAAGAACTATCTGTAGTCATAAACTAACTGCTTAATAACTGCTGCTGTTTGGTCCAGCATCATGTCAACCTGACCAACTAGAGTTACCCTGGCCTTCTTTCTACTCCTTTCCCTTCCCCAGTCCTCCAGCACCAAATTTCTCTATTTCGGCAAATAATAATAATAAAAATAATAAAAAGGGGCATTGAAATAACATCTACAAGCTTCCTCAATAATCTCAGATGTAATTGGTCTAGTGCTGGGAACTGGAAAATGTAAGTCCCGGAAAATTCATTCATAGTAATAGATACTCCTACCCATTTATTTACCACAAGTTCCATTTGAAGATAGTGCGCCTTTGGGGGGAATCAAAAGCACAGGCATATCCTTTCCCTGTCACATGTTCTTGTCATACTGCCTTCTCCTAGTGGTGGAGTCAGACCTTCCTTTCTCTTTTTTTTCTCTTCACACTTAAAAAAATAAAAACCTTTTTGAAATACAGAATGTCATGTTTTGCAGAAATCTTAAATAAATTGCCTCAGCTGTCTTCAGTTAGGAAGAAAATAAAGTGGGTTTTTTGTTTCTGCCATATTTCACTCTACATTATTCCATAGCATTACCACATACTTCTAAAATGTGTGGTAACTGATTGAGGCAAATCCAGATAATATGACAGATGAATATATTTTTATGAAGAATTGTTTTGGACCATTTGGGGTATTCTGGTTTCTTCCTCAGTGTTCAATCCGGCCTTAATAAAAGTTCAAAATATAATTTGAAATCGGTTATTTTTCAAAGCTCACGCAGCTGTAATTTGAAGTGTGGCCTCAGGGGTGAAATGCCATTAAATAACTTACTGATCCATGAAGACAATTTCAAAAATTTACAGTAGGTAAAGTAATGTGAGATTGTTTCTATATTTGCATGTTTAATTTGTCTGTGCTGAAAGGCATTATTGCAGATCATCTTGATAGAAGGCTGTGCTTGGCAATAAACTAGTTGAATTTTCAACATTATTTTCTGTTGATTGCTGAACAAAAAGACCCAAGAATCTCTCCACCAGTAATCAGTGTCCAGATCAGCATAGATTAATTCCAAAGTTAACATCACACCAACAATCAAGTAAACAATACCCCAATCAAGTCACTGCCAAAGACGCCAACAGCAAACAGCCCAATGAAAGAATATCTAAGTCAACCCCCACCAGGGGTGGGATTCAGCCAATTTGGACCGGTTTGGGTGAACCGAATGTTAATTTTAATCTGGTTCACAGACCGGTAGTTGCAAGGACTGACTGACCCTGCCCACCCCACCCCACTCCTTCCATGAGTCTCCACGCAGCCTGTTCTGGATGCCAGGTAAGTGCAGGGCCTGTGCGGAGGCTCTGGGAGAGCGAAAAATTGGCCTACCGGAAGTACCAGAAGTCCAGAAATGGGACGGTTTCCTGCATCTGGAGGGCCTCCGGAGCCCGGGGGAGGCCATTTTCACATTCCTGGAATCTTGAGGAAAGCCTCCAGAGCCTGGGGAGGGCGAAAAATGGGCCTACCAGAAGTACCGAAAGTTCAGAAATGGGCCTGTTTCCAGCCTCCAGTGGGCCTCCGGAGCCCAGGGGAGGCTGTTTTTGCCATCCAGGAGGCTTGAGGAAAGCCTCTGAAGCCTGGGGAGGGTGAAAACGCCCGCCCCCGCTGTGGTGCAGGAAGCTGACTAGGCCATGCCCTCATGGCCATGCTCACCCAGCAACCAGGCAGAGAACCAGTTGCAAAAAATTTTCAATCCCACCCCTTGACCCCCACCAATACTGACAGGCAAGCCCCTATAATATAAACTGACTCAAACAGCACTCCTTACTAGCACTGATGATGTGCCCTAGTTTGGGTAATGAAACGTCTGCAAGAAAACAAGCAAGCTCAGAGAGCACCAAAAACCCGGAATAGTTTAGTAGTTTTAAATAAAGGGGACAAGTCTTTATGTGGGCATGGCTTGGGGGGGGAGGGTAATGTGACTGAGTGGGCGTGGCCAACTTTTTTTTTTTTTTTTTTACTTTTAAAAGCATTTTTACTACAACCTTAAGAGGTTGCAGAAAAAAATGCTTTTAGAAGCCTCTGACGATCAGGCAACTCAGCTGGGATCGCTAGAGGCTTTTAAAGGAATTTTTTTTCTACAACCTCTTCAGCTGAAAAAAATGCTTTTAAAAGCCTCTGAGGATCTCAGCTGAGCCACGCAATCATCAGAGGCTTTTTTTTTTTTTTTTACTTTTAAAAGCATTTTTTCAGCCGAAGAGGTTGTAGAAAAAAATGCTTTTAAAAGTAAAAAAAAAAAAACCAGCCTCTGATGATTGCACGGCTCAGCTGGGCATGGGTGGGGGGGCAGGGATTTTTGCTACCGGTTCTCCGAACCACCCACAGCCATCTCTACCGGATCAAGAGATCTGGTCCGAACCGGGAGCACTTCACCCCTGGGACAAGTCCTGACATAGGTAGTTAGCTGGCTAAAAGACAGGAAATAGAGGGTAGGAATAAACACATGGTTTTTTTTTAGAAATAGGAAGCAAGGGTTGTCTCTGAGACTCATCAGTTTTTCTTTGTTTTTCTGGTGTGTGTCTGTGTGCACAGCCTGAAATACAGGTAGTCCTTGACTTAGGACCACAATTGAGCCCAGAATTTATGTTGCTAAGTGAGAAATTTGTTAAGTGAGTTTTGCTGCATTTTATGACTTTTCTTGCCACATTTGTTAAGTGAATCACTGTAGTTGTTAAATTAGTAACACAAGCGTTAAGTGAATCTGGCTTTCCCATTGACCTTGCTTGTCAGAAGGTTGGAAAAGATGATCACATGACCCTGGGACATTGCAACCGTCATAAATGTGAACCAGTTGTTAAACATCCAAAAGTAAATCGGATGAGGACCCAGTCTCTGGGGACAATAAGCTGACTTTGTATAAAATATACAAAAGTATGAAGGCTATTGCTTAACGCACTGTAAGCTGCCCTGAGTCTCCGGAGAAGGGCAGCATATAAATCAAATTTAAAAAAAAAAAATCACATGATTATGGAGATACTATAAGTGTAAAAAAGTGCCCTTGTAACTTGGAACAGTCACTAAATGAACTGTTGCAAGTACAAGCAATTGCTGCAGTACTTTTATAGAAGTGTGCAGAACAGAAAACAAGGAAAATAGCATTTCAAAAAAGTTTGATTGATAGTTTGTCATTAGAAAAATAATTGGAATTTAAGTAATAAGACTTTAGATTTTGTATTCAGTATATCTATTTTAGTTATACCTTTAGTGTTTAGGCCAGTTTTTGTTGATATTCCAATTCAAATACATAGTTTTAATATCTCATTTTTCAGGAATCCATCTGCAATGATATCCAATTGCTGTATATTTTTTTGGGAGGGAGAAGGGGGGTGGCAATGCTACAAACCTAGACTTGCATTGACTCCCCAAATTCTTTTAACCATCATTGTCTTTAGCCTTAACATTGCTTCACAAAGTAAATCACAATGTATCAAATCCAAATTTTGTAACTATTTACCACTGGTTTTCTTGTTCTTTTCCCCCCTCTAATGTATATGAAAAATCTAAATGCCTGGTAGATATGGAAATCCATGATTTCTAATAAATGCCTGTATGATTGGATCATTGAATTAGCAATGTAGCTATTGCCATTTCTCCATAAGCCTGTAATTTCCTCGAGGTGTCAAAGTCATTTGTAATGTCTGCAAAGCATCAGTGTTAATAAACAATGGTTCCCAGATCATGCTGGAGGTCTGGAGGGAGGGGTGCTACTAAATAATACAAATAGCAGTACCACCTGCAGCGATTGAATGCAGTGACAACTTTTAGCTATTATTTAGGGAAGATATATTCAGCTCCTTTTTCCCTTTCATGCACACAACTTCAATTCCTTCTCTTTATTAGATAAGCCACTTCATAAGATATTTAAAAGAATTCTTCAACAATACCATGTTAACAGAATAGTTTGCCAGCTGACAAATCAGAAGCATCCTTTCAGAATGTTGCTTTGTATGACTCTATATACCAAAGGCTTTGTTTTTTAAGATGAATTGTCCTGGTAAACTTTGAGAGTTGAACAGCCTAATTATTAACATGAAAGGAAACTTTCATTGAAAAGAGGAAGCTGTTGGGCTAGCAATATATGTATCCCTGAAAGAAAGAAAGGAAAAAAAAAAAAAAAAGAATGTGAGGAAAAAGCCCTGACTGTATTCCTGAGTACAAATCTTTTACATGCATCATCTAGCAGCCACTCCTCTTCGTTCTCATCTGTCATCAATTTGTCAGCGTTCAACCCGTCACCTGCTTATCCAGCTGTGCCTTCAAAATTTCAAAGAATGGGTCCCAAGTTCTTTCAAACTCTGCCAACCTACTCTCTGGTGAAAAGGCCAATTTACTCAGTTCTGAATAGCTGCACATTCTTCACACAACTGAATCCCTGCAGAGATGCTCTGACAGAGATAGCCAGAAAATACAAAAGAAGCGTTTTGCCATTCCTGTTCTTCATAGAGTGAAGGGCATTGACAATTGGACTTTGTTTAAGATTTCAGCCATTTTTTTTTTTTATGCACAATACTGAATGTGTGCATAGTTGCAATTTTTTAAAGAAAATAAATCAGGGTCACTATTATTTTGTCCTCAGTGTTGGGAAAAAGTTGTTTTACTTCTTCTGTCTGTTTTTTTTTTCCCTTTCTTTTTTTAACATCGTATCAACAAAATGTAACTTGTTTTCCAATGGAACAAATCAAAAATATCCTTTGCAAAACCCTATGTTTTAATAATATATTTTTTAAGGTGGCTCAAATGTCTTTATTCTTTTTCTGCAATTGATTATTGGGGGAAGATTGGTGTATCAAAACATTGTTTCTAATTAAACAAAATCATAAAAGAACAATGTCCATTAGAATTTTAAATTTTGCTTCAGGTGCAGGGTTATGAATCATTGCCTGCACATCCCAATGACATTATGAATTATACCAGGGGTATAAAACTCAAGGCCTGTGGGCCAGATCTGGCCTGTGTTGTGGTTGGATCTGGCCCACAGGGCTGTCCTGGTCTACCCAATGCGAAGAAGAAAGATTGGGCCAGCATAGTTTCGGACTGGTCTACCCAATGCAAAGAGGAAACATGTCAGCAGTTTGGTGAATGGCAAACTGCCGGTGGCCCACACCCACCCAGTCAGCCACACCCACCCAGTCAGCCATGCCCACCCAGCCCCCCGAGGTCAACCACAGCCCTGATGCAGCCCTCAATGAAATTGAGTTTGACACCCCTGATTATACTATCACAAGAATATGCTCCCAGAAAGATAATCCATAATGAACTAGTTACATACAATGAATATGACAAAATGTAATTCAGGGAAGAGGGAAATGGTTACACATGCCATCATGATATTGGAACATGAGTTTCCTAAGTCAGAAGGTATCCAGTGAGAAGGAAATTACAGGGATTTATGATGTGACTGGATTAAGACTGAAAGGTAGTCTAGTTGCCTTTGCCTGTAGAAGCGAAAGGAAAGTTTGATGCTACAAAAACATGCATACCAATCTTATATGGAATGACAGAATCATGACCAAGACAAATTTGATGTTGCTAGAGCAGGAATGTTAATTTTGAACAGCAGCATTCAGGGAAACCAGTAAATTAAAATGGACTGGGATCAGGGGTGAAATAAAAAAAAATTCCCTACCAGTTCTGTGGGCATGGCTTGGTGGGCATGGCAGGGGAAGGATATTGCAAAATCTCCATTCCCACCCCACTCTGCGGCCAGCCAGATGTGGTATTTGCATGTTCTCCGAACTACTCAAAATTTCCACTACCAGTTCTCCAGAACTTGTTAGAACCTGCTGGATTTCACCCCTGACTGGGATGATCATTCCTCATTAAAAGAGCATTACATTTTTTTCAGGGTAGATAAGAAATGGGTAAAACATTGTAATTAAAAGGTGTAAGTTAATGCTTGAATACAACACAAGATATAATGGAGTGATCTTAAGACCAGCCACACAAGAATAGTCCAAATCTTTGCCCCAACCATAGATACAGAGAAAGGAAAAAAATCTGTAGCAACTTGTATGACACCACAGCAACAGAAGACCTCATACTGACCATATGAGGTTAAAATGGTAAATCTGACAGAAAAGTAGTGTTTGGTATAATAGCAAAAAGTGATCTAAGTGTATGAATTAAAACAGGAAGCAGCCTAATAGAGTTCTGCCAAGAAAATAGCTTTTTTCAATAACCTTAAAGATAACACGTACGTGGATCTCACCAAATTTGAATTTTGCAAGCAAAGGGGGAAAAAAAAGAAAAAAGGAAAAGCTTTAGTCACTCTAGAAAAACAAAACCTAGTATTGACTACAATTCAGATCATGAACCCCTTGCCAAATTACCATTTAAACTGAGAAAAAACAAATAATCAAATCTAGACGATGCAACCTCAGCAATAATTCCATGTGATTATGCAGTGAGGATAAAGAAGTGGTTTAATGGATTGGTTTGATGAATAGACTGTCTGAAGAACTCTGATCTGAAATTCATGACATGATTAAAGACAAAGCAAACAGAAATATTTTGATACACATCAAGCAAAAGGCAAAATGGTTTTCTGCTAAAATGTTGAATATACCAGAAGAAAAACAGAAAGCAACAGACTGAGAAAATAGACAGAACTGAATACCAAATTCCAAAGAACAAAAAGAGACAAGGAGGATGTCTTTTTGTTTTTGTTTTAAATTACAACTGAATGGGAAGTTTACAAGATTTATTTCATGACATTACAGAAATCAAGGGAATTTTTTACAGTTAAAATGGGCACAAGAGTATAGACCAGGAGTATCAAACTCGATTTCATTGAGGGCCATATTAGGGTTGTATTTGACCTTGGGGGGAAGGAGGCATGGTCAGGGTAGGCGTGGCCAGCTCAACGTCATTCCTGTCAGGGGCATCTGTGGTGGCCCGAGCACTCTGCAAGTGAAAACAGGCTCCCAAGCTCGGCAGAATCACTGCGGTCCTGTCCTTCGCTGTTTCCAGGGTGGCCTCATGGGCCAGATCTAAGTACCCCGCAGGCTGAATCCAGACCCCAGACCTAGAGTTTGACACCCCCGATATAGACAAAGAAGCACTATGTGCTTTTATCTTCTTCGATAAAAGCACATAGTACAAATATACAGAAAAACTATACAATAGGCAGTCCAGAATTAGTGATACATGCAAAAGGCTTTACTGCTGAACTACAGCATTCTGGAACATGAAATTAAAGAGTCTTTGAAAATATTGATAACAAAGAAACTGCAAAAGTTGATGGAATGTCAGCTGAACTGATACTTAAAATATGGTGCAATTGAGCTACTACACTAGAATCTCTGGATGATGGACAGTATATAGATTTAATTATTATATATGTAGCATCATGAAATCACAGCCTTTTCTTTAGAGGCTATTGGCCTTCATTCACGTCAAATTCTTATCAAGATCCTAATACATTGTAATGTATTGGCATGTTATATTTGTATCTAAAGAGTATGACTTTTTGTAACTGACGGATGGAAATTCTCTCAATGAAACTACTTTCTAGATGCTATTAAAGGCTTTTTGTACAGTACATGGTATGCCAATAACTAGAAGGACCACCACTACATGTTTATGTCATAATCTTTCAACTTTGATTTTCAGATACTTTGTGATTTTCTCCAATTGTTTGCCTTCATTTCTGGTATTCCGTAATATCACACATCAATTAACCACATGTTCTTCTTTTCAATCACAATTAAATCTGGTATATTATGAGCCAGGACTTTTTTTTAAAAAAAACTTTGTATCAGAAATTGTGCAATCATTTGCTTGCAGATATGGATAACCCAACAGTGGGTGAGGACACTGTATTTCATTAGCTAAAAAGGCTATAGTTGGGCTTGTCCAAACGAATGTACTTATCTACAGGTTAGTAAAGTATGCTCAAGATTTTAACATCCAGACATCAACAAAACCGGTGGCACAGTGGTTAGAGTGCAGCACTGCAGGCTACGTCTGCTGATCACCGGCTGCCAGCAGTTTGGCAGATCGAATCTCACCAGGCTCAAGGTTGACTCAGCCTTCCATCCTTCTGAAGTGGGTAAAATGAGGACCCAGATTGTTGGGGAAAATATGCTGACTCTGTAAACTGCTTAGAGAGGGCTGTAAAGCTCTATGAAGTGGTATATAAGTCTAAGTGCTATTGCTATTGCTAAAACATAGAACAAGAACTGTCAGCTGAAGCTGGATTCAGAAGAAACAGAGGCATCTGATAACACTATCTCACATCTGATAAATAATGAAAGATGGTAGGAAGTGCCAAAAAGATTACGGTTTTGCTCTTGCTCTTTTTTATTATATGAAGTCATTTGATATACAAACGATAGTAAATTGTGATTGGCCATCAAAATATGAGTCCATTAGGCCATGTCATCTTCCTATTAAAGATTTTACTGTATACGAAGGCCTGGAAGTAACTTAGAACAAAATGTGAAATAACCAGTTAATTCAATATTAAGAAAGGAAAGCACTAAGGCTGCATACATAACAAAATAAATCAAAAGAAATGCTGGACTTGAAGAAATAGAAATGGAAATTAAAATTTCTGGGAGAAACATCAACAGTCTCAGACGTGCTATTAGTGCCACTTTGATGGTTAGAAATGAGGAAGACTTAAAGGATTTATTGTCCAGGATGAAGGAAAAGAATGTAAGCAACTACTAAGAAATAATAGATAGAAGATGATAGATAGATAGATAGATAGATAGATAGATAGATAGATAGATAGATAGATAGATAACCAACCTAAGATTTTATATCAGGCAATGCCAACTGACTGCAAATAGGCAGAGAAAAAGTTGAAATGGTTTCAGATTTTATCTCCCTAGACTTGTAAACTCACAGGAAATTATACCAATGAAATAAAAGCACATCTGCTATTGAGGAGAAACTCTGTCACAGATCTACACAAAATATCATAGCACACAGACATCACACTGACAACAAAGGCACATAGGTCATGAGACTGCCAATTACACTATAGTATATAACTCTGAGAGCAAGACCATCAAACAAAAATAAATAAATCTGGATGCTTTTGAATTGTAGTGTTGGAAAAAATTACTTCAAGAACAAATAATTCTATATTACATGAAATAAAACCAGACTGCCCCACATTTTAAGATTAGGTATTTGGAATAAATAATGCAAAACCAAAAGGAATGGAGAAGATTCTGGTGCTTAGCAAAATAAAGTGAAAATTAAAAGACTGACTATCACCAATAACACAAACAGTAGAGTATAAGAACTCAAAGAAGCAGTTACTAACAGATTCCCACTTTATCACAAAGAATCACAAAGAGTGTCACAAGCAGTTGAACTGCTGGACAGCAGTAGTTCAACTGTCTAATCACACATCATTGAAAATGGCATAAAAATTGATAAAAGTATTAATAAATGTAAAAGAGAAAATACAAACCACAAAAGGAGGACAAAAATGGGCACCTCAGCAATGGAGCCATCTTAATAGGTCCCTGGTCACCTGGGAGCCCTAGGCCTAACAACATAGCCAAGACTTGGGGTTTTTTTCCAGAATAAGAAAAGTGATGAAGCTAGTTTAATTTCTGGAAGAAGAATATTCCATAAGGTGGACCCTATGGCAGGTAAGGCACATCTCCTGGGACCCATCAGATGATTCCTGGTTGATAGTACCTGAAACATGACTACTGTGCTAGATCTAGTGAGGTTAACTGATGTAATCAGAGAGAGGTGATTCCTCAGATAATACAGTCCCATGCAATGAAGTACTTTTAAGTTTAAAATCAACACCTTGAATTGGTCCCTTATCCAGAGACCAGTATAAGGCATTTAATGCATCACTTAAATCACCAGGGTTAGAGAGATAAACATTCACCCAGATATGTAGATATTTAAAAAGATATGAGAAAGCACCAAACCTTGTGGCACCCCACATAGTAGAGTTGAGGGTGGGACCACTCCTCCTTAGTCATCACCAATGAGTTTCAATCTGGAAAGAAGGATTGGTCAGCATAATACTATGTCATCCACCCCAGTCTTTTGATCCAATCCAGAAAGATACTATGGTTGATGGTATTTAAAGTTGCCAAGAAGTCAAAGGAAAGGAGGGATGTACTATCCTCATCCCACCCACTGGGGTGAAATCCTCTGAAGTCTGCTGCTGGTTCTGTGAGTCTCATACTGAGTGTGTGCTTCACAAGTATGTGCGCCTGAGGCACGCCCATGCAGCGCTAAAAGAGGAACATTTTAAAGCCTTCCAAGTCTGCAAAGGTAAGTAGAACAGCATGGGGGGAGAATCCGCTGTGCCACGTGATTTAGATTAGCTAGAAAGCAGGAAATCCAACGATTCTAGCTAATATAAATCACACGTCACAGCTGATCATTGCCCAGCTGATCATTGGATATACTAGTTCACCTGAACCGGTAGCATTTTTTACTACCGTTTCACCTGAACCGGTCTGAACCGGTAGCATTTCACCCATGCCACCCATGCAAGAAGCCATCCAAAATCATGAGCAACCCTGGTTTTTTTCCCCCTATTTGTAGTTCTTAATCATGAAAGGGATCTAGATAATCCACTTCCTCCAAGGCTTTTTGAAGCTATTGCATGACTATTTTCAACCACCATCTTTTTTTAAAAAAATTAGATATTGGATGAAACTTATCCAGTACAGTCAAGGTCATGGTTTCTTGAGAAGAGGGCAAACCACAACCCTTTAAGAGGTAGAGAACAACCGTATCATTCGGAAAAAGAAATAAAACCACAAAAACTTTCTCACCTGATACTTTCCAGGCTGCTTTAAGAAGCCAGCACTGTGAAGAATTTAAAGAGTAGGTAGCAGAGTTCATTATCCTAAGGACCTTGTCTACTTCTCAGGTCCAATAGGTTTGAATAATTCAAACAGGCAAGCCTGTTCCCCAGACATTTCCTCTGGACCTGTCATAAGGCCAGTATCTAACCGGGAATGACTCTAAATAACTTATCAGACAGATGTTGCACAAATTCCTCTTCACACCCCTATAAGAGTTTTTCTACAGCCCCCTTAAGAAATGTTTGTGTCACCAGAAACAGGGCTGCAAGGCAGCATTCTGCAGACACAATAAAAACAGAAGTATCAAGATTTTGTCACCCTTACTGCCACAATGTAGATCTTAAAAGTGAGTCTTTTTCATGTTGTCCCATGATGAGTGACATTCTAGACATCTCTACTCCCATTTCATTTCCTGCAACTCTTCCACAAACCATGGGGAATGCCAGGATTCCTGAGAATGGAGAGGTTGCTGGGGTATGATCTGATCCAAGGCCTCTGCCACCTCTTATTGCAAGCAACAATCAAGGTTTCAGATGGATATAGCAGAATAATATGGATAGCCCCCAGCTCCCTTTGAAACTGCTCAGAGTCCATCAATTGCTAGGGGTAGACCAATCTAATAGCAATAGCACTTAGACTTATATACCACTTCACAGTGCTTTACAGCCCTCTCTAAGCAGTTTACAGAGTCAGCATATTGCCACCCAACAATTTGGGTCCTAATGGTTCCCATATCCTTGTGGTGGATTGTGGCATTATAGAATCCCCAGCAAATTAGGGTGTGATTCAGTCACGACCAAGGGAACTGCATAAGCTCTCCCATTTTTAGATCACATTGCCATTGCTTCAACAGGAACACCAAATTTGTAATGTGGCCATTGTCACGAGTTAAGTTCTGGATGACCTGGGACAGCCTTTTGGCCATCATGAAAACCATGAACTCCAGAGCTATCTCAGACTCCATTCCCAAAGAAAGCAAATTAAAGTCCCCCAAAACTATAAGTCTTGGAACTCCACTGCCAATCTTGAAATGGAGTAGAGCTCAGACAGGGAAGTTACTATGTGGCAGGCTGGTTGGTACAATACAACAACCCAACTGATCCCTAGACCCCATCCTTATGAACAGGGTGTTACAACCGGAGTCCTGTGGGGCAGGGTTCTGGAAAGCACAGGAGATATACTTTTATATCTCTTGAAATGTGTAAAACATTAGTTGTTAGAATTAACTATTGATTAAAGTGAATCAGGCAGCAGTAATTATTACACAGTGTGATGCATTTTGTTAGATAGCAATTCCAAATACTGAATTCAGAAATATGATCCTGGTCATATTAGCCTAATAATGCTTCTCAGTTGATGTGCAACTATTGTTTTTAAATGCATATTTTTCTTAGAAAAGTCAAACTTTATGTAACCTCTGCATTTTTCCTATCAGTTAATGTTATTTCTGTTGTTATAAAGGATATTACAGCTTTCATATGGGAACTTAGAACAACAAGGTCACAGATGGAGGGAAGTGGTTTAATGGCTGCTCAATAGCTTAGAAATTACCTTCCCCACAGCCTCTACAAATACTGAAGCTAATGGAACTACAGATCTTCATACAAATGGAATTACTGTGTAATTGCACACACTGTCAAATGAAGAAACATAACGTGGAAATGGCATGATTATTCATACCACAATCACCAATAGAACAATCACCTCATTTTAGCCTCTGAACATAGCGTTCCAATGAAAGGGAATGGATTTGGAGGGCCATCTATATTAACTGGGAATAAGCATTGTTTTAGAAACTTTGGAAACATAATAAAATAACTATTGGTATTTATGTGCCTGTGCATTCATGCATCCCGAGACTGTAATTTAAAGAAAAGGGGGGGGGGGAAAGAAGATTGCTGCAATGAGTTTATCCAGACTCTTGAAGTTCAGTACATGCCAATGTCAACTGAGAATCTGAAGTTGGACTTCATTTTCCCAACTCTGGTCAATCTCTTGAATAGTCACTTTGGGGGAAGCAGATGAGCTACAAGTTACTGGCTTTCAGCACTAGTTTCAACATCAGTCATTGCAATTGGCATGACTGTACAATTGTATTGTAATACATACTTCACACAGATCAGGACTGTTTCTGTAAAGCAGGGTGTCAAACTTGCGTCATCCCAGCATTGTCATGTGACGTATTGCAACTTTACCCCCCTTTGCTAAACTAGGTGTGGGCGTGGCCAGTGCATGACCCATCCGGCCAGTGGGCCACAAGTTTCACAACCCTACTGTAAAAAAATGATGATATAATCCAGTTCAAGGCTAAAGATGGGTAATTTCAGATAAGCATTTAGAGCTGAAAAATAGGCAAAACAACAACCAACCTCTCATAATCGCCAGGATGTATCTACCTATGATTTTATTATTTCCTCACATGATTCATGGCTTTCCTTAGCCTTAGGTGTAGGGTCTTCTTGTGTATTACTATTTCTACAAGCATCTTGTACAAGATATATCCCCAAATATCCCATGTACATCTCTGATTGTGGGTGGAGTGCCCTCTTAGTGCCCCTGATCTGCTCTGAATCTTCCTGACAGACAATAACTAACAGTTCATAACATAAGGCAACATTCATTTTGTTTTTCCCTGTTCCATGGGTTGCTTAAGCTTCTGAAATACAATTGCTGCACTGCAGCGCACATTAATTTACAACTAAGTGTCACTAGATGCATTGCACTTCATCTGGATGGTGCAGTGAAACATCAGTTCAAATGGGAAGGAAAAAAGGCTGCAGCAATCCTTCTCATTATCTTTTAGCACCCAATTGTGCTTAGACATTGCCGAGTATCTTGTGGTACTTCCCCCTTCTTCTAAATGTATACAGAGAGAGACACATGAACATGGCTGCAACATGTATAATAACAACTTAACATTTTCACTGGCCAGCAAGGGGGAAAAAAAATGATGGATCAATTACTCAGTAGCCCTGGTTGGTGCTTTGTTGTTATCTGTCAACAGAGTGCTGCATTGCAGGCTAATGACTGTGGTTTGGGGAAGCGTTGCTCATGTTAATGTTCAAAAGCTCAGTCATTAGCAAGAGCTCTTGGAAACTAAGAGGAAAAAAGCCATTAATTGACCCCAAGAGGGTGTTAAAGTGTAAAAATATTATCTTTGGGCTTGAGCATTGATACATTTCTACTAGAGCCTGAAATCTGTCAACAAAGCTATTAACGGTATCATCAGGAACAGTCTTTTTTATTCAGCATCTTCCACAGAGACCAGAGACCAGTCTTAAAGTAACAGAAATAAATGCCTCAGCTTCCCCTGGGGTGGATGGAGGGACTGGGGCCTTCTGCTTTTAATTCATAGCCGCTGCCTTGGGCCTAATTGCTGCTATTTTTGAAAGGAAAAAAAAAGGATACTTTCTTCCTGCAACTTGAATTCCCAGATAAAGAGAAGCGTAGGAAAGAAAGGAAAAGCCTATAAAATGCCACAAATTGTTCACTGCTGCGTTCTCAGTAAAGATAAGTCATACATGAAAGTTCCCCTAAAAGCTTCCTAATACTGCATGAATGAAGTACCACTAGTATCTTTTCCAGTTATTTTCCCTTTATTGCTTGACCATCTGAGGGCTGATTTAGCCAACAGGATAATAGCTGAGACAGTGAAGCCACTTTAAATGTTATTTTGTCGATTTGACCTTTCTGTATAGTTTTGTGTACTTTTTAAAAAAATCTTTGCATTCTGTTTTTCTGCTGAACAGTGATCATAAATCTGTTTATTGATCTATCCACTCTTTAGTCATTTCAATCACTGCAGAATCTTTTGTTCTTTGTTGAACTTTAAAATTATTTCACACTACTTGTTCTTCAAATTGTATGACATTATTTAACTGATTAACAGCACCTAGTTATTTCATGTTAAACGGACTTTCAGTTATCCCTTTTTTTCCTCAGAATTTGCACTATTTCGATTTCTATTTGTTTTGTAAGTGACTTCCTATGATCTGGTGACTTGTATTTAGGCTTGTTCTCTTGATAATTAAAATAATCTCACTTCTACATTAGAAATAGTGGAACTGTGGTAGTCTGGGTGGCCTAAGGTACAATTCTCAATAGCTAAAGCAGGACAATAACTGGTAAATAATACTGGAAATCATAGTTTTGGAAGAATACAAGTTCCTCCTTCCCTTTATACCTTACATATAACAATAGCTCTGCTGGACAAGGCCAGGTTATATTTCCTTTACAATATTGGTTAGTATTTACAATATTAACCAGATGCTCTGGGATGCTAACAATGTGGAGATACAGACATACCCTTCTTCCCCAATTATTCCTATGCAACTGGTATTTGGAGGCATGCTGCTCCCAATTGAACTTAACATTGGCTTTCAAAACTAATAGCCCTTGATAGATCTGTCCTCCATGAATTTATCCAATTCCCCTTTAAAGTAATTTAAGTTAATGGCCCTCACCATGTCTTGTGGTAATGAATTGCACAGGTTAATTATGCTCTGTGTGAAGAAATACTTTCTTTTGTCTCTTCTAAATCTCTTTCAGGTGAACTTCTTTGGAAGACTTTTGGACCTGGTATTTTGAGAAGGAAAAGAACACAAAATCTGCCTCCTCAATTTTGCCAGGCCATGGATGGTTTTGTACATTCTGATAATGGTCTCTCTTCCTATTTTAATGAGTAAAGAGTCCCAAACATTTTTGAGCCCTTTCACTTAAGAGGGGAGTTTATGCCTTAAAATTTTTGTTTTCTCTCTTCACCTTTTTCCAGCATTTTTATTCTTTTTGTGAGCATAGAAACAAATAAAGAAGATGTTCCAGAAATATATAATGATAGTGTATCAAAAGAATGTACTATATATTAATATTACAGGATTAGTAATTTTATTATCACTCCTTTTCCTAATCATCTCTAGCATAATACTTATTTTTTTCACAGTTGCCACACAATCAGTCAGCATCTTTCTATTAAGCCAAGATCTGTTTTCTGATTAGTTGCAGGTAACATAGACTCCCATCAGTATACATGCAAAATTAGAGGATATCCACTGAGGATATCCCAGTGTATCTCAGTGATTCTTACTTAAATTGAACTTCCTTTACCATTTATTTGACCAAATGTAGAGATTGTCCTGAAATTTTTACAATTTCAACTTTATAAAATTGCACCTACACACATAAATAATTAATCAAAATATGGTTTCCCCATATTTGCAAAATGAAAGTGTTAGCTAAAACTATCAACCCTCACCTATTGACAGTCTATCCATCTGTCTGTCCATTCAGTGGTGGGATTCAAGTAATTTAACAACCGGTTCTCTGCCCTAATGATTTCTTCCAACAACCAGTTTGCCAAATTGCTCAGAAAGTTAACAACCGGTTCTCTCAAAGTGGTACGAACTGGCTGAATCCCACCACTGTGTCCATCTCAGAAAGTAGCAAAAATAATTCAAAGAATACCAGTCTCGAAAGCAGTAGCATTAAGAGAAGCATTAAAAGAACATTCAGACAAATGTTTGTTAACAGATACATTTATTGACGTGGTAAATGACTGAAATTTCTGTGCTCATTTGGTTGAGTTTTTACTAAGGTAAGCCTTCTCATAGGAGAAACCTTACTCCTATTTGATATAGCAAAGGAGTCTGTAGAAAGATAGTGTGGAATGGACTCCACAAAAATGAACATATTGGTGAAGGTAGTTCTTTAAAAAAACCCTCTGATTTTAAATTCTTTCACATTTTAGAGCAAAGAAAAAAAAATGGGCAGGGAGCAGGGGTGGGTTCTATTTACCTTTACTACTGGTTTGCAATGGGGCCGCGCATGCGTGCTCACTTCGCTCACGCATGCACATGCTCTTCTGCACATGCACAGAAGCTTCTGCACATGCGCAGAAGCATTTTGATGATGTTGGGGTCGGTAGGTGGAGCCTCCTGCCAGTTTTACTACCGGTTCTATAGAACTGGTGCGAACCGGGGGCAACCCACCACTGGCAGGGAGTCTTTTTAAGGAAAATAGATATATTTGATTCTGAGCCACCACAGTTTCCGATAGGACCTTAGCAATTTTTTATTTTTTTTATTTCTTGCACCAGCTGAACTTTTTGAACATTTTTCAAAAGGAGGATCACACTGAGATTATTACAATAATCTAATCTGGAAGGAATTCTGGAAGGAATAAATCTGGCTAGATCTGACTTTGACAGGAAATAATGCAGCTGGTATTTCAGCAGTCGGTCTTTGCAAGAAGGTAGCTGGACTTCATCTTGACAAGGAGCCCTGCACTACAAAGGCAACACCAGTCCTAGTTAAGATGAAGAGTGATGTAGTTTCCTTAATGGGTCATTTTTTAGTTAACTTCACCGCCTTTTCATGGCAACTCCAGCTTCTGCTAGTAAAAGGACCAAGTCAAGACTGATAGATCACCCATTAAGAAGCAATATACCCCCATCCTAGGAAAGAATAAAAATTTAGAAGAATGCAACTGTGCAACATGTCAACGATGAAGGAAACGTAGCAGTAGCACTTAGACTTATATACCACTTCATAATGTCCTCTCTAAGTGGTTTATAGAATCAGCATATTACCCCCAACAATCTGGGTCCTTGTTTTATTGACCTCAGAAGGATGGAAGGCTGAGTCAACCTTGAGCCGGTGAGAGTTGAACTGCCAAACTGCTGGCATCTGGCAGTCAGCAAAAGTAACCTGCAGTACTGCATTCTAACCACTCCACCACCATGGCTCCTGTGTAACAACACATACTCAGGATTAGATAGGAATTTACCAGATTGGCAACAAGAAAATAAGCAGCAGAAACCACAAGTCAGAACAAAAGGACATGTAGAGCTTAACCAAGGCATATCTCTGTAGGAGCTAAATGACATGTAGGAGGCACATCTCTGTAGGAGCAAAAGGAGCAACTCCATAGACAAATGGACAAGTAGACTAAAAGGTGATAACTTTCTGAAATGTTATTTCCCTATTTCTGGAAATCAACTGTATAAAAGGTGGTGCTATGCTGTTGTTCATGGTTTCAGTTCCCAAACTGGACTGGATCCTTTTGCTAAAGCGCTTCAGTAAAAGTTTTGCAAAAGTCCCTCTGATTGGCTTCTGTGCCAGGCTGAACCAATTTTTGGACAAGACAATGTGCAGTCATTTCACTTTTAAAGGGGAAAATGTATGGCCTCATAGATCAGCTTTGATGGAATGATTGGATTGAATTATTCTCAGACTGGATCTCTCTGTTGAATTTTTGCATGGCTCTAATCAGCAGCAAATGGGGGGGGGGGGCGCGATTCATGATTGTCCCAAAGATGCTTTTCAAAAGGCAACTTGATTTTGTTTGTTTGTTTCTTTGAAGACATTTCACTTCTCAGCCAAGACATTTCTTCAATTATGACTGAAAAAGCTTCTTGAAGAAGTGAAATGTCTTCAAGGAAAAAACAAAAAAAGTCCAGTTGCCTTTTGAAAAACACCTTTGGGACAACCATGACCTGAATGACTGAGAATCTTTATAGACACCGTGTCATCAGTGCTATTTATATTTGTAATAGAAAGTATAGCTTCATAAACAAATATAAATCAGATGGCCCAATTATTGACAGTACCTTCATCTGATGGTCAAATTTATTTAATATTCCATCATGGTCCCTGACATAAAAATGAAATATGACAAAATTGCATTTTGAGCATTTGCAGAAGTGTGGCAAAACAGTTACATTACGATCTCTTTGGAGATTGTGCTCATTCATTTCTCTCAACATAAAAGAGAATATGAAACTCTATTATTTATTCTGAAGTACAGTTATTATGCTGTTTACTTTTACTTATTATAGGCGTGACATGATATCAGTGTTCCGATATCTCAGAGGCTGCCACAAAAAAGAGGGAGTCAAACTATTCTCCAAGGTACTTGAGGGTAGGACAAGAAGCAATGGGTGAAAACTAATCAAGGAGAGAAGCAACTTAGAATTAAGGAGAAATTTCCTGACAGTTAGAACAATTAATCAGTGGAACAACTTGCCTCCAGAAGTTGTAAATGCTCCAACCCTGGAAGTTTTTAAGAGGAGATTAGATAACCACTTGTCTGAAGTGGTGTAGGTTTTTTGCCCAGGCAAGGGGTTGGACTAGAAGACCTCCAAGGTCCCTTCCAACTCTGTTATTTTATATTCTATATTTTATTTCTGCAATTTATCAGCTACTTCAATCCTCATAGAAAACTGTACTTTTACTTCTATTGTTTCCCGCTTTGAACATCGTATACTAGCAATGCAACTTAGTCAATTGCCAGTTGAGAGTGTCCCACTAAAACATCTGCAGAATTTGTGGAGATTTTTTTTCTGACTCATGTAGTCAATGCCCTCCTCATGGGAAGATAAAGTATGAGACAGTCAATATGAGATAGTTTGAAACATCTGGTTGGTTCTTACAATAGTAGCCCCTTAAAAACAACAAGTAACTAGCCAATTTCCATCTTATTTTCATTTTTCATTTTCATTTTTCTTTATTTGGGGAGAATGGGAAAGAAATAATCTTAACAATCCTAGTATTCATGGTTGGCTGCATTTTTCATCATTTGCTATCACATCTTGGAATCATACATAATCGCATGCATATTTCATACATAATGTAGCTAGATGTACAGCCATTTTCATAATCTTGTGATTACAGCTGCCTGAATAATTCTAAAAATGAGGAAATGAATTCACATGATGTAAAGGCGTACTTTTGGAGCATGGCATCAAACACAAAAGTCATTTAAATCCCACTGATTTTAACGGATGCCAAGATTGAAGTTTGTATTTCTAGTTGCAAACCAGGGAGAGTGCAAGTAAATGGATCCCCCATTGATTTCAACCAGACAAAAATGGTTGAACTGGTTTATGAAACAATCAGAATGTTGAAGTGGCTTTCTTCAGAATACAGGAAAAAAAAAGAAAAAAAAAGAGCATACTAAATTACACCACTGAAAGTACATCTTCAGAAATATACCTTTGCATTTTCTTCTATTTTATACAAACCTGAAAGAATCAAGCTGTAGGCCAATCAGCATCAGGGCAGGATTGATCATGAATAATATCCCAATAACTGTAGATGGAGGGTTGTAATAACAGGAGGCTTATTTCCAAATAAATAATGAGCAGGGATTATAATTAACACTGACTCAGTTCACAGGTAGTTCTTCTATGTACTATATCCCCTACTGCTCAAGAAAGAGTTCAGTTTCATTTTAATAGCTCTGGATACTATCAGTAAAATCTGTTTTCCAGTCATTTTAAATCAATGTCATTCCACTCCCACTGAGCCATCTGAAAGTTCCATGCCTAGCAATGAAAGATGTATCCTTGGAATGATTCTGCAAAAAAACGTGTCCCTTTGTCAGGCAGTTACTTGTGTTACACGGCATCTGTGACCAAGATGGAACATAGAGAGGACAATTCCATTGTTTGTTTGTTTGTTTGTTTGTTTGTTTGTTTGTTTGTTTATTATTTTATTTGATTTATATGCCGCCCTATTTCTGCAGGACTCAGGGTGGCTCACAACAATAAAATATCTGAATAAAAACATGTTAAAATACATGTTAACCCCCCCAGTCCAGGCTGAACAACCATGTCCTTAAGTCGCAGCAGAAGGTGCGGAGGTCAGGGGCCAACCGGAATCGCAGAGGAAGTTGGTTCCAGAGGGTGGGGGCACCCATAGAGAAAGCTCTGCCTCTAGGGGTCACCAGTTGACACTGTCTAGCCGACGGCACCCTGAGTAGGCCCTCCCTGTGAGAACGTACCGGGCGATGGGAAGCTGTTGCTGGTTGCAGATGGTCAGACAAATATCCTGGACCTAAGCCATGTAGGGCTTTATAGGTCATCACCAGCACCATTCTGCTGGTGCTTTTGGAATGCCAGGAAGATGAAATAAGCAATCAGAAAGATACCATATTTTTTGGAGTGTAAGGCACACCAGAGTATAAGTCACATCTTAGTTTTTGGGGAGGAAAATAAGAAAAACGCTGATTGGCAGGTGGATCGGCCTCCTGGAATACCTCCAATCAGCTGTTCCCAGAGGTGAATTTTAGCAACAGGTTCCTTGGTTGTGAGCTCTGTGCCTTTTTTTTTTGCTTTCTTTTCTGCCTCTGAAAGCCTCCGAAACAGAGCTTCAGAAAAAAAAAAGTCTCTGAAGCTCTGTTTGGGGGCTTCTTTTCTGAAGCTTCATTTCTGATGCTTTTTTCAGTCTTTGAAACCTCTGTTTGAGAAGCTGGGAGGGGCTACATTTGGAGTATATGACGCACCCAGATTTTCACCCTCTTTTTTTGGGGAAAAAGGTGTATCTTATACTCCGAAAAATACAGTAAGTATTTTGACACTGCCATGGAGAAACATTTGATTAGATTTTGTTCTGTGTATGTCTGAGGCAGTGGTGAAATCCAATTTTTTTTACTATCGGTTCTGTGGGCATGGCTTGGTGGGCGTGGTGTGGCTTGGTGGGCATGGCAGGGGAAGGATACTGCAAAATCTCCATTCCCACCCCACTCTGGGGCCAATTCTCTGAACTGTTCAAAATTTTCACTACCCGTTCTCCAGAACCTGTCAGAACCTGATGGATTTCACCTCTGGTCTGAGGGCTCCTGACATACAAATAGTTGAGAGTGTAAGATGTGGATTTGAATTCACATCCCCCCACTTGTGTCTAAAGTATAGAGAAGGAGGAGCAACTAACTTATTTCCTTGCAAATAATCACCCTCCGGCAGTAGTCTGAGTACCAAAATGCATTACAGACAGGGCTGGATCTAGATGAAAAGAGGCCCTAGGCTATTCCACTTATGAGGCCCTTTCACCTGTAGTGAAAGTGTAATTTTAATTTTGCTAACATTTGAATGTAGGCCCCTCTTGATCTTGAGGCCCTAGGCTGAAGCCTAGTTAGCCTATAGGAAAATCCGGCCCTGATTACAGACCTGCAAATTTTTGAGCAAGATCAAAAGTCGGATGTTCTAAATTGCAAGCGAAAGAAATTCATTCAGTAGAAGGTACTGGGACTTGGCAGGAACAGAGGCAGCTGCTTTCTTTTTGTTTTCTGGGCTTCATGGTCTAAACAACTTTGTTGGTTCTCTTTGTATATGACCATTCAGGAAATCCTCCTCATGTACAATGTATCTTGTCAGCCATTTCCTGTGTGTGCAAAATGTAATTCGTCACCATGCATCGGCTTGGCAGCAGCTTTGTAAAGGACATACTGAATTAATGAATATTTCATAAAGAGGTGATTTATTAGCATTCTTCTTTCTTTTGCCTTAAAACCAAGCTCACAAATGGCTACCTGCAGGTACAGGAATGAAACTGAACTCCCTGAAGGCAAATTCCAAATTCCTTAATAACCTCTGAGCCCCAAAGCCTTTCAAAGAGATATTCTGCCAGTCTTCTATGAATATTTCAGTTTGCAGTGCTGCAGAGTATTAAAGGACTGGCCTGTTCATGGCTAACAGAGTTATCTGATGCTCTGCTGTGAGATTATTATTAATTTACATATTTTGGAGGCTTTTTCCTTACCCTTACAGCGGGGAACAGAGAGGGAGGCAGTCTATTCCAACTTGCCCAAAAGACTAGGCTTGGTTGCAGAATAGTAATAACAATAACATTTTATACTCTAATTTACCAAGTTCTGAGGTTACTAGCTCTAAAGGTTCCCCTCGCACATATGTGCTAGTCATTCCTGACTCTAGGGGGCGGTGCTCATCTCCATTTCAAAGCTGAAAAGCCAGAGCTGTCCGAAGATGTCTCCCTGATCATGTGGCTGGCATGACTAAATGCCAAAGGCACACGGAAGCTTCCCACCAAAGGTGGTCCCTATTTTTCTACTTGCATTTTTTATGTGTTTTCGAACTGCTAGGTTGGCAGAAGCTGGGACAAGTAATGGGAGCGCACCCTGTTATGCGGCACTAGGGGCATTTGAACCTCTGAACTACCCACTTTTCAATCAACAAGCTCAGCGTCTTAGCCACTGAGCCACCATGTCCCATTACGAGCTCTACCAGTTCACAAAGATCCTGATGACCATTAGGTGACAGCAAAGAGTCTGCATTTCCTCTCCTTTTGCTTCTGTTTGGCGGGGTTGATTGACTTTTGCAGCTCAAAACTGAGAGCCTTAATGTAACCTTCAATGGATTCTGACCTAATAGCTTGGTTTAGATATAATGCTAAGTCAAGCTTTTTACAAGTTTGGTTTATTGAACAAACCACAGTGGCCTGCTTCATAAATAATGCTAAGCCATATGTCATGGTAAGTCAGAGCAAATAGACCTCAGCTTGCTTTGGCTTTCAGTGTTGAACCATGCTAATTGCTGCATTCTGGCAGTAAAACCTGGTTGGAACAAGCCAGTTTCCTCTGTATTCTGGTTAGTGTTGCTCCTTCCTTGAACCAGGTGAAGTTCATAATGGTTTGATATATAATTTGGAATCTGGAAAAAAATTAAATGTAGGAATATTTGGTTGACCACAGCAGATACTATGAGAGACAACAGTAACCATTTTAAAACATTCCTGATTTTTCTTTTTAAAAAAGTCCTACCTCGTGCAAATATTGATCTAATTTTATTTCATCTCCAAATACCTTAAAACAAAAATATCTGCCTTTTATGTATTTCCACAAGACCCTCAAAATAGTATTATGCAATGCTATTTCTGAAACTTCTGAAGTTCATGTCCTTATCTGTGGAGCGCATCCAGATTGGGGAAGGCCGACCTAGAGGATTCTTATGGTAGAAAACTAGGACATTCTGGAACATCACAGAAATGGCATTTTGCTATTGGTATCTTTCTATAAATACCTTAATAATGTATTAATTATTATTACTACTGGCTGGAAACATGAAAGCTAAGAAAGGCAACCCAACCTGAGAGACAGAAAACAATATAGGACAGTAATGGCTAACCTTTTCTGGACCAAATGCCCAAAGTGCACGAGAACTCCCAAAATGCAATGTGTGCATGGCCCCGGTCATGCGCTCTGCTCCCATGCATGCATACCACACCCCGCATGCACCCCTCCCCCATGCATGTGTGCACGGCACCCACGCATGCGCCCCACCCCCTACGCATGCACACATGGCCGCCTTACATGCCCCATGCATGCGTGGCAGAGACCCAAAACCCAGCTGGCTGACAGGAGGCACACATGCATGTGCAGCAGAGCTGAACTGGAGTGACGGCTGATGTGCCATCAGAGAGGGCGCTGGTTGCCACCTCTGGCACAAGTGCCATACTGTAGGTTTGCCATCACAGATGTAGGATATTTCAGTTTATCTAGAGAACCTACAGCAAACATCATTAAAAATTTTTCAGTTGTTCTGAAATTTTTAACCACAATATACCTATTATTTTTAATCCATGCTGTATTAAAATCATTATCTTTATCTTTATCTTTATTTTAAATTTATATACCACCCTTCTCCCTGAGGACTCAGGGCGGTGTACAGCCAGAATTAAAAAACATAAAATACAAATATTAAAAAACAATTAATATATATATATAAATTTGGCCCAAAATTAAAAATACAAACCAATTAAAACATTTAAAATTTCTTCTTAAGCCAGCCCAGCTTGATGGAAAAAGTGGGTTTTAAGGGCACGGCGGAAGGCACTAAGGTTTTGGATTCTCCTTATCTCTGGGGGCAACTGATTCCAGAGGGTAGGTGCCCCCACAGAGAAGGCCCTCCCCCTGGGGGTCACCAGCCTACATTGATTGGCTGATGGCACCCTGAGGAGGCCCTCTCTGTGGGAGCGCACGGGACAATGGGAGGTTGTCGGTAGCAGCAGGCGGACTCGAAGATAGCTAGGCCTGATGCCATGGAGCGCTTTGTGGGAATGTGGGAAAAGAGGTAGAAAAGAGGTAGAAAGAAGCATCTCCTCATCTACCTTTACTATAATGCTGGTGGTCTATCTATTAGCCTCTTCCACTGAAGATTCAGGTATCCAGATTGCTGTGTTTCATAGTTTACAAAGCAGAAGACTAAATCAAGTTCTGAGATGCCTTAGTATCTACAAAACCAAGTGTGGATAGCTTGCATTGCTCAGCTGCTGAAGTATATCAACCCATCAACTGTTGACAGACTCCCCAAAGATGAAGAACAACAGAAGACAATTTGTCATAGGCTCTGTCTCATAGAAGCATATGAAAGAGCAATCATCCTGTTGCTGTCAATGCATTTTTATATAAATATTGGTCTTGGGATATTCCTTAAAATCAATGGAAACACAAAACCGTTTTCTTCCGTTTGGATTCCAAGGGAATGGAAGGGTTTCTTTTCTTTGCAAGATTACAAGAAAGAAAGAGCAATAAAAAAAAAATCTTTACTCCTGGTGGAATATCACAAAATACCAGCCTTCAAGCCTCAGGGGATTCAAGTGAAGCATTTTTCTTAAAAGACTCGGATTCCCAGAAGTGGGTCATATGGGAATTTTAAAAAGTACTCCAGCTCTAAGGATACAATCGTCAGTTATAAAGAAATGTTTATTTTTATTTTAGAAAACTGTAATAGTTCAACCAAAACATGGGAACAGTGAAGTAGCTAGATGGCAAATTCTAGACAATTTGAAGGTTGAGTGTATGCCCTTAATTCAGTATAGCTTTACAAGAGCTATTGAGTCTTAAGATGTCGATCAACAACATTTATGGCAGAATTACAGGAGGATATCTGTCAAGGAAGGGAGAACTTGAGTATGGTTAGGAATGGTCTGGCTACATACCAGCTCTGTTAAACATGGGTGGATCAAAGCCTAAATTGTCCTTACTGCAAAAGAAAGACGTGCAAACTTTATGTTCTCTTGGGGAGAATAAATAAGTTATTTATGTAATAGGAAATCACACTTGGGACAACTCTAGGATACCCAGCATAACACAAATTCCTCACTTGACAACCCATGCCCCATTGGGTTATTCTTTCAGAGATATTTCCTTACCTATATTTCCTTAGCTAAACAGAGAAACAGAATGACCATGACTGGGCAAAAGAGCAGTGTAAATGGGAGTGACTTCCAACTTCCTGCTGACTTTCCCTTTGAGATTTCTTTTGGTAAACTGGCTGGGAGAATCAAAAATCTTCCTTCCATCCTTCCTCCTTTCCTTCCTTCTCCATTTCTTCCCCCTCCCTCCCTCCCTTTTATTCTTTCATTTCCTCCTTCCCTCCCTCCCTCCCTCCCTCCCTCCCTCCCTTCCTTCCTTCCTTCCTCCCTCCCTCCCTCCCTCCCTCCCTCCCTCCCTTCTATCTATTGGTGGATCTTGTCTGCGGTTTAAATAAATGTCTAAAGTATAGATGCAATTAATGAAATGTTCAGCTTAAAATATTAACAGAATAACAGAATTGGAATTAACCTTGAAGGTTTTCTAGTCCAACCCCCTTCTCAAGCAGGAGACCCTATACTATTCCAGATAAGTGGCTGCCCAGCCTCTTCTTAAAAGTTTCCAGTGATGATTCTACTATCATAGAAGTGTCAGGATAAAACTCAAATTTAAATGAAAATCTCACATTTATATTTACAACTTTTTTTTTTACTCAAAAATGTGTAGTGGACTCAGTTCTAGACTCTAGCAATAAGATTATTGTGATTTTACCCCATCCTGAAGTATGATAGTTCAATGATGCCCCATATGCACTCAATTTTGGATCAAAACTTTGGAAGTTCTCAAACTGCTGGGGGGAATCCTTCTCAGTGATAGCTTTGATATTAAACAAGAGCTTATTCTCTTAGCTTTACTAGACGCTCCAACTTGTTGGCTTTGGGGAAGACCATTAAGACCCTCTTATATCAATCATTTGGATGCTAGTGATAGCATCCAGTTGTATTATTATATTTCTCTGCTATATTTGATATCTTTGAGGAACTTATTATAGACCATGAAACAAAAGGAGACCCTACAGAATACTACTGAAGAAGGCTCACAGTCCTGGATCATCGAGTTTGATGGAATTAAAATCTGATCTACGTTTTGTTTTTGTTTTTTTGCAGAAATAACACACTTTTGCACACTTTTATTTATTTGATATGGAGCATGGATGCTTTAATAGTTGCCAGCTCATCTGCACTCTGTCTAACTGATTGATTGGGCATCTTCTTATCACTCACATCCTCACTGAAGCTGGAAGGCTACCATGAACATATACCTCAAGAGATATCTTCCCGCTTCCTTTCTTTTTCTGAATGCTGCCTCAGGAGAATGTTTTCTTCTTTCATTCATCACTGTTGCTCTGTGCCAAATACATAGGCTTTCAACCCACAGTTGAAGAGAACAAATAAGCATGCTACTAGCAAGGCTTGAGTGATGGAAGATATCAGCATTAATGGCCTAACTGGTTCTTACTACAACTCCTCTTCTCTCTCTGAGATCTTGACTGCTTGTTTCCTTCAAATAGATTCCAAGAAACAACAGGAAACAAGAAGTTTCTTGAGAAGCTAGTTTTAATCAGACCAAGCTCCTTCAGAAGGAGACAGATAGACAGAATCAGACAGAATCACTACTCTCTCTCTTTCTATCTCTCTCTTTCTCTCTCTCTCCCTCCTTCCCCCCCCCCTCTCTCCCTCCCTCTCCCTCTCCCTCTACCCTCTCCCATATCAGCTACCGGTACTTGCTATTATTCTAACTCATTTTTCCTGCCTTCCTATTATTTGTAAATTCTTAAATCCATCCAGATGGACCAAAACTATATTGGCCTATAGTTTGTTTTCAAGGCCAGAAAATCTTGTCCACTTACTTTCACCTAACAAAGACATTGTGATCAGCTGTTTCTTAAAAGTAAAACATATAGTTTAACTTTTACAAAGTACAGAAGGGATTAATCACAGGTAATGATTCATAGCCTAGTAATCTAAGACTTCAGTCCTTTAACTTCAGTTGAATGGTGTCTATATTGATTACAATGGGAGTTACTTTGGAGTTATTACTATAAATTTGTCTCCTAAAATGACCAGTTCTAAAATTAAATTCTACTTAGTGGAATTTAAATGTACATCTTTCAAATGATTGTATCTTTGGACTGCATCACCTGTTTCTGGTTTGGGGAAACAAAGTACAGTATTGTTGTGAGGGCTTGCTAGAACAATGGAAATGAAAGTAGCATTGCATTAGTCTCCCAGGGAATGAAATTTTGCTAGGGGATGAAGCAAATCCTTGTGTAAGATTTTTGTGAACTCCACACAGTGTCTACATGCATAAAGTGTACTGCTTTTAGAAATCATATAACTCATAGAATTGGTTTTGAAAGCTTATCATGCAGCAAACAGGACAAAGCATTGCATGCCAAAATCCAAAGGGGGATCTGAGATGTTTCCAAGTGGAACCGAGAAAGGCTCCTCTTTAAAACCCTGGGATATACTTTCAAAGTCAGAATCAATTCTGTATTTACAGATCTTTGACTGATTTGATCTGATCTCCATATGCTGTGCTTATGGGCAGGTCTACTTTCAGTGGTAAGCAATTACTGCTTTTGTCACTAATGGCAATATTAGTGCTTTACACTGAGGAAATTAGGACAGCAAAGCAAATCTCCAGTTAGGTTAAGGCAGCCCCCTGTAATGTAAAAAAGAAGTTTAACTTGTGCAAATGTAAGCCATATTGTTGTCAGGTTACTGTGTGACATATACACTTGGCCCATGGTGATGTCGTGTCCTCCCTCTCCCAGTGCCTAAGGAATGGATGGGGAGCAATGGGTTGAAACTAAACCCTTGCAAGACTGAGTGGCTCTGGGTTTGGGGTTCATTGGCTCAGGGAGAATTGCCACCTTTGGTCTTGGATTGGGTGGCACTACCCCAAACAGACACTGTGCGTAATCTAGGGGTTTTCCTGGACTCATGACTCCTAATCAAAGAGCAGGTGACAGTCGTGGCCAGGAGGGCCTTTGTGCAACTGCGGGTTGTGCGCCAGTTATGCCTTTTCCTGGACCAACGGTCCCTACTCACAGGCACTAGTCACTTCCCATCTTGACTATTGCAACATGCTCTACATAGGGCTGCCCTTGAAGATCATCCAGAAGCTCCAGTTGGTGCAAAATGCAGTGGCCCGAATGGTTTTGTGCAGACCCCGGTTTGCACATGTATCACCTTTCCTGCAGGAGCTGCATTGGTTGCCAATTTGCTTCTGGGTGCAATTCAAGGTGGTTATCACCTTTAAAGCCCTTCATGGCTTGGGACCAGGTTATCTGAGGGACCGTCTCTTGCCGGTCACATCTACCTGACCCATCAGAGCAGGGAGGCAGGGAATGTTGTGGGTCTCATCTCTGAGGGAGATACACCTGGTGGGACCCAGAAGAAGGGCCTTCTCTATGATGGCTCCCTCTTTCTGGAACATCTTTCCCCCAGAGATTAGAATGGCCCCCTCTCTAATACTTTTCTGGAAGGCACTGAAGACCTGGTTCTGCCAGTGGGCCTGGGGAACCCAGAGCAGGATGGAGCCCATTAAATGGTTCGTGTAATCTGCTGTCGCTGACACTGGGCTGGGGGGCGGGAAGTGGGGTGATTTTGTTATGTTGTACTATATTAATTAATTTGATTCTTTTTGTTAGTTTTTATTGTTTTAAATGTGGTTTTATATTCTGTAAGCCACCTTGAGTCACCATGGATGAATAGGTGGCAATATAAATTCAATAAATAAAAAATAATAAGTAAATAAATAAATAAATAAGTAAATAAATAAAGCAAAAATCTTGAAAAAGGTTTTTGATTTCCAGTTTGTTTCCAGGTCAAATTTCAGGATAAAAATTTTGGGGGTTTGCCTGTAATACCAAAAGTAACTTGGAGTTGCAATATCTGATCTCAACAAAATATTATATCACAGATAATCATACATCAATAAGTGTTATAAACATTTTGTCTTTTCTCTCTCTCTTTCCAAGCCTTTACTTTCTGTGTTAAGTATTTAATATTATTCTGTTCTGTAAATGTTTGGGCTAGACAAGAAAGCAAATTTGACTGACTAAACATCCCAAAGTGATTTCTTGACAACTTGATTTCTAAATATTTTTTTCCTCAAAAAATTGTATATTTGTACATAATCTTTAAGGGCATCTGACACTAATTAACCTATTTTCATGCTACCATATTTAAACCTACAGTACTCTAAGATACTGTGTTATTTTAGAGGAAAATTTAGGAATGGGACATTTACACAGCTTCTCTGTTAATTGAGAAAAGGTTACTTATTTTATTTTATTTTATTTTTAATGGCTAAGGTATTTAACATGCATCGTGCTATTCCTGTTTGGAGTAAGCAACTTCATGCAATGTTCAGAAAAGAAGTAAATACTGATGATATACATCTTCAGACATTTTTTTTTTTTATCTTTGGAAGCTGTCTTCACCAATTCACACATAGCTTTTTGTTCTTTACATTTCAGCTCCTTCTTTCTAAGGATCAAAAACATTCATTCCAATCATGACTTTTTTGGTCTTCCCCTTCCTCTAGTCCATCTTTCTTTATACATTTGCTCTGTGATTCAATCCTCATTCATTCTCCAGTATGATCAAACCACTTCAATGTACTTCTTTCATACTGGTCACTCACTTTTGTATTCAATCCACATTCATGCAACAGCTATTCATTCTTGATTACTTCCTGGTTTCTCACACACATTTCTTAAGTACCTCATTTCTACTGCATTCAACATACATTTATACCTCTCCTGACATCTCCAACAAAACTGCACTCTCAATACCCAGCCATTTTCTCTTCTTCCAACAAACATTAATTCCTTATAACAGAACACATTCTGCAAGCATTTTCAAAATCTAAAACTAACTTTTGTCAATTTAACATTCCTACATCCTTTTTCTATCTTTAGTAAGATATATATACCTACATACAAACACCCGCGAAAACCTGAGAAAATATATATATATATATATATATATATATATATATATATATATATATATATATATAATTAAGATATACAGAGTAAACAATGAATGAATAAACAAGAATTTTACCAATATGAAACTGAATAAAACTGAAAATATTAGAGAATTTTTACTATACCCTTAGCTTGGTTTTATATAGCTAAATCACTTGCGTTGTTTTAAAAACTGCAGGTCATTATTCAAATCAAATTAATATTCAAGTATCAAAAGCAACAACAACAAATAAAGGGAAACAAAATAGAGACGTACAGTAATTTCTATCTAGTGACTAAAAAGTCAATCCTCATTTTCAAAATTGTTGAGAATTTGAATATTAAAATTTCATGTTAAAGAAAACCGACATTTTGAATGTAATCTAACAACAGCAATGAAATTCTTTCAGTTGCCAGGCACAGATGCAGTATTTGCGCATTCATCAAACAAGTTGCATAGACAACAAGTTGCACAGACACTCCATGAACAAATTATTTCCATATTTTAATGTTTTGCCAGTTATGCCATCTGTGTTTGCAGCCTTACCATTTTTCAATATTATACTTTCATTTTAGTTTCTTTCACTTTCTTCTGCATCCAATTTTCCCAAAGATCCATTCATGACACTATCAAATAGCAGTCTGTCCCCCACTCAAAATCATTATTGAATTCTTCAGTAATTGCTAATTCTTTATTATTGCATTCTTTAATAATTCTCTCAGACTTTTACAATCAAATCAATAATCTTTTTAGATTCATGTATCTTCTTTATTCTTCTATTTCTCTACATATTCTGTATACTATTTGTATACAGAATGGACTGATTTATGTTTAAATCATGTATCCCAAACAAGTATTTTTCTAAGGAGATATTTACAGTCACTGTTCTCATTCATTCTGGGGTCTTCATATTTTTTTTATTATTTATTTATTTAATTTATATACCGCCCTACTCCCGAAGGACTCAGGACGCTGAACAGCCAAACAGTAAAAATACATAGATACAAAATTTAAAAACAAAGTAAAATCGAATTAAACAAATTTGGCCCAAATGTATTAAAACCCCAAATCATTTAAAAAACCAATTAAAATTTGCATAATTAAAAAGAGGGAAAAGATTAATCCAGGCCCGCCTGGTGAAATAAAAAGGTCTTAAGAGCGTGGCGGAAGGTGCGCAGATCTGGGATTCTCCGTATCTCCGGGGGGAGCTCGTTCCAGATAGTAGGTGCCCCCACAGAGAAGGCTCTCCCCCTAGGGGCCGCCAGTCGACATTGTTTGGCCGACAGCACCCGGAGGAGCCCCTCTCTATGAGAGCGTACCGGCCAGTGGGAGACTATTGGTGGTAGTAGGCGGTCCCGTAAATAACCAGGTCCTAAGCCATGGAGCGCTCTAAAGGTGGTAACCAAAACCTTGAAGCGCACCCGGAAGACCACTGGGAGCCAGTGCAGCTCACGCAGGAGAGGTGTTACATGGGAACGCCATGTCGCTCCCATTACCACCCGCGCGGCTGCATCTGCCAGTTGGAGCCTCCGGGTGCTCCTCAAGGGGAGCCCCATGTAGAGAAGGTTACAATAGTCCAGGCGGGAGGTGACGAGGGCATGAGTGACCGTGCGTAGGGAGTCCCGATCCAGAAAAGGACGCAACTGGCGAATCAGGCGAACCTGATGAAAAATCCTCCTGGTCATGGCCGTCAAGTGCTCTTCTAAAGACAGCCGTGAATCCAGGAGGGCGCCCAAGTTGCAAACCCTCTCCATGGGGGCCAATGATATGGCCCAATTAGGTTTTATATATTTTGTCATTCCATCCTTTCATGTTATCTCTCTCATATATCGATATTGATGTAACTGTAGTTGTAGTTGTAGATGTATAGATATAGATAGATGATAGATAGATGGATGGATAGATAGATAGATCCAGAATTTTGAAGAATTTTCCCTGCTTCTTCAATTATCACAATTGATTAGAATATTACACACAATGATTGCCAATTTATGGAAACCTACTTTCAAATACACTTGTAACTTTCTAGATGTCACCAGATCAGTTTCTGACACACATTTATACCCTTTCATTAATCCTACACCTTCATTTCCCTGCAAGTGATCATTAATTGCCTTCAAGAATGCCAGGCTATATTCATTCAGTTCTATTATAACTTTGCTTGTGATTTTAATTTCACATGAAACATATTTAGATTTATTTTTCAGTTTCATTCCCTAACTCATTTCATTCATTTCTCTTATTTCAGTCACAAACCTGACATTTAATATATGCATAGCTCTGTGCATGTTTTTTTTTCCTACAGAAAGAATGAAAATGGTTCATTTTTATACCAAAATAGATGGAATTTGAAGCAGAATGCTTACTTCAGAGCACTTAATTTATTTTATAATCAATTGCAGTTCCTCACTTCTCTGTGAATGCTAGGGGAAAAAAATATTCCTAACAGTAAGATCAATTTGATAGTGGAACCTCTTACTCCAGAAGATAATGGGATTCCCTTCACTGTATGCGTTCAAGCAGAGAATAAACAACCATTTGCTGAGAATACTCTAAAATGAATTCCTGCACTGAGCAGGGAGTTGGATTCAATGCCCCCTGCCAACTCCTTGATTCCATGCACATTGAAATAGTTACTGAAGACAGGAACAAAGTACCTGACTGATAGTTCTACTTTTGTTTTTGTTACGTACGTACGTACGTACGTAGCAATTTGCATGATCGCTGCGGTTTGGATAGAATTCGCGGTGGGAAAAATAAAATGCTATCAGTGGCTGGCCGGCAAGCAGAAGGGGGTTTAAAAGGTGAGCCGCAGCTGCCGCGCCGGTAGTTCTCTACGGTAATCAGCTAAATAAACTATCAGGACATGTTCTGGAGTCGGTCTCTTCCTTCCTGCACTCCAAACCTAACAGTTTTCTCTTCACACAGCTGAAAATGTTGGGTTAAAACTATTATCTCTGTTTGCAGATTTCAGGTAATGTGATTGATTTGGTTTATTGTTTGATATACTGACACGGAAGCTGACTTTCCTTTTGTACCAAAATACTGAGATGACTAATCAGCTAGGTTTGCTAATACATAACCATCCCAAAATATATGTTTTCTTCCCATGGCTAATGCTACTCAACATGTGCTGGGCAGTATTTATTTCTGCAATATGAGAGTCTCTTTTAAAAGAAACTTTTCAAAGAGAGTTTAAAAGATTGCTATGGAAACCTTTTCTTCATTTTGAAAAGCTTTCATCACCAGTCTAGTTGCTTTTCTTACGCCTCAAAGGCTTACAGCCATCATTTTGCTTTTACCTATAGTTACCATTTCGAAGCTATTAATCCTCCATTCCTAAAAATAACTATTTTCTCACTCTCAACATTTTCCTCAGTTGAATGAAAGAAGGCAGGGAGGGAAAAAAAAGACCATATTGCTCTATGTTTGTAAAACTACCTTCTTCGCCCATAATATTGGAAGGAAAAATATCAACTTAAGTCAGTTATACTAGGATGGCAACATTTTCTTTTTCA
This sequence comes from Pituophis catenifer annectens, assembly GCF_029215685.1. Classification (NCBI taxonomy): domain Eukaryota; kingdom Metazoa; phylum Chordata; class Lepidosauria; order Squamata; family Colubridae; genus Pituophis; species Pituophis catenifer. The sequence goes on from NW_027256881.1 coordinate 291,117,511, forward strand.
TTTCCCTCAGAATTGCAGTGAAGCAATTTCCAAAGACTCGGGTTCTTACAATTATGTCCTCTTTCAAGTTGTGTACTTCCCTCAGGCTCATGATGAATATAAATAAATGACAGAAATGGTCCCATCTGCCTGCTAAAAGATGGTAAACCCCTGCTAAGCCCAAAAATGATGGTTTGCTGGACTGCTGTGCTGACTCCCACAAAGTATTAAACTACAAGTGCTTGGCCTACATTCAATTGGAAAGCACCTTCTACCCTTGGATTTAAGGATGAATTGAAACTCACTGGGTATTTCCACCATGCCCACACTTCCTTTACACATTACCTTTTTTTCTTTAAACCTTTCACCTCTTCATTTTTGAAGAGCTAATCAGGTCTGTTCAACATGACTTTTTCTTTTGTTTTTCCACCTTTGTCTTCACTCATTCTTCTTTCATAAATGTGTTGTTGTGATAGAATCCTCATTTTATATTGTGAAACCAGATCAACATTTTTTTTTTCATACTGATCCCTTATTTTTGCATTCAGTCTACATATTGCCAGTCCCCAGACATAAACCAGGCAGGAAACAGGACTATATGAACTAATTTTACTTTATTGTAAGACTATATTAACAGAACATTTCAAGTCTGAAGACACAAACTACCTATCACCACTTTTAACTGCTTGATCCATTATGGCAGGTCCTTCCTAAGTTTCTTTGTCTGACCATTAAGTCCCTGGGGCCTCCTACTTCTCTTATCTGATCCTTTCCTTAGCAGTTCCTCTTTCCCCACAGCTATTCACATATCCTATTGTACTTACATTTATCATCCTTTAATTCTTGAGTTAATTCTTGTTTTTCTATTCACTTTTTAAGTGTTCTATTTTCATTCTGTTTAATACACTTCTACATTTTTCCCGATGTATCCAATTTGCCATTTATGCATAACTTGCAATTGTTTACTCCATTTTCTCAAACATAACTACCTTGATATTTGATGCAGTCTTATCACATTAAAGAACCACATCTCGCATCCATTTTTGCAGAAAACATTCCGTGAATCGAGTTTATTCAAATTTTCAAAACAAGCAGATTTTTAAAAATATTTTTACATCACCACCAAGAGATAGAGGTAGAGATAGATAGATGAGATATATTCCCCTAAACTTATCTTGGTTCTTTCATTATTACCACTTACTGGTATATATGCAACTATCACCAATCCAGTAATGAATTAGAACTACATAAATCTATATCTCATTAAAGCTTTTAATTTTTTTAAATATTAAAGTAATAATCTCCTTTTTTCTACTTCCTGCTTTTCTGACACAAGATAAGATGAGACCAATACATGAATTTCTAGTTTTATATGAGATAAAATATAAAAATATTTTTACATTCCTACTTTTATACAGATTACATATAAAATCTAGATACCAAGTTGTAGCTTCCTGCCACAGTCCTTTCATTTTATTTATTTATTTATTTATTTATTTATTTATTTATTTATTTATTTATTTATTTATTTATTTTTCAAACTTCTATACCACCCTTCTCCTTTCAGACTCAGGGCAGTGAACAGCCAAGATAAAAAACATTTATACATAAAAGTTAAAAATATATTTAAAATAATTAAATAAATTTGGCCCGTAATTTAAAACTTATCAATTAAAATACATATCAAATTTTAAAACCAACCATAAAATCAGGACAGTCCGGCTAACTGAAAAAAATAGGTTTTTAGGGCCCAACGAAAAGTCCGGAGGTCGGAGATCACTCGTATCTCTGGGGGTAGATTGTTCCAAAGGGTAGGTGCCACCACAGAGAAGGCTCTCCCCCTGGGGGTCGCCAGCCAACATTGTCTGGCCGACGGCACCCTGAGGAGCCCCTCTCTGTGGGAGCGAACTGACCGGTGGGAGGCAATTGGTGGCAGAAGGCGGTCCCGTAAGTACCCCGGCCCTAAGCCATGGAGCGCTTTAAAGGTGATCACCAACACCTTGAAGCGCACCCGGAAGTCCACCGGAAGCCAATGCAGCTCACGCAGGAGAGGAGTCACATGGGAGCGCCCCGTCGCTCCCATTACCACCCGCATGGCCACATTCTGCACCAGTTGGAGCCTCCGGGTGTACCCCAAGGGGAGCCCCATATAGAGAGCATTACAATAGTCCAGGCGAGAAGTGACGAGTGCTTGAGTGACCGTGCGTAGGGAGTCCCGATCCAGAAAGGGGCGCAACTGGCGTATCAGGCGAACCTGATAAAAAGCCCCCCTGGCCACGGCCGTCATATGCTCTTCTAAAGACAGCCGTGCATCCAGGAGGACACCCAAGTTGTGGGCCCCTTCCGTGGGGGCCAATGATTCGCCCCCAATAACCAGCGATGGCGTCAGCTGGCTATACCGGGACGCCGGCAGCCACAGCCACTTGGTCTTGGAAGGGTTGAGTCGAAGCCTGTTTCTCCCCATCCAGACCCGCACGGCCTCCAGACACTGGGACATCACACAAATTTATAATTAAGCCTGCATCTTCAGTTCCCTGTACATGTTCATCAACTCTATTCCAACAAATCAACTAATTTTCATTTAGATCATTCTCTTTTCTTTTAGTTTCCAAGAAACATGGCATTCCTGTTTTTCTTTCCTTCATTTCTATTGTTCATCTATGTTGCTTTGGCACATTTTGACCAGTAAGCCACAAATGAAAGCTAAGTCCCACTTTTATCCCAAGTATGGCCATTCTATGTAAGGAAGAATCTCTATAGACTATGCTCTTTGAGAACATGTCATTGCCTGCGTACATTAATTCAGAGATGCATGCAATGTATTGTCATACATTCAGCAATGAACTATTGTGATGGAATATAACATCTGAGACCTTTACACAAATGCCATTCTATTTTATTTTAGAGTTGTCTGAATTGGAATGGGATTTTGCTGCTGAACCCTAAGATAAAACAGAAGGAGGAAAATCTTTCCCCAAATCTTTCATCAGTCCAATCATAAACAAGAAGATAAAAATACCTTCTCCAATTCTTTGCCTGTGAAAGTTGCAGCTAAATAGAGGGGGATATTTCATCCATAGACATTCAGCAGTGTATTTAGCAAATACATTCAACATTTGTGCCCTGTTACTGTTTTAACAATTGCAGTTGCACAACTAACTTGTGAACTGTGCTAGAACCTGATTACTGAAGAACTAGGTTGGGTCATCCATGGTGCACTTGAGATCTTGCTTCATTAGCAAGATCTCAAGTGCACCCTTATTTATTTTGTCATTTTTTTTTTTGATAGATACAAATGTTTTGTTACGTAGGTAAGAAGTTGCCTGCATACCATGAAGGCATCTTTCATCAAAATTATAGTAAAAAAAAAATCTTAAAGTTGCTCTTTATGACTTGACCCACCAGTTGGCTACTCAACTGAGATACATGGAGGTTTGTTTCTGAGCAATGAGGGTAAGAAGTTCACATGAATTCAACTTTTGAGTGGAGTACTGTATTATTGGATTGGAATTTACTTACTTGTACCTTGATATTTCAAACTGTATTTAGCTCAAAAACAAAACAATAAAGCTCAGTATTGACAGATTTCTAACTAGAATTGCATAATAATATGATTGCAAGTGAAGGAGAGAGAAAGATAAATTCGGTTGCCAATACACAATTTTATATATATATATAAAATTATATATATATATATGCTTTAATTGTATTTTAGTTTCTTACATATTTGCATTGTTAAAATAAAATAATTTTGAAATACCCATCTCTTCCATCCTGCAACCCTTCCAAATCCAAGTTTAGTCAACATGCTCAGAAATCAAGAATTGTTAAGTAGAACAGCTCCTATCTAAAGGGATAGAGGAGCATTGAAGTCAAGGTTCTATTACCTTGTCACATCAGAGGCAGCATGGACGTCTTTGAAATGCACTGTCCCCATTGGCTCAAAATAACTGACATTAATCAGACCTTTGCACAGTGGCATGACTAGGGTTACCAAGTCTCTTCTATAGATATCCAGAAGACCACTGCATAGGAGTGAAGGGACCAAAGGAGCTAAATAGAACTAAAGAATTGCTATATGATTCTTCAGATTTTTGCAACCAAGAACTGGTAGTCATAGAGAAGGCCTCTTAGTATGACATTATAATATGATGTCATTATGAGGAGCTGCAGAATTGAAACTCTACCCCTGTTTCATTATTCTGTTAATGTATTGATGCATGGTTCCTTCTTGATATGTCCCAAGTTAGAGAATAGAAGGTGGTTAATAATTTCTTTGTGATTAATACTGTTTCCTCTAGGACTAATTGTTTTCATAATAGAGCAAACTGATACTGTATAGCCCCAACTTAAGAATGTCCACATGGAGCAATGAATGTCAAGTTATCTTAACTGTGTAAGTAATAGTTAGCATTGACAGGAAGAGTAACAGGGAAATTTTGATCCAAGCCCTCTGTCCTTTTTAACAGGAGGAATACACTTTCAAACTGATATAGAGATCTATGGAAATTCATCATGCACAAAGGATTCAAACATTTGGAACATTATATTCCCAATTATTTGTACAGACCTAGGGAAGCTTTCCTCATCCTATACAATTCCTCAGTTCGCTGGTTTCACACAACATGCTAAACTAGCTCAATTGAGATTGGGTAATTTGTGGTTCAGAATGTGATGTCAACCCAGTCACTATTTTTTTTTACAATGTTCAGTGAATCAATACTGCATTAAGTCATAACATGATTTATTTTTGAGCACAAGATGGTATGTGAACAGAATAATTGTGTTAATATAGATTGAATGTTAGATAAACCTCGGCATTCAAAAGCATATCAGAAGCTCCTTAATATATACATCAGTTCCTTTTTTAAATTTCAGAAGTCGGATAACTAGATAATACAGTCTAAACAAGATTATTAATTTTAAAATGAAAGGCATGCAATGTAGGTAAACAAACGAGAGAGGAAAGCACCCTCAAAGTTTGAAACTGGGAAGTAGAGAAATCTTTTGAGTACCTATTACAGATTATCAACAGGAATGCTGCATTTGTATTCAACTTCTGACTATTGCAGGAGAATGTTAAGGCAAACAGGTCATTAGGTTCTTATATTACAATACACGCAGCATCTGATGATCGTAGTTAGCAAAAACCTCTGTGCTGGGTTTGTATGTGATGTGAGATCACCCCCCACAGGCTGTAATGCATCATGGCAGCATTCTTTAGTATTTATTGTGTGATGATTCCAGAAGTGTAGCACCCCAGTTCTGAATCCCAGCCCAAGAGATTTGCTTAGAAATAAATCTTGTCAGTGACAAAGTAATCCTTGCAGGAACATGGGCCGGTCTTTCAAAATTTGTACCCTTCTAGCCAAAGTAGAATCCTATAGCTGGCATTCATGGTGCTTGTCCAGGATTTCCCATGGAAGCTTCCTTTCAAAGAAAGAATGTGGGGAGGGAAAATGTTCAGTTTCATTAGAGGTGAAAGGCCTTATATTTCTTCCCTTGTGGCTTCTTATGACTATAATACAAAAAGTGATCTACAGTGGCAGATGGATGCTTTCCAGCTGGCTACCGTACAAAACATTGTACATTGGCACAAAGCCTTGAAGTTATTATTTAAGCATTTATTTATTTTATTTCTAGGCTGCTGGTTTCATTCTTTGTGTTATACCAAAAAACATAACTCTAAACGTAAATGTAACATGCACAGCCTAATGAATGAATATAATGCAAAAATTAAAATAAATAACCTAATAATAATGTTTTCAAACATTATTTTTTTTTCTTTAAAATATCTAACAAATTGACTAAGGATGATTTTTTTAAAAGAGGAATATGGGTGATATTGCTTTTGTTTGCTCCAAGCTGAAAGCTTTGGGTTCAACCTCATCCACTGTATCGCCCACACTTAAGGCCCTCAGGGTTTCCAGAAAAATGAGTAAGCTAATTCTCATTTCACCTGATGGTGTCTTGCTGGGTAAAAATCCATTCCTGTCTCTTCCAATAATGCTGCAATGTTAGCTTTCTTTTTAAGGTAAGATAAATATTTATTCCCAAGTGTACCGGCCATGCGTGTCTTGAGCTATTTTCCCACATATTGTATCAACTAGTCACTAAACTGTTTTGACTGTCAAGATGGATATTTTGATGGGGTGACTGTGTTTTATTGAGTCATGTGGCTGTCAGGAAACAATGTTGATTCTGAAATGAACAATCATTTAAGGGTGAAGCTCAGGTTGCACTTTCTTCCAAAATAAAACAAAACTGAAAGAGGATTTTTGACCACTCTGGGAATAGATTTTTTTTCCCCCCAGCTAAGTGAAATATCCCCTGGAACTTAACCTATTTCAGTCAACTTGTTCTGCTAGAAGGTCTTTCTGTCACACTTCTTCCCCTCTTTATCCAGGTGGGCAAGTAGAGATGCTTCTCTGAATCTCGTCTGCCAAAAATTATATGAAAGTAAGAACATTCACTGAGTCATTCTCAAAGATCATATGAAACAAGTACCCACTATATTCATAAAAAAATGATGGGGAACAAATATTTAGCTATGCATCTAGTTCCCAATTAAACTGTTATGAACTACTCTACTAGCTTTATATGGGTATTTAAATTACAAGTAGTCCTTATTTAGCAACTGCCTCATTTAGGGACTGTTCACAGTTACAACAGTGATGAAAGAAACTTTATGACCAATCTTCTATTTATGACCTTGTCAAGGTTTTAAAACAAAGGAATAGTATAAGCACAGTTTCAATGACTGCTTTACTTAATGATGAAGTTGCCAGCGCCAGTTATGGTTATTAAATTACCGAAGGATTACATGTATTTCATTTGGCTTTAACTTCTCTATTATATCTTTATTACAAATCCCTTTGTCTCCAGATGTTTATCAATAAGCAAATGGAATTGGGATCTACTTAAATTTTGTCTTCTATTCATTGCATTCAGAACATTGGAAGTAGAACACGTTGGGAACATATAAAAAGTGGTTTTCCAAAACATACTTCACTCTCCAACTTTTTGTGAGTTACATGAGTAATGAGTACATGAGGCAAGACAAAGTAAATATGCTCCTCCATGTTTTTCCTCATCCAATTCTTGGTGTGTAGGACTTGAAATAGAGCTTTTGTTTTGGTAAGAGTTTTGTTCTTAATAACAACAGAATTTTAGATTCATGATTCTGAAGCCCAGATGAGCAATCCAGATGTTACTGAGAAGATACTTTATACAATATCTTCAAGTAGAGATAACTTCAAATACCTCATAGCTGAAGACTTGTGCATCACAAAAAGAAAATATATTTCCTTAAGCACTTAGGATAAGTATCTTTCATCTTCAGTTATACAACTTTTTCAATTACCACAAATTAAATTTAATGAAAAGAAAAACAATAAATATATTATAATTCTGGATTAATTTTCCTTTGTTTGTAGTCATGGTTACAATAGAACACAGGTCTCAAACTCATGGCGTCATGTTGCCATCACGTGACGTTTTGTGATGTTTTTCCCCTTCACGGAGCTGGGGTGGGCGTGGCCTGCACGTGACGCATTCAGCCCGTGGGCCGCCAGTTTGACACCCCCTGCAATACAACATAGGATATTTTTCATATGCATTTTTATAAAAATCCTCTATGAAATCTTCTGCCCAATTTTCTTGAAACAAGACCCACTTACAGATATGAGACTGGTCTCTTAAATTATTTTTGAAGTCATTATAAGGGCTGCTTCCATCATTGCCATTATACTGTATTAGGCAAGTTCATTCATATTGTATGGGTATGAGTAAATTTTGCCATAGTAGTCATTGCTAAAATCATGCACCTATTAAAGCACATACAGTCTTGCGTTCTGATAAGAGGAAAGACAATTTTGATGATGCTTCTGAAACCCTCTCTAACAATTATAAGAATGGAAGCTCCTTGAACTCTATGTTTTTTTCTTTTTTTAAAAAGGGGGGTTAGTTTCAAAAGCAAAGTGCTCTAGCCACATTGATATTCGATAAATAGATTTTCCTGCTTGAGATCTATTCTTCTAGAATGCTTGTCAGTATGTTACCTTTATCATGCTGAGACTTGCATAAAAATGAAATGTCATACTTTGATACCCCTCTAGCCACTCATACAGTTTATTTTTCTTGTCCACTGATAGCATTCACAAATTTAATAACTGTCTTTTATCCTTGTATCTATTCTGCTCCAGCTTTCTATTGAGCTTCTTTCTGTGACAGTTTGCAGGAAATTCTTCATCTTACATATTCTACAGCAGGAATAAAAAGATGAAAGGAGAAAAGAGGATATTAGCTACCATTTAGCAAAAGGATGAGAAGCAATCACTCCATATGAATGGCCAGATAGAAAGCGGGGGAAGAGGAAATTATTGTTATTCCACTGCATCGGTTTTAGCCACTTTAGCTATTTGCAGCCTGAATTAATTGAGCAGTTGAAACTGAAAAGTTTATTACGAGACTTATTATCTGCTCTTCAAATTTTGTAGAGAGAAAAACATAATTTATTGGTAATAAAAAATAATAAGGTTATTTGCAAGAAGTTGGGATAACCCCAGAACAATTTTGCAGCTGATTAAAATATATGATGATGAATTCTTGCCTCTCTGTTTTGATGCCTGAGATAATAATTAAGAATGACTTGGCAGGTCTTCACATGATCTCCAAATGACAATGATATTAACATCAAAGCTGGGCTTTATTATATGGTGGTGATTCTCAGAATTTTTATAAGTCTAAGTAAAATGAAGTCACATTTTCATTAAAAAAAAAAACTCATCTGAGCATGTATGCTTTCGTTAAGCATTGCAGCAGTCTCATGTGATCTTAAAGAATTGGTTGGTTTTTGTTTCAAAAGAAAATTCTGTCAAATTGTCACTGGGTTGTGCATCAGAATCCTCACTAATGGACTCAATGACAGATAAAGGTAAAAGGTAAAGGTTCCCCTTTGCACATACATGCTAATCATTCTCGACTCTAGGGGGCAGTGCTCATCTCCGTTTCAAAGCTGAAGAGCCAGCGCTGTCCGAAGACGTCTTCATGGTCATTTGGCCGGCATGACTAAATGCCAAAGGCGCACAGAGTACTGTTACCTTCCCACCAAAGGTGGTCCCTATTTTTCTACTTGCATTTTTACATGCTTTCAAACTGCTAGGTTGGCTATGACAACAGATACACATGGATAAACAAGACACTGTTGTATGTCCACATTAGCATGTCCTTAGCTGCTCAATATATGACAGTTGGGTATATTGCTCTCAAATCCAGGATTAAAATATAAGAGTATGCCTAGACCAGTGATTCCCAACATCAGTGGCAAGGTTGCCCCATCATCTATTTGATTAACTTTCAACATATTTTAAGTTGTTAATGGATTGTTAAGAAATGCTAGGACTAAAGGGTAGCCTTGGAAGCTGATAGCAATGGCTAACCGATTATGAATCTCTGCCAATAATTGGTAGTCATATCCCTATAGACAACTGGAAAGTCAAACTCTGTTAGAGAATATTGTCATCATCATTACCTTGATACCATATTCTCTGTTTAGTTTTCTCTTTAGTTCTCTAAGAGCCATGGTGGTGTAGTGGTTAGAATGCAGTACTGCAGGCTAACTCACTACTCACTCCAGGAGTTCGATTCTGAGTGGCTCAAGGTTGACTCAGCCTTCCATCCTTCTAAGGTCAGTAAAATCAGGACCCAGATTGTTGGGGAAAATGTGCTGACTCTGTAAACTGCTTAGACAGGGCTGTAAAGCACTGTGAAGCAGTATTTAAGTCTAAGTGCTATTGCTATTTCTTATTTCAAATATACCCACTTTTCATATCTCTCTTCACAGAAGTTGTTTTTATGCTCCAGTCAACTTTGTTATCCAACTCAACAAACTTTACAAAATGTTCTGAAACATATGCAGAGTATCTTCCCTTCCCTTGATGAATACAAATCACCAGGACCTGATGGATTACATCCCAGAGTCCTAAAGGAGCTGGCAGATGTCATCTCAGAACCACTGCACCACATCTTTCAAAAATCCTGGAACACTAGGGAACTATCAGAGGACTGGAAAAGAGCTGATGTGGTTCCCATCTTCAAAAAAGGAAGAAAAAAAACCAGACCCAGGAAACTACAGACCAATCAGCCTAACATCAATACCTGGGAAGATACTGCAAAACATAATAAAAAAACAGATCTGCCAACACCTAGAAATGAGTAAAGTAATAACTAGCAGCCAGCACAAGTTTGTTAAAAACAGATCACACCAAACTATCTTATTTCATTCTTCAACATAGTGACTAAATTAGTAGACCAGCGAAATATTGTGGACATAATATACTTAGACTTCAACAAGGCATTCAACAAAGTAGACCACAACCTACTTTTTCGTAAGCTAGAAAAAAGTGGGATAGCTTCACCACCAGATGGATTCGCAAGTGGCTGAGAAACCATACTAAATGAGTAGTCTTTAATGGGTCTAAGTTTAGATGGAGAGAAGTAAGCAGTGGGGTGCCACAAGGTTGTATCTTAGGCCTATTACGCTTCAATATCTTCATAAATGATTTAGATGAGGGAATAGAAGGGGAACTTACCAAATTTGCAGATGATACTAAGCTGGCAGGAATAGCTAATACCTTAGAAGATGGGCTCAAGATCCAGATGGATCTTGACATACTTGACACTGGGCCCTATCTAACAAAATGAAATTCAATGTAGAGAAAAGTAAAGTCCTACAGTTAGGTAAGAAAAACCAAAAGTACACATATAAACTGGGTGAAACCAGACTTAATAGCAGTGAGTGTGAGAGGGATCTTGGCATCTTAGTGGACAACCAGCTAAATATGAGCCAGCAGTGTGAAGCAGCATCCAAAAAAGCCAATGCAATCTTAAGGTGCATTAACAGAGGGATACAATCAAGTTCAAGTGAGGTACTAATACCACTCTATAAAGCCTTAGTAAGACCACACCTAGAATACTGCATCCAGTTTTGGTCACCACACTATAAAAAAGATGTTGAGACTCTAGAAAAAGTGCAGAGGAAAGCAACCAGGATGATTAGGGCCTGGTGGCGCAGTGGACTAAGTGCTGTTAAAGTAGCACTTAAGTTGCCAGCTGCCTGCAATTACTGAAGTTCAAATCTCACCAGGCTCAAGGTTGACTCAGCCTTCCATCCTTTCGAGATAGGTAAAATGAGGACCCGGATTGTGGGGGCAATAAACTGACTTTGTATAAAAAAGAACACTGCTTGGGGGGGCCCGAAAGCCCTACTAAGCAGGTATATACAAAAGTATGAAGGCTATTGCTTAATGCATTGTAAGCCGCCCTGAGTCTCTGGAGAAGGGCGGCATATAAATTAAATAAATAAATAAATAAATAAATAAATAAATAAATAAATAAATAAATAAATAAATAAATAGGGGACTGGAGACTAAAGCATATGAAGAACAGTTACAGGAACTGGGCATGGCTAGTCTAGTAAAGAGAAGGACCAGGGGAGACATGATAGCCATCTTCCAATATTTGAGGGGCTGCCACAGAGAGGAGGGGATCAAGCTGTTTTCCAAAGCACCTGAAGGCCAGACAAGGAATAATGGATGGAAACTGACCAAGGGGAGATTCAACCTAGAAATGAGGAGGAACTTTCTGACAGTGAGAACAATCAACCTATGGAACAGCTTGCCTTCGGAAGTTGTGGGAGCTTCATCACTTGAGACTTTGAAGAAAAGATTGGACTGTCATTTTTCAGAAACGGTGTAGGGTCTCCTGCTTGAGTGGGGGGTTGGACTAGATGACCTATAAGGTCTTGTCCAATTCTGTTAATCTGTTGTGTATTTTTGAATGATTTTTGATAACGAAGCTATCCTGTTCCACTTTGGATGCTGAAGTAACACACTGTGCAATCTAAATGCAATCTAAGCTAGGTAATGTATGTCGCTATGTGCCACAGTGTGTATAAATATGTATCATTGTTGTAACTATGTATAACTATGCGATGTGTAAATTAGTCGGAATATCCACAGTCACAGGTTTCAATCATCTTTGTTTTAACAGAGGCTAGGAAGAAAAAAGCTAAATATAATTCTGCATGTTTAAGATTAAGAAGGATCTTGTTACACTTTCACAAGTCAAAGTATAAAGTAATTTGGAAAAATAATGGCCTTCAAGGATGACTAGTTTGATATAAGAAGTTTGTTACACAGTATAAATATCAGCTGGAAATTTCTTGTGATGCATTCTCTCAGAGACCCTTGATATATGTCAATAAACTGCAGCAAGCCTCATTCACCTTTTTCTAATTGCTGTTCAATTATCACACATCTGGAGGCTACCCATACTGAGGAAGATTGACTTGGAGATTAGCTGTTGGACCAAAATGGAATGACCATCCATTTTTCAGTTTCCACCACTGTTGGAAAGTTCCAAATGTATCTACATAAAGTTGCTACTGGCAAGAGTTATTTGCTAGCCTGGGATCAGGGATCTTAAATTTACAGATCTCAGTATCCATCTGAACATTGGACAGAACATATACGGGTCTGTTGTGGCACGGTATCTGAATGTTGTTGCAGCATCTGCAAGGGGATTAATAAACTCAGACATAAGGTCTTGGCATGGTATCTGAATGTTGTTGCAGCATCTGCAAGGGGATTAATAAACCCAGACATAAATCCAGAAAGATGGAGAGATTGTGGGTATGGAAACTTTGTTTCAGGGAAATACCAACTTTGTTTCATGATGTGGTCATGCTTACTCCTGCAGAACTGATTCATCCTGCACAGGTTCTCTTGGACTCAAAGCTCTTTTTTAAATAGCAGGTGGTAATTATGGTTAAAGGGGTTTTTGCACAGATATACTCCACCTGGGTGCTGATTATGACTGGGGTGACTCTTTATCTTAATCATCTCCTCTTTGGATTATTGCATTTTGCACTCCATGAGCTGTCCTTGAAAACCACCCAGAAACTGCACCTGATCCAAACCAGAACTGTTCAAGTAGCAATGGGACTTTCAATGTGCTTCCATGTAACAATTCTTTTCTGAAAGCTGCATTGGTTTAGTTTGCTTCCAGGTACGATTCAAGACATTGGTACTCACCTTTAAAATCCTACATGGTTCAGCATCTTGATATGTACAGTATGAGACCACTTTTTCCCAATGACTTCTGTCTGTCCAATAAGATCAGGAAAGAAAGGTTGGCACAAGATCCCTACTCTCTGATATTGTCATGTTTAGCAGCAGTGTTATACTTTAATACAGGGGTTCAAATTTGCAGCCTGCGGGCTGGATGCATCATGCGTTGGCCACGCCCACCCCCATTTTAGCAAAGGGGGAAAAAGTTGTGATATGTCACATGACAACAATGTGATGCTGTGAGTTTGACACCTCTGCTTTAATAGTTGGCTACCCCTTTTCCTTGGAGTAGCATACCACTTGAGGTCAGATTACAGTAGTTCTTGCTTTGTTACACTTCAGGAAGGCTATCAAAGCTCTGGTTTTTTACAAGGCTCTGGTTTTTTAGAAGAATCCTGTGAGTAGGAGAGTCAAGGCTAATGAACCCAATTATAAGTATATGTTTGATGTTTGATTATTCTTCAGGTGCCAAAGTTTTCTTGTAATTTCAGTTCTAATTATCAATTCTTATCTAGTGACTCTATTTTTGTTGTTCTTTTTAACCTTACTGCAACAAGGGAACATGGGCTGCTCAGAGGCCTTTTGAACTGGCATGACATAAAAGCCTTACTAAATAAGTTGCTAAATATGCAAATTAATCAGCAAACAATTTTGTATCGTACCACTTGAAGCTATTTTTTTCTCTAATTAAAAACACTATATCTTGATTCATACCGAAAGATAAAATTATTTGCATATCTGGAAATATGTGTTCAATGTCCCTTTTTTTAAAAAAGAAGACCAAATATACCACTTTAACTTGAAATAATTAGATGCCATTTTTATTAAGATAAAACCAACCTCTCTTGCCAAATACCATATGACTCTCTCCCTCTTGGTACAGCTCCTTCTGCATCCAAAACAAGGAAACATCAAAGCTTAACATAGTGTAGAGAAGAACCATGGGAATGACTGCCAGTGGAATTAATTTTCTGCCATTTCCCATTCTTAGCATGTGTTACTCTGATGCTGAAACATAATGTCATTTTATGTAGTTGTACAAATCCCAGGATTAGATACATTTCATGTTCCTTTTAATAGTTGTGACAAATTTCACATTTTTCGGCAGAAAATGGATTTCATACTTATTTAAGTGATGTTATGAGCCTGTGTTTTGGGGGGAGGGGAAGGGGGTGGGGAAATCAAATTATATGAAATGGAGATGGTTTAATCTTAACCCTTTTCTACTGCAAACATTGGGAAGAGACTAATAGAGTCTGCAGGATTTTTTTAAAAAAGTGAACTAATAGATTTTGCATGTCCCTTTGAGGTGTAAGAATGCTTTTATGAAGTCAAGACACTTGGCTGTGATAAGGATGATAAAATCTCCCAAACTCTCCAGCAAACCACTTACAATAAATACACATTCTGTTCATGCAATTGTTCTGAGTTGGAATTTCAGGAAACATGTCCTAAGAACATGCATGTCATTTCACTGCCATGCACAAGCTTGACACATGATCGTAAACACAGTAATCTAGTCCTTTTTTTGTGTGTTTTCAGTAGCTTGCCCACTGTCCTATTTTCTTCAATCTGAACCATTAGCAAAACCAGGATTTTTTTTCCCGAACTGTAACTTGCCACATTTACATAGTGGCGCATAGACGGTGTCCTAAGCACATCTTACAGTGTATTCTTGTTGTAGTGCAATATACCAATTAATGCAGCTGAGTGTTGTGGCTATACACTTGACCCATTCATTGTAAACATATGGTCACTCTCTCTTTCACAAAGCTGTTTATCTTTTTTTTTCTTATTAAATAACTTTTATTAAACAGTTTGTCTTTAAGAACAACACAAAAAACAACACATGTATAAAAATAAGACGTGTCAAGACATAACGTATTAAACATTATATAACATTAATTACAGCATTTTGTATCGACTTACGTATTTTGCTTTTGTAGTACTCTATTCTATCATTTCTATTTACTATTCAGTAGTAGGATAATCGTGTTACTCCAACATATATATATATATATATATATATATATATATATATATATATATATATATACATACATTATAATATTCATTGTTCTTATCTACACATTTATATTCGTTTATATTTACATCTCTTTATTTAATGTTAAAGCTGTTTTTCAAAACTGTTGTTCTGTAAGAGAATAACAAAGGAAGAGAGGCAAACCTAAATTCACAAAGATGGAATATAAACCTTTTAAAGAAATCAATTAATATTTGTGTTTCATGCTAGATAGATAGAAATTATAGGAGTTGTGATTTCAGTGCATCTGGAAGACAGTTGAAAACTGCTGTAGCATCTATGCCTACAAGAAAATCTCCATGAGTTGCTTTATACTGGAGAAGATTATTGCTTACCTTTGGCTAGGGTAATCTATTTTGCTGGTATCAGCTCTCTAGGCTGACATTTTTTTCCAGTTCTGTTTCTAAAGGGCCTTTGAAGTGCTAAGTTCTTCATTCTTGCTAAGTATGTGCTGTTTTCCCCCATGGACCTGGTCCCTAGCTGGGTGCAGAACGAGATTAAAACAGCATTTGTGCATCTGTTTGCCTTGAAGTGTGTTAGTTCCAATTATGATTCCATCATGGTAACAGATTAAGGGTGGAATAATCTTCTTGTGTCCCAATGTCATACGTTAAATATCTGAAAAGCACGTTTTCTTCTTTTTCTACTGAATGTATTTGTTTTTCCACTCCTTCACTAATTCCTTAAACTGACAGTTATATGATGGATTTAGCCAATCCTGCATTTTTATTTCTCAGATAAAAGAATATGCATTGTAAATGAAGGTTTTTGAGCCTGAGATAATCAAAATTCGGGGGAAAGCAACAGTTGAGTAACTGAAAAATCAATTTGGAATTATTTCTTGGGAAAGGGAGTTTGCTAGCTTGTTTGTTTACACTTCACTGGAAATATTCTTATCCAAATAAAAGTCCTTTTGAGAGTTGCAGTTTGGGATAGTTATTGGTTTACTATAATTTACAATGCATTTGAACTTTATGAAACCAATAGTATATCAAACGTATTAGAAACAACATAAAATAGAGAGTTAGTGCCAAATTCTTGATGACTAAATCACCAACAGAATGATTGAAGCCTGAAAAACAGATTTCTATTTAGAGCTATTGAGGATGACAGTACTGAACCAATATAATTTAATACTGGGGACATACTATGTCCCCCTTGAGCAAAATAATCAAAGTGCTTTTGAGATGGAGAGTGTAATCAGGAAGATATCTAAAGAGAAAAAGACAGCACTAAAGTAGCAGTGCTCCCAACCACACCATTCAACAAACCTAGAGTCCTAAAACTCACATATCCATAAAGCCATGTTTGTGATATCAGGTAATGGCAGACACCCGCATGTATAGTGGATGTCTTCAGAATATAAGCTTCAGTCTAAAAAATTTTTTTTGTCAGAATTTGGACTCACCTAGAGGCTGATACACATATCATTTTGTGTACAAAAGCCAATATAATGCATTGTATATTCATGTGGTATATATGGATGCCAGTCTTTAACTGATAGCATAGATATGACTTATTGGGGAAATAACACCAGTCATTGCTAGTTGTGTTTTACTACATTTAATAAAGCTTGGATAAGAAGACTGTTAATCAGGGTCTAAAGTTCACATCCAATGAAGAAACATTAATGAACCTGAGTATTTAATGTTGAAATAAGACATTGGATGAGGGAGGAAATTAGCTGAAAGATGTCACAAAGGACAACACTATCTACTTCATATTGTTGCAAGATTAGAGAAGAAGTTACAGGAAAATAAATTATGTTAAGAAACAAATTTTGCTTATGAAACTAATTACCCACTGAAAATGAGTACTCAAGAATGAGTTAGGGTTCCTTTCACTGGATACTTTCAAAGAGATTCTGGAAAATCATTTGTCGGGATATATAAATTTGGATTTCTACTATAATAAGGGCAGAATTTAGCCTAAATGGGCACTGTCAACTTTATGATTCTAAAAAGGGAATTGTAGTAATCACTCCTTGGGAAATATTATACTGTTTAGAGTTCTCCAGATCTGGAGGAGGGATGAGGTAGAGGACAAATAAGGGTAGACAACAAAGACATACTGTATAACACTAAATGACGAGAAGGAAGTAAATACAGAAATGGTCTGCGTTGCTCATAACAAAAGAACTTGGAACAATTCAGTGAAAGCAGATCACTTCAGGTGAGATATATGAGATACAGAATGAAATTTACAACTGCCAGTTCCTGTATAATGATGGACAAAGTCATTTCAATAGCTATAAATTACCTGCATTATGAGACTGGTATGCCTCTCATTCAGCCTCAGACTAGGCTGAAGCTGCCATACTTAAAGATAAAGCAGGCACATAGGGAGGGTGGACAAAAGCCAGGAATCTTGTTTAAAAGATTATTTGGGGAGGTAGTTACAAAGAAACCAAGTTGTTAAGGAAGGAAGGGAAGGAAAGAATGTCACCTGAACCAGACAAAAGTTGGGCTTCAGCGTGTGAACCTCCCTCTTCCCAGTTCCATCAACAGCTACCAGGCTTGCAAATCTACAAGGCAAGAATAGAATAGAATAGAATAGAATAGAATAGAATAGAATAGAATAGAATAGAATAGAATAGAATAGAATAGAATAGAATAGAATTCTTTATTGGCCAAGTGTAATTGGACACACAAGGAATTTGTCTTTGGTGCATATGCTCTCACTGTACATAAAAAAACAAGATACATTTGTCAAGAATCGTAAGGTACAACACTTAATGATAGTCATAGTGTACAAATAAGCAATCAGGAAACAATCAATATTGATATAAATCGTAAGGAAACAAGCAACAAAGTTACAGTCATGCAGTCATAAGTGGGAGGAGATGGGTGATAAGACTAATAGTAAGAGTAATAGCAATGCAGCCTTAATGAATAGCTTGACAGTTTGAGGAATTATTTGTTTAGCAGAGTGATGGCATTTGGGAAAAAACTGTTCTTGTGTCTAGTTGTCTTGGTGTGCAGTGCACTGTTTTGAGGGTAGGAGTTGAAACAGTTTATGTCCAGGATGCGAGGGGTCTATAAATATTTTCACAGCCCTCTTTTTTACTCGTGCAGTATACAGGTCCTCAATGGAAGGCAGGTTGGTAGTAATTGTTTTTTCTGCAGTTCTAATTATCCTCTGCAGTCTGTGTCTGTTTTGTTGGGTTGCAGAACCAAACCAGACAGTTATAGAGGTTCAGATGACCGACTCAATAATTCCTCTGTAGTGGCTATCCATCTTGTGAATCAACAAAGCCAGAATTTGGAGGGAGAAAAGGGGTCCTGAAGCCACCCACTCTTTGAGAAAGATCAAGTGTACATGTAGCGAGTAAAGTTTACTATTATAGGTAGTTGATTTACAACAGTTCATTTAGTGGCCTTTAAAGTTACAACAGCACTGAAAAAAGTGACTTATGAGCATTTTTCACACTTACAACCTTTGCAGCCGACCATGGTCACATGATCAAAATTCAGACTCTTGGCAACTGGTTCATATTTATGACAGCTGCAGTGTCCCTGGGTCATGTGATTCTCTTTTGCAACCTTCTGACAAGTAAAGTCAATGTGGCAGACAGATTCACTTAACAACTGGGTTCCTAACTTATCTACTGCAGAAATTCACTTAACAAGCGTGGCAAGAAAGATAGTAAAAACCTCACTTAACAAATTTCTCACTTACAACAGAAAACTTGGACTTAATTGTGGTTGTAAGTCAAGGACTATCTCCAGTTTTAAATTCACTGGGTCTCCATGTATTTCAAAGAACCTGTTGTGCCTCCATGTTTGAGTTGAAAGTGATATTTCCCTGCTGTTTCCCAAAATTGACTGTCTTGTCTTCTCCAGCTGCAGCTATATAGAAAACCCAGACAGAAAGCAAGGAGTGTTTCAACAGACTGTAAGTGTGTGTGACGCTGAATGACCTGTAAATGTGTTAAGGCATTCTCAACCATTTGGAGAGACTGTTGACAACTCATTTCAAACATCAGCCTGAATCAGGGGTGAAATCCAGCAGGTTCTGACAGGTACCTGTCAGGTAGCAGAAATTTTGAGTAGTTCAGAGAACTGGCAAATACCACCTCTGTCTGGCCCAGAGTGGGGTGGGAATGGGGATTTTGCAGTATCCTTCCCCTGGAGTGGGCTGGGAATGGAGATTTTACAGTATCCTCCCCCTGTCATGCCCACCAAGCCACGTCCACCAACCCATGCTCATCAAGCCACACCCACAGAACCAGTAGTAAAAAAAAATTGAATTTCACCACTGGCCTGAATCTCCTGCTTTGAACCATTAAGGCACCATATTCTGGCAACGGTTTCTTCATGGGCCTCCCTGCATCATCTGAGCAAGCCTATTTGTGCACAGAAGCCATCAATGCTGAGATGGTTTCTAAAGAAAAGTGGCAAAAGGAGGCATTAAAAGTTTTCCTTCCCTGTTCCATATCAATGCTCAAGGACTTGCTACAGAATGGCGATGGCTCGGGCAGCATTCCATCAAACCATCATTACATATGATGGTTAATGTTTAAAACCCACCACAATGGTACTGATCAAGATGATTATAGCCATTTCCAGCTCTTTTTCCACTCTCTTTTTTTCAAAATGAGTGCACATATTGCACTACCATATATTTAAAAAAAATAATGTCTTTCTTGTGATACCCAACTAAAATACATATATTGGGGAAAATTTGCATATTCCCCTCTCCTCAGTTTTTATTTAGGATTTTCAAAAACAGATGTATTAGGACTACTTTCCTACAGAGGTTATTATGAAAAAAATATGAAGACATATTTTATACAGTTCTCTACGACAATGAATAGAGATTTGTGTGCATGCAGTGTGATTTAAAATGCACAAGCTGTCAGAAACGGATTAATATTTCACTGTCTGCCATGGACCAGAGTTAAAATAAACTGCACTTCCCTATTTCTTCTCACCATTCTCTTTCTATTTTGCTTCCACTGTCCTTCCCTGCTTTAATATTTGTCTCCTTTCAGGGCTGACTTATAGAATTTAGAGGTTGGTATAAAATTGTGTTTGGAATCCTTCTCTCACTCCTACATGAACTTCAGAGACAGATTCCTGCAATATAAAATGGAGGAAGAGACAGTGTACTTTAGAGCAGTGGGCCCCAATCTTTTGAGTGCCAGGGACTGGTTCCATTTTTCAGCAGACTGGAGGGGGCATAGTTTTGTATGCTGCTGGCATCTCACTCCTGCATGGATGGGACTTTGCTTGTTTGCATGGTTTGATCCGGTTTCTGGCACACCAGAAACCAGTGCTGGTCCATGGCTCAGAGGTTGGAGACCCCTGCTTTAGTAGAAGTAGCCCTTGGCACTAATATAATACAACCTGGGAACAGAAAATTCAGTATGCAGTAAAAATCTGGTTATGAGAAAGATTCTATTAGTGTAATGTAAGACAGAATGCTGTTGACCTATTGGTAAATTGACCTACAACATAACCCATCCATTGACTAACATCTAATCTGTTAGTCTACATGTGGACTTGCTAGCTTGAAAACCTCAACTGGCCAAGATGAATGCAAGGTGCCTCTTCACCTTTGCACCCTTTGTCCCTTAGCCTTTTTCAGGTGCTGCTATGCTTATCCTTTTCTGGGATCCATATGCCAAGACCCACTTAATATGGTCCTACTTCCATACTCTCTCCTTTTACTTTTCTGTCCCCCAGATTCAGTCTTTTTGGATTTGGGCCAGCATTGGTTGTCTCATTATTCCTTCCTCTTTTCTTCATCTTACCCCAACCTTTATTTGTGTGCCATTGTCCTGTTTCTGGGATGGGGTGCCTGAATAGCCTCTTAGCAGCTGACAGTAGTATTTTTCCATCACTGGATGGTTCCATGAATGTCTACGGATGACATCATAATCTAATACTGGCTATTCTGGTTGAGACAATGTGTTGGCAATGTGATTATGGACAATATCTGTCAGTACCATTAGCAAGCAAACATTGCTATGATTTATTCTTAAGTTTAGAACATAGAATAATAGAGTTGGAGATCCTCTTGTCCAACCCCTTGCTCAAGCAAGAATCTCTATACCATTTCAGACAAATGGTCATCCAGTCTCTTTTGGAAAGCCTCCAGTGATATAATCAGTTTGAAAACTGTTTTTTTTTTTAAAGAGATTTGCCTTATTTCATCTTTATAATCTCATAATTTCTTCCAGTTTTAATAATTATTTTAAAAGAAGGGTATGATAATTTTTTTGTCACAGGGCTTTTTATAAAAAAAAAAATAAACTATATTATAGAAGAGGGTTTTTGCTGCATAGCTCAAGACAAATCATAGTGAATCCTTTTCTAGAAGCCACGGAAGGCTAAAGCAGTTATTCTTAAATAGCACAACATGCTGACAGCAAGAATAAGATATGAATCTTTTGTGCATAACATTATGCAAAAATATACAGTACTACAATATGTGTAGACTACAGTAATAAATTGTTGATCTGATAAGCTCAACACCAGTTATATAACAAAATAACTATGTATCATAGGGTGCTGAACATAATACCCAATCCATTGAAAATGGTAAGTGAAATTGGATAATCAGAAAACATGGAAGATGCCTTATATTTTGCAGGCAGAGTTGTGTGGAATTTTTCCATTCGTTCTCTGAAAGCTGCAGCTTAATTTTCCCCCCCTTTTTCCTTCTATTCTTTGCTCGCCAAAGATCAGCTTGTTGGGCTTAGGGAGAATTAAGCCTAATCAGATTTCATGGTAGGAGGATTCAGGCAACCTCTCCACTGTATTCAAAAAGTACATGGAGACAGTTAGGAAACAACAACAGCTCTTTTGGTTCCCCTTTGCAGGTTCAGCAAACCCATCTTCAACTACACGAGCATCTGCCTGCTCAAGACACACCTGCAGAAAAAGCGCGCTAAGAAGTCCTTATCCTTTCTGAAATAGGAGGGAATTGGGAGGCCAGTCTTTCTTGCAGGAGGTCCCTCTTGTGGAACATCCTCCTACCCACTTAAGAACCTGCAGAAAACCTAGTTGTTTCAAAGACTGTTCAAGTGAGAAGTTTCACCTGAAATGTATTCATTTATTAAATTTCTACAATGTCCATCTACCTAAGTAGCATCTGGGGATGATATTAGGAGGAGTACGGAATGCAACCATTCATTAGGATACTTAATCTATGTTTATGATATTGTATTAATTTTTGTTATAGGTGAGGTACAGGTAGTCCTTGCCTTACATCAGATCATTTAGTGACCGTTTGAAGTTATAAGAGCCGAGGTGGTACAGTGCAGTACTGCAGGCTACTTCAACTGACTGCTAGCTGCAGTTCAGCAGTTCAAATCTCACCAGGCTCAAGGTTGACTCAGCCTTCCATCCTTCCAAGGTGGGTAAAATGAGGACCCAAATTGTTAGGGGCAATATGCTGACACTGTAAACTGCTTAGAGAGGGCTGTAAAAGCACTGTGAAGCAGTATATAAGTCTAAGTGCTATTGCTATAACATCATTGAAAAAAAGTGACTTATGACAGTTTTTCACACTTAATGACCATTGCAGCATCCCCCATAGTCTTGTGATCAAAATTCGGATGCTCAGCAACTAACTTATATTTATGATATAAGTGTCCTGGGATCATGCGATCAACTTTTGAGATCTTCTGAAAAGTTAATGGGAAAGCCAGATTCACTTAACAACCATATTTCTTACTTAATAACTGCAATGTTCATTTCTTGTGGCAAGAAAGGTCATAAAACAGGGAAAAGTTTACTTAACAACTGTCTCACTTAACAACAGAAATTTTTGGCTCAAGTGTCATTGTAAGTCAAGGACTACTTGTATATAGTTTGAAACATTGCTGCATACCATTTAGAGTCATATTATTGAAGAGTATGAAAGTACTTGAAATAAAGTCAGATGTTTGCTGAGATACATTAAATATCGTGTTTTCCCAAAAATAAGACCTGTCTTATATTTTTGAATCCCGAAATAAGCACTTGGCCTTATTTTCGGGGAGGTCTTATTATTTTGGGGCGTGTGGAACAAGACGGGGCTCCTCTTGCTGTCTTACCTGATTTCCAGCTCTGCCTCTCTAACCAGAGGAAATGGCAGGGACCAGCTGCACATGTGTTTAAATATTTTCGGGGAGGGTTTATTTTTTGGGAGGGCTTATTTTTTGGGAGGGCTTATTTTCGGGGAGGGCTTATTTTGGGGGGGGATTTTAGTGCATGCGCTCAAAAGCCTGATTGGAATTATTATCTGGGGAGGTCTTTTTTTTTTGGGGGGGGAACACAGTAGCTATCAAATGGCTAGGGGATATAGCCTAGGATACCTAGCCTTCTCCGTCCTGAAAAAGTTGTGCTGTAGTATTAATATGCTTGACTTTTCTATACTTAACTGTTAGCCAATGTGTTATTACTTAGCTTTTGTGGATCACAGTCCAGTTCAGCAGATAAGCTACAATCATTATTTTTTAAAGTCCTTGTGTTGCCACAAGGCTCTCTGCTGTGTTTGTTGTAAAAGATTTACATGGCTGCACCTTTGAAACTGTTATTTAGGGACTTAGTACATGTTATGGCAGAAGATTAGTGTATAAACCAACCTCAGTTCAATAGCTGTAAACCTGTCAAGTGGGAAGGCAATTTCATAGAGAAAAATGGTGGCCAGGAGGAAAAGAAAGAAGGCTTACTTTGTCCATCCAATCTTCCCAAAAGATTTTTCCATTTATTCTTCTCTAAGTTTCTTCCAAAAATCTAAACCCTCTTAAAACTTGGTCAGTGCAACTTTCTCTAATATACCCCCCCCTTTTTTTTTAGGAAGTATATCTTGCAGATATTTATTTATGGGGTGTTTTGCTTCAGAATGGTGAACCCAGATGGTTATCTTCCCTTCTGTTTCTCTTACAAGTGGAGGCCAATCTGGCAAACTGTGCAAATCCATTCTTGCAGAAATCTATGCTCAGTGTCTTCTACGCTCTTTTCTTTTCTTTATTTTCTCTTGAAATCATTCTCATCCATCACTTTTATACCTGTTTTTTTGGCAACCACTTTTGTTGCCATTCAGTATTTGCTGCTATAAAGAATTGTTAAAGTTGAAGCATAATTGAGGAAGAAAGTATACTTTCCTTGGCTTTGAATCAAAACCGGCTACTTTTTAACTTGCCGAGTTTATTGATGGCTCTGGTGAATCCATACTCTGTTTTAATTATATTGATGTCCTCAGTTTACAAATACCTTTGGAAGTGAGCCAAAGTTTATTAAACTAGTCAGCTAACATATGCCAAATTTTTCAACACATATCTTCTGATGTCTATATATTTTTGTCTTACTTTGTTAAACTACATTTTACACTTAACGTAATATTCACTTTTGCATAAAATCAGTTTAACCCCATGCATACTAGATTTAAAGAATTGCGGGCCACATTAGTACAATCATCATCATAAATTTTCTTTCTTTAATTGTGCCAGTTTTCTAAATGATACCACAGCAACAATAAACAAAGGGTCAACAATGGTACAACCAAAGCATAGTCCTAAATATATGGAACAGAATGGTAATATGACTATATATTTTAAGCATGATTTGGAGATGTTAACTAGTTTTAGGGAAGAGCCAAACAATACATTAATAACATATTATGGCTCTTCACTGTTACATTTCAATTATTCTATTAGAAAGTCACAGTTGGTGAATCTTGAATGGGACTATTGTTGTGGTTGAAGAAATCAACCATCCATTGCATCTTTTTGTAGTAAAAGTTCTACATCTCTTTGTATTGTTTGTACACCAATGCATTAGTACTAATAAACTTTTTAAAAAACTTTCCACAAGGGCTGCACTGGAGGAGGATTAAGCTATCTCTGCTGTCCTTATCTGAATTGGCCCTCTGTGTGCTTATAGTGGACTAAATAAAATAAACAGCTGCATGGATATTTTTATTTATTATCTTATTGGTCCTGGGGTTTATACTATTAAAGGCAGATCTTAATGTGACACTAGTTTGGATTTGCATCTTTCTTTGGATGTTAAATACCGATTTTAAGAGAAATTTGTGCTGCGGTCTAGTAAAATTCCAAAAGCAAAATAAATATACTTTTAATTTATCAGCCAACCAATTGCCAAACACACTTTGTGGCTGAGCTTACAGCTGTGGAAACATCAACTCTGTTTTGAACAAATTCCACTTGCACTTCAGATTTCATGGCTTCTATAACATTCAGCTGTTTTTTTTCCAGTGTCCATGTGGGTGGAATGGGCTGCACAATTAGTTGTCTTTTTCACAGATCAATGCAAATGCAATTCGTTGGTGGATTCACTTTTGTAATAAATTATTTAGTGATTTAATGTCTACATTTTGGAGATTTCATCTCTGAAATTAAAGTTAATTAAAGTTATTCAACAGGTGTGTTCATTGTTACCTTATAGCAATCACTGAAAACTGTCATATAGAACAAATATTCCGAATGTCCCATTTCAGTACATTCAAAACTTCCTACTGTTTGCACATATGTGAAACAGCTGCAGTCTACTTCTTTGCCACTCCTGAAAGTCATTTTTCTGCTTCCACAAATGAAATAAATGCCTGCTCTTCTAGTATCTGAAAATGATGATTTTCTGATTGGAAAGACTCCCCAGCATGACCTCCATTATAAACCCATTCTCTACCCCACCAATACTCTAGAATTAAACCAACAAATCCAGCATTCCCAAGTTTTTTTTAGGTGAAATGAACTTCACCTAACAGACAAATGTATGTGTATTTGTCTGTTGCCCTGACAGACAAATACATATACATATATAAAGTATATTCATAACTAATAATTCTGTCTAGCAATGCTATTTGTATTCTCAGGTCAAGCCACCATTCTCTTTGTGCAGATATTGGCTGATTTGAGGCTAATGACAACTGGATGAAGACATCCAGTTGAACTGCAGAGTCATAGACATGAGGGCAATGAGAATTCAGTATGCGGCATTTTGAAAATTTGTGGCATGGTAAAACACATTAAAATTATAATTATGGATTGAAATGGATTAACAAAAGCTTCAGCTTGCATTTTTAATAAAGGTATTTCTACCTCTTCAAAGAAAACTACTTCATTAAATTTAAAAGCGCTGTGTGCGTAGAATTCAAAGCATTGTTAGAGACCACCCGCACCCACTTCATGGTCTGTTTCTGTTGCTCCCCTCTGGGAGGAGATTTCAAAGTATTTCTAGCAGGACTACCAGATTCTGTAACAGCTTTGTTCCCTATGCCATCCATCTGGTAAACTCACAAGATTCATTTTTCTCACCATGTACATTTATACATCTGAACTAGACTGTTGTTTCTCTATGTTATATGTGGGTATTGTTGTGGCCCGCCGGTGGCCAGCAGAGCTGGCAGCAGAGTCGGACAGTGAGGAGGTTGGGGAGGAACTTGGGCCAGTCCTGGGGGCTGGGGAAAGTTCGGACAAGGGCTCTGCATCGGAGGCAGAGAGGGGGCCAAGGCCATCTGATAGTTATGTGCAGCCTCCAGAGTCTGAGAGCAGCAAGGCAGAAGAACAGTTCCCAGTGTGAGCATGTGCAGAGCGGCCAGACAACAAGAACAATTAAGAAAACAGGGTTGACTTGGGAGTAAGGCTTGGAGATGATTGGTCCCTTCTATAAGACATAAAAGAAAAGCGAATGGGACGTGAGCTTTGGCAGGAAGCAATTAATTCATCTGACTGATTCAAGATTTGAAAGTTTTGTTTGTGACTCTGTGCCAAGTTTGGCCTTGCCCTGTGTCTGGAAATTAGCTCTTTGGCAGTGTTCCACATGAGATAGGTGGGTGTTGATAACCTTCCTCTGAAAGACTGTTTATCAAGCATTATGGACTGTAAATGAAAGGAATTTACAGTTGTATAAATAAAAGAGATTTTGCGGGACTAAGATTGTGTTTTATACTTTCTAAGGTAGCCTAGGTCAGAACAGGTATATGCATAATGTTGTATTTAGTTAGTTAGTTAGTTAATTAGTTAGTTAGTTAGCTAGTTAGTCATGTTTATGTAGTGTATATTGGAGGTGGAGACCTTAAGAGCTGTATGTAATGAAATTTCATTTTAATGCATGCCAATTAATGTACATTCAAAGTGAGAATAAAGTTATTCTAAGTCTAAATCTAAGTCTAATAGAATTGGTTATAACTCTGCTTCAGCCCGAAATCTGATAAAGAGCATCTACTATTGGCGAACTCTCAAAGATTGGTACTTCTGTTTCTCAAGCTGTCAGACATGCCCTAGCTTTAAACATCATCCATATCCAGCTGTACCCTGTTTAGCATTTTTGCTTCTCAATACAAAGCTGGTGAATAGGAGAAGTTTGGTGCTTTTATCTCATCAGGATGAAGTCATCCCTGGATGTGATATACCTGAGAAGAACCTGCAATTTGATTGTGAATATGTTGTGCAGGTACCAAAAGCAGCAAATCCAGAAAACCTTTTGTATTTTGTATCAAGTCAAAGAACTAATAAAGAAGTTTATTAGTTTATTATTGGGAAGCCAAAGGATGAAATGGGTGAAAACATTTCCCTAAACAATTAGAAAGGTATCCCAAACAAAATTCTAGAAATCCTAAAGGCTCCCTCAAGTCAAATTCAACAATTTACTTTGTTTCAAAAAAAAAAAAAGTTAAACAAAACTTACTTAGATCCAAAATTTTGGCAAGTAACATCTCAAATCTACTCTCGGTTGAGATGTATTGCAATGTTCTGCTTTGTGGTACTTTCACAACTTTACCTATACATCCATTGGGTTTCATTTGTCATTTCCTTTCCCATCGTGAGAAGTCTCCTCATCTAGTCAATAATCCTATGTACTGTACATCTAAGAGGGAGCAGGAAGGAGCACCGTTACAAATTACTGCATACTTCAAAAATGATTTGGAAGAGTTGCTTTGGTATCATGTGAGCTCAGCACGTCTCCGCTACTCGTAAGAAAATATGTGGCTGTTTTAAGAATTGCATTAAAATATATTGTTTCAACTTATTAAAGCAGAAGCATCTTTTTTTCAGGATAATATGGAGCTCACATGAGGTCTAAAGCACTTCTCCCAAATCATTTGTGAAGTGTGAACAGCCAGACTATACATTTCCTAGCCCATTCACTGGCATATACACATAAACACAAGTTGGACATAAGTACTATGGCTCCAAATCACAAGATGAAATCTGCAGATTCATATTTGAAGATATTATTTAAGCATACATAAGAAAAGTATCCTAAGTCAAATTTCTTTCAATAACAAACATACTTGATTAGGAATCACTAATATTTATCTATGAACCATAGATTTCCATTAAGCAATACAAAGAATCTAAATAAATGCTGCATCTAGATTACTAAAATGATGGTCATCAGCATTAGTAAGACCACATTTGGAATATTGCATCCAGTTCTGGTCACCACAATATAAAAATGATGTTTGGATTCTGGAAAAAGTACTGAGAAGAGCAACTAGAATGATTAAGGGGCTAGAGGCTAAAACATATGAAGAACGGCTACAGCAACTGGGTATGTCTAGTCTAATGAAAAGAAGGACTAGGGGAGACATGATAGCAGTGTTCCAGTATTTGAGGGGCTCCTATTGGGTCAAACTACTTTCCAATGCACCAAAATGCAAGTCAAGAAACAATGGATGAAAACTAACGAAGGAGAAAAGCAACCTAGAACTAAGGAGAAAATCCCTAACAGTGAGAGCAATCAACCAAAGGACTAGAAGACCTCTTTTACTCTCTTCCAACTATATTGTTCTATATTCAGTGAAAGCAATATGAACCTATCAGTCTGCTTGGAACTAACTAAGAGCTGTCTATTAAAGAGATACTGTATGCAGGTAGAATTTTAGTTTAGGAAGAATCATCAAGTAGGAATTCACCCTGAGTTCTAGTTCTTCTTATTTCTAGCTAAGCTACCTAAACTTAATATTCTTCTCACAGATAGTCCTTGCCATTTCTCTTGATCACTGATAGAAGCAGTATATGGGACTTGCAAAAAGGCCAGTATTTTACATTCAATTTTATCCCCCACTGAAAGGTGAGACAAGTTATTAATGTTTCATGTGCTCCCATCTTCTATATGGTATGGTGTGTGTTGTATGAAAGCCTAAACAAAATTGTTGACAGATGCCATCAAGAAAACATCTTGTTTCCCTAGGATGTGTTTTCACATTACCACATCTGTTCAAATAAATTTTAGGAATGTCATCTGATTTCAAAAAGGACTGAACTTTCTGATATCATGCCTTGAACATCTAAGGTGTCTCCTAGTCATAGAGGTTATTGAACAAAAGTCAATTAAACTTGATAGAACTATTACATGCATCAGCATCCCTGTCCCTGCTTTGTGTCATAGGAATAGTTACAAGCAGCTTTTATATTTATTTGTCATCTGAATTGGGAAGCCATTTTTCTGAGTGACCTGCATCATGACCGAGCTGCCTTATTTTGCAGCCAGATAACTTGTCATGTTTGGATGCCTTGTGAAGTGTGATTTCCATGGCATATTGTTCATTTGCTACTGGTGGTATCCATCTGCCAAACTGAAGGGGATTAAGAAGACTGTGATAGGTACTTGTAATGTTGGATTTGTCTTGTGAAAGAAGATAGAGAATGAAGTGGCAGACAGCCAGGCAACAAAAATAAAGGGATTGCTTTTCTTAAAAATACTTTCCAACTTTCAAAATCTCTAGAAGTGACACCTAGTGCCCTTCTCCTGGGGCTCACACAGTTTTTTTCCCTACCACTCCCATATATATATTCTACATTTCTATAGTTGATTTCAAAGTCTTTTAAATGTTGGCTGTGTAATGAATAATGCATACATGTAAAATTATTAGAATAGATAATTGTGTTGCATTATGTTACATGGTATTACACAATTGAATTGCCATATTATGCTATGCCATACCATACTTATAGGAAAACACAACAAAAACCTAATATGACCACATGTGGTGATGTCACAATGTTTCATTTTTTCAATATGCAGTAATATTAAAAATAAATAAAATATATAGAAGTCACAATGGGCAGCAATAAGTATGAAATACCATCAAAGTTCTCATCAGGATATTTTATTTATTTTTTATTTATTTTATTTTATTGCAATTTATATGCCGCCTTTCTCCCGAAGGACTCAGGGTGGCTTACAAGATAAAAATTCAACAATATGAATTAAATATAAGTTAAAATCCAATTAAAATTAATTAAAATTATTACAATTTTAAAACACCCCTCAATGGGTCAGTCCATTTGATGAAAAAGCCACATCTTCAGTTCACGGCAGAAGGAGAGGAGGTCGGGGGCTGTCCTAAGCTCGGTGGGCAAACTGTTCCAGAGAGTTGGCGCTCCCACAGAGAATGCTCTCCCCCTGGGGGCTGCCAGTCGACATTGTCTGACTCACAGCACCCTGAGGAGACCCGCTCTGTGAAAGCGCCCCGGGCCTAAGCCATGTAGGGCTTTATAGGTGACCATCAGCACCTTGAAATGAACCTGGAGGACCACTGGCAGCCAGTGCAGCTCGTGCAGGAAAGGTGTTACATGGGAGTAATGAGAGGATCCTGTAACAACCTGTGCGGCCGCATTCTGGACTAGCTGAAGCCTCCGGGTGCATCCCAAGGGCAGCCCCATATAGAGGGCATTACAGTAATCCAACCGAGAAATAACAAGGGCATGAGTGACCATGGCAAGGGCATCCCGGTCTAGGAAAGGGCGCACTAGGTGCACAAGGTGTATCTGTGCAAAAGCCCTCCTGGTTATGGCTGTCAAGTGATCTTCTAAAGACAGCTGTGAATCCAGGAGGACACCCAGATTGCAAACCCTTTCAGAGGGAGTAACTACCTCCCCTCCTATCACAAGTGATGGAACCACTAGATCCCGAGATGCCGCCATCCACAGCCACTCGGTCTTGGATGGATCGAGTCTGAGTCTGTTTCTTCCCATCCAGGCCCGCACCACTTCCAGGCAGCGGGACATCATGGAAAGGGCATCCCAAGAGTGGTTAGGGGTGGAGATATAAAGCTGAGTATCATCATCATATTGATGATACCTCACCCCAAAACCACTGGGGTTTTGGAGTGACGTATCCACCAATACTTTGGTGGATCACAAACCTATCTGAGAAAACATTGTGATGCAGGAGCAATTGCAAAAAAGACAAGTGCAATGCTAGAATGCATCAATAGAAATATAAAGTTAAGATCAAGAGAACTAGCTGTTCCTCTCTATTCTGTATTTGTCAGAGTGCATCTAGAATATTGAAGTTCATGCAGGGGTGAAATGCTCCAGATTCAGACCGGATCACCCGATCCGGTAGCGATGGCGGCGGATAGTTCGGAGAACCAGTAGCAAAAATCCCTGCGCCCCCCACACACACCATGCCCAGCTGAGCTGCACGATCATCAGAGGCTTTTTTTTTTTTTTACTTTTAAAAGCATTTTTTCTACAACCTCTTCCAAATAAAAAATGCTTTTAAAAGTTAAAAAAAAAAAGCCTCTGATGATCATGCGGCTCAGCTGGGATCATCAGAGGCTTTTCAAAGCATTTTTTTCTGCAACCTCTTGGCCAAAGAGGTGGTAAAAAAAATGCTTTGAAAAGTCTCTGGCAACTCCCAACTGAGTTGCCTGATCGGCAGAGAGGTATTTTTTAAAATGCCTCTCTGATGATCCCAGCTGAGTTGCCTGATTGGCAGAGGCTTTTCAAAGCATTAGAAAAAATGCTTTGAAAAGTTAAAAAAAAAAAGTTGGCCACGCCCACCCAGTCACATTAACTGCCCCCCCACCACCACCACGCGATGCCCACAGAACCGATAGTAACAAATTTTACATTTCACCCCTGAGTTCATGGCACCAAATTTTAGGAAAGATGTTGATAAACTGGGGCACATTTAGAGAACAACCAAGATTATAAATTATCTATAAGGAAAAAAAATATGTACAGTATGTAGAATGGATGGAGTAGTGGTATATTAGCCCAGAGAAAGTAAAACTAGAGAAAGCCATGACAACCATTTTCAAATTTCTTGAAGAGCACTAATGTAGAAGATGGTAAATTTGTTCAGTGTTGTTTCAGAAGATAACACAAGAGACAAAGGAGTTACAGAAGAAAGGGTTTAAATTACAAAAAAGCAGATTTCAATTGACAACAGAAAGAATTTCCTAATCTCAAGAGATGTTCAATAATGTCACTGTCTAGATGAGAGGGTGGACTCTTCTTTATTGAAGGATTAGAACAAAGACTGGATAATAGTCTGTTAGTAATGCTGGTTATGGATCAGATTAGGTGATTTCCAAGATCTCTGCCAAACTTGCATTCTTTGATTTTTCATGATTTCCAAAGATAAAAATTATTAGACTGGTACTTAACTGGAGGCAATTAATAATTTATTAATTTTATTAATTTCCTGATTATTAATTAGGAAACAATCATTTCTTAATTAATAGGAAAGTCAAATTCCAATTTAATGTACATTTCTTGTCTAGTTTGTTTGCTTTATTGTTCACAATTCAATGGGGTTTTTTTTTCTTAAAAGCTTGTGGAGACCTATCTCTGATAAAATTCCTATACTTCAAATAGCTTTTTATACATGGAAATATATTACTTGTTTACACAGTTGTTCAGTGGTACAGACATTATGGAGAAAATTGTCAGATACACCATGATTGACTATGTGCCATCAAATCTTTTTTGATTTCTAGCAACTACTGTATATATAGATTTTCCCCAGGACAATTTATCAGGACTCCCAATGATGTACTCATTGCCACTCTGAGTCCATCCATTCTTACTATTGGTCATTCTCTTCTTTTAATTCCTTTTACTTTTCATCAGAGCCTTCTATAGAGAGCTGGATCTTCACATAATGTATCTGAAGTAGGATAATTGTACCTTGATCATTTGTACCATGATTGAAAGCCCTGGGTTGATTTATTCATTGATCAATTTCTTGGCTATCCATGGTATTTTCAGGAATCTTCTTCCACACTAAAGTTCACAATATATCCGCCAAATTGATATACTGTATTTTTCGGAGTATAAGACGCACGTTTCCCCCCCAAAAAGGGGGTGAAAATTTAGGTGCGTCTTATACACCAAATGTAGCCCCGCCCACCCACTGGCCCCCACCCTTTGGCCTCTGCCTCCTAGCAGTTTACCTCCTTGCAGCAAGCAGCAAGAAGAAACAGCTCATTTCAGCTTCAGCACAGCCTAATTAGCACAAGTTGATTGAATCGGCCTCCTGACTCTCAGTTGTTTTGCTCTCAGCTGTTTGTGCAGGCCTCTGCTGCTTGCTACAAGGAGGTAAATTGCTGGCAGAGGCAGATTTCTTTTTCTTGTTTTCCTCACCAAAAAAGGTAGGTGTGTCTTATAGTCCAGAACATCTTATACTCCGAAAAATACGGTATCTGAAAAAATCTGCATCACCAGTAAATGATGAAAAAGGATTGTAACCTTAAGGATTAAGGTTACAAAAGGATTGTAAAATGTAACCACTTAGCTGCCACTTAATGATCATCCAGATTTCTACAGGCCAGATCTTGAAGCACTATTCAAGAGTAAAATCTTGAATATATATTGTATATACCAGGGTGCAATTCTATGCCCATATGCAAGTAAGCTACAGTAAACTCAAAGGGATTGAGCATTAGTGCTTAAGGCTACGCCATTAATGAAGTGCATTAATAAATGTGCATGTTTATATCACAAAGTTATAAACAGCAACGTAAAAAGTGGTTCTATATTGAATCACAAAATTTGTCTTCCTTCCTGTTGCTTACTACTAGTAGTTTATTGAGGCCTTAGTTTCTCATCACCTGCAATGATTAAATGAACATAAAATAGGATTTTATACATATAAAGCAGAAGGCTGGACAACCCATATGGTTTTCTCAAGTTTAAAGTTTTCTAAAGAGTTCCCTGCAGTTTTTATAGAGTCCTGCCTAAGGCTTGGTTATAATTTGCAATAAGATCTTTAGCTAAATCATAGAGAAAGGTCTGAGTTTAAATGGTCTCCGGGGGATGGTAGAGGCCAGGAGGCCTGGAGGAAAGTTGTCCATGAGGTCGCGATGGCTCAGACACGACTTCGCAACTAACAACAACAAGAGATAGGTCAGCTCTTTGATATTCTTTGTTAGAACTGGATTAATAAATACAGTAAGGTAAAAGTAAAGGTTCCCCTCGCACATATGTGCTAGTGGTTCCCGACTCTAGGGTGTGGTTTCATCTCCGTTTCAAAGCTGAAGAGCCAGCGCTGTCCGAAGACATCTCCGTGGTCATGTGGCCGGCAAAGGTGCACGGAATGCTGTTACATTACCACCAAAGGTGGTCCCTATTTTTCTACTTGCATTTTTTTGTTATGTGCTTTCAAACTGCTAGGTTGGCAGAAGCTGGACAAGTAACAGGAGCTCACCCCATTACACGGCACTAGGGATTCGAACCACTGAACTGCTGACATTTCCATCAACAAGCTCAGTGTCTTAGCCACTGAGCCACAGTGTCCCTTAATAAATACAGCATGGATGGGAAATAAATAAATTCTCTGACAATGAGTTTCCTGGTAAAATGAGCAGTAGCTAAAACTAATGTGTAACTATTTCTTCTTCCCTAAACAACAAACCAAGGAAGTGTGTATTTATTATAATGTCAAACCTAACATAGGCCTTATACTCTGAGTAAGTTATCATTGTAGTGGAATTCAAAGGCAACCTGGGTAATTTAGATGGAATAAGGGTTCAGATAATGAATTTAATGTATTACAATGCCAATTGTTAACATGTCAGAGTGGGAATGTTTCCAGTTAAAAATTGCCCCCAGAATTAAAGTATTTAAAAGTGTATTGATAAATACTTGTTGGCCAATGCTAGATTGGATGTGCAGAAAGATGGAGAAGAATGAAAGAAGTAACTGGAATGTATGATTCACAAACATCAATGCCATCTGTATGCTTGATTTTTATAGGATTAAAACCGGGACGGCTGCTCCCATAAGAACGTTTTGCATTTGTCCTTAATTCAGAAGAAATGTACTCATAGACGAAGTCGTGTGAATAAATTCCATTCATGAAATGTGATTCCAATATTCACACTAAGTTTTTAGTTAGTTGTCTAACTTGCTCTTGCAAATAACATGGCATGAAACTATGAAATATCAGCATAATCACTTTTAGAAAGAGCTCTGCCAGTGCCAATTAGGGAAAGAAACCAAGAGAACTTCTAAAAGACACAAAGGAAAGAGAATGAAAAAGCAATTGAATGCTAATGAGCATTTAGAGACTTCACTTGGTGCTTGAGGTGCCATTGATTAGCCTTCCTAGCAAGTGGTCCTTTACTGCTCCCAGTTTGAAGCCAATTGGATTTTTTTTTTCCTTTCCAAGAGAAATTCTCCAGGCTAAATTCTCATCTAAGTTACACCAGGAGCATATTTGGGAGAAAAAGTGAACTCTGCTGTCTTTGTGAAATTAATCCCTCTTCAGATTGGAGGAAATGGGGGTAATAATTCAGTCTCTGAACTTTGCAAGGAAAGCGTCAGGTTTTGGAAGGATCCCTTTTTAAAACAAAAATTTGAATCAATGAGCTTTTTTTGTTGAAACAGAAGAAAACCAATACATCACTTTAACTTTTTTTTGGGGGGGGGAGTTGAAAATATGGCAAAATGCGGCATACTAAAATTAACAATATAGCTGCTGAATTTTGATCCCTAGATATTTATTGTAATCTAATTGAAAAATAAATGTTATTTCCTGATTTCTGAGACCAAAGTTTTAAGTTATGGCTTTTTGTTTTTTTACATATATGTACAGTATGCTGGCACAAAGACATCATTAAACTATGAACAGTTTTTCAAAGATCTTTGAATGATCTTTGCTGATAAACACTGAAGTGAAAAATAAAGTCAATGTTGCATATTGTAGAAGCCAGGGGGATGATGGGTTTTCTTCCCCACCCCTCCCCCCAATCCCTTGTATCTTTGGGTGGGAGTGAATTACTAATTACAAAACAACCATGTACTTCAGCATTTGCAAGGCCCTTAGTGTTTGCAAAAACAAGCTAATTATGCTTGAAAAGGTTTTCAGCCACAGCTCACTTGCTGGCACAAATTATGCAGTTTAAAATAAGGGGAAGCTGTTTGGAATATTTGCCTGTATTTATTGACATCCACGCAATACACACGATTCTAACATTCTTAGGAAAAAATGCAGGGGTTTCAAAGGATTGCTTTAATATTCTGGTGGAGGGGGAAAAATGTCCCTAGGTTAATTGGGGGGGATTGTCTCAAAAATAAATCTAGGGGCTTTTTTCTTTTACATTCATGTTTGTAGGACAAGTATTCTGTTTTTCCAACACTATTTTAGACCTTCATTGCTTGAATGCATCCAGTTGGAATCTCTGGACCTGAACAAAACATGACCTTTCCTCATATCCGTGTCCTGTGTGACTTTCTTCCTTGCATTGTTGTTAGAGTAGATAGTGCCAGGTGATTTGTGAGTTAAAATTGGTCTGTTATGGGTTTCCTCAGCTTTTCTCCTGTTTTGTAGCTTAGGAAATGATATGTTTTATTGTGAACAGAAAACAGTAAAAAACAGTTTTATCTCTAATGTTTGCTTTAATCCTGATGATTTCCAGCCAACAACACAAAGCTTGAAAAAGTATGAAAATGGAAGATGATCTATAGCAGGGGTGTGAAACTGGTGGCCCACAGGCCAGATGTGTCATGTGCAGGCCACGCCCACCCCAGCTCCATGAAGGAAAAAACATTGTGATACATCACATGACGGCAACATGATGCGGTGAGTTTGACACCTGTGATCTATAGGAAAACTGAATCCAGATTTAAAATGTCTCCATAAATCCAACCTGCAAATTTGACTTAATTTTATTTACATAGTTAAAGCAATTTATACTGTCTGCTCTTTCAGAAAGACCTTAAATAGCCTCCATACACATAAATCAATTTACTAAAAAAAACAATCAAAGCAACCAAAAATAAATTCATATACATAAGAAGTATAACCAGTACAATATTATAATTAAAGACAAATAAGAGAAAAATATCTAGGAAATTGTACCATAATGAAAGAAAACAGTGCTTGAAAATTTCTTTCAGACAGTTCTAATATTGACAATTGGTACAAATCATCAATCCACTGTTGCCAGTTGCATATATATGTATTCTTTCAGGTGTGTATAATTATTATTTTGGCCATCCAGGAAAAAAAATCCTGTCCATGAAGCCATTTGTCATGCAAAGTTGTTCCAAGCATACAGATAAAAAGGCTTCCTTAATATGCAATGATTGACCATTATTAACAGGCCAAGTGGATTAGATCAAAATATGTCGATAATACAGTAGAGCTAGTTTAGAAAGAGAACTTTGTTCTCTTTCCCAGCAGCATCTGGGAAAATGCATTTGACCAAGAGTTTGAAACTCTTGGAAACTGCGTAGTTAATCCAAAATTAATATCTGAAGGCACAGGTTCCAAGAAATTATATATCATGGTTGAGTTGCAGACAGAAGGAATCTGAAAAAGAGCACTGAGAAAGCCTAAAAGCTATTCTGAAGTTTATGAGATTTTGTCAACAAGTAAACATGCATGGAATAACAATGTTGGCACTTAGTCTCCTATTGCAACCATGAAGTGCCAGTTCCTATTACAGAAAAGTAATTGCTTTAAAAATAAATAACCAAACAAGCAAAAGCTAGTGATGGCTTAAACCTTCAGAAATACTTTCTAATTCTGCTCAAAGGGATCCTGCTGCTGTTCCAGCTACTGACTTCAACAAGAAACCCAGTTGATGATCATGTTCATCAAATTATCAATGATGTGAAATTGCTCCAATTAAAATATAGCTACCATTATTCCCCTAGGCTGCACTTGGCCTGCTGTTCATTTTCATCTCTCTCTGCCTCTTGGCTTTGCAAGTGCAGATTTTGCTAATCTTTGCCTGTGGCATGAATAATACCTAAACTAATCTTTCCAAGCCAGCAATATTGTTTAGGCTGACGGTGGTTATGACAAAACCTCTGTGCTTAGAAGGGGGAAAGGGGCTGCTGATGAGGGCTCAGCTGACATTCAAATGTTTTTTCCCCCACCTTAAGTGAGACACTAGAGACATTACTTTGCACTATGCCAGAGCTTTTCATCAAAGTTTTACACATTTTAATTAAACATTTTAGCACACCTTTTTGGTAAGAGTGTAGAATTATCTCCATGTTACAGATGGGGGCAGAGGTAAAGATACAGACAAGAAAGTGACTTACCCAAAGGCAAGACAACAAACAGAAGCAGAATTCATCATGTGGATTCTTAAAAATCTATGGCCAGACTAATTGTAAAGCTATCAGACAGCTGCCAGCCATATTTCATCTTTGAAGAATAATTAAAATAACTTTTAAAAGTTAGTGTGAAAGTCCCATAAACTCAGTTTTCCAATGTTCACAACACAACACTGGTTCAGTATCTCAAAAGCTCTGAAGAATCATAGCTAAAAATTAATATCTAAAATTGTAATCTTATGAATATGGAAGACAAGATTTAAAAATCCATTGTAGATCCTATCTATTCTCTCTATTTTATTCTCGTCTCCCTTTGCTCATGTGCTGAAATGGAAGATTTTTGGGATTGATTAAACCATAGATTCTTGTAACCGCTGAACTGGGAAACAATGACTTAATCACCATCATGGTTATTAAAGAGTGAAAGCAAATTAAAAGTCTCAAATCAGAGAAAATAAAAATCATGTGTTTGGATGTATTAAATCTAATGCATTTGGGGGGGGATCCTTCACCTCTTCACATGTACTCCTCCATTACAATTCTCATTTATAAGCAAGCTTCA
This sequence comes from Pituophis catenifer annectens, assembly GCF_029215685.1. Lineage (NCBI taxonomy): Eukaryota > Metazoa > Chordata > Lepidosauria > Squamata > Colubridae > Pituophis > Pituophis catenifer. Next base: position 291,156,489 of record NW_027256881.1, read on the forward strand.
GTAGAAATTAAATGATTTCTCAGCTGAGTTAGGAAATAAATTGCAAAAGCCTTCATATCCAGTTATACATAAACTGGATAGGGTGTGTGATTATGCGCCGTTCAGTTGGTATAAACTCTCACAGCAAGAAAAATAGATTTTATTCAGGATGAGTTGTCTCTTACCTAGTACTTCAGGTCTTCTACTGATGCATTCATCTTCTTGCTGCTGGTTGTCTTATTTTCTCTCTTTTCTTTAGCCTTTCCCAGCATAATAGACTTTTCCAGAGAATGATGTCTTTTTATGTTGTGTCTAAAACATGATAATTTGAGCCTGCTCATTTGCATCTCAAGTGAACATTCTGGATTGATTTCCATTTGTTAGTCTTCAGGGCTCTCCATTGTAATCTTAGGAATCTTCTCTAACAGCAAAGTTCAAAACTGTCAATACTCCTTCTATCCTGCTTCTTCAAAGTCCAATTTTCAATTCTGAAGCGTGTCACAGGAAAAACCATTCCCCATACAATTATGAAATTTGTACATATAGATGCATCACAGTATCTCAGTACCCTTTCCAACACCTATCTTGTTTTTCTAACCAAGTGCCAGTCCGTGGTCTATTTCTTGACTGTTGGTTTCTTTAATGTTGACAGTTAATCCTAAAAAGCAGAAGTTATACACCATTTCAGTAGCTTCACTGTCAGTTCTAAGGCTGGTTGCTGTTTCTCTTGTCATTAGTTTGGTCTTTTTTATACTGAAGTCCTTTTTTCACTGTTTTCTTTACTTTCATTATTAGAGTTTGCTGATCACATGTTTATGACACATATAAAAACCAGGTGGAGTATCAATTTCTCCATATGACTATCATCTTCACTTTTTTTACTACATTTTGTGGATACACAACTGGTTCAGATATTATATAATCGCTTGTTGTCTGTTCCAACAGCTCTCTGAAATTCATTGTAAATTCTTTCCTGAATTGTTTGTTTTTCTTGGTTTTCACTTCTCTTTTCTTCTTGGCACTTACCCCAGTTTTTTTTTTCCCTGACATCCCCTGCTTTTTTCTATTTCTTGGTCTTGGATAGTGTCTTTTAACAGTCATACTTAACAACTTCTTTCATGTCATTTCAAAGTTCCACTGGTTCCCCATCACTGACGTTCAGGATTTCCAAGTAATTGCTGATGCTTTGCTTGAAAATGCTGGTTATACCTTCAAGATCTTTTAGGAACTGGTTGGCCTTTTTCTTTCACTTTAACTTGACTTGGAACTTGCACATAACCATTTTGTGATTTCTTACACAATCAGTCCCTGGTTGTATCTTTGCTGTTAGAACTGAGCCCTGCTATCCCCTTGTAAAAAGATATAATAAATTTGATTTCTATTTACTCCACCTGGTAATATATATATAATATTTTTATAATATAAAAATATTGTTTTGGTTATTTAAAGACTGTGTTAACACTGAATAAATTATTGCATTGGCAGAAGTGGATAATCCATTCTCTTTCTTCACTTCTGTTCCCTAGACCATGTAGTCCAACTACATTTTCCTCCTTGATATTTGCAAATTGAGCCTTGATAGTACAGTGGTTTAGTGCACCCTGTTATTAACACAGCTGCCTGCAATTTCTGCTGGTTCAAATCTCTCCAAAGCTCAAGGTTGACTCAGCCTTCCATCCTTTCTAAGGTAGGTGAAATGAGGACCCAGTTTGTGGGGGCAATAAACTGACTTTGTATAAAATATACAAAAGAATAAAGGCTATTGCTTAACGCATTGTAAGCCGCCCTGAGTCTCCGGAGAAGGGCGGCATATAAATCAAATAAAAAAAAAATTGTCTGACAGTTTCAGATTGAATTTAACCATAAATCTCATGATTTTCTTCTAGATCAATGGCGGGAATATAAATTCATCTTCTTCCAATCCAGCATTCCTCAATGTATATTCAGCAAATATGAATATTACAGTGGATAAATGTTTGCTTCACTGCACACAAGCATACATTCACATAAAATGATGTCTTCACAAGTCCACTATTATATACAAATACGTTTGAACAAACCCTTGAATTTTAGCACACATAATCCTTTCTGATCAGTAACGTCCTATTTCTGAGGCCTGAATTGCTGAAGAAGACAGAGATGATCTCATTGAAGGTACAGTGTTTTTGAATTAGTAGCAAAGATTTGGCATAACATTTCCAACCAGGGTTTCTGCTTCAATGCTAAGCTGAAGGACACTACCACCTTCTCCATGCTGTGAAAATAGATTAATAAATGCACATCCACATCTTTTTACTTGTCAGGAATGTTACTACATATCCTCAGGGTGTAATTTCGTTTTACAGTTTTCATTCCCCTAAGCATTTGTGTGGTGACATTTTTTGACAGACAGAGGGACATGGATGTGTGCATCTTTATGGGAATTCTCTGTCTATATTGTAAAATCAATACTGAATCAAATGTAAATGCATCATCATCTCTGAAATACTGAGATGCTATGTTCAGTTTTCCAACAATTGTCATTTAATAATAAATTGGCATTGGGGGCTTTTCTCTTCCCTAACATTATTATTGATTAAAATATAAGAAAAATAATCAATACTATTTTAGATGGTGGGTTAAATCAAACATGGTCTCAATGCCATGTTTGGCAAGCAATGTCTAATTTTCTTAATTTAATCCAAAAATCTGATATATGTTCTCCTGTGGGATTATTTAGGATTGAGCTGGGTAAGAATAGAACACCAGAATTCCAAAATCTATGCTGGCTCTTTATTGCCTTTCTGGTGATACAGTATATCAACCTGATATTCTTGATGATGTATTTGGGAAAAGGTGAAATCCTATTCACATTTTTTCTTAGAGTATTTAGATTTGAGTAGACAGCCATAGAAATAGAGACCCACTTTCTAATTCATGTCCAGTGTATACATATAAACATACACCTATAAATTTTCCTTGTTTTAAAACACTTCTACAAGCTAAACAAATTTGTATGCATATATTGTGTGGCAAGCTTTATTGTAAATTTGGAAAAGCGTGAATATCTTATTATTATTTTATGTCCAGAAGGTCAACCTTCATGAAAATTTTCATGAAACTGCAAAGCCAAAAACTTGCAGCAGAGATGGCTTAAGAGGTGTTCCTCTGTTCTTTTATGTGATTGTCTCTACCTTTATTTTGCTAACTATGCTTAGGATCTGAAAATGAGAAACATTTTCAGTTTTTGCTGTTCGTGAAAGAAACTCTCTTTTCTCAAGACTTGTCAAACATTTTCCGAAGCACTGTAAGTTTTCTTTGTTGGAGATAGCTTGAGTGACGGGCACTGCATATCAGAATGGACAGTTTATTCATTTTTTTTAAAAAAAAACTTTACATTGCAGAAATATATTGAACAGGGCTTCTTTTGGCAATCTTAATTGAAGCCACTCATTTTCGTAACAGTGAAAGTTTTTGCATGAATAATCAGCTTTTCTATGCACAATGGACTGAAGGAACTAAAGTCACTTCAAACAAATCCATTACATCAATTTTTTTTAAAAAAATCAATCCTAGACCTTCCATGATCTCAATGCCTTTCTAGACCTGACCATGCATTTTCTGGTTCTAGCCAGTTATTTAAAATGGAGGGGGAAATGTATTGTAGAATACTGAGTTTCCTTGAAAGTCTATTGACTTTGATTTTTCTTCATCATGCCTCACGGATTCTGATCACAACAAAGCTTTTGTTCAGTTTGGTAGAATCTACCAAATATTAGCAACTTGTGCTGCGCAAAATGTGAAAAGTTTTAAAATATCCCTGTTCCTGGAGTTAAAAACTCAAAAGAATTCAGAGCAGCTGTTCCAACTTTATTGGAAGTGTTCCAGTGGTCTTCTGACATTCTAGAAGTAGTCCAATTCAAACAAACTCATTTTAACGTCCAAACACTTGTTCCATATTTGAAAAAAAAAATATGATGCCTTAAATTGACAGTAAAAGTCAGAACAAGTCCTTTTAAACCATCATGTTACAACCATTGTGTAAAGCTTGCAAAAACTGTCATACTATTCTTGCACTGTGGGTCTTTTAGAAGAAGTAAAAGGGAGGACATGTTTACAGAAGAGTTGCTGCCCCCATAACAAATGCTCAGTGTTTGATTGTGAAGAGAGAGGGACACAGGTAGAAAGAAACTATGACAAATGTGAATGGGTGTGCTAGCCATTTATTTTTTTCCTTTTTTTGTAGACTAAGGAGTAGGAGATTTTTTATTAGTCCAGGAACTGTGTCAACTCAAAGGGCAGGTCACTCTTTGAGTCCTACTTTTTGAACTCTCTTATTTAACAGCTGGAGGGAGAATTGATTGACTCATGATACTCCTTGCCTACACTCCGAATTTCAGGGTTAATAAAAGTGAAGACAAACAAAAGTCAGTTTCAAAGCGGTTTGTGGGAGATCAAGGACTGCAAACAGAGTTAAACCTGTGCCACATGGCCTTTAGCCCAAATTGTAGAAAAATAGCAAAGCAAATAAGCAGCATGTTGTGAACAGATTTCTGAACAGTTGTATAACCTCTGGAGGAGAAGCTAATATAGATCTTTTTCATATAGTATGCAACACGAAACTGTAAAAGCACGGTAGAAGTGCAGTTATTAATCAAAAAGTGAATGCTGACATGAAAACATCTAAGACTCAGACTTCGGTGGAGTACTGATAGGTTTATGTTCCACTTTTTTTTCCTGGCCTGTTATTCACATTAATCAGCCTTTTATTTGTTTGCACCCGCATATTCCCAGTCAATCCCCATATCCATATCAGAGCAAGTACAGAAGTCAGTCAGTAATAAAACTACAGCAAAGTTAAAACCTTAAACCTTAAACCAAATTATATGGCAAAACAGAATAAAGGGCAAGAAAAAAAATATCAGGCGGAAAGCGAGAGAGTAACAACAGGCAAGAATTTCTATTGCCTGTATATGTCTCTAGATAGCCAGTTTGATGGTTAAGGCACCAGGCCAGAAACCAGGATCTGTAACTCCTAGTTCTGCCTTAGGCACAAAACCAGCTGGGTGACCTTGGCCAGTACATTTTTTTCAGTCCTGGAAAGGAAGCAATGGGAATCCACTTCTGATATCTTGCCAAGAAAATGGATTTGTGTTAAAGTAGTTGCCAGGAGACTAAATTGAAGGTGTACACATTCACTACATGTTCGTTCTCTCTCTCTTTTTTACAACCTCTGGAAAAAATATTGTAAATATTGGGATTAGGATAGTCTCAATGAATGGCCTTTTATTATTCCAACATTAGCCCCTTTAAGCAATAGCAGTAGCATTCTAGCTGGGGAATTCTGGGAGTTGAAACCTTAGCATCTTAAAGTTTCCAAGTTTCTAAAACAACAACAACAACAAGAATTTTTTTTGACCGTCAAAATCAGTGAATGTTTCATTTTAGTACAAAGGACAAGAAAGAAAATTTATTTTAACCCAGTCCAGAATGCTGAACTCACAGACTTTCTAAATATATGGTGAGTGACAGAGAAACTGAAGTCTATTTTTCTCTTTACTATTAAGATATTACAAGGTGTGTGAATGTCATGACTGCATAAATAAATCTCTTCCCCAATGAGGTGTTAAATATGGGGGATTTAACTGAGTCTGGCCACCATATATCAAGCTATGATTCATGGTAAGTGAACTAGCACCGAAAGAGTTGGTCTATTAAGTTTTCTAGGAGACTATGGAAAACAAGTAATCCACATTTTCATTCCAAGCTTTCAGATGATTCTTAATACATTGCTTTTTCTTTTTGTATTTATGTAATTCCCAGTTTCTCTGTAGGGTCTTAAATTTAGTTCTCTATGCAAGAAAAATTTCCTGAACTAATAGTATCTTCTTTGCCTCCTCTCCCTGCTTTTCTAGTATATATATCAGGGGTGAAATGCTCCCGGTTCGGACCGGATCACGCGATCTAGTAGCGATGGAGGCGGGTGGTTCGGAGAACCAGTAGCAAAAATCCCTGCCACCCCCCATGCCCAGCTGAGCCACACAATCATCAGAGGCTTTTTTTTACTTTTAAAAGCATTTTTTCTACAACCTCTTCGGCCGAAAAAATGCTTTTAAAAGTAAAAAAAAAGCCTCTGATGATTGCACGGCTCAGCTGGGATCCTCAAAGGCTTTTAAAAGAAACCCCCCCCTTTTTTTCTTTTAAATGCCTGACGATCCAAGCTGAATTGCCTGATTGGCAGAGACTTTTTTTTGTTTAAATGCCTCGGTTGATCAAGCAACTCAGCTTGGATCGTCAGAGGCATTTAAAAGAAAAAAAGTCTCTGCCGATCAGGCAACTCAGCTTGGATTGTCAGAGGCATTTAAAAGAAAAAAACCCTTTTTTTTCTTTTAAGTGCCTCTGACAATCCAAGCTGAGTTGCCTGATCGTCAGAGGCATTTAAAAGAAAAAAAAGTCTCTGCCAATCAGGCAACTCAGCTGGGATCATCAAAGCCTTTTGAAAGCATTTTTTTATAACCTCTTCGCCGAAGGGATTGTAGAAAAATGGTTTTAAAAGTAAAAAAAATATTGGTCATGCTCACCCAGTCACATTACCCCACCCCCACCAAGCCACCCCCACAGAACCGGTAGTAACAAATTTTAGATTTCAGCACTGATATGTATGCCAATATTATGCAATTTGGCATTCACCAGTTATGTTGGACTTCAACACCTATAATTCCCAGTCAGCCTGGTATTGGTTAATGACTCCCATCATTTCTGATAGATGTTTGTGAAAGAGTGATCTATTATTTTTCCTTGAGCTCACGGAAGGAGAACCACATCATTTTTGAAAAACAGCAAATATCACTAGAAAATGCCAGCGATGCCGACCATTTTTAATAATGTGGGCATTTCTCCATGATTGGTGATGCAAGGTAATGAGGCTGACAAACTGAAGCAGGATGGGAGGATGTGTCTTAAAATGCAAAATTGATTTGACAGCTCTACCAATTATATTTCTTTGCCCTGTGACAACAATTAGCTGCAAAGCAAATGTATGTGGACATATCTCAAAGATGCTGTTTTTAGACGTTTGCTGTGCAGAGGGCACACAGGCATCAGTAGCAGTTCTAAATTATTTTACTAATGTCCATTTCCTCTGATGGCCTCCTATTCAGACATTGAAATATTGGAGATCATCTCCTCTGGGACCTTCCTTCATGTTTAGCCTGCCCTCTACACTGGGGCAGGAAAGCTAATTGCTATAGAGCAAGCAGATGGCTTTATGAAAGTTCAAAATGACAGCAAGCCTCTGTTGGTAAATTATACTCCAAACCAAACCTTCTCCACCTTTCAAGGGTCAGATGAAAATTCCTCATGGCTAGCACTAAGCAGTTCTTGCTGTTGCATCGATAGAGAGGAATGTTTGAATTCTACTCCCCTGTGGGTCAGTCCAAAGACAAGCATTTGTGTCCCATGCCCCAGAGAGTTAGGTTGTCCATTTTTATGAGGATAGTTCAAGATGTTGGGCATGTTTAATGTGGAAAACAGGCAATTAATAGGCACCATTGATCTTTAAATAATTGGCAGGCTGTCACATAGATGATGGAGAAATAAATTAAAAGTACCCTTTGCCAAAAAAAAAAAAAAGTATTTTTTCATATACGGCATGAACTCTTACTGTGGACCTGATTCTTTTGGCTCATGTAAGTTCTTCTTTCTTAAAAGTGTTTTGTTTTGTTTTGAAACTTGATTTCATCATCGTCATTGTTATCATCATCATCCATATTGAAAAGCCATGCATTTTCAGCTGTCTATGTCACACAGGATTATGAAATTGAAATACACATTAAGTGAAGCATTTTGTTTTGAAAATAAGGAGGTGTTATATAATTGATCTTGTAACATATGCAAAGCAGCATTTGTGACAAATACCGAGAGTATTAAAAAAAATCACCAGCAGTTTCAATATTTTTTTACTCATATATTCCACATTTTAAACATTAAAATGAAATGTTACAAAAGGAAGATCCTGAGTAAGATGTAAAGGATCCTTCTTGAATTTATTTGAAATTAAATTACAACCCCAAATCAAGCCAATGTATTTTAATAGTATTCACAGTGCTTAGTCATACTTCACAATTAGGACCAGTTGCCATAGTTCAAAGATATAGACTGTCTTCATTTTTCATGGTTACTATAGATCAGGGATAGTGACTTGTGACTCTCCAGATGTGACTAAGGGACAACTTGCAATAGTACCAGTCAGCACAGGAATCCTCAAGAAATGCTAGTTCAGCAATACTAGAGGACCATAATTTTCCCACACCGAGAAAATATGTATTAAGTCTCATGGAACTGGTAATTTAAGAAAGTCATTTAGCATTTCCTTCCACAGTCTTGTACAATATGGCAGAGAAATGTCTAAATTTTGGTAGAACCTGATAAATGACTCAGATACATTTAATTTTATGAAGGTTCCCAGTAAAAAGACTTAAAGTAAATCAGGAACATTCATGACTGATGTTCACATTTTATCACGTTATAAAAAAGAGTAACAAAGTTTCAGTTGCTTCATATAATAGCCAGATAAGAAAAAGATGGCAGAAGAAGAGTGGAACCAAGTGATTGACATGCTTACAATTTATCATAGGAAATAGTCCATCAACAGGTTTCTAACTGCAGTTCTTCTACAAATGGAAGAAAGTAAAAGGGACACTGAATGTCCATTTGCTGTATAACAATGGATACCTAATATTAGCAATGATCCACAACTTACACTGATTGGTTGATTATGTGTCATAAAGTTGGCATCGATTCTTAGAAGCAACATAGATTTTCTCCATGTCCACAAATTAGACTCTTTGCAGAAGCACTGTCATCCTAACAAGTGAGATTTAATTCCATGCCAAAGATAACAAACTCCCCCAAAATAATAGATAATTGCAACTTGTCTGTGGAATTTTCTGTTGTCTCTAAAACTTGCATCCCAACTCCATACAAAAGAGAAAAGCATAATTCAAATTCAGGAATATGAGAATTCTGTCCAGAGCAATGAAAATGAAGCCTAAGTGTATGGTGATATTTTAGCAGTTGCATGAAACAGCATCAGTGTGGTTTTGATGGTGGTAATCATAGTTAGCATTTGTACAGTGCTTCAGAAAAATCAGGATGTACTGTTGGACCAAAGTTTAGATTAAAATTGCTGGGAGAATCTAACAACGTTAAGATAAACTTCTGCATATCTAGCCTGGCTCTGGAAAATTCCAGTGTCTCCCATGATCATGCTGCAAATCCTCTGAAAATTATCAGTTTTCCAAGGAAAGCCAGAGAAATGTAGCCTTGGTATAGATCTGATACACTTTCAGAAGAAACAAAAATAATCCAGGGTATCATGAAAGGAAATCAAGATTCTTTCCTTACAAAGAAACATGACTTTGTTCCCTTCGCTTCATTGATGGAAGTCATTCTGAAAAGTAATCAAGCCTTAAATCCCAGGATGTGATTTTTTTTTCTCCTGTATGATAGTTGTAATTTTGAATAGAGTATAGTTAATAAAACAGATGTAACATTTTTAAAAGATGTGGTTACCGTTTAACAATTTAAGAACAAGCCAAGGACAATAGGGGGGAAAGGAGATGGATAACAAGAATTTCCAGATAAAATAAATGAGGTAATGGAGAGCTTTATATGCAATTTCCTCTTCTTTCTAATTATTATGTTGTAGTTTTAAATATTGCTAGTTATTTACCAAAAAAAAGTTTTGATGAAGTGTTCCAAAAATGTAATCTGAATGAAATTCAGCAACAGTGAATTGTGAATATAGTATTATTCAAACATGTGAATATAATATGGCAAACCCTGCACTACAACTCCTCTTGCAAATATCATCTCTTTCTCTAGCAGTTATTGCTTTTTCACTGTGTGTGTCAAATATCTCATGTGGATGGGACCATTTTGATCAGCTTTTCAGCTTTTCAGCCATGACATTCCTATCTGCCCACTTCTTTTGGTGCAACCTAAACACGGAATTCATTGCTGCTTTGTGATAGGATTATAAAATTACATCCCCTTCCTTCCTCAGTATCTGATTCTTCATCCTCTAAAATCAAGTGAAAAAAAAAACCCAGTTGTCTTGCATTGCTGAGAAATTATGGTATTACTCAGTTCAGTCTACTACCACATCAAATTTTCAGTTGCCTTGCAAACTCTAGGTTACCCTTTTCTAGGGTAAAAAAAAATGGAAGTATTTATTTATCAAATTTAGAAACCACCCTACTTGCTCACAAGGTATTGTAGTGTATGTTATTTAAATTGTAGGAATACAGTACAGAGTACTCTATGTTACTATGCTCTTAATTTCTATTATTTGGATGAATAACGAAACAATATCATTCGTTCAAAAAGAACCATCTACTTGAATAACAAATTGTTTTTTTTTTTTAAAAAAAGTGATGGGAAAAGACATGTCTTTACATAGGAGGTGTATTCCTACTTTTCATACACAGGTAGATAATTAGATTAATTCTGTAGAGCAATAGATTCATCCATTAGAATTTCTTTTAGCTCAGATTATGGTAAATCAATTTTTTCCCAATATTAGAACTCTGGCATCAGAATGGGACTAAAGAAGGGATGGCTGTTTTAAGGAAACTGCTGGATCCATGGCCCACTTGATTCCTCTATATGCCCACTAGGTTTGGTTTGGTTTTAATGTTTGCCAGGGGCTGGGACAGATATAAATTAATTCCTTCCTCTTGATTATTACAGGAAGGATTTTTTATAAACAGGAAACAAACCAATAAACAATGCAAGAAGTTGGTTAAGAAAACAAAGATGTTGCTCTTCAATCGCTTTTGCTTTGCTAGCACAAACATAGTGCATATTTAGAGATTTTGGGGGGTTTGACCTAACAACTGTCCAAAACAGAAACCATCCGCCTCATCTGCCTGTTGTTGCATTCATATTTAGCTAGAAGTAACACCCACTGGGTTTAATGGGACTGAATACCCTGGCATAGGATGGCGACGTAAGAGTTAAATCTGCTCTTTCATCTTCTTTATAACCTCACATTCTTAATGCTCTCATGAATTAATTTTTCATATAGTAATATATTTATCCCTTTTTTTTTTCAGTACTGTAGTAAGTGGCAGTTTAAATGTGAACCATTCAGTTGGATATTTCAATTATAATTTAAAACTAATGGGTATGAAATATGCATGCCTTGGTGAATTTGAGAATAAATATCTTTGGGAATATTGTACATGCAAAGCAGAAGTATTAATTTGACAGTACAAACTCTGTCACATAGAAATGTTTTCCCCGCTAAACTGTCAAGTGGTGCAGACATCTAAGAATAAAGGATGACTAGGGTGAAGGAGCATCTGGGCTTGCACAGAGGATAAAGATATATGTTTGGCTTCAGCATTAAATTACAATTACCCACACACAAAGGAGATCCCCCCCATTATAAGCTGTAATGGACCTTCCTGATTTCTGCAAGTTTTTTACATTTCTGTTTGGAGGCCTGAGAGTATAACCCATCTTCTATATTCCAATATCATAGGTAGATGTATTATATTCAGCCTTCCATCCTTCTGAGGTGGGTAAAATGAGGACCCAGATTGTTGGGGGCAATATGCTGACTCCGTAAACAGCTTAGAGAGGGCTGTAAAGCACTATGAAGTGATATATAAGTCTAGGTGCTAATGCTAAGTGCTAGAAGGGAAGGAAGAGAGAAAGTGAGAGAGACAGAGAGATTCCAAAGGTCAGGCACCATGACAGTGATCTCATTAGTATCAGCACAATGTCCACTGTCCACTGTGTCAGGTCTTACCAGATGGGCAGAAACCATGAGAGAAAGATGGTTCTTAAACAGTCAGCATCTGGATATTGAAAGTCTTTGTATCACACATGGAAGTTCACAGGTAACCAGTGCATACTCATACAGTAAAGGTGTTTTGTAGAAATACCAAAAAACATCTATATATACTGATGTCATTATATTCTTGACTAGCCACATTGTTCAAATGGTCTTCAAGGGCAGCCCAAAACTGCTTTAGTCCTTACACTTTCTTAACTGAGCATCATCACACTTTGATTTTCTCCTTAATAAATCGGATTTTCCATGAGATCAGGAAAAACGATGAAGCATGATTTTCATGTTCAAATAAATACCAGAACGACCACCTTTCAAAATTTATATTCAACGTAGCAAGATCAAGGACTAAGGGGCAAGGCCATTGCAAGTATGTAATATAATAAGGGAGGAGCAAATTAATTCTTTTGGCTTTTGGATGGCATCCTGCAGCTATTAAAATTACATATCCATTAGCTAGTTTTGCAGTATTTCATTTGCATTACTGGTAGGTAATTCAAGACAATAAGTAATGAATGCATATGAACTCAATAAAATATATTCTATTTTAGTCAGCAGTGAAATGTACTTTCCTTTACTACCAGCTCGCATGTGCAGATGGTCAAAACAGGACATGACAATGTCCTGGTTTGGGGGGGGTGGAGCCTCCCACCACTGGCGCTACCGGCTCTCCGAACAATCCGCCGCTGGCACTACCAGCTCCCACGAGCTGGATAGAGCTGGCAGCATTTCACCCCTGATTTTAGTGCACTCTGCAGCCATTTTCAACTGGATTCTGAAGCTGATAGAATTTTATGATGGCCAGAACAATATGGCCAATATACAGAATAAATACAAATAATCCTTAACTTATGACCACAAAATTTGAGCCCAAAATTTCTGTTGTTAAGTGAGGCAACAGTTAAGTGAATTTTGCACCATTTACAACTTTTCTTGTCACAGTTGTTAGGTGAATCACTGCAGTTGACAAGTTGGTAACATGGTTGTTAAGTGAATCTGGCTTCCCTATTGATTTTGCTCATCAAAAGGTTGCAAAAGGTGACCCCATGATCTTGGGAAACAGCAATGGTCACAAGTATGAACCAGTTGCCAAGCATCTGAATTTTGATCACATTATCATGGGGATGCTACAAAGGTTGTAGGCGCGAAAATGGGCATAAGTCCCTATTTTAGTGCTGTTGTAACTTTGAAGAGTCACTAAATGAACTGTGGTAAGTCAAGGACTACCTGTAACGCATATTTATTCTCCACAAAGCCATCATTTGGTCTTTGTTCAATGAGCCTTTGGTTTAAACACATCCTAGTCCTGCTGTTTTGATTCATTCATGCATGTATATCTTGTGTAATATTTTGTAAAAGAAATCTTTTTGCTACCCTATTGATCTAGTATTGATTTCAGCTGCCTCTGTTCTAGAAAGATAACTATAAAAAAAAACTCATTTAGGAGGTTTTCTGGCTGTCGGCAGGGTAAAATGTGGAATTCTAAATTTCCTTTATGACAATTAAAGCTGCAGTTGCCCTTGAAAAGGTCTAGGCAAAAGACTTGGCTGGTTTGTTTCTTCTATTTTCCCCGTACTGTAAACTGGTCCTGGTGCTTGTCATTGAAATGTTGCTTTGTTTTTGTTTGTGTGCTACCATATTAACCTAAATTAATGTAAGCAATTAAAATGCTCATTATCTTAGGCTCGAAAATTAAGTGCTAGTTTGTAGAGCAGCACCTTTGGAGAGCAATATTAGAGCAAGCATCTCACAAACACATTTATAAATGGAAAATGAGAAATGCAGAGGAGACATTGGGCTGATATAAAGCCTTTCAAGTGAGCTGGTCAGGAGACTAATGCTTATGGCATAAAAATTATGACAGAATATGTTGAGGGGAGAGTCCCCTGCACCTGCATATCCTTTTGGTGCTAAAATTAGATCCTTTTCCAATACATTCCTGCATTCTACACATCTACATTCAAGAGTTCTGTATACTTCAGAGGGTTCTAATTTATATGGAAGCCCACCTGTCATACAAGCCTACCTGCCATGCAGAAGCTTTCTTCTGGAAGACAGCAGTTGATGCCAAGTGGGGTAAGACTTATGGGAGAATGTTCTGCTTTACAGAACAAGAAGTTTATGATTAGGGAAGCATGGCCACCCTTGTCAAAGTTACTTTAACTCTGCAGCTCCACAAAGAAAAAGAGTGGATCATATGCAGATGAACATTCCCCCCCCCAAAAAAAAAAACAAACAAACACAAGGCATCATCAAAGAAATCACATTTCTATAATAGATTTGGCAGAAATATAGAGAAATCATTTTTTTGTCACACTATACATGTGTTCCAGTTGGGATCGCTCTCTTTGTTTCATCCCTATAATTACCCAGTACAACCTTGTTGACTTTTGTTGTTGTTGTTGTTTCATTCAACTGTGTCTGATTCTTAGAAACTGACTGTATGAGTCTCTGCTGTTTTCTTAGCAAGGTTTTTCAGAACTGTTTTGCTTCCTACCTAGGGTTGAAAGAAAGTGACTAGCTCAAGGACACCCAGCTCGCTTTCTGCTTAAGGTGAGATTAAAATTCACAGTTTTCACATTTTAACCTCATGTCTTAACCACTAGACCAGACCAGACCAGACCAGACCAGACCAAACCAAACCAAACCAAACCAAACCAAACCAAACCAAATCCAAAAAGAAGAAAGATCTGGCCTACTGCTTATTCAGTGTAAAATTAAAAAATAAATTTTAAAAAAATATAAAAATAGGAACAGGTGGTATTTGATGTGTATTGCAACCTCCAATAGTGTGAGCTCTATAAGGAATTGAAGTGTATTGGAACTGAGAAAATAAGATACTATAGGAATCATCTGCAAAAAATTCCCTCCCTTCCTTCCTTCCTTCCTTCCTTCCTTCCTTCCTTCCTTCCTTCCTTCCTTCTTTCCTTCCTATGTTAATGGTTTAAATCAGAGCTGTCAAACTCCTGGCCCGCAGGCCAGATGCATTACATGCTGGTCATGCCCACGCCCAGTTTAGCAAATGGGGGAAAAGTCCCGATATGTCATGTGATGCCACCATGACAACATGAGTTTGACACCCCTGGTTTAAATAAACATTTAGCTATTATGCAATAATGCACCTTCCATCTAGAACTCAATAAACTCTAAATCATTCCTTCTCTAAAATATGCATGACTTTGGATTCTGATACTTTGAATTTTCAACATATATTTAATTCAAATTAATATCTAATAAAAGCATAAATGGTTGTAGGGATGTATTGTCCTGTACCCTCCCTTTTAATATATTTTACAATGGTTGAACATGTCTGCTAACCTCCCCCAAAAACATGTGAACAGAAATGACATTAGCATTTCTGACTTGGACTCTAATTGAGCTCAGCAAATATGTTCAAATAATACATAACCTGATGCTGCATATATTGTTCTGGGGCAATGGGACTAGATTTCATTTCACATTGCTATATCAACCAGCCATCAACAATGCCTTGTCATTTCAATGTGTCACGTATTTTCTTTGCCAATTTTGAAATCATATGTTAGTAACATCTCCACTTCCATCTGGAACTAGAAGGAAACAAAAAACAACAACATTGTTATATAGTTCACAGCTTTGCTATCCTTGTATTTGCCTTGTATTTAAGTGAAGTGAAATCAGGAGAATTCAGAAGAGTCCCACATAAAGGAATTGGGGATCAGACACATGGTTTTGTTGTGGTTCTGCTTCTACTTTGAACCTAGTCTTAGATTACAGATTTGGGAAAGCACTGTTACTCAAGAGCTGTTGAGTATACAAGGCGCTAGGCCAACTCCCCCTCCCCCATCTATATGAAGCCACTAGGAACAATTGTCAGAGCCGAATGTCATCTTTATACGGATTATATTGAGATCTATTTCTTATTTCCCTTATTAGGTCTGTCAGTCTTTACGATAAGCTTTCCCTGGGCCAGGATGAAGGCTAGATAAAGTGGAATCTGGACAAGAGTGACAGTTGCTGGTCAGAGTCAATTCTGTCTGATTAGAAAAGGTTTTGCCTGCCCTTATATAGAATACTTCCACAAAAGAGAGTCCATTACAGGTGGCACTCAAAAAGAAGGCTATAATCCATTCTTAAATACGTTGGTAAATTGGGGGTTGTGATTCTAGCCTGTCTTACTAGATGAGGATACTGAAATAACTTGGTATCAATAATATTTATTGCTTCATTAATATGTGTGTGAGTGTGTGTGTGTGTGTGTGTAATTAGCTATAGTTCAGAGTCTTCCACATTTCAGATTATTATTCTTTGTAATTTTTAAATATATTGCCTTCAATATATTTACCCTTGTCATCTCTGGTAAAGTGCAAATGGTTAAGTTATGAAACAGAGACCATGACAGCATTGCCTTTTCCTGCCAAAAATATTGGTTTATCCTTGTGCTGAACAAGAAATATTTGCAAAGCAAGTAGAACCAACTCCTCTTCAGTTTATTATCCTTTCAGTTTCAGTCAATGACCATCAAAGTCAAAAAGTCCACTGATTATGATGGCTATGCCATCTGGAGTGCCAAGTCATGTCATTATTTAGTTTCACTAATACTGTATTTGCTGGTTTGTTGCCAGAACCCCTGAGGGGTTGTAAAACACCCATCTGGCTAAACTCCACTGATGGAGACCACTTATTAAAATATTCATATTTAACTCTAGAGAGTCATCAAACCATGTCAACATGCAAGTCAAGGAAAATTTTCTTCTTTCACATCCCTGTATGTAAGTTATATTAGAGCTGTGCAAAATTTGAAAGTGTGCTTTGTTTTGACTGAAGGTTTGTTAGACACATTTTCAAAGCAACATACCAAGTACAGTTGTACTCTATGAATGGAGCAATTGCTCACTTTGCTTCTCCCAGGAAGAGTAGCTTCTAATTACTGGTATATAAAAATGCCAATTTTATCAGACTCAGGTATTCATCTAGTCATCCCAGCCATCTCTTAACATTTCATGAGGGCAGAGTACAGATGCATCTCACTTATATGATATGAAAGAACACTGCAACTGATTGGGTATGTTCCCCACAGTTTATTAAATCAATTGGCAGAATCATATTTTATAATCTTGTGCTACAGAATTCCATAGCAGGTTCTACCTGGTGCTCTGCTGCAGCTGCCTGTTTTGCCAATTTAGATAGTACCCTGATTTTTTTTTAAAAAAAAGTTGAGTTCACTTGGGAAAAAAAATAGTGATAAAGAATTCCATTGAGCCTAAATTAAAAAATTAAGATTTTGAATAATCTTTTTGAGTGTATTGTAAATATAAAAGATAAATGCCAAATGAATTGAAACATGCACAAAGAAAACTTTTGGATAAATATTGCTTCTTTTTTTTTTTTAAATACATTCAGTAATGAAGATTGGGAGGGGGGGGAAAGGAATTCCACCAGACATTCAAGAATCATCTGATTTCCTTTAGCTGCCCTAAGCAAAAGTGTAGGTTTAAAGAAAAAGAACTAAAAAAGTTGCAGTCATGAACAATAGAAGTAAAAGTATTACTACTGGCTTCTTATAAATTAAATTTCTGTATGTATAATAACTACAATGGCTCAGTAGTTAAAGATGCTGGGCTTGTCAGCTGGCAGCCAGGTTCAAGACCACTGCACCGCACAATGGGGTGAGCTCCCATTACTTAGACTTATATATCACTTCATAGTGCTTTGCAGCCCTCTGTAAGTAGTTTACAGAGTCAGCATATTGCCCTCAGCAATGGGTCCTCATCAGTGGTGGGTTTCAAAAATTTTTACTACCGCTTCTGTGGGTGTGGCTTGGTGGGCATGGCAGGGGAAGGATACTGTAAAATCTCCATTCCCTCCCCAAGCCAGGGGAAGGTTACTGCAAAATCCCCATTTCCTCCTGATCAGCTGGGACTTGGGAGGCAGAGAATAGATGGGGGCGGGGCCAGTCAGAATTTTTACTACCGATTCTCCGAAGTACTCAAAATTTCTGCTATCAGTTCTCTAGAACTGGTCAGAATCTGCTGAAACCCACCTCTGGTCCTCATTTTACCAACCTCAGACAGATAGAAGGCTGGGTCAAGCTTGAGTGGGTGAGAATCGAACTGCTGGCAATCAGCAGAATTAGCCTGCAATACTTCATTCTAACCAGTGCGCCACCACAGCTTGTCATACCTAGCAGTTTGCAAGCCTGCAAGTGCAAGTAGATAAATAGAAAGCACTTTGGTGGTCTAGTATTGATTTCAGCTGCCTTTGTTCTAGAAAGATAACTTTTAAAAAAACTCATTTAGGACAGGGCAAACCTTTATTTTTATGTATAATAATACATGTTTTTCATAAAAAATGAATTTCATTTGGAACACATTTTGGATGGCCACCAATAAATTGCCTCTATGTTTCTTGAAAGTACTGATTGTTCTTCTTTTCCAAGTTAACTTGTGGTGAGCTGATGCTGAGAAGGAAAACAAGATCAGCATCTACAACAAGCTATAATGATGTCAAAATCATCAAAATAAGGTCAAATAATGCAATTATCCAATGATGTCATGACATCTGGCACAAGTATTTAAGTCATGTCATTTGCCAGGTGTCATGATGCATACATTATAAATGTCTCTTGTGGACAGCCAGGTCTGTTGGTCTTTCAACTCTTGTCCTTTTGCATCCTTATCTCATTCAGAACAGAAATTTTCCATTTCCTGCATACTGGAAATATTGAAGCCATGCCCACATATAATTGAAGCCTAATATTTTCTTTAAAGGACTGGAGTTTTTGTAATTTTCATTTATAAATGGCATTTACTTCCCAGTATTTCTTTCAGTAAAATTATTTTAATCACATTTTGTCCTCCAACAATCGAGTGGATCAGGCGGAGCAGTCAGGTCACAAGGTATTACTTCATAGTGGATCTTCCCTTTAAATGTCAAAATCAACTCAATTTTAAGGTTAATTTGAGCTTCAGCATAGTTCTCCTGATGTTTTTAGTCATCCGAATGTCTTACCAGAGAGTTAATTAACACTTTCCATTCAGAGATAAAATCTGAGATAGGCTTGATAAAAACAGGCAGCTGTCTAGGTATGACACTTCAGTTGTCATTTTAAATTTAGTTTTCTCATTCCTATGCCCCTGACAGAGGGGGACTCAGTCAGGACTCCCACCTGTCATCTGATTAACTGTTAAATAACAGTTTTAAATAAAATGTTTGGTTTATGATAAAATAAAGATTTGATTTTTTTAAAAAAAAAACTGCTTTGTTTAATTTTGCCCAAGGAAGGGTGGGACTAGTATTTGGAGTGACAATATCCCAATCTCATTTGAAGGACTTTGATGATTTAAAACAAGCATTGGATGTCTAATCTAGTCTTTCCAGATGGTAAAGTGCTGATTCACAATGCTAAACTGACTGTAGGTAGGCAGTGGTAAGTAAACCATGCTACCCTGACTAGTATTCACACCTATAAAACATATTCATTGTGTCTCTGCTTACTTGTTTGAGTTGTCCTAATAATTGGGGAAAACTGCAATGGCATTCTTAAGGAAACAAATCTTTATACAGCTGCTTTGACATGTTCAAAATTTATGAAATGCTTCATTTATATCTGGAATATTAAGAGAGCAGCAGCCCCCATTAATTGAAAAATCAGTGCATTATAAAAGAAAAGGTCCTGGTTATGCAACTTTGCAGGAAATATATTTGTATAAGAGAGGAAATAAAAAAACCGTAAATTATTTTTTATGTTTGAAAACAGAAAGAAATCTCTGATTTAGTTAAAATGGGAATGTGATACTGAAGAAGCATGCACAAGATAGGATGAAATAGGGCCAAGATCAATGGAAGTTGTATGAATGTAGATTGAATGAAAAATTGAGTAATTAGCATGAGAAACATTGAGGAAAGGTAACCGGATAGAAGGAGAGGTAAAACTAAAAAAAACCATGATGATGGAATCGAGTTGATGCTCAAAAGGAGAGAGGTTTATGGATGAGATGGAAACAAGTTTGATTTCCAGGGATAGAAAGATATGGAGAGGAATAGTATTATTTTTGCACCAGTTTTAGCTTTGTTTCTTTTACTATTTCTTGTCTCATACATTTCTTTGATTTACTATTTCTTTTTTTTTTTTTCATGTCCTGTCCAACATGGCCAATATCCTTGTACTATATCTAAATAGCAAGCAAGCAAGATGAATGAAAGCAAGATGGATGGCATATAAATTTAATTAATAAATAAATAGGTATAGCACACAGCAGTAGTTCTGGGCTTGCCTACAATCCCCACAATCTCTAACTCAGGAGTCTCTAATCTCTGCAGCTCATTGACCCCATCATAACAACATTAACCCTTTGGATAGTCCATTGACCCTTCCCACTTTGCGGAACCCAGCTCTAACCAATCCTTTCCAGCATGAGTTCCTATTGGACCCTAAGAACTGGAAGATTCTACTTCAGGGCTGTCAAGCTCCTGGCCCACGGGCCGGATGCGTCATGCACTGGCCACGCCCACCTTATGCTACCAGACTTGAAATTCTGGGTTTAGAAAATTTAGAACTATGCCGCCTTTGGTATGATTTAAGCATAGCTCACAAAATCATCTGCTACAATGTCCTACCTGTCAATGACTACTTCAGCTTCAACCACAACAATACACGAGCACACAATAGACACAAACTTAAAGTGAACCGCTCCAGACTCGATTGCAGAAAATATGACTTCAGTAACAGAGTTGCTAATGCCTGGAATGCACTGCCAGACTCTGTGGTCTCATCCCCAAACCCGCAAAACTTTAATCTTAGACTGTCTACTGTTGACCTCACCTCATTCCTAAGAAGTCTGTAAGGGGCGTGCATAAGAGCACCAGCATGCCTACTGTCCCTGTCCTAATGTTTGCGTTAATTGTATTCATTTTATGTATTCAATTCATGCTTATACTTGTATATATTATCTAATATGTACTCGAAAAAATAAATAAAATTTAAAAATAAAATAAAAAGTCCCAATACGTCATGTGATGCCACTGTGACAACGTGAGTTTGATACCCCTGTTCTACTTAGACTTTATAGGAAACTAAATATAATTATGTTCTTACTGACATATTCAATGAAATTAGTTGTGATAAGTTCTTTTCCAGCCCACCCCACCTTTCTTCCATAGAAACATGTTTTTTTTTACTTTCAGCTGTTTGAGGAAGGAATTCGGTTTTCTCATCTTCTATTTAAATAACCTCTTAGAGTCCTTATTTCTTTAAAAAGGGGGAAAAAAAGCTTTTTTCAGGCTGTTGGATAAGGAACAGTTACCAGGTCTTCAGACAGAGACAGATTGGCTAGCTTAATTCTTTGAAAGCTTTTGTAGTAGGCTATAAAGGAAGCAAAGGATCTCAACTCTATACATCAATATCTTCTCAAACTCGAATTCACTTTTCATTTCATGTTTTACCTCTAGGTTCTTGGAATAATAATTTCTCCCCAAGATCAAATTGCATTCACAAGCAATTTATAATGGCCAGCTGATATCTATGGACTTCTTTCCAAATAATATCAACAATCCAATTATCATACATTCATGAAGTATGAAGAAGGAAAAGAAATATATTAAACAGTTCTAATAGCTGTGGGTTATTTTCCAAGATTACCTCTTTCTAAACTTCTTGAATTGTCCTATCAGGAATACTGTAGGGAACTTTTTTTCTCCAGTTAAAAATGGGATTTCTCCCAGAAACAAAAGATTCCAAAGATTTCAGAGCAGCTTTATAGCATACTAATATGCTTTCCTTACAAGGTGACACATAGCTCATACATACTTATTGCTTAATACTGGTGTCAGAGATGCTGTGGTTGGATGGCTCTGGTCAATGGGGCAGAGAGAACCAAACAACATTTCTTAATTTTCTATTCTTCATCCAGGAACAATTTAGGAGAATCTGAGAAAGAACGGTGTGGGGTGATGCCCAGATAACTAAAGGCACCTGAAGATATAGTCTCACATGATTGCCTTTCCCAATTATTACTGA
Source organism: Pituophis catenifer annectens (assembly GCF_029215685.1). Taxonomy (NCBI): domain Eukaryota; kingdom Metazoa; phylum Chordata; class Lepidosauria; order Squamata; family Colubridae; genus Pituophis; species Pituophis catenifer. Next base: position 291,178,304 of record NW_027256881.1, read on the forward strand.
TATAACTTTCTCTTGGCACAGTTGGATGTCTAGTATGCATGTAAAGAAGGGCCCAACATGATGCCAATAGACTTTTAAAAGAAGGTTGCAGGACAGTTCAAGGTGACATCCTTGGTCCTGGCTGATGCCATTGCTGTTTGTGTGTATTGCTGTCATTGTTGACAATTACCATTACAACTAATTGCTGCTGCTCTGGTTGCTATTGCAAGATGACCTGGGATAATATTAGAGCATGATAACCTCTGGAGAAGAGGTGGGTGTCTTCCAGAGCATCGAAAAGAGCTTTAATAGGTAGAGGATTGTAGGTAGGGAAGATATTGTCATAGCCAAGACTCACAGAGAGGAGAGACACTGGGTAAAGAGATCCAGTTTGCTTGACACAAGAATGAATTGATAAAATGAAAGGATAAAAGCAAAGCACCTAATTGCTTTTCTCTTGGCTAACACACTAGCTAATGGAAAGGAGGAAGGGAAGCAAGGAGCTAGAAAAGATTTGAAGAAATCAAATTACAACTGCAAAACTGATTTTGCAGTTTCTCCCACCAGATGAGAGACAGATGAGAACTGGTTTCTCCCACCAGATGAGAGACAAAATTCTTTGTTAGAGAGGGCAGATGGTATAGTGCTGGTGGTTTTAATAGATGGTTTGGTGGAAAGGAATTGGATAGCAGTGTATAATTCCCTTGGATTTGTTACACAGAACCAGTGCTGAAATGTAAAATTTGTTCTGTGGGCAATATGACTGAGTGGGCGTGGCCAACTTTTTTTTTTTTTTTTACTTTTAAAACTATTTTTTCTATAACCTCTTTGGCTGAAGAGGTTGTAAAAAAAATGCTTTTAAAGCCTCTGAAGATCCCAGCTGACTTGCTTGATCGGCAGAGGCTTTCTTTTTTTAAAAAAAGCCTCTGATGATCCCAGCTGAGCCACGCGATCATCAGAGGCTTTTTTTTTTTACTCTTAAAAACATTTTTTTCGGCCAAAGAGGTTGTAGAAAAAATGCTTTTAAAAATTAAAAAAAAGCCTCTGATGATTGCGCAGCTCAGCTGGGCAATGCGGGGGGCAGGGATTTTTGCTACCGGTTCTCTGAACCACCCGCCTCCATCGCTACCGGATCGGGCAATCCAGTCTAAACTGGGAGCATTTCACCCCTGCACAGAACTCAGTATGATTTTACACATTTTCATGTAATGGTTCAATACGTAGCACACCACTTGATGGGAGGATTCAAGCCAGTGTTGACTCCGGGTGATTGCTTGAAGGAGTTCCTTCAGTTTTCTTGGCAAGATTTACCATAGACTACTTCCTAGGACTGAGAGAGGGTGACTGGCTAAAGGTCACCTTGCTGAGTTTATAACTAAGGTGGGATTAGAACTCACAGTCTTTGGATTGCTAGTCTGGTGATTTAACAACCACACCAAATTTTGATTATACTTGTTCTGCCTTATCCTTGGTGAGATACTGTATTAGGATAGTCTTCTCATCTTCAATGTAAATTAACATTAAGAAAAAAAATTGCTTAATTTTAAGATGGTCTCATTACCACCTAGCATAAAGAAACCTCTTAGCCATGAGGTTTCATTCTTGACAGGAAACCTCAGTGTTGAACCTTGATGTTCTTATTCTTGGAACGAGGACAAAGCATTCTAAGATAGGCTTGTCCTCCTTGTCCTTTGTAAAAATCCAGTGAGATGAGACCATTGAAAGGCAAGCATGCTTATTTATGGTTCAGACCAGAAGTGAAATTCAAAATTTTTCCCTACCAGTTCTGTGGGCGTGGCTTGGTGGGCATGGCAGGGGAAGGATACTGCAAAATCTCCATTCCCACCCCACTCCAGGGGAAGGATACTGCAAAATCCCTATTCCCACCCCACTCCTGTGGGAAGGATATTGCAAAATCTCCATTCCCACCCCACTCTGGGACCAGCCATAGGTAGTATTTGCCGGTTCTCCGAACTACTCAAAATTCCGCTATCAGAACCTGTCAGAACCTGCTGGATTTCACCCCTGGTTCAGACCTAGAATAAGATAGTTAGAAACCTCTATAGAATCTAACTGGAAGGGTGCTGCATATTTTCTGGCTTTGAAGGAAACTACTTACCATCATCTTTCTGGAGTTCCCCAACTGGCAGACGGGATTCAAGGTCTTTCTTTGTTTGTCTTATTGCATTCTGGTATTTTTGAATATTTTTAGTTCATGTCTTGTGTTAATGTTTCTTATTGCTGTCTCATGTGATGATGATGATGATATAATGTCTTGGAATAAAGTACTTAAGTGTACTTTATTGGCTGTGTACTCTTCCAATGTGATCCTTTCTTCCAAATCCGAATGAACCTGTGGACTGGAAAAAGATGCAGATGCAATTGCCATTTAGAAGCATACCCAGGGGTTGGATTCTACCGGTTCAGACTGGTTCAGGCAAACCGGTAACTCCAACGATCAGCTGGGAATGAGCCCAGTGGTGGGTTGCCCCCGGTTTGGATTGGTTTGCAAGAACTGGTAGTAAGACCAGCGGGAGGCCCTGCCCACCATCCCAGATGTCATCATCAGCGATCTGCGCATGTGATCCCATTGTGAATTGGTAGTAAAGGTAAGTAGAACCCACCTCTGAATGAACCGGTTCGCTCTGACAATCAGGTGGGCCTGCCCGCCTGCCCCTGCGCTTTACTGACCTATATCTTCTCAGCTGATTCACGCAGCAGAGCGGATTGCCACACCTCAGCTGTGTTACTCCCCAGCAGTAATGCAGAAGGTAAGTTCCGCGAAGCACACGATCACCAAACTGGTTGTTAAACCGGCAGGATCCCACCACTGAACATAACCATTTGTTTATTTTATTTATGTGATTTATCCCTGCCTCAAACTGGACAAACTCTAAGCAATCTAAACCTAATAAACAGAAGCTCATAAAGTAGTAACAGATGATCACAAGAAGGCTTTTAGCTTGGAGAGGAGCTCCCACAGAGGCAGTTCATCTTTGACTCCTCTCCTGCCATGTCTCCTGGTAGTTAGGAGCCCTCAGCAGACATTCCCTAGTTAACCTGGTTAGACGGGCAGAAACTGTACGGGAAAAGTCATTTTTTTCTGATACCCAGGCCCCAAACCAGAGTGGGTTTTTAAAGGATGTAATCAGTTTATTGAAGAGCACTTAGAAATATGTCAATAACCAGTGCAGCTCCCACAGCAATGGTGTAATGTGGCAGGGTTATGCCTGTTCTGTTGCATTGTGGGCCAATAAAAGTTTCTCGTGGACCTCAAGGACAGATCCTTGCCAATTACATCCAAAAGTTGGTAAATTTTAAAGCATTTTAAGCTATAGAAGCACTCTATCCTTTACCCATTTTTATTGTGAATAGTTTTTGTAGTAAAAGTAGTTTTTGACAAAAATTTAAGTGGTTTGTGTTTAGGGAATTGAATACCATCCTGAGAAATTCTCCTAACCCTCCTCTAAAAAGTAGCAAGAAAAAGATGAAACTGAACAATTACAAGCTACTGTCAAGCCACCAAGTATTAAGGTAAAACTTAAAGTAGTATTGGAATCTCTTTGCAATGGCTTGAAGATTCTTGAACCATGAAGTCTAAGATGCTTGAACAAGGTTTAGTTCTTTTTCCCAAAGTGGGGTTGAATGACATATCTAATTTCCTAAGCATTTGGATTTGGACAATAAGAAATCTCTGTCAAAGTAGAATTTTTCAAGGTGCCCAGAAGTGCTAATGGATGCCAAAAAATACTCAATACTTTTGTAGATGCAGAAAAACCTCACCTTAGCTCAGTGATCCAGTAAATTACCAAACAAGAAGCACTGATTTTATTGCAAAGTTTCCTTCCCTGTCACATTATATGTTTACTAAAAGAACTTTCAAGAATTCTTTTGATAACTGCCATGACTTCTTTTTGTAGATATTGTGGAAACCTGTTAGGTGCCATGCCCTGTCTTTTACTGACATGAAACCAAATCTAAGTTGGATTGCTTGTGACATTTCTGTCTAACTTATTATTTCCTTCAGAGTATAATATCAGAGGGCCGCAGGCACTGCCGAACAACTCCTTGTTATCACACTGTGCTATCTGGGCTTACATTTGTCATAGTTCAGTTAACAAGAACAGCTCCCACCGCTGCTTTGTGACCAATTCTATACTGCTTTAGAAAGAACAGCTTAGAATGTTTCATTTCAGACCTTGAGCTTCCCTTATCCTGGATCTTTTTCAACTCCTTGGCCCCTCTGATTCTCCTTGAATCTGTCCTCTACCATCTCTTTCTCCCGTTGTTGCAGGTGACATTTCCTACTCTGTAGCTTCAAGCTATCCCTCAACTACAAAGGTAGCTGAGTGAAGCAGCTTCCAAAAATACCAGCTCCCAGGAGTAAAAAACGGGTCTCAAGCCTGTGTAATAAATGAATTCATGATTCTCAATCCCTCCGGTGACATTAATAGCAGTACGAGGAGCAAAGAAGCAAGTTAATGTTAATTTCTGCAGGTAATGCGTGAAAGGAGATAGGGAAAGCTTGAAAGGTCAGCATCTGCTGCTGTGCAGGAGGGTTGCAAAATTTGATTGTCCAGTAAATGTCAACACTATAGTCAGGAATCTACATGCCACCGTTCCTATTTAATCTTACTTGCAGTCTGTTTCACAGGCAGTGATCATGCAGCAATTTTTTTTTTTAAAAAAAGAAAACCCTTGAGTTCTAAAATGGAATTGTATGATTGCATTACCATGGCAATAAGGCACCTGTAAATTACAAACTTGTCATTTAATCAGCATAAATATGGTTAGTACAAGGCTTGTGATTTTTATATCAATTTTCAGGGAATGTTGAAGAGCCCTTAATGATTATATACCATAAAAAAACTGCATTTCCAACTGTTGCCATGGCATTATGTGCTCTCTTTTTTTAAAGACAGTGACTGGAATGTAGAGCAGATAATGAATCTAATTGATTGTCCTCTGCACCTTGCCGAGATGCTTTATTTTATCACTGCTTTTCTGCAGCCTTTTGTTTTACAACAGATCAGATGCAGGACTACATTGTATAAAAGCAGTGATGGCTTTAGTGGAGAAGAAGACAAATCCATTTTTCACAGAGAACAAACAGGTAAACAGCTTGAAACCTCCCATATTGAATTCCCGCCCAGACCCCCCCAGAACAGATAATAAGAGCCATTGGAAGAGGAACTGCTGTGTTATATTTAGATATTGAGGAAAAAAATTGTAGCAAAAGAAGGACAGAACACAAAATGATGTTTACATTCTATTCATGTGCTGGATTTTTCAAATGTTTAAAAATGGGATTTTTATATTTAAGAATGAAGCTTGAAGTGACCCTCTCATTCGGTGTTCTCTAACTGGCAGCAGCTCCTAATATATTGAATTGGATAATCTGTGATTACAATGTATGGAGATAGAATGCATCAGAAACAAATAACACCAGAAGTCATACAATATAAACAACTGTGAGCTCTGATTATCTTTTAAAAATAAAGCAAAAGCAATCATACTGATTCAAAAATTATGTTTCAAGGAAAAGAGGTTGATGTAAAACAAGGACTTCCTTAATTAAGGGATAAGCACTGACAGCTATGAGGGACACGGTGGCTCAGCGGCTAAGATGTTGAGCTTGTCAATTGAAAGTTCGGCAGTTCAGCAGTTCAAATCCCTAGTGCTGTATAACGGGGTGAGCTCCTGTTACTTGTCCCAGCTTCTGCCAACCTAGCAGTTCGAAAGCATGTAAAAATGCAAGTAGAAAAATAGGGACCACCTATTGGTGGGAAGGTAACAGTGTTCCATGTGCCTTTGGCATTTAGTCATGCCGGCCACATGACCATGGAGACGTCTTCAGACAGCGCTGGCTCTTCGGCTTTGAAACAGAGATGAGCACCGCCCCCTAGAGTCAGGAATGACTAGCACATATGTGCGAGGGGAACCTTTACCTTTACTGACAGCCAGATCTCCTTCCTGGAGTTGCCTAATGTTTTATAAAATATACTGACCAAGTATATATTTTTTAAATATTATATTCTGTTATTTTGAAATAAACAGCTTTAATTTGAGCTATTTTGTGATGTCTTAATAGATTGTTTTTAACCAAAAGTTAGATTGGTAAAATAAGTAAAAATAACAGATCTTATAAGAAGATAAACAAAGAGCAAACAAGTATAAGACCTTGCCTGCAGACATTCCTTCAAATATGTTAATATTTCCCTTGAAAAGGGATCCAGATATTTCAGAAGAAAATGTTTATTCTAAGAATTATGGAACAAAACATTCCAGACTGAAATTCATGACAATACAACATGTAATTGCCAATGATCCCGTTTGTATTACATGCTTATATCAGTCAGCTACTAATTCAATTGTATTGCTTTATTGGTGGTTCTCCAGCATGCAATCTCATTATCTAGATCAAAATCACAATTTTCTTAATTTTTCCTGAAAAAAATACTTTGCATCCTATGAGCCTTCCCTTTCCTGATGACCAGGCAGATAGAGGTAGGCATGGCTTGTGTACTGCAAGCCAATTAGATGAGGGGAGCATGTTCCATGGAATGCCAGGATTCTTAAGAGAACTCGTTAAAGAACTGGCATAATGGTTAAAGTGCAGTATTGCAGGCAAAACTCTGCCCACAGCCTGGCATTCAATCCATCCTCAGCCTTCCATTCTTCTGAGGTCAGTAAAATGAGGACCCAAATTGTTGGGAGCAAAATGCAAATAATGCTTCTACATTGTAAATCTAGAGAGTGTTGCAAATTGTTATGGGGCAGTATATACTATAAACCTAAATTCTATTGCTATTGCTTTTCATGAGTTCTGTAATGGACAACCTTTTTTTCCCCCAACCATTCTTCATATCTATTTTCCCCCTTCCCCCAATTAATGAAAGCTTTAAAACTTCCCTCCCTTTGACTGCATTGTTGTGTTTGCAGAATATGACTGGCTCGGTGAATCTCAACTAATTTTGAAGTTGTTTGGGGTTAAAACTGTTCCCTCCTGTCATGCCCCTGTCGGAGTCTGACTCTGAGATAGAAGAGGAACAGTTCACAGAGATCGAGAGAGTGGCTCCATTGGCTGTGGAGGAAACAGGGGAAGGGCAAAGTCAATTTTTTTTTTAATTGGCCAAGTGTGATTGGACACACAAGGAATTTGTCTTGGTGCATATGCTCTCAATGTACACTGCTCAAAAAAATAAAGGGAACACAAGCAGATGTTAGATACAGTAGTTTTGTGTTCCCTTTAGTTGTTTGAGCAGTGTATAAACTATTGTATGTAAAGAACAAAGTATTTAATAAGGTATTTCATTCATTCAGATCTCAGATGTGTTCTGCTTGTGTTCCCTTTATTTTTTTGAGCAGTATATATAAAAGAAAAGATACATTCATCAAGAATCATAAGGTACAACACTTAATGATAGTCATAGGGTATAAATAAGCAATCAGGAAACAATCAATATCAATATAAATCGTAAGGATACAAGCAACAAAGTTACAGTCATACAGTCATAAGGAGATGGGTGATGTGTGAAATCAGGCTGGGCAGAGCAGGGGAGAGGTAGAACAAGGGAGAGGGGGTTCTGATGAAGACCAAGGCCCACCCCCTCCTCATCCTAGGGCACACAGGGTAGAATGAAGAAGACAGCAATGTGGGTTGCGTGGCTTACGAGGGAGGACTCCCTTTACAAGATACACCTGGAGATGGAGTTTAAAAGGGAGGCAAATGGGAGGGGCGGTTGTGGGAAACAAATGCTGAGTTCATGTTACCTGCTTTATCTGAGTTCCTGGCATCCTCCCTACTGGTTTGATTTACTGCCATGCTACTTAAGTCTGGACTTCTTATCTTGCTTGCCCTGCCAGATTAATTACCTTATCTTGCCCTGTGGGATTTATAGTTGGAAGTTTTATCTGCTTACAAGTTTGTGGAAGAGTTTTTCTCCAGACCGGAAAGTAAAGAGACATTGGGGGCAAAGTTTGGAGCTAATAAAGGGACTTGTACTTATTCTCTGGCTGTGTTGCCTTTGGGCCATGCCCTGGGTCATCACCACCTCCTATCCACCTGTAGGCTGAATTATATGTTTGAAGAACATATTCACCCATGCTTAACCAAATTAAGCAAACTGTATAAGCTCGACATTGTTTTGATGTTTTTCTATCACTAAGTTTATTTTGCAATTAAAGTATGGGGGATCTTCAGCAAAAACATAATGTGGCAATATTTAACCCAATTTACATATTTTCTTTCTTCCCTCCCTCCTCTCCTTTTTTCACATTTAAACGAGATTCTGGGGCAGGGTACAAAAGAAATACTGTAAAATCAATCTCCAAGTCATTTTGGTGGCTCCCATAACCCCCTCATTGAGCTGGCTAAGTATACAATGAACTGAGCTAATTTCTATGGTTAGAGGTTATTTCCTGTATCTGTTCAGGTAACTGAATTAAATTATCCTCTCTCTATATGTAATGGATACTAAAATGTATTATTTTAGAAAAGTTTACTAAAATTCTCCAATCTATGTCATCACTTAATATTTTAGACAGGTTGACAAAGTGGAGATGAGGATTTTTGATACTTCCAGTTGCAGGAGAAGAGTTTCATAATCTACTGCATTCCCAATGAAGATCATTCCACTGAAGATCTTTCCATTACATTTACTTCATAAATACCCTGTTTCCCCAAAAATAAGACATCCCCAGTTATAAGCCCAATCGGGCTTTTGAGCGCATGCGCTAAAATAAGCCTCTCCCCCCCCCAGAAATAAGCCCTCCCTGAAAATATTTAAATGCAGAGCTGGAAATCAGGTAAGACAGCAAGAGGAGCCCCATATTGCTCCACATGCCCCCAAATAATAAGACCTCCCTGAAAATAAGGCCAAGTGCTTATTTCAGGGTTCCAAAAAAATATAAGACAGGGTCTTATTTTTGGGGAAACACAGTAGTTCAGATTCAGTTGCATGCCACGTTTTTCAACCATTATTATTTAAATGATGGGAAATAAATGGTTTTTAAAGATGAAGGCTCTATCAACATTCTCATGGGTGATATTAGTAATACCATGGTTGCAGAAAAAAGCTACATATCAACATTCTTCTTTCATTACATTACTGATGTTCCAGAAGAATCTAGAATACCTGGCTTTCCCATGAGAAGATGTAATCTATGTATACGCAACCAAGAAAATACTAAACTAATACAAAGTGTTGTAATAACCAGTACAAAATTGTCTCTTCTTCCTGCGTTCAGTTCATATGCATATGAAGTTCAGGACACAGAGATATTGATTGCTAGAGCCAGAAATAATTCAAGTCTTGATTTAATCAGGCTCCATCCCACCCATATACAAACAAATTCTGTCCAGAACAAAGTATGGTACTACAAGTACATAAAAGTATGCCAGAAAGAAGTGTTTCTTATAGGATGATACATCATGGACTGCAGTGGAAAGCAAACATTTCAGAGAAGCACTAGCCAATACATCCTGAATTTCAGCTACTAGGTGGGTGGGATAGGGAGATCTTTGGGCAGATGAGTGGACAGATTAGGCTCAGAGTTCAATGAAAATCAATCTATCAAGTCATCCTGAGGAAATTGCATTTGGAGATGAAACTCTACTCCCTGATGTTCCAGAGAAAGAAGAAAGAGGAAATTTATTTTCTCAAACCAATGGTTCACAGTTGAAGCTTTAGAAAAGCAATCTCAAGTTATCCATCATCATGAAGGTGTCCAATTCTCTTTTAAAATACGTGTGGTTTCTTGTTCCAACAGTCATTCAATGGGAACTATTCGAGAACTCTACGCCTAGATAATTTTTCCCCAAATTACTTCACTTGTGAATCTGACAATTTCAATGTGCTTCAGATGTATTACTATTCCTCTCCAGAGAATATGTTCCCTTGACTCTTCCCTTCATCTGGTCACCATTTTGCTCATCAGGATAGTAGTTAATAATGCAAAAGATTATTAACTAAGAAAAGATGCATTATCACTTAGTCCATTTAATTGTGCTCTATGTAGTTTGCATGATATCTTTATATATCTTTGGTTTTAATCTAAAGTTGCAGCTCTGGGCTACAAACAAAACTCCTAAGCAAGACTTCTGTAAAAGTGAGAAGTTGAACCTGAAAAAACAATATTCTGTTCATTATATTACACTAAATTGGTCTTATAGTCAGTATTTGTTTATTTAAAATTTATGGATGATCTGTGAGCTGCAATAGTTAGAATGTTAAAATATAAGTGGGAAAACTCAAGTAGCCAATCATCAAAATCTCAGGAATGATTCTTTCATTGGAAAAAGAGAAATGAATTGCTTCAATCCACAGGTTTATAAGTCACCCTCTGAATTCTTCATTAAAGGGCATTATTTTTAAACCAACATCCAACCAATATTTATTTTTATGTGAAATATTTATTTCCTACTGTTTTGCCAGTGGATGACCTTAAGGGGATTAACAAAATAAAACAATATTTGAAAGATAATTAAAATATAAAAATACAAACAAATAAAAATAAAGACACCACTGTGCACGCATGCACACACAAACACATGTATCATAATGTTGGCCTTCATCTTCACCAACTAACTCCCCACTTCTATGTAAACATCTGTCATATAAATATAAATGTGATTTTTTCTTGGAAGGAACTTTGAAAATCTGGATAACTACTGAGAAAGCTGTCATTGGGCAAATAATAAAACCAGGAATCACTCTGAGTGCTCACAAATTTGTTCACCAGCCAAGGACTGTGGCTGGAATAACTAACAATAGAGTGTTTGAGAAGCTTATTCTCTCCCCCATCTCCTTTACAGCCCAAGAAACTAGGGAAGGTCTTTTCTGAGCCTCTTGTCCTACCTGTGTTCCTGCTGCAGGCTGTATGCTGTTCCTGCCTGCATTTTAACCCTACCACTATAGTATGTGCTGGACTGTCTCTGAGGCCTCTCTGCACAGGTCTGTACCATGAATCCTATCTTGTGTGGTAGATCTCTACTCTACATGAAATGTGTAGTACCTGTTCTTGTGCTGTTATGATCAGTGCAGTCTTTTAGTCCAGCCTTGTCCAGCCAGTAATAGTCCTGTCAATGACTGAATTCATTTCTCAGTCATGTTCTCCTTCCAACTAAATCATTTTAAGTCAATAATAATAGAAGGGGATTTTGTTTGTTTGTTTTTGTTATGGTTGCAACAATAGTACTCTTTGCAGCACACTTGATTTCCAGAATAGCAGACTGCTATGAAAACTCAGCATTTGAATGAAGTGGGTTCAAATTCACTTACTCTGACCAATTCAAATGAAAATATGGCCCAAAATCAGACTTCAGTCATATTCAGTGCACATCCTAACCAGGCATAAAACTTTCAATTCTTCATGGTTTATTGAACTGTAACAGGAGATTGTTGATTAGACATTTTTATTTTTCTATTTACAAGTCACTGTGAAACTAGGAGTGTTATATATAAAAAAAGATGATTGTGACCTACAAAGCTTGGGGTTTTCTCCTGTGACTACAATTGGACAATCAAAATCTATCCTTCAATTTCTTTAGTCAGATTTGAGATACCAAATACATTTTAGATTCATACTACTAATTATGACTTGATTTGATTTACACAATCTTTATAAATAGAAGGCAAGAAGATAGACTACAATGATCAAATTCTTTGGGTGTTATATTTTAAAGTAACCACTGAGCATTCTTCATGTTTTCTCATAATAGTGAAGGAAATCCTTTCATAAAATTTAGCTGTATGAAAACGTTTAATCAAACAACATGTTTATGTACTTATTATAGTATTATGAATAAACACTGTATTAAAGTGGCGTTGTTTGGTCTCATTTAGTTGAAGTGATCCACAAAGTTTAAAAGCACACTCTATTATAAGCTTCAACTTGTTATTTCTTATAAAAATGATATGATGTCCTTGATAAAGAATACAATTGTGCTGTATCATACACTTTTTATAAATGATTTCACATATGCTAGATAGATGGAATAATATGGTTGACAGGGGCCATAAGGAGCATCTAATCCCAGAATGTGCAGGAAAGCCAGTTAACCTAACTTCAACAAGGGGCTGTCCAGTCTTTTAAAAAGAAACTTCTAGTGATGGAGAACCAACAGCCTTCATTGGAAAACTGTTCCAATGAAGATTGCACAGATGGTCCTGTCAATACAGTAGTCCAGTTATAGTACATTTAAGTGAAATCTAAGTAACTGTGATTCATACGCATCGTTTCTGTTCCTTGTTTCTGATGGTAAAAAATAGGTCATAATTACCTTTCCTAAAGCATCCTTTTATCTACGAGAACATCAATATCATGTCATCCCTCAGTCTTCTTTTCTCAGAATTCCATCCATGTTCCTTCAGCCTTGTTTCATAAGGCCTATCCCTCCAGTGCATCATCTTTATCATACTTCCATAAATGTATTCTAATCTGTTTTTGCAAATGTCATGTCCAAAATTGCAAGAATTCACTCACTAAGTAGAGTGCCAAGTAGAGGGGAATAGGGACCGCTGATGTTTGATATTGTGTTTTTTGTAATGTATCCCAGAACTTCATGTGTCTCACTCAAGTCCTTTTCTGAGGTGGTGTTTCCAAGCCATGGATACTGAGTCATGAATTTGTGTCCTAGAAGCTTCTTCCCTTAGTGTAATACCTTACATTTCTCTTTCTTGAAGGATATCTTGTTCTTCTCATTCCAATCTTCCCACCTGTTCAGGAAGATTGCAATCTCATTCTGTTATCCTAGATATTAACCAGACTTCCACATTTGGTTATCTGCAAATTTGATAAGCAGCTCATCAATCTTATTATCCAGATCATTAATTAAAAAGCCGAGTAGTACTGGCCCTGAGACACATCACCACAGAACTCCATTGGTTAGTCCTCATGTATTTAATAATTACTATTATTAGCTATGAATTATATCATTATATATTATTAATTATATTATATATTTTTTTATAATTTAATAAATTATATTATTCATTTCAAATGCTGTATGGCACAATATGCCTTTATTTTTCAATGAATTATCAAGAATTTCTGAAAAAATAATTCATAGATAATTCCATACATCTCTAAATTTATACATTTTTTTCTAAATGGTATGAGAACAGTTGGAATCAAACTGATAAATATTTTGTTGCTAGTTTGGTTATCCTGGTTAGGCCCATATATAAGAGACTGTAGACTTTCTTGTAATAGTAATATTTATTTCTTTTCTTCCTCAGGAACACAATTAGACAAGCACTAATTTGGGAGGAGCGAGAACTTATATACAGAGAAGGCGGGGCTAATGGTAAGTACTAACCAATGGTAAGTGACACAATGACATCACACAATGACATATACACAAGCACACATATTTACAGATATCAGGTTAGGTATTTTCATCTGTAACAAATCCCCCTCTAAAATACCTAACTAATGGTGGGTTATTAAGATTATATATGTACATCAAGTTTGGAAGTCAAGTACATATGTTGTTTGGTTGGCAATGGCTTAGTGAGGATATCAGCAATTTGTTCACTAGTATTGTAATGGATAGCTTTAATAAATCCTATACTTGACAGTTGTCTCACATGTTTATATTTTATATCGATATGTCGAGATCGTTGACCTATTGCTTCGGAAGCTGATATATCAATTGCTGCCTTATTGTCCTCATTGATAATAATTGGATAAACAGGTTCATCCCACACATTGGTTAACAAGTCATCGAACCAAGTTAGATTGTTGACCGCTTTGGATAAACAAACATATTCGGCTTCCGCTGTGGAAGTGGCAATTAAATTCTGTTTGCCTGTGTACCAGTGCACCGCACAGCCATTTATAAGAAAAACATATCCAGAAGTACTTTTTCTGGTTTTTGAATCAGTAGCCCAATCAGCATCAGCGTAGCAGGTCAAAGTTGGTTTTTCAGAAATGAATGGTTCTAAGAATAAGCACATATCAATGCTAGACTTTAGATATTTTAGAATCCTCTTAATTCCTTCCCAGTGGTATGAGTTAGGATTGCTTACATGTCTTGACAACAAATTTACAGCAAGGGTGATATCAGGCCTGGTCCAATTAGATATGTATAATAAGGACCCAATAATTGATCGATATAACGTGTTATCCTTGAATGGTTCGTACTCATTATACACATTCCTATAAAAATCAGTTGACATAGGAGTATCACAAATTTTTGAGTTAATTAAGTTACATTTTTGTATGAGTTCCATAATCTTGTCTTTCTGAGATAATTTGAACCCCTTATCTGTTTTGTCAATTTGGACTCCTAGATACTTATTTACCTTTCCTAATATTTTTAAGTTGAAATTTTTGCCTAGTTGTTCAGCGAAATTATCACATTTAATTTTGTCGTGTCCAAAATACAATATATCATCAACATAAATCAAAACATATTCAATAGAATCATTATTTTTTTTTGTGAAAAAACAAAAATCAGGTGAAGTAGCTACAAAACCCATATTTTTAAGTATCTTTGATAAGCACTCATACCACCGCTTACCGGACTGTTTTAGTCCATAAAGGCTCTTGTTTAATAGCCAAATTTCTCCCTTTTTTGTATCCTTTCCTGGGGGTGCTTTCACATAAATTTCTTTATCTAGATCAGCGTGTAGATAGGCTGTCTGCACGTCAAATTGATATACTTCCAGATTTAAGATAGAAGCTAACACTAGTGCTGTTTTCACGCTTTCTGATCTAACGGTTGGGGAGTAAGTGTCTTCATAGTCATCCGGAAATCTTTGGGCAAAGCCTTGAGCCACCAACCTGGCTTTGTATAGGAATTTACCATCCTCTAGCTCCTTGATTTTATAGATCCACCTAGTGCCAATAGGGGATTTCTCAGTAGGCAGGTCTGTTGGTGTATATACATTTAGTTCTCTCAAACTGTCCATCTCTTTTTTCATTGCTTCCTCCCACTTACTTTTTTCTTCTAGGGGTAGCTTAAGTATGTCATCATATGTGTTAGGAGTCAGGTGTTTAGCTTGGATAGACAGTACGTAATCATCTAATCTTTTAGGAATTATGCCCCTATTGGATCTAATGGGCCTATTCTGGGGATGTTCATCGCTATGCATATACTTAGCTTCTTTTTCGGTTAATTGATCTACTTTCAAAGTGGGGTGTCCTTTTTTCCATTCATCATTAACTATTACTGGGCATTTGATTCTGTTAGTAGATGTGGATTTGGGGTTCGTATCTGATGTGTGATGTTTTGCGTGCGTGTGTGTAATATTTTTTGATTCTGGGTAAATTTCATTGAGATGTAATTTTGACCAGTTCATGTGTTCATGAAACACGGCAGATCTGGATACAATGAAGTGATTATTTTTATCAATGAAGCGATATCCCTTGGTTCCTGATTCGTACCCCATAAATATTAGTCTTTTGGATACTTTCTCTCCTTTGCGCCTTAACTGTGAGGGCACATATACATCAGCAGATACACCAAATACGTGTAAATGCCCAATTTTTGGTTTCCTTCCATACATGAGTTCGTATGGGGTCTTGTTGATTGTACTGGACCATAAGCGATTTATAGTGTAATTGGAATAATTAAGGGCTTCAGCCCAGAATGACTGGTTTAAGCCAGCATCATCTAACACACATTTAACCATGGTTTGTAGCAAACCATTTTTCCTTTCAGAAACTCCATTTTGGAATGGGGAAAATGGACAAGATTTAAAGTGTAATATTCCTTGTGATTTTAGCCAAGTTGAAAATTCGTTGGATAGGAATTCCGACCCCCTGTCGGTCATTATTTGTTTGATTTTGGTATTGTGTTGTGTTTCTACCATTTTAAAGAACTCCTTAAATTTTTTGAAAACCTCACTTTTGTGGTTAAGGGTGTATACAAAACCAAATCTACTATAGTCATCGACTATGGTCAGGAAGTATCTTTTTTATATTTAATTGAAGGTTTTAATGGGCCTACTACATCCATATGAATTAGTTGAAAGGTTGATTGTGTGGTGCGAGTGGCTTTTTTGGGTTTTGGCTTGTTTTTAATTTTGGATGAATTGCACACAGAGCACTCTAAGTAATTTTTACAGTTCTTTATTTTTAAATCTTCGGAACACTCTAACATTTTTCGTATGACTGGAAAGCTCGCGTGTCCTAGCTTTCTGTGGAGTAAGTGACTACAATTATCGTGAATAGGTTTTCCATTGTTTAAATTTTCAGACATATTAGTATCAGTGTTTGATGCATTCTTATCATTATTTTCATCATGGCTATCTGAATTTGGTTTTTCGTTTCTTAATTGATAGTTTGCATAGACTAGTTCATTATCTTGTGGCAGTAGGTATGTTAGTCCATCATTTGTAAATAGTTTACCTATGTTTCTGTTGTTCTTAGTCATGAATACCTTTCCACCTCTGAAAGTGGTTTCTATTGCATTCTCTATGCTTAACTTTAGGGTTGCCAATATGTTATTTGGAATTTCGGGCACAAATAGTACCCCCTCTATTTTTCCTATACCTTTTATATGCGTGTCTCCTATTCCTCTCACTAGGACTTTATTTTGGTTTGCTACTTTAATATAATATTTCTTTTCAGTGAAGTTACTTAATATTTCTCTATTATGAGTTGTATGGCATGTGGCTCCTGAATCTATGAGCCAGGTGTTGAGTGAATCAGATATCAAAGTGTTATTATTTCTTATTCCATATAGTGATCCTTTCTTATTTTCTCTAGGGTTATTTCTGTATGTTTGTCTTTCTCTAGAGTGTGGTGATTCTCTTCTCTTATACCTGTAATCTGGGGAAGTTCTGTCTAAAAAGTGTATTCTTCTATCCTTGTGTTTATATGAGTCACTGTATCCTATATTCTTGGGGCAGTCTCTACTCTGATGTCTTTCAGATCCACATGTGAGACATTCATGTGGGTATCTGTCTCTGGCCCTGAAATCAGTCCTTCTTTGATTTCTACCTTCTCTTTGTTGTGTATATCGCTCTCTTCTAAGTCTATCTTCAGTAATAAGCTTATTGGTAAGGTTTTCTAAAGTAATTTGCTCTATACTTAGGTTATCTATTAAGGTAATGTAGTTATCCCAGCTGTGATCTAGTGAGTTAATTATAATGCTTTTCATGGTGTTGTCAGAAATGGTTTCTCCCCTTTGAATAAGGTCTGCTCTTACAGCGTTTAAATTCAAGATATGTTCACTCATGGATGTATCATGTTTTAGTTTGGCAGAATAGAATTCCCTAGAGATTTTTGTGGTAGTGGCTACATTTTTGCTATAGAACAGTCTGAATAATTTTTGATATACTTCAAATACAGTTAAATTATGCTCTATACTGGGGAGTATACTTGGGGAAATAGAAACAATTAACATATAGTATGCTTTGTGATGGAGGCAGTCTATTTCATAGGTCCAAGGCTTATTTGGTGGGTTATCAATAAAAAATAAAACATTTTCTTTCAAATATACAATCTGTAAACACTGATCCCATTCCATTAAGTTGCTTCCATCTAATTTCAATTTTATAAAGTCTGGAGGTATTGTCCCTGAGTGTAGTGAGGTGTTATTCATGTTTAGTAGCTGTCCATGATTTAAGACCTTAGCATACTCACAATAAGGTCTGGGGATGGTAGATGTATGTCTGTATTTACTTATCTCTATGTTGTCTTGACTTGTATCTATGTTTCCTTTTTCCTTTTCTGCAGGCTCTTTCTGGGCATGCTCAGTCTTCATTTTCTTCCAGCAGTCGGCGAGGGAGGTTCCTTTGTTTGCAGCTCCCGGGGTGATGTCCCAGACGGCCTTCCGTTGTTCTGTTTTGTCTCCGGAGGGCCTCTGGTGGCTGGAAAATGCCTGGGATGCTGCTCTGCTCGTCGTGGAGTCTCCGGAGTCGCGAGGATCGGGGGAGAAGACACTGGAGGCTTGTCGGCCATTTTCTCTGCCGCTGTTGCCGATGGAGCCGGGTTGCTCTGCGAGTTGCTCTTCGGTAGGTGAGTATGATTGCCAGCGCGTCTTTCTTCGGGTGGCTAGGTCTTTGTTTAGGCAGTCTGTTTCTTTTTGGCTTTTTGCTGATGGTAGTTTAGAATTTTCTAATTTATTTTCTGATAGTTCGTTTGGTATTTTTAGTTTAGTCCCGAGTGCTGCAGTCAGCACTTGTATAGCGTTGTCTATTTCTACTTCAGTAGGTTGAGCTTTGCTTTGTTTAAATAATTGTTTTTTATTTGTTTTTGGGCTCAGGTAGTCATCTTCTTGGTAGTTTTCATTTTTCATTTCGTATTTTGAGGTTTGGGATTCTTTTAGTAATTGGTCAGGCATTTTAGAGGTATTAGGTGGGTAAGATGGCTGCCATAAAAAAGGCGGGAAGCTGTCGCCATCTTTGGTGTCGTTTTTGAAGTTAGGGGTTGAGTTTCTTACCTCGTAGTTTTCTTGTTTGTTATTTTCGTTATCTGCTGCTGTTCCGTGGTCTTTTATCATGCTGCGGATTTTCACAAGCAGATTTGATTCAGTTGTAGTTGTTTCTATTAATTGTAGTATTTTTCTTTTTACTTCATCTTCTTTGTTTGGCGTTGAGAAGGGTTCTTCTGCTTCAGCTAGTGGTTGTTCGTTTTGCGTTAGCTGTTCATATTCTTGTGATTGCGTTTGTTTCTTCATGTTTTCAATTGGTGTATATATGTCAGGAGTCAGCTGGGCTGCCATTCTTTTTGTTGTGTATCTGGTGACAGGTCTTCTTTTTTCTTTTTGTGAGTCTTGCATCTTTATTTTTGGTTGGGCCTACCAAACCATCCTCTTGCTACCAATTTGTTGCTAGTTTGGTTATCCTGGTTAGGCCCATATATAAGAGACTGTAGACTTTCTTGTAATAGTAATATTTATTTCTTTTCTTCCTCAGGAACACAATTAGACAAGCACTAATTTGGGAGGAGCGAGAACTTATATACAGAGAAGGCGGGGCTAATGGTAAGTACTAACCAAAGGTAAGTGACACAATGACATCACACAATGACATATACACAAGCACACATATTTACAGATATCAGGTTAGGTATTTTCATCTGTAACATATTTCCACTTCTAATGGCAGAATTCATTTTCAGTGGTTATTTATTGTAATTCAATATTTTAAAGAAAAAAATGGAAAAATGAATTAACAAATTATCATAATCAATCCTAAAGCATGAATCAAATTTCAGGTTTATTCTGTTAACTGTAAAATGTGCACAGGTAGTCCTTGACTTACAATAGTTCATTTAGTGACTGTTCAAAGTTACAACTGCACTGAAAAAAGGTGACTTATATGACCATTTTTCACACTTATGATCATTGCAGTATCCCCAGTGTATATTCAAATGCTTGGCAACTGACTCACATTTACGATGGTTACAGTGTTGTAGGGTCACATGATCACCTTTTGCAACCTTCTGAGAAGCAAGGTCAGTGGGAAAGACAGATTCACTTAATAACCATGTTACTAATTTAACAACTGCAGTCATTCAGTTAACAAAAGTGACAACAAAAGTCATAAAATGGGGCAAAACTCAGTTAACAAATTTCTCATTTAGCAACATAAATTTTGGACTCAATTGCAGTTGTAAGTCAAAGACTACCTGTATTTTAAAAATTCTAGAATATCAAAATGTCCCTTTATTTTTTTATCAGTAATATTCATTTGCAGTATCAATTATATATTGTTAATATATTACAATTGAGTGATATATCATTAACGAAAAGTTTTAAAAATGTTTAAGCATTCAATTAGGGTTGCTTCATGGGGTTACATTTTTTAAACCAAATTAATTTTTAATCAAATTAATTTGTGCTGAGTATAAGAATACTTTTGCTTATGCATATGTCTTCCTGATTAAAAAATCTTGGATATAAACATTTAAAGATCCCTAATATATTGTTTGAAAAATGTTTCAGGATTGAAATGTTCCTGTCCTGAAATATCCTGTTCCAATCATGGAACCGTGAAGTTGACTCTAAAACAAAGGTTAAACTATTTTCAGTAAGCCCACACTTGCAGTCAAGTTCACACTTCCTGTGAAATTAGAGTGGGGAATTTCTGGATCAGAATTTGCAGATCAAAACAATTCAACTTTAAAAGATTTTATACGGCCCTATTATTTATTTAGTTGTTGGGTTTTCTTTAGTTTTATGCTGCCTTTCAAACTGAGTTTTCGCAGAGAAGCCAATAATAATAATAATAATAATAATAATAATAATAATAATAATAATAATAATAATAATAATAATAATTATTATTATTATTATTTTATTTCTATACCGCCCTTCTCCCGAAGGACTCAGGGCGGTGTACAGCCTATTTAAAAACACAGAAACAAAACAACAATTAAAATTTAAAATCATTAAATAATTAGGCTCCAATTAAAATCCCAGAAATTTAAAATACCCCAATTTAAAACGTTATGTTAATAGCCCGGCCTGGCGGAACAACA
Organism: Pituophis catenifer annectens; assembly: GCF_029215685.1. NCBI lineage: Eukaryota > Metazoa > Chordata > Lepidosauria > Squamata > Colubridae > Pituophis > Pituophis catenifer. The sequence goes on from NW_027256881.1 coordinate 291,198,722, forward strand.
GGGTCTTCAGAGCGCAGCGAAACACCCGGAGGTCAGAGATCTTACGTATTTCCGGGGGCAGTTCATTCCACAGGGCTGGGGCTCCCACAGAGAAGGCCCTCCCCCTGGGTGTCGCCAGCCGACATAACTTGGCCGATGGCACCCTGAGGAGACCCTCTCTGTGGGAGCGGACTGGTCGGTGGGAGGCTATTGGTGGCAGAAGTCGGTCTCGAAGGTACCCGGGTCCTATGCCATGGAGCGCTTTAAAGGTGGTAACCAACACCTTGAATCGCACCCGGAAGACCACTGGGAGCCAGTGCAGCTCGCGCAGGAGGGGTGTCACGTGGGCGCAATAAGCTGAAATCAATTTGTAAAACAATTAATAGTAATAATAAAACAATCAATCAGTGGAATGTCTTGCCTCCAGAAGCTGTGGGCACTCCAGTACTGGAGATTTCAAAGAAAGGATTGGACAGTCATTTGTCTCTAATAGGGTGTCCTCCTTTATCAGTGGGTTGGACTAGAAGGCCTAAAAGATCCCTTCCAATTCTGTTATTCTGCTAGGAAGTTCAGGGAAAGGGGGAAGTAATAGATGCTACTTTGGCAGAGTGGTGGTAGCAGTATAGCAAAAAAGAAAAAGAAGAGAAAGGAAGGGACTGGACTATCTTGTGCAATATTGAGGGCAGCTGAGGGAAGATAGAAAGCCTGTGGGATATACTGCACTGGGAACTGTTGGGAGGAAGAGTACAAACACACTAACCTTACCCTGTATAATCATTTTGGGATCCCAGATTTGGTTGCATACAAAACTCAAAACAACCATGGTATTCTTAGCATTGTGTCCGCTGAACCATAACAATCCAAAATAGACTGGCAAAACTTTAAAAAGTATGATAGTTTGGTTATTTAAAACAAAATGTATTTTCTACCTTGTGCGCATCCCTAATCAGGATCAGACATGGTACACGTATTACTTAAAATGTCTGGCTTTCTAAGATAATTTTCCAGGGATTGACAGATCGCATTACCCAGTTTTGTTGCTGACTCTGTGAACCTCACCCAGTCAATGAAAAGCTGGGTGGAAGGAACTTGATGAACATGGTTAAAATTTCTAATCCCTGCCAATGTTTCTAATCAAATGTTGTTTCTCTGCTGCTTATATTAGCAATCAAAATTTCATCTCCCCCTCTCTTGCATCCTCCTACCACGATCCTGAAAATTATTGTTATTCTGCTGCTATTGTAAATCTTGATCAGGATTACTGTGGAGATGGAGCAAAAAAAGCACTAACCACACTTTCTTAATGATCATTAAGATAGATTCCTTGTTTATGGGTTATAGGGAAGAATAAGATTAAAAGCTCTCCTTCACATGGAGACTGGACATTAATACATGTGTCTGTGAATGTTTGTGAATGGGTTTTCCTGCCCACTAGAATAACCACCAAAGCCCTATGTAAGGAGTGTCATGTTCCCCATTACCAAAATCTTCCTCATTTCTGACTTACAAAGAAGGCAATTGAAAAAGTAAGTGCACAATGCTAATGGAATAGGGCTTCCTTCATTTTCTCTTTTCTCATCAACAGCAGCCAACAAAGCACAGAAGCTTCATCCCCTTTTAAATAAAATTAGTCTTATAATTCTTATAGAGGCCTGCTATTTATTGATTTTCTCCAAGCTCTCATCCCTCCCAAAGTTAGCTATATCAAAAGTGGTGCATCTGCTCATACAAACATTTTGACGGCTAATGATTCCTTGCAACATCTGTTATGCTGTTTCTGAACAGTTGCAGTTTCTTTTAGGAGACTCCAGGGACTGGACCTGCAGCACCTCAATCGTGAGTACCATTTTTGGAAAGCACAAGGATGGTGCTATTAGACATGATTGGTATTCCCAAAATTTAGCCAAAATATGTGTGTTCTTACCTTACCATTTATTTGCTTTTCATATGTGTTGAAGCTGATCAGTCAGCCAGATTTCCAATTTCTTCAAGTCATTATTATTTTACGTTTTTATTTCCCAGTTTGGCATTCACAGCTGAACATAAAGATGGCAAAACATAACATTCATATTTAATTGGAGGAGATGTGAATCTTGGCTATGAATGCATATTTCATGTAGAAAAAAAAAATCAAATATCCAATTAATCTGTGGTGTTATTAACTTCATATTTTTTTTAAAAAAAATATTATTAGTGATCTAGATGTGCTGGAATCTCTAATTATCAAACTTATATTTTATACCCAACTTCTTTGCAGAGTTTAAAGCAGAAATTCTAGGGGGAAAAAATAATATTTGCAAATGCATGAACTTTGTAGATTGTAGCAAAAGGGCTAAACTGATTTTGTGGGTATATAATTAACATAATGTAACATAATATTACAATTCAAAACAATACAATACAATACAGTACACATACAATTTGAAGAAAATCCATGGCCGCCTAAAAAAATCAATTCAGATAAACTGATATGCACATTATTTTAAATCTTCAATCTTTCCCTCTTTACTTTGCAGTTACATTTATCTATTCTATTCTATTCTATTCTATTCTATTCTATTCTATTCTATTCTATTCTATTCTACCTTCAAGTCAGTTTTGAATCCTGATACCTGCCTGGACAAATTCCTGCAGTTTCCTGGCAAGATTTGGGGGAATGGTTTCCACTGTGTGATTCCTAAGGCTATGAGGGAGTGGATGGCCCAAGGTCACACAGCTATTTAGTTGTTTAAATTGGGATAGAATTTATAGTCTCCCAGTTTCTAGCCTGTTGCTTTAACCACTACTTCCAAACCGGCTACATTACACTTTAGCATTTTTAATTTGTAGAAATTACTTTTTCTATATTGAAAATAAAAGGGAAAATGTTCTCTCTAGCAACATTTTATGCTAGTTCATCTAGTTTATGATCTTACAGAGTAACAGCTTTTTTTTTACTTCTCACCAGAGATACTAATTAATTTTGACATAAGGAAAAGGCATCTAAAGAACTTACATCATACAAGCAGCACATCTGTAGTTTGTTAACAAAATTAAATGACAACTAATCTGGTTACAGTCTCTCTACACTTTGTATAATGTAATTATATGACTTGGCATGAAGTTTAAGAGCTGAACATTTTTCTTCTTTCCACTAAGTTGTTCAATAAAGTGATATTATACTATTAGATTAATAGGGCAATTATGGGAATCTACTTGAAGGTGTACTTAGGGTTTCTGGGAGAGAAAATAAATGGTAAAAATTAAGGAAAACTAGAGGAAATGTGACATAGTAATGATAAAATGAGGATTGGGTTAATAAAGATAATGTCATAACGAAAATATCTAAGTGTTGAAACAATCCAAATTATTGTAGCTGATTAGCTTGAATATTAATTGAAGTATTAACACATTCATTTTCCCACTACCATTGTCACTTTGCTTTTTTTCTTCATTGGCAATAGAAAATATTCTTGAGGTGGTATTCTTAAATTAAGCTAGCTTTTTATAATTTCTGAATATAGTCATCTCCTCTTATTTACTGTCTCATTCAAAATTTTAGTTTTAAGCAAAATAAAAATACTGAGCTATAATTTTTGGAACTCAAAAATTGCTTCTTCTCCAATCTTGTGTGCATGTGTGTGTGTGTGTGTGTGTGTGTGTGTACACATACCCACACAGAAACACACACATATGGGGAACCAAATTAGACATGTTAATTTGGCTTCAGGTTTTCCATTGTTCTAACTATCTTGTTCCAAGTGGTTTGTGAACATGCATATATTTTCCATACTTTCCAGCTAAGTATCACCTCTTGTGATTTTGTTTATAAAAGTTGGTTTTTTTAAAAGGTGTCATTATGAGAAGAATATTTAATATATTTACTAGTATATTAATATACAAAGCAGGATACAAGTGACATACAACTCCAATAATGTTGGATATAATAGAATAAAATCATACACCAATAGTACTGTAGTTTTTTGAAAAAAATAATAATCAGATATATAAGACAGTGATACAAAAAGAAGCATAAACCAGCACAAGATTTCAAAAGCTTTAGTGTGGAGACATTCCAGAGATGAGATGCCAACACCAAGAAACATTTCTCCTTAGATTGCATAGGAAATGTGTATTCAGGTTTAATGATAAATGAGGTGAACACAGCCTGAAACTGAGGAGTCTTAAGGTAGTTAATGATAGTTTGTGATATTTTGTCTCTCACTATTGTATGTTTTCTTTTTCTTTTTTAATAAAAACTTCTGCAAATATAGCCATTCACGATTTAGATGTAAATTTAAAGGGACAGTTGGTAAGATTGCAAAACCCGATATAATTTAAAGTTTTGTGTCAAGACCATTCACTTCTGTTCATTTTGGCACATTGATTCACAACAACTGATCTTTGCATAAGAGGCTGGGATGGTGTATGACCAGTATTTTTGTAAGAAAAAAACATACACTCCCACCAATACCCTGAAAATGAAGTATTAGACATTTCATATGCGCCAGAAAAGAACTGCTAGGGTGAAAATCAAACTGAAATTAAATTAAATGTTAGACATAGGCAAAACCCACTGAAAGGCCTCAGTGAGACCCATAAGGCCTTAATATTGCAGCCATACAGGAACTCTGTGTTTCTTATTAACACAAGGAAATAGTTGTAAAATCATCACATGCCCTAATATAAAGGTAAAGGTTCCCCTCATATATACAGTATGTGCTAGTCGTTTGTGACTCTAGGGGGCGGTGCTCATCTCTGTTTCAAAGTCAAAGAGCCAGTGCTGTCCAAAGATATATCTCTGTGGTCATGTGGTCAACATGACTAAACACCGAAGGCACACGAAACGCTGTTACCTTCCCACCAAAGATGGTCCCTATTTTTCTACTTGCATTTTTTATGTGCTTTCGAACCGATAGGTGGGCAGAAGCTGGGGAAAGAAATGGGAGCTCACCCCGTTATGCATCGCTAGGGATTTGAACCGCTGAACTGCTGACCTTTCAATCGACAAGCTCAGCATCTTAGTCACTAAGCCACAGTGTCCCTCACACATAGGAGGGAGCCATATCGGTGGGCATGCGAGCGTTCTCCTAGTTCAGCTCCGGCATGCATGCATGTGCCGGTCAGCTGATTTTTGGACCTTCCGGGCCACCGGAAGTCAGCAAACAGGCTATTTCCAGCCTTTGAGGGCCTCTGGAGGGGGTGGGGAAGGCTGTTTTTGCCATGCCCAGGCTCCAAGAAAGAGCCTGAGGAGGGCGAAAAGTGGGCCTACTGGGCCCATCACATGCCAAAAGCAGGGAAAGCGCAGGGGTGTTGTGTGCGCATGCACGTGGGGGCAAGGAGTACTGAATTATGGGTGTGGGCACACGTGGGTGTGCCCCCCCCGTGCTCCTCCTGCTTTTGGCACACAAAGGCAAAAAGGTTAGCCATCACTGCCCTATAAGAAACATTAAAAAAAGTTACATTTTACTTATGTCCCTTTCTATAGTCAGCATTTCCCAAATTTGTTTTACATTTGTATGCTATGAACTGAGTATGCATTCAATATGTATAGCAAAAACAATATTCATTAAGCTGATGTGATTAACTTGGATATTTTAGAGTCATTTGATCCAAATTCCTCATTGAAAGATGGTGAGGAAGACTCTGTCATAATGAGGGTGAAAGATAACATTCTTTGTGGATTACAATGTGACTGCAGAGCGAGAACATAAGAGGAATGAGAACAAATGTTTAATTTTCAACATGGAGGGAGGTTAATAAATGAAGTGCCCTTAGGAATCCTGATAAACTTGGGTATATCTAGATATATATGTATGGGGGGAGGAGGAGAAAGAACGAGATGGTAGGAAAGGAGAGAGACCACAATTTTCTTTGCATTCTGAAATCTCAGGAAACCCCAAGACTTTTTCCTGAAGAGTAGAAGGCACAATCACTTTTTTTTTAAAAAAAAGGGAGGGCTGTTGAACTGACCATATCAAAATTCAGAGGTAGGTAACCAGATGCACTCTAGAGCTTTAATACTTCTACCTGCCCAGTGAGCATGATCAATAACAAAACAATGTCGCTCCAATGATTAGAAAACCAAAGCAATTTTGTTGTTCTGCTTTGTTCTGTTTCACTGCCCCTCCTCAGCACAGCACACTAACTTTTGACAAATGCAGCCGGAGCGTGCATTTCTTGACTTTCCTAGTCACTTTGGGCAACCCTGGGCAAGCACTGCCAGAGATCATACTGTTCAGCCTCTCCGAAAAATCAGTAAAGGTAAACGTAAAGGTTTCTCTGTAAGTCATATCTGACTTTAGGGACTGGTGCTTATATTCAATTTCCTAACTGAGGGAGCCAGCATTGTCCAAAGACAATTTCCATGGTCATGTGGCCAGCATGACTATATGCTGAGATGCACGGAAAGCTATTACCTTCCCACTGAAGTGGTACTTATTTTTCTACTTGCATTTGCATGCTTTCAAACAGCTAAGTGGGCAGGAACTGTAACAAGTAACTAGAGCTCACCCCATTGGGCAGAGCAAAGGTCTTGAACCTGGGCTGTCAGCTCTCCATTTGACAATCTCAGCTTCTTTAACCAATGAGTCATGGCAACCCCATAGAATAAATAACACCCCCAAATCACTCTTTTGACATATTGGCATGGAGTGTTTTAATGGGTTATGGAATTTGTTCGAACTACATGGAACAAAGGACTTTAGTAAAGGAGGCAAGGTCAGGAAGTAGGCAACAGCAAACCAACAGCAAACGATAAAACCTTCTCAAGAAAACTGCAGGGACTTGTCCAGAAAGTTGCCAGGAGTCAACACTGACTCAATGATTTAAGATGAATTAAAACTGTTAGAAGAGAAAAACATTACAGCAGACAGGATGGAAAAATGGCCAAAGCTCTTCAATAATTCTGAATCTGAAATCTGCCAAAGCATAGAAATTCCCCCATTATACAAAAATTGGAAGAAGAAGATTGTAAATATTCTGACCTTTAGAGAAATGTGGCCCCTTCTACCTTGACTATGTGACATGAAACGGGGGGAAAAAAACAGGAGGAGCTCATTTGCCACTCAGAAAACACCTCAAGATCTTCAGTGGATTGGCAATATACTAGCTTTAAATCATAGGTTTGCAAAAAAAAAAAAAAAAAAAAAAGGCTTGATTGAAGAAAGTAATGAAAAATTAATCCAAGTTGAGCTTTTTTTTTATTTTTTATTTTTTTAAGTGAACTGTCATTAACCTAATGCAATTCTTCAGGGAACCAGAACCAGAATCTCATAAATTCAAGAATGTACAATATGCTGGATTTATAAATAGTCTAAAATGCTTAGGAATTAGATGATAAAAATTAAATTGTGAATTTGTCAAATACAAGGTTAGGAACGGTGGAAAGCATCTCTGGAGAGCAGCTGACTAGGCTGTGAACCAGCTAAAAATAAACCTAGGAAGAGTAGAGGAGGCAATGCTGGAGAGCAGTTAGAGCCAAACTGCGAACTAGTTAAATATAAGGTAAGGAGTGGAGGTAAGCATCCCTGGAAAACAGCGAATTAAACTGTAATCCAGCTAAAAATAAATTTAGGAGGAATGGAGGAGGCACCCTGGGGACCAGTTAAAGCTAAACTGTGAACCAGTTAAATATAAGGTAAGGAGTGGAGGAAGCATCCCTGGAAAGCAGCTTATTATGCTGTGATCCAGCCAAAAATAAAAAAAGGAGGAGAGGAGAGGATATACTGGGGAGCAGTTAAAGCTAAAATGTGACCCAGCAAAATATAGGTTAGGAGTGGAGGGAAGCATTCCTGGAGAGCAGCTGAAAAGTTGATATCCAGCTAAAAATAAACCTAGGAGGAGTTGAGGACAAAATGTTGGAAGCAGTTAAAATTAACTGTGATCCAGCCAACAAATAAGGTTAGGAGTGGAGGTAAGCATCCCTGGAAACCAGCTAACTAAACTGCAATCCAGCTAAAAATAAAACTGGGAGGAATGAAGGAGATACTTTTGATGAATAGATATTGATCTTAAAATGTTTTTTAGAGAGGAATGAAATATTTTATATTGATTATTAGATGTGTTTCAAAAGAAATATTGACTTGATTTGGGTCTTCGAAATATGGGAAATATATGAAATACTGATTGTTAAAATGCTAAATGAATATTATAAAGTGCTGTTTGGATGTGAAGTTTAAGATTTAGGGCGATTATATATCAGAAAATTAAATGTTAGAATAAGATGTTAGATTGAATGATAAAAAATGGTTTAGATTTGGAGTTTTTATTTATTTATTTATTTATTTGGTGATTTTCTGTTTATTTTAAGATGTTAATGGAGGGAATTGGGATTTATATCTATGTTATACCGAGCCAAACTCTTGCTCCAAAAAGATGTTGTTTTATGTTTTATTTCTTAAAAAAATAAATACTTTTTTTTCAAAAAAAAAAAAAAGAATGTACAATATGCTGGAAATCTGCTAGCCTTGACAAAAGAGAAAGAGTACAATCTTCAAAAGGTATGTCTTCTCCGCCATTGTTAGAGACTCACAGGTAGATTTTAAAATCTTAAAATTCACATTTTGGCACGTTACTTCAGATCTTCCAGTCCTACAAATAAATTGAGAAAAAGTACTAGCTTTCTCCAAGCAGGCTAAGGAAGGGAACACAAACAAGAATTTTATTTTGTTTTGTTTTTCCTATTGGTAAAAATATGGGCTACAGGATTTCATTTGGTGAATTAAACTTGATCTTTAGACATTTTCTGGTTCTCTCCAGACTAAACCAAAAGATAAATGGTTATTGTTCCATAATAAAAGGAATAAACTCCTGCATCCACACTGGGACTGAACTGGGCCTCCTCATCTTATTGCCAGATACATTGTGATTGTCTCTTTCACTTCCCTGTCATCTTTTCCTCCCCATGCCAATTGTCAGAGAAAGCTGCTATTTTAACATCAAGCCACAGTACTCCAAGAAATTAGCATTAGGATCCAAATTTCATAGAAGTCTAATTTGAACCAAACTCAAATTGGATTTATCTTGCTTTTACTCCAGGGTACCAAAGGATCTATCTAGATTAGCTTTTACTGCATTGATTTTACAGGATCTAGGTTGATCACCGGGAACAGAGATTTAATCTTCCCAGGTTTCCAACGTGTGCTGGAATATGCCTATCACATTCTAGTAGAGAGAAGCTCCCTAAGGATGGGCTCTAGCACAAGTCCGAAAGCTCAGGAGACTAAACCTCTGGTCCCAGTGATCAATCCAGATTGGATCCTGTAACATTGGATTCAGGGACACATATATTTGTCTTCATTCCTTTGGTTTTGCTTGTTCAAATCTGATGCATGCCCCCTAATTCTGTGCACAGAGAAACAATTCCACTCCTCCTTTTGCAGATGACTTGCTTGAGTGGAATTCCATATATTCACCTGCTGGATATTTCTTATCACTTAACTACCTGGCTGTTGTTTAAATTCAAGGCTGCCATAATAGCTATAATAAACTTTTCCCCAATGACTCACAAAGATAAACCCACTGGTATTGGCTGCAATTCAACAGATAAAGTAAATTACAGAATGCAACTCAAATTATTTCCTAGTTTGTATATATAAAAAAAACAGTGTTAAAGATTTTAAATGTCATTTTCACCAGATGTTCAGAGATTTACAAAGCCCACAGGATCAGTCATTCAATAATTACTTGTAATTAATTTCTATTTGAATCTCTTTTTTCTCTCTGTATATAGTTCAGAAAGTTTATTTAGATATTTAACTTGATATAAATTCGTACCACTTGCTAGGAATAAATATCCCTTGGTAGGTAATGTGTTGCAGACCTGCAAATATCAAAAAGCTGCAGTGAATAAACAGAGGTCTCTATTTTGCATATTTGCATGAAAATCTTTAGGGACCATTGGGGGTTTTTTTTGCACTGTTGGTAGAATGTTATAGAAGATCCAGCTCAAAATCTCTTCTTTGTAGGCATTTCTTTTCAGAGCTGCTACTTAGAAGTAGAAATTTCCCCTGCACCTGGAAGAAAATTGTGCTGTACTTTGTAGGAAGAAGGGGAAAACATGGCCATTCAACAGTCTTGTTCATATACTCGTCTCCTTCCGTATGGCTTCAATCAACTGATTCAGGGTGGGGAATGTCAGTTCAATATGCTCAGTGGTGGGTTCCTCCTGGTTTGGCCCGGTTCCCCAAGCCGGTAGCGGTGACAATATGATGTCACTGAACCAGTTCTGTCCCCACCCACCCACCCCCACCCACCCTCCGCATTATTCTTACCGTTTATTTGACCCCATCCCCAATTTATTGCTGCCTCCTGAGTCCCAGCTGATGGCTAGAGGGGAAAAAACTGTTTAAACTCTTGCCGCGGGGCTTCAAAGGGCTGCCCTACAGCTGATCAGTGGTAAAAGAAAACAAATGAATAGACGTGCCTGCAAAAATAAATGGGTAGACCAGTGCCTGCAAAAATAGACGAGTAGATCAGTGCCTGCAAAAATAAATGGGTAGATCGGTACAGCTCTGCAAGCAGTTAAAAGCCTGATAGACCAGTACCTCTTCTAAATCCTAAATAATTGTCACATGACCATCAAGCCATGCCCACAAAATAAGCCATGCCCACAGAAGTAGTAAAACATTTTAGAACCCACCCCTGAATATGCTCTGTTTAAGTCACCGTTATCATGAGAATACAAACAGGCAAACCTTCTTCTCTTCATGTATGTCAGTTTAGAATTTATTCTGAAGCATTTTTAAAACTAAAAAAAATGGAAGGAGTTTTGAAGTTCAACAAAGGTAGAAAGGCCACATCCATTTAGAAGCTTATGGTGGAAAAGATAATGGATAAATGATCAACAGCAGAAGTTAAAATAATATGTGGCATCCGTTGAATATCAATTAAAGTGGATAGATAAAAGGGGAAGTTATGTGAAAAGAACAAGATATATATTCAAACTAAAGTTGAGTTTCTCTTATCAAATTGACTACAACTACTATTGTGGCTATGTAAATTTCAAGAAGCCAATTGGAAAAACACCACGATATGGCGGATCCTGAGAGCTGAGCTGTCACAAGGTGAGGTGCTGAGGTGACCCTAGATGTGCCCCAGAGACCCTCTTCAATATGTTTGCTGTTTTATTTCTGCCTATTTTCTCATCTCCCTCTTTTCTATTTATAAGAGGACTGAGAGAAAACTCAAAGTAAAAAAGTTCCTGTTAATGTGAGCAAGATCTTCAAGCATCATCAAATGCATTATGAAAGGAATCAAAAACCACTCAATATACTTAAAACAAGCAACTTAACCTTTTATGGTCTAGAGACTCATTAAAATCACTTATAAACCGTACAAAAATTGAGTCATAAATAGTACATCATAAATGCCATAGCTACCTATTTCTCTCTCGTTTTCCATCTGTCCAGAGTGTCTGATGTACATGGGGGTTTTGAATGTACTTCAAAACCATCATTTTAACATGATAGATAACCAGTTATTGAAAAGATATTTTATGGAGAGAAAGAGAGGGTGACCAAGTTTCTTTCTAACAAGATGAACTGAACATTGAAGAAAATTTGGCTTTGCTCAAAATCCATTCAGCTCTTCCCAAGGGTGATGTATCTGATTCTCTAGTTCCAAAACTAAGTACATCCACTTCTGACTTGGATGTTATACCTTCATCGTGCTGAATCAAAAATTCACGTAGGGACCAAACTTCCCCTAGAGACCTTTAATTTCCAGAATTCCCAACCAGACTGATTATTCTTATGCATTCTGAAAGCTGAGAAATAAGTGAGTTTGGAGAGGACTGCACTAATTGATAGAAGAGAATATCTGTAGCTCAGGGTTGAACAATGGGGTCCTTGGTGCTCTCTGAGCTTGATGGCTTTCTTGCAGATGTTTCATTATCAATGACAGTGTTACCTAGTTTAATAATGAAACATTTGCAAAAAAAAAAAAAAAAAAAAAACCACCAAATTCAGAGAGCATCAAGGATCCCACTGCACTAATTCACACCCATCATTTTGTATTTTAAATTGATGAATTGTCCAGACTATAGCCACTGAGTGCATAACTGTCTAAGATGCCAAAGAAGCCCTGATATAATATATTGAAATAAAATCTTGCACTGTGGAATATTTCTTTTTAGAGAGTTAACTACATCATCTGGGAGGAGAATAGAATAGAATAGAATAGAATAGAATAGAATAGAATAGAATAGAATAGAATAGAATAGAATAGAATAGAATAGAATAGAATAGAATAGAATAGAATAACAGAGTTGGAAGGCACCTTGGAGGTCTTCTAGTCCAACCCCCTGCCTAGGCAGGAAACCCTACACCACTTCAGACAAGTGGTTATCCAATATCTTCTTAAAAACTTCCAGTGTTGGAGCACTTACAACTTCTGGAGGCAAGTTGTTCCACTGATTAATTGTTCTAACTGTCAGGAAATTTCTCCTTAGTTCTAAGTTGCTTCTCTCCTTGATTAGTTTCCACCCATTGCTTCTTGTCCTGCCCTCAGGTGCTTTGGAGAATAGCTTGACTCCCTCTTCTTTGTGGCAACCCCTGAGATATTGGAACACTGCTATCATGTCCTTCTTTTCATCAGACTAGACATATCCAGTTCCAACAACTGTTCTTTATATGTTTTAGCCTCCTGTCCCTTAATCAACTTTGTTGCTCTTTTCTGCACTCTTTCTAGAGTCTCAACATCTTTACTCACAGAGGTCCAGCAACAATCTGGAAGCCCCAACATAGATGGGAATATCATGATGGAGAATTTTTACAACATAGTTGACCTCACAGCTTCCCTTTCATTATAACATTATAATCAGGACATACCTTTTATGATAGATCACAATTATTTTGAAAGGTTGTTACTAAAATTCATGTTAGAAAAAATATATTTCTCTCTCCATGTTAAATATCATTTTCCCTTTCTTTCTTTCTTTCTTTCTTTCTTTCTTTCTTTCTTTCTTCCTTCCTTCGTTCCTTCCTTCGTTCCTTCCTTCCTTCCTTCGTTCCTTCCTTCCTTCCTTCCTTTCTTTCTTCCTTTCTTTTTTTTTTTGCTTGTTTTACTGTCTCTTTTAGGCGTCTGGGTGCAAATGCAACCCTGGAGTTTGGTAAGTGACATCAGCGACCGTTGAGCTGAGAAGAAATTGGTCCAGTATTTTCCATCAAGATTACAAAGCAAGTGAAGCAGCAAAAGACAATTAAGCTCGTGATGCACTTGCTATCTGAAGTATTCAAGCAATGTGAATGCTAGCATAATTCAGTTCTTACTCGCTAGGCATGCAAATAAATCAACTTTAATGTCAATAAAGTCAGCAATGACAGATTTTATCACTAAGATATAACTAAGCACTAATGACTGGGAAGAAAGCAAGCAGCTCCCGGGAGCTGAAGTGGTATTTTATTTTGTCCTATGTGAAGCCAAGGGTAACTGAAAAGCCTGGCCTTTCCCCCCCCTCTATTATTAACTGCAAATCATTCTTGTCGTGTTAGAGAGCTGATTGTTTTTTCAAGTATTATTCACCATTAGACTGTGACTCACAATATGACCTCCCTCGGAGATGCTAAAGTCTATTTCCAATTAGCTGCTGCTTATTACCAAGATCCACTTTCACATATTAGAGTCTGTCAGCCAGCCCCAAAATTATATTTCCCCCTTCAAAGGACTGTTTATATTCTGTGATCACCACTGAAGAGAAAGAAGTTCTAAGATTAGAAAAAGAAGCCACCAGAAGTTGGAGAGCATTCCACCATCACCAGCACAAGTCTAGATTTATTTCAGTAAAAAGAGCCAGTTTTTATCCCAAAGACAGCTTCAGGATTTGAATAAAATTTGTATATTATGCATGACAAGGTCTTGTAACATAAGACATCATTGGCCCCATATAGTGAGCTAGGGTTGAAATATATACCACTGTTGACCCTCCAGTAGCATTCTTCAATTAGACCAGCCGCTGGTTCTCCCCAACAAGAAATATTATAAAGGCTGCAGGTTCAAGCTGAAACTAAGCAAGGAAATCAAGCAATTGTTCTTTTCCCTGGTTTTGTGTGAATTGGATGCTTATCAATTAGCTTTGTCAGGTCTATATATGCTTGGTATGCAAACATTATTGGTTTTATAGATAACAAAAACTCATCAATGTTTTTAATCAAGGAAAGAAGCAACCTAGCAAATTTCCTGACAGTTAGAACAATTACTCAGTGGAACAACTTGTCTCCAGAAGTTGTGGATGCTCCAACACTGGAAGTTTTTAAAAAAAGATTGGACAACCATTTGTCTGAAATGGTATAAGATTTCCTGACTAAGCAGGGGGTAGAAGACCTCCAAGATCCCTTCCAACTCTGTTATTCTGTTATTCCGTGGGTCTTAAAGAAAAACATTAGCTTTTTTTTTTTTCATTCAAATGTTCTACCAGAATTTCAAGGAAAATACAGATGGTGATTTCCCCTAAAACATCTAATAAAAAGTGTCTAAAATAAATGAGTTTTATCTAAATACATAGATATCGCTGTATATTCAGCACAGGTGCTCATTACGGTCTGCTACCATCACGCCTCCTTCTCCTCATCCCCAAAAAGATACCATGGTCAGTACTAATGAAACCTACTGAGAGATCAAAAAGGGCCAGGAAAAACGCTCGTCCCATTCCCAGGCTCACCGTGTATCATTGCAAAATGTGATCCATGCAATCTAAGTGATATACAATATTCCTGTCTGAAACCCATTTGAAAAGGTTTCATCTAGGCACATTGAAAACTGACAGTTTATAGGGCTTTGGATGAAATTACTGTTTGGGAGGATTTGAATGTGTATCATTATTTTCTCTGCTTCCACAAGAAAGCCCACAATATAATACGATGCATGTTGTGAGTTTTTATTCCAGAGGGATATGGGGTATGTTTTACAATGTCCGACTGCCACGTTTCAGTAGTCTTGGCTGACATTCAACAAATGTCTGAACAGCTAATAATGCACTCAGTCCTGTTAGTCCACCCATCTGTCTATCACATCTGCCCATTCCTATAAAAATCTACGATTAAGTAACAGGCCATTTCTCAAAATTCTATACTCTATTTACTGTATTGTCAATTCACATGGTTTGGAGAAAAATAATACTTGCATTCATATATTGTTTATCCAGGATAAACAAACAACTTTTTTTTTTTTTTTGCAAATTAAAAAAAAAACTAATAGACATTTTTCTTTAGAGCTTTGTTAATGACTTTTTAATTCATCAAACTGCATGCCTGCCACCAAGCACCCTACTGAAATAGTACAGCAACCTAAAAATGAAGCCTTTGATTGGTCATAGAAACCACATGGGAAGCAAGAAGTTATTTTAATTAGCATAAATTAGATCTGTTTCCAAAATGGAATTGTATAAGCAGGTAGTATTGTAATGAAGAGGTACTATCTGTAGAAAAACACAGTGATTCTTATCAATACCATTTTTATTCACTGGGTTTTGCAATATTACACTCCATTTATATTTAAAAATAGTAGATCAAGAAATGATCATGCTAATAAGTAGCTGAAATCTGTCTATTTTTTTTCCACCCAAAAGTGATTTTCTTCTTAGAATGTTTTTTTCAATGGTTTACACTATGTTGTTGGTGTTTTTGAACTGAGACACATCCATCATTTTGCAGGTCAAACTTCTCGATCTGAAAAATCCCATCATCTTCTCCATGGATTTAACTGAGGTATGAAGGCCACTTGATAGTCAAACTACCATATCTGTGAGCAACATGACCACTAGAGGGCAATAAAGAGTTGCACTAGTCATTTGTTCTATGCTACCAACTAGAGGTCATCAAATTTTTTACAACTCAAATCTGGCAGCGAAAGGATGGATGATTATTCAGCAAAAGCTGATGGATTTCCACTTTCCTTATCCGTCCCATAATTAAGTGTAAGATGAAAATTTGCACCCACTGCTTGATCATTTCACTGAAATGTTTTCTTTCAGAAAAATAATATATCAAAAGCAAAAGCAGTTTATCTTTCATCAAACTGAATGAGAACGTTAAAAAGAGAAACCTAACGGGAGATAAAAAGCAGTTGAAAAAGACAACCATGTGTATTATAGAATTCACTGCCAAGACTGGAAACACAGAACACACATCCCAAACACTGATTGATTGCAGTAGCCAAGTCATATCTTCTCCCATATGTTTGGCCAATGGGGATAAGCTACTGATGTCATAAATCTTTGCCAGCATACTGTACACCTGATACATTTCATGGGATAGCAGATCTAGAGAAAATGGGTTGGGATTTGTATTTCCCAAATGGTGTTCCTTTTGACCCAGTTCAGTTGTAACTGCTACAACTAATAAGGAGATAACATTGCATTAATAAACTTCATCTCCTTATGTCAATTTTCAGATACTCACTATAGAGCAGGGGTCCCCAACTCCTGGGCCGTGGACCACTACCAGGCTGCGATCTGTTAAAAACTGGATTGTGGGAGAAATGGACAAGCGCACACTTGTGAACCTCCACTTGCATGAGTGGAGGATGCTTGCACTCACACAAGTGGAGCTTCATGCATGAGTACAAGCGCCATCTGCTCACACTCCACTTGCATGCGAATCTCCATTTGCACGTGAAGAGTGCACGTGCACGCCACTTGCACAAATGGAGTTGTGCATGTGGGCATGCACCTACCACTCACATGCCCCCCCTGCACCAGACTAGGCCAGCAAGCTGGAAATGTTGGGGACCTCTCCAGGGGTGAAATGCTACTGCTTCAGGGTGGTTCTCCCGAACAGGTATTGAAAATGCTACTGGTTCACCTGAACCGGTAGTAAAAAAAAAATGCTTTAAAAAGTAAAAAAAAAAAAAAGTTCTGAGGATTGTGCAGTACAGCTGATCGTTTGAACTTTTTAAAAACTTTTTTTAGCATTTTTTAACTACCCGTTCAGGCAATAGGTAGTAAAAAGATGCTTTAAAAAAGTTAAAAAAAAAGTTTCTGACAATCAGCTGTGACAATCAGTTGTGCTGCGCTATTCTCGGAACTTTTTTTTTTTACTTTTTTAAAGCATTTTTTAAAATACCTATTGGGGGGAGCCCGTTTTTGCTCCCAGGAGACTTCCCTAAGGCCTGCTAGGCCAAAAATGGGGGGGGGGGATGCGAAAGAAAGAAAGAAAGAAAGGAAGGAAGGAAGGAAGGAAGGAAGGAAGGAAGAAAGAAAGAAAGAAAGGAAGGAAGGAAGGAAGGAAGGAAGGAAGGAAGGAAGGAAGGAAGGAAGGAAGGAAGGAAGGAAGGAAGGGAGGGAGGGAGGAAAAAAGAGGGGAAGAAGGACCACAAATCTGGCAGTAGACGCAGCTTCAGAGGATACCTTGAAAGAACACAGCAATCCAGGGCCGGAAGGGACCTGGAGGTCATCTAGTCCAACCTCCTGCTCCAGCAGGACATTGTTAAAGTGAGTTTCTGTCTTTTGACCCCCCCCCAGTCACATGACTACATAGCCATGCCCACCAAGCCATGCCCACAGAACCAGTAGGAAAAAATTTTAGATTTCACCACCGGACCTCTCCCTTTGAACCAGCTGCCTGGGAAATACCATGAATAGTATTTTTCAGTCATTGTGTATTTGGTCCAAGTAGTGAAGGTTTCTTTCCATCACTGACACAGATTCAGTGTTATACTAAACAGCAGATTATTTATTTTAAGAATTATGTTCTACCCTGTTCAAAATTAGATTTAATTGTGAAGTTACCCAGAATAGTAGATTGACAGTGTTTGGAAAATACTACAGCAGTACTGGAAATACTGCTTCAGTTATCACTATGAAAGCTTCTGGTAAAAAGCTCATTGAAATCAAACATTGGTGACATCATGGACTTGTTCATATAGCTTTCTTGGCATTGCAACAAAAGTACTTGGCTACAGTTTTTTCCCAAGAGACTTTTCCCAATCTCTAAAACTAGCCCACAGTCCTGGAATTCCCTGATGGTCTTCTAACAAAGAAGATACTAACAAAGTATAGTTTGTTACTATACTAACAAAGCCCAATCCTGCTTAGTAGGCAGGGGTGGGCTTCAAAAATTTTAGCAAGGCATTCTCTGTCCGGTTGCTGGGTGGGTGTAGCTGTTGTTGGC
This sequence comes from Pituophis catenifer annectens, assembly GCF_029215685.1. NCBI lineage: Eukaryota > Metazoa > Chordata > Lepidosauria > Squamata > Colubridae > Pituophis > Pituophis catenifer. The sequence continues at coordinate 291,216,787 of NW_027256881.1, forward strand.
ATGGCCTAATCGGCCTCCTGCACCACGGTGGGGGGTGGGCATTTTTGCCCTCCCCGGGCTCCAGAGGTTTTTCTCGAGCCTCTGGGTGGGCAAAAACAGTCTCCCCAGGCTCTGGAGGCCCTCTGGAGGCCAGAAACATTTCTGGCCTTTCCAAACTTCCGGTAGGCCTGTTTTTCACCCTGCTGAGCCTCTGCATCCACCCTGCACTTATTTGCATCCAAAACGGGCTGTGTGGTGACTCCTGGGAGGGGAGGGGTGGGGGGGGGCAGCCAGGAGTGGGATTTGGGGTTTTTCAAACTGCACAGAATCTTAGCTAGAGGTTCTCCCAAACCCCCAGCAGCCCACCCGTTAGTAGGTGACCCCAGATTATACTGTCCAGTTGCATTTACTTTTACTATGGCAAACTGTCAGTGCCAAAAAGGCAAGTGAAAAAGATATCATTTACTTTCTGCTTCTTGGCAATATCTTTTATCCAATTTATTGAAGAAGCAGCTCCTCAGGTTTAAAAGAAAATGAACAGGGACACTGGGATAAAAAAATATTCTTTTCCTTCTGCAACTGGAAAAGTGCCCAAAGCTTAAGTGCCAATGCTGGAATGAGACTGGTACCCAATGATTGGGCAAAGTTATCAGTTCAGGTCCTAGTTAATTGCTTGGTTTTACACATTTCTGGCTCACAGACTCGAAACATCTGGTTAAAAGGTATTTTTAAATGAACACAAGGGGAAATTGAACATTAAAAACAGAATGAGGCCAATATAATTTAAAAGGAGTAAACACATAAAGCAACTGTTATTTCATTTCCCACACCTCTTTCCGTGTTACAATACAACACTATAAAATAGACCAGAGTTTTGAATCATGCATGATGTAGGAAAAGAAGGCCTTTGAAGAGTGTTTGCTTTAGCTTTAATTCTTCACTGTTGCATGCTGGCATTCCACTTGTTATCAGATATGAAATTTGACAAGCTGGAACCTGGGCTATTTTCATTCTTTGGTATGGTCGCATGCTTGCTTAGACTTGTCAGAGCCTCTTCCTCAAATTATTCTTTTCAGGAGCATCTTTGCACTTAAACTGCCTTGCCAGACTGAGCAAAACAGAGAAGCCAGAGATGCTTTTGTAGTGCACCAAGGGCTTTCTGTCCTTCCCCTCTTCCCATACCAAATGGTTAAAAGAACAAGAAGCTCCATTTTAGAGATAACAAGAGTAAAGAACAAGCACTGTGTGTTTTACTCAAGAGCAGTGACTATCCCGGGTCCAGTCCAAATGCCCAACTATATATATTGGACCTTGTGCTTTAGAGATTGAGAAAACAGATGCGGGTAAAAAAAGGGATACTTTCTTAGTCCTTGAGCTAAAAGAAGAGGGATGTGTGTGCCTTTTGGTCCTTTGGTGAAGGATTGTAAAGAGAAGCACTACTCCAATAGATGGGCCATTGCTTTTATGACAGCAGTGGCAAATGTTGTTTAGCATTCACCTATCTATTCCCTGAGTCCTCAGCTCTGCCAACCCCAACTGAGTAAGCCAATTTCTTTTCTCAGGCAAAAACTTACACTCTGTTTATACTTCAGATCTAAATCTTACCGCTCAGGGATTTGACATTCAATGATTCACAGCAGAGGGTATCTCAGGATTCTGGACTTAATGGTCTTATCAGGGAGGGACTATTTAATAATAAGGATTATCATAAATGAATAATGAATGCTTAATTTGCCTATTTCCAAATGCAATTATCCATCTCTGCTACATTGTGGTGGTGGTGGTGGGGGGGTATTTTCATGTAAGGCTTGGATTTCCACTCATAGCCACTTATTGGTGACTCAATCTCTAGATTTTTTGCAAGATAACTGTTGACATCCTGTAGATCAGAGGTCTCCAACCTTGGCAACTTTAAGCCTGGCGGACTTCAACCCCCAGCAAAGCTGGCTGGGGAATTCTGGGAGTTGAAGTCCGCCAGGTTTAAAGTTGCCAAGGTTGGAGACCTCTGATCTATAGATCACCATTTGGAATTATTGCACCCAAGCACAAACTTTTGATTATTCTAATTTTTAGTAAAATCAGAAGAAATTGGTTCGGTTTGCTTCTTCACTTGAATGCAGGAGAGATCAGGGACTAGTAAATTTGGGAAATGTTAATTTGAAGGATCTTGTATCTTTGGTGTCAGTGAAACTCAGCAGTATTTGATAAGGGTATAGTATTTGAGATACTATATTTCTGTATGTGCTAGATATTTCCACATCTGTACTGAGGTGGGGAAAGTCAGAAAAAGAGCAAAGTAAAGATGGCTGTAACAACCTTATTTTACATGCATCATAAATACAACAAACACGAAAAAAGTAGGGGGTCTGATCACACAGTCATGGCCATCCAACTGAGTTTTTTTACCTCCTCCTCCATGGATATTCCTATCTCTGAATTAATGTTGTAACAGACAGAGTCTGGAAGAATGATATTGGAAAAAAGACAGAGAAAGAAAGCATAAGAGCAGGAAATATTTCTTTAAAATCCTTACATTTCTAAAATGGTTGTCTGTATGACCATATTTATTCAGCATTGTTCAAAATGAGTGTTTTAGAGTCATATTAAAAAAGAAGGAAAGCATTATTTCACAGGAACTCATAATCAAATAGCTACAATGGGGGAAAATAGCCAAGGGATAGATGGGAGGGGTAAATGACCAAGGAAATACTTTTACTTATTGTTAAGCTTGGTTATATTACAAATAAGAACTAGTAAAAGAGAATTAAGCCCTTATAAAAGAGGTAGCGTTTATACCAGAATGGATTTTACCTCTGTAGTATCTTAAGAATACCTACATTCTTAAGCATCATGAGAGGATAACTTCAAATAGGAAAAAAAAATGTCAGGTGGAAAAGATTAACCTTGAGCATATCTGCACTACCGATTTATAGCGTCCCCCAGCCATCACTATGGCGACATAAAGCCTGACTGCATTAGTGATTTATTGCTGCAGTGATGGCTGGGGGACGCTATAAATCACTAGTATGGAAATGTTCCTTCTCCTCCCCAGTGCTTCAGTTCCAATTTTGCATTTGAGGGGAATCTAGCAAGACCTCCATCTTCTCCCAAAGACTAGGCATACCATAGCTGGTCTGCACAAAACCAAATGACTGCTGCTGTTTGATGCCCTCTACTGGTCATTTGGATTTGTGCAGACCAGCTATGGTATCCGTAGCCTCAACTTGTTCAATGTCTGCATGTAGCTGCTGAATATAGAGAAGATCTGATCTTCAATATATAGATGACAGCCATAACTACTTCTCTTTGTTACCAGAATAGAATAGGGCTATAAAATATACAGAACTACTACTTGGACTCAATAGATTGGCATATATCTAACAGAATAACAGAGTTGGAAGAGACCTTGGAGGTCTTCTAGCCCAAATTCCTGCTCAAGCAGGAGACCATATACCCGTGGTGGCGAACCTATGGCACACGTGCCAGAGGTGGCATGCAGCGCCCTCTCTGATGGCATGCAAGCTGTCACCCCAGTTCAGCTCCACTGCACATGTGCACACACCTCCCACTGGCCAACTGGTCTTTGGGTCTCTGCCATGCATGTGTGGGGGGCATGTGCGGTGTATGCATGGGGGGATGGGGGTGCATGCATGGGGGGCATGTGTGGGGGGTTGGGGCCATGTACAGGGGGCAGTGGGACAGTGGGGACAGTGGGCACATGCACATGTATGGGGGGACAGGGTGCATGCACAGGGCGCATTGCATTTTTGGGATTTGTGCACGCTTTGGGCACTCAGTCCAGAAAAGGTTAGCCATCCCTGCCATATACCATTTCAGATAAATGGTTATCCAATCTCTTCTTAAAAACCTCTGGTAATGGAGCTCCCATAATTTCTGAAGGCAAGCCATTCACTGATTAATTGTCCCAACTGTCAGGAAATGTTTCCTTATTTTTCTTTTTGATTAGTTTTCATCCATTTGCTTCTTATTCTGCCTTCAGGTGCTTCAGAAAATAAGTAGACCTCTTCTTCTTTGTGGCTTCCCCTTAGATATTGGAACATTGCTGTAATGTCATCACTATCCCCTCTTTTCATTAGACTAGACATATCCAATTCCTGCAACCATTCTTCATATGTTTTAGTCTCCAATCTCCAAATCATTTTTGTTGTTCTTCTCTGCACTCTTTCTAGGCTCTCAACATCTTTTTTTATACTGTGGTGACCAAACAGATGCAATATTCCAAGTGTAGTCTTACCACGGAACTATAAAATGTTACTAACATTTCACATGATTTTGAGTCTATACCTCTATTAATGTAGGCTAGGACTGCATTGTCATTTTTGATGGTTGGTTTGTTAGCATATGATTTTTCTGGATAAGCGAGGGCATGGTTATATTGATCTGTATCTTATAACCTTAAATTGTATTATTGTAATATGAAATATGCAAGGCGATTGTTGCTCTCAAAAATAGTTTGAAGAACTGCAAGAATTCTGATTTTGTTTGTCCAACAGAAGTTGACTTAGATACATCTGAAAGGGTTGTAAAACAAGATTTACTCATTTACTACTGAAATTAGTTCTGGTATGTTAAGTTTATAAAAGGGGTCTGTTTTTTTAATTTCTGAAATAAATTTCTCCAGTGCTAAGATTGAACATAGTGGTGATCCAACTTTACATAGGGAAGTTGGCCTGGTTCAACACAGCAGTAAGTTAAAATAGTATTTAATCATTGCAGGCATTTTAATATAATTTTGAACATGTGTATTTAATTTTTAATTTTAGAACAGGGTGGCTTAGCTTTTAGCTCCTCAATGCACATAGATTTTACACTCTCTTGTTGTTTACTTATTAATTAAATTTGTTGATGTACCATTTCATAAGGTTTTTTTTTTTTAGAACATAACAAAAGTACAAAAGGTATATCCATCTGAAATACTGTAAATATATATGAAGAAATCCTTTCCCATGATTGCATTTACCATAAAAAAAAGATATTTTCCATTATTTCATTAAAATATCTTCTGACCTTCTCTTAGCTGTGGATCTTCTTTGCTCAGATGGCTGATTGAAAACAGATACCCAGCATAGTTGTGATATCCTAAAAACATGACTAAGCCACATGGATTCATATATGTAATGGGTCTTTCTCTCAGCCCTCGCAGAAATAAATGGGACAAAATTCTCAACAGATTCATTTTTGTGCCCTTTTTATTGATAGTTGTGGTTTGTTGCACTAAAAGCTGAAAGACCTAATTTTAGGATTATCTCAATTACTCAGCATGGCAGATTAACACCTTGGTGTTCTTTTTATTAATGTAACTTATTAAACTATTTCCATAAAAATAAATCTAGGTGAAAATGAGGCCAGTTGGCATTTTAAAATCAGTTGTTATTGTATTTCCATAATTATTGTTGATTATGGGAAGAGCACATTTCTTACATTCTGTGATATAATTAATTGGTCAAAGACATTTAGATGTTCTTTTATCCAAAATGTTCTTAATTAACGAAGAATATTTCAATAGATTATCATAACAGTGACAGTCAGAAACGCTGAGATGTTTTGTGCACTGTTCTTCATTTGATCAGGAAACAGCAGCTAATTCCGCTGAACAATTTCAAATGAAGGAAATGGCATTTAGTTAAGATCAAAATAGCTTGGTCTCTTCCTGAGATCTAATGGCAGCTATTACAATTTTCCCTTTCTCCTAATACTGTCAATTCTTTCCTGATTCATATATTAATTATACACTAAAGATGCAACCTCTTCCATGTGTTACCTGCACAAATCAAAGCTTTCCGGGGAGCATGGCCAAGTGTTGGTTGTACTCTTAGTATCAAAGGTCCTTTATAAAATTATCATAAATGCTTTTGTAATGCTCTCAAACCAAACTACACAAACTTACATAGCTTTTATTTGGTAGATTCCACCTCGCTGTGTCATAGAACAGGAACAGTGCAATCTTTAGACAGGACAGAACAGGAACTTGCAGAAATAAGAACAGTGTCATATTAGCATTGCAGAGGTGGGTTTCAGCAGGTTCTGACCAGTTCTGGAGTACCGGTAGTGAAAATTTTGAGTAGTTCAGAGAACCGGTAGTAAAAATTCTGATTGGTCCCACCCACATCTATTCTCTGCTTTCCAAGTCCCAGCTGATCAGGAGGAAATGGAGATTTTACAGTATTCTTCCCCTGGAGTGGGCTGGGAATGGAGATTTTACAGTATTCTTCCCCTGCCACGCCCACCAAGCAACACCCACCAAGCCACGCCCACCAAGCCAAGCCATGCCCACCAAGCCACACCCACAGAACCAGTAGTAAAAAAATTTGAAACCCACCACTGTAGCATTTATTGATGAGTGCTTTAAACTTCCTGAAGGCTTTTGTGTCAGTCAAAAAGAAAGAGATTCCTTGAGAAACTGAAACTCTTCCATTTGAATTTAAGCAATATTTTTTAAAAGACAAAGACAGAAGTCTACATGGCAATCTACCCAATGGAATAATATTTTAAAGATTGGTCTGTTATAGTATCTTTCAGTTGTGGGTTAGACATTGTACTTACTACAAAATCAACTTTGTAGCTGGTACAAGGAGTTCATTCATTTGTTTTTAAAAAACAAATTAAATGCCAAGAAAAAATAAAGCATAGGATAGCAAGCAGACCTGTTGAAGAACTCTTGTTTTTGTAATTAAATAAATCCAACTATTGAGGAAGATGCTATCAAAGCCTCGGTAAACAGCTGTTCACATTGAATTTCTTATATCCACACCAATATGGAACCAGTAATATCAAGGGTGAAACTCTATCCAGAAATTAATTGGGAAAAAATGAAATTTACATGGAAACTTTGCACCAAATGAGTATGTTTGTAGCTGTTTCCTCCATGAAGGGAACTGAGAATCGCCCATAGGGTTTACTAGAATGGAGACAGATTTTTGAAAAATTCAGTAAACATTCTTGCTTCTTTTCTCATTTATCTTGTGAACATTTCTTTAAAAGGTGCATGTATTATTTTTATTCAAGTACTTTATATGCCCATCCTGTATATGCCTGTCCTTGCAAGTTAATTATATCTGAAAATAAAATGTAGCAAAATAACTACAGAAGATGAGGGATGAATAATTTGTATGGGTGATGTCATGATTACTAAGCAATCAATATCTGATTATTCTCCAATTTAAATGGCCATCCCAGTAATTTACAGAATGAATTTTTGTTTGTTTTATTTTCTCAGCTTGTTTCCAAGCAGAAAAGAGTTCTATCTAAACTGAACCCAGCAGTGGCATTTTAAAAATATAGGCATCCACAACAGTAGAAGGAAGTCCAAATGACAAAATATGGCTCATGTACTTGTACCTGGACTCTGATACTTAGCAATAGCAATAGCACTTAGACTTATATACCGCTTCATAGTGCTTTTACAGCCCTCTCTAAGTGGTTTACAGAGTCAGCATGTTTCCCCCAACAATCTGGGTCCTCATTTTACCCACCTCGGAAGGATGGAAGGCTGAGTCAACCTTGAGCCGATGACATTCGATCTGCTGAACTGCAGCTAGCAGTCAGCTGAAATAGCCTGCAGCACTGCACTCTAACCACTGCGCCATCTCAGCTCTATCGGATTTATGTCCGATATCAGAATGGAAATAAGAAAAGCCAACATTCTGTTGTGATGGCACTATGCACATTGGCATCATTCCAATTTGTACCAGATACCAATGGCTCATGTAGTCCCATCGCTCTGAATAGTTGGTTATATTCACTTTTCCAGAAGATTTAGACAGGTGCAAGAAATAAAATTGCAAAATTGTCTTTATTTTCTTCTCCCCGCCCCCCCCCAAATCAAACATTAAATTACAGTTACAGAATACAGAATAAAAATATAGTTTATCAATGTATAAATAAAGGAAAGACAAGAAACAATTTTGCACTCCAGGTCAGATCCCAGCAAGTATTCTTGGGACCATAATGTACATTAGAAAGATCACTAATCCTCCATAATTTGGGGTCCTATGCACTTGTTCTTAAATGCACCAACATATATTTTAACATGATATAGAAGAGGCAATGAACTATAGGTGGTATTTCCTGTTGTCCCATAAGGAGTCTGTTGTTTTATTTGGCTGATACACTCATAAAAGGTGCCTCTGTACAATGAAAAGGGTGTGAACTATGGGGGAAAAAGAATGGGAAGAGATTTCAGGAAGAGGAGGAATCTGGAACATGTTGGGCTGGATGAGAAAGCTTTGCAGGCCATATACCTTGTGGTTTGGATATTTTTTCTATGGCTTCAGCAAAGGCTTGTCTCTTTTCCCAACAGAATATAGAAGGGGGGACACATTTGGACAGTGGCTCTGCTCCATGTTTAAGCCTCCCACCTTCCTAGTCACATGACCCAGAGCAGATCTGTTATGTTTTTCCTCCCTTGTTTATGTTAAAGATTGTATTCTATGGGCTGAGCACAGGAAATAATTTCCTTGCTGTTAAAAGGTATAAGAACAAGCAGTGGTGGGATTCAGCTGGTTCTGTCTGGATTGCGCGAATCGGTAGCGGTGACTGCGGGAGGCTCCGCCCACCCACCCAGATGTAATGCATGACTACTGTGCATGTGCTCACATTTGCAAACCAGTAGGGAAGGTAAATGAATCTCACCTCTGAGAACAAGTACCATAATGGAGAACAGAGATGGCCAGGATGGGAATGTCTTCTATAGTGTGTAACAATGTTTTCAAATTATGAAAGATGGAGAAAAGGAGAGAGCGAGGGATGATGTTTTGGCTCTCTCCCTCTCCCCCCCTCTCTTCCATGCTTTCATTTATTTCTATGCCTTTTAAAGATCCAATAAAGATAATAAGTTACACTGCAACATTTCCTAGAATAACTTGGACAGTACAAATGAATTTCAGTTAGCTTCCAGACTATTAGCAAACCTAATTGAAAATGTTGTTAATGTTCATCCTTTGTCCCTTTTCTGTGACCACTATTATTTTAATCTTCAAATGCAGTTAACTGCAGGCAATCTAAGGCCCATCTGCAGATGGCCAAATCTTCTGCAAAATCCTTTACATAAGCATAACAGTTCTCTTGCTGTTCTGCAGACAAAAATGAGCATTGGATTGGATTGGAAAATGGGGATGTTATTAATGGTGGGCCTTGGATTCAGGGAAATGTCAAGGCATGAAAGAAAAAAACAACAACAGTCAATTGCTAGGCCAGATCAGCTGATCTAATACTGACACCCAGCTGCAAAAGACAAGAGACTGGTAACTACAAAAATGACAAAACATTCTCAAGCTTCAAGATTAGGGTGAAATAAATGACAACCCCCCCCCCACTAGTCCTTTTTTCTTTGTTTCCAAAGCCTTGAAGAAGCAATTAGATCCCACAATGGTTGAAGCTCAGGATCTGAACAGAGAGAATTCGGATCAATTCCAACACAGGGGGAATTTTTTATTCTGAAATATCCTGCTCCAAATCTTATGCATGCCCCCCTCCAATTTCATACTTCAAATCTCTGAAATAGTTTCAATCTCTTTGTGAGAAAGCCGTTTGTTTGTTTGTTTGTTTGTTTGTTTGTTTGTTTGTTTGTTTGTTTGTTTGTTTCCTATGTATGTAAGACCAGTCAATTCAAGAAATGTGACTCTAGGAGGCATGCAACCAAAATAAACAAGGACAACCATGCATCATTAAAAAAAAAAAGTCCAATGGATAAAATAATAAGCCAACTGAGTCCATTGCTAGAAGATTTATGCATGTTGGTATTTATATGGTAGAGTTCCCATTTGGTCCTGTCAGGTAAATAATTTACATATGAGTAAAACCACCAAATGGTAGGTCTATGGAAATTCTCAGTCATCCAGGTCATGGTTGTCTCAAAGGTGCTTTTTTCAAGAGGCAACTGGACTTCCTTGGGTTTTTTTGAAGATGTTTTGCTTCTCATGACCTGGATTACTGAGAATCTCCATAGACATTTAGCTACGCAAGAGCTGAAGAAGTTTCTTGGATGAAAAGTGAAATATTTTAAAAAACAAAACCAAGAATGTCCAGTTGTTTCCCCATTCATTTAACCAACTAAAAATAATTTTAATATCTCTTCTCCGTATTGCTCATCTCTTAAGTAAAAAATAAAATCCCAATGAGTTGTCAATCAGTCATTGTCAGTAAAACTTTATTAAGAGAAACCAGATATAACAATTTTTCTCTTTTAATCCTGATCAAATAAGCCAGCTTTGTAAACCTTACCTAAGTTTTTAAGAATGTCATTTCTAATTTCTATCTTCTACGCATAAAGTGCCAGCTAGAAATTTAAAACATTAAATTCCTAACATGTCTGGATAGGTTGGGAAAGATTGGTTTAAGTTCAATATTGCTTGGCCAAGTTTCATCCCAGAACACCTCTATGTGCTGACAGTGATGATTTATTACACTACTGTGAGTGGATTCAAAAGGTAGGAATATCCTTCTGTCCTCTCCAGCCATAGAAAAGGCAGAGAGCTAAGCCTGTAATTGTGGAAGACAAAAGAGATGATCCAAAAAGAAATGCAAATCGGAGAGCAAATGGAGTTTTGAAAGATGTTGGAACGATAATAATGCTGTACAACTCCAACTGTGCTCAGTTGACATATATGTAAATAAATGCAAATATTATAAAATTCAATAACATTCCAATGACTCATTCAAAAGAAATTAAATTCAGGTCTTTATTTGAAAAATTAGGTTGTACACTTTATTAAACCATATACAGTTTTCAGATCTGCAGTTTTCTATTTGCCATATTTGGGGAGTTAAATTTCTGTTATATTTAAATGATATTAACTGAGTACATTTTAAGTCAAGAAAGCATTTTCTTAATATTTTTTAATTATAACATTTTATTGACTTTAGTAAAGAGCAGAGGAAGATATAACTAAAATAAAGCCATACATTCAAAAAATAAAATATAACATGCATTTTTAGAGGCAGTTAACTCCCCAGTTAGATTTTAAAGGAGCTTTCTCCAATAAACATGGTTACATAAATGATGAATAAACAGTATTGCCTTTCCCAAAAGACAGCAAATTGGGAAAGGTTATGTATAAGTTTGCTACTTTTCCAAGGGCAAGACAGATAGAGATAGATGATGATGATAGATGGATGGATGGATGGACGGAAGGACAGATGGACGGACAGACAGACAGACAGACAGACAGACAGACAGACAGATAAATGATAGATAGATATGGCTTTGCACTACATCCTACAACATCTTGAATCTCCAAAGACCTACGCAAGAGTCCTCTTTTTAGACTTTAATTCAGCATTCAATACCATCATACTGGATATTCTTCTAATTAAACTAAATCACTAGCGGTACCTGAACACACTTGTAAGTGGATCACAAGCTTCCTAGGAAACAGCAGGTGAAGGTAAGCAAAATAACATCAGTTACCTGTACTGGTATCTGATCTGATACAGGGGCCCCTCAAGAAGTGCTTTCTCAACTTCTCTTCTCTCTCTATACCAATGACTGCATCTCAAACAATCCATCTGTTAAACTACTGAAGTTTGCAGATGATACAACACTGATTGGTTGCATTCGAGACAACAATGAAACCGCATACAGATGGGAGGTTGAACAACTAGCCTCATGGTGTGACCAGAACAATCTGGAACTGAACACACTCAAAACCGTAGAAATGGTGGTAGACTTTAGGAGAAACCCTCCCATACTACCACCTCTTACAATACTAGACAACACAGTATCAACAGTAGAGACCTTCAAATTTCTAGGTTCTATCATATCTCAAGACCTAAAATGGACACCTAACATCAAAAACATCATCAAAAAAGCACAACAAAGAATGTTCTTCCTGTGCCACCTCAGGAAGCTCAAACTGCCCAAGGAGCTGATACAGTTCTACAGAGGAATTATTGAGTCTGTCATCTGCACCTCTATAACTATCTGCTTTGGTTCTGCAACCCAACAAGACAGACATAGACTTCAGAGGATAATTAGAACTGCAGAAAAAACAATTGCTACCAACCTGCCTTCCATTGAGGACCTGTATACTGCACGAGTCAAAAAGAGGGCTGTGAAATATTTATAGACCCCTCACATCCTCGACATAAACTGTTTCAACTCCTACCCTCAAAATGATGCTATAGAGCACTGCACACCAGAACAACTAGACACAAGAACAGTTTTTTCCCGAATGCCATCACTCTGCTAAACAAATAATTCCCTCAACATTGTCAAACTATTTACTAAGTCTGCACTACTATTAATCTTCTCATCATTCCCGACACCCATCTCTTTTCACTTATGACTGTATGACTGTAACTTTGTTGCTTGTATCCTTATGATTTATATTGATATTTATTGTTTCCTATTATTTGATTGCTTATTGTACCATATGACTGGGTGTTGTGCCTTAAGATACTTGATGGGTGTATCTTGTCTTTTTATGTACACTGAGAGCATATGCACCAAAGACAAATTCCTTGTGTGTCCAATCACACTTGGCCAATAAAGAATTCTATTCTATTCTATTGTTAGATAGATGATAGATAGATAGATAGATAGATAGATAGATAGATAGATAGATAGAAAGAAAGATAGATAGACAGATAAATAGATGATGGATGGATGATGGATGGAGATAGAGAGAGAGAGAGATGATGGATGATAGGGTAGATATCAGGGGTGAAATCCAGCAGGTTCTGACAGGTTCTGGAGAACTGGTAGCGGAATTTTTGAGTAGTTCAGAGAACCGGCAAATATCACCCCTGGCTCGCCCCAGAGTTGAGTGGGAATGGAGATTTTGCAATATCCTTCCCCCAGGAGTGGGGGAGAGAATGGGGATTTTGCAGTATCCTTCCCCTGCCACGCCCACTAAGCCACACCCACCAAGCCACACCACGCCCACCACGCCATGCCCACAGAACCAGTAGTAAAAAATTTGGATGTCATTACTGTTCCAAAGGTACTTATAACTCTGATTCAAAGTTCTGATAGCTGCCTCCCAAATTTTATATGACTACATTTTGTACTACATTCAGCAACTGGCCCATATTTGTAGCTGTTTGTGGTATCCTGCAGTTACTGCAATTTACTTTTTGATTTGTTTGTTGTTGTTTTTTTTGCTGGAAACTGGCATTTGCTTCTAATTTCTGGCAAAAAAAAAAGAAGGGTTGGCTTAACAATCATAGTGTTCACTTAATGAGCAAAGATTTCCTTAATGGCCATGGCTTTAGCTTAATGACCCCCGCAAAAAAAGGTGTAAAATCAGATCGTCATGTGATGAGCTCCTTAATGATTGGCAAGATTTATAACCACAATTCTGGACTCAGTTATGGTCATAATAGAGGACTATCAGTAGTCTGGAGATTCTTAATATCACATTGTGAGAGGAAAGGCCCATTTCCCCTTATTCCCTTTCTTTGTTGCTGAATGCCTGAATCAGTTGCTTTGGGGTGAGAGAAACAAGGAAGTGTCCCTTTCTGGGTTTTATATTAGCTGAAAAGTGACCCCAAAGGTATATGGTGTTTTGTGTTTAAAAACAGGAATAATTACCTAGTTAAGCCAGAGGAGAAGTCTCAAATGCTTTTGGTGTAGGCATTGGGAAATAAACAACTTTGATTAAAGTAAAGCCATGGGGATTAAATTGTATGAATGGGAATCCGTCCCCTTGCTATTCCTCTCTAAACAGATGATCAGCAGGAGTAGAACATAATTTCTAATACTGTTTTCTCATCTTAAAAAATAGCACTGATAAGATTTGCATTCAACATCTTGTACTTGAGGAAATACATTATAGGATGAATCCAAGGAATTGAATGGAATGAATCTCTTTCTCTATCATCTCCATTCCATTCCTTGAATTAATCCTATCTATCTATCTATCTATCTATCTATCTATCTATCTATCTATCTATCTATCTATCTATCTATCTATCTATCTACCAGTAGTGAAATCCCAATTTTTTAACTACCGGTTCTGTGGGCATGGCTTGGTGGGTGTGGTGTTGCTTGGTGGGCATGGCAGGGAAAGGATATTGCTAAATATGAGTGACTTTCAAGTCACTTCCACCCACCGCAGGGAGACGGAACCAACCAAATGGTTCCGTCCCAGGCGCCTGATGGACCCCGAAAGGTTCCTGATGGAGCTTGGGCCATTTCCTGAGACTCTGGCTCATGACTCGACTGAGGACCTGGTGGTCGCCTGGGACAGGGCGGCTACTGGGGCCTTGGACCGCGTCATGCCTTTGCGGCCTCTGACCCGATGCCGATCTCGTCTAGCTCCTTGGTTTTCCGAGGAGCTGAGAGAGATGAAGCGTCGGAAAAGACGCCTGGAGAGTGATTGGAGGACAAGCCGATCTGAATCTGACCGAACACAGGTGAGATCTTATATTAAGATCTACCTAGTGGCGATAAGAGCGGCGAAGTCTAGCTACTTCTCCGCTCTTATTGCATCTGCAGAGAACCGCCCAGCTGCGCTGTTTAGGGTGACCCGCTCCCTACTTCAGGTGGGGGTACGGGAAGATCCCTTAAAGGGTCGAGCTGAGGATTTTGTACAATTCCTGCATGATAAAGTCGCTCAGATTCGGGAAGGCCTGGACTCCGATTGGGTAGATCCAGGGGAGGAGACGGGGGCAGGTCTTGAGAGCGTTATCTGGGAAGAGTTTGACTCTGTGGCTCCTGAGGACGTGGACAGGATTCTGGGCAAGCTTAACGCTGCCACATGTTTATTGGACCCGTGTCCCTCCTGGTTGGTACTGGCCTCCCGGGAGGTTACACGAGGCTGGCTCCAGGGGATTATAAATGCTTCTCTGAGTGAGGGTGTCTTTCCCGCCGCCTTGAAAGAGGCAGTTGTGAAGCCCCTCCTCAAGAAGCCTTCCCTGGACCCGGCTATATTATCAAATTATCGTCCAGTCTCCAATCTTCGCTTTGTTGCGAAGGTTGTTGAGAGTGTGGTGGCGCGACAACTACCCCGATACCTGGATGAAGTTGTCTATCTGGATCCGTTCCAGTCGGGCTTCAAGTCACGATACAGCACAGAAACGGCATTGGTCGCATTGGTGGATGATCTCTGGAGGGCTCGGGACAGAGGTTGCTCCTCTATCCTGGTCCTATTAGATCTCTCAGCGGCTTTTGATACCATCGACCATGGTATCTTACTGCACCGGCTGGAGGGGTTAGGAATAGGGGGCACTGTTCTTCGGTGGTTCTCCTCCTTCCTCTCTGACCGTTCGCAGTTTGTGTTGGCAGGGGGGCAGAGGTCGACCTCGAGGCACCTTATTTGTGGGGTGCCGCAAGGGTCAGTCCTCTCACCCCTTCTGTTCAACATTTATGTAAAACCGCTAGGTGAGATCATCCGTGGTTTTGGGGTGAGTGTTCATCAGTATGCTGATGACACACAGCTATACATCTCCACCCCAGACCACCCCAATGATGCCCTTGCTGTGATGTCCCGTTGCCTGGAGGCCGTGCGGATCTGGATGGGGAGAAACAAGCTCAGACTCAACCCCTCCAAGACCGAGTGGCTGTGGCTTCCGGCGTCCCGGTATAGTCAGCTGGTACCATCACTGACAATAGGGGATGAGATCTTGCTCCCCACAGAGAGGGCCCGCAACTTGGGTGTCCTCCTGGATTCACGGTTATCTTTAGAAGATCATTTGACGGCCGTGGCCAGGGGTGCCTTTTATCAGGTTCGCCTGATCCGCCAGTTGCGTCCCTTTCTGGATCGGGACGCCTTGCGCACAGTCACTCATGCCCTAGTTACCTCCCGTATGGACTACTGTAATGCTCTCTACATGGGGCTCCCCTTGAAAAGCACCCGGAGGCTCCAACTGGTCCAGAACGTAGCCGCGCGGGTGATTATGGGCGCAGCTCATTACGCCCATGTAACACCTCTCCTACGCGAGCTGCACTGGCTCCCGGTGGTCTTCCGGGTGCGATTCAAGGTGTTAGTTATCACCTTTAAAGCGCTCCATGGCTTAGGACCTGGGTACCTACGAGACCGTCTTTTGCCACCAATAGCCTCCCACCGACCAGTTCGTTGTCACAGGGAGGGACTACTCAGGGTACCGTCAGTCAAATTATGTCGACTGGCGACTCCCAGGGGGAGGGCCTTCTCTGTGGGGGCTCCAACCCTTTGGAATGAACTGCCCCTGGAGATACGGAATATCCCTGATCTCCGTGCTTTCCGCCGTGCCCTCAAGACCCTGATGTTCCAACAGGCAGGGCTAAACATACAAACATGCAAATGATTTTTTAAATGTTATCTAATTCTGGGTTTTATTTAATTGACCAAACTAAGTAACAATTTTAATTAGCAATTTTATGATGTTTGTGTGTCTATATTTTTCTTGACTGTACACCGCCTTGAGTCCTACAGGAGAAAGGCGGTATAGAAATATAATAAATAAATAAATAAATAAATAAATAAATAAATAAATAAATAAATAAATAAATAAATCTCCATTCCCACTCCACTCCAGTGGAAGGATACTGCAAAATCTCCATTCCCATCCCAGTCTGGGGCCAGCCAGAGGTGGTATTTGCCGGTTCTCCAAACTGCTCAAAATTTCTGCTACCGGTTCTCCAGGACCTGTCAGAACTTGCTGGATTTCACCCCTGCTTTGAGAGAAGATCTATCGTAACTTCAACTAGTTGCTAAGTGACTGTTGGGGACTACCTGTAGAACATCTCTCCTCCTTTCAAATTTGGTTGCCACTCAGCATAATCCATACCATTTTGTATAGATAAAAAACCGTCCTAAGTGATATCTTGGCTCTCACATTATTCAATATTTCTGGAAGGCAAAGAACAAAAGTAAAACAAAAGAGCAATTGTATCAAAAAAGCAATTGAATAGTTTATGTTCAGACACATTCTCAAAGCAGCTGTATCTTCAGGCCATGAGTGTATTTTTTTTAAAAAAAATCTTGAAAGTAAAGAACAGTCTAGTAAAAGCAAGTCAGTTCTGATCAATGGATCAGGTCATAAAAAGATTTTGCAATTTGGGCCACACTAAACCAATAGAATTCATTCCATAGCTCCAAATAGAATGTACCTTAAACAAATGCTACACTTCACTCGCTAGTCTCCAAGGGAATGAATGATTATGGTAGCTGAATAATTAGAAATGGGAATTTGTGAACATTTTATTAACCTTCGATTAGTTTTAAAATGAGAAAAGAAAATAAGAAAAAAAACCTCTTAGTCCCACAGGTTTCTCTCCATATTGCTTAAAATGTACAGTGGCTGCACTGAAAAGATGGCATAGCCAAGCACACATGGCCATTGAGACCTGAGTCTCAACAACTTGGGTTTCTACAAATAATGTTAAGAACAAAAAGAAAAAAAATATACAAATGCGAAGACTGGCACCACATGCCAGAGGGCAAGCACTGCTGTAGAGAAGGTGCACTTCCAAAGTCCTGAGAGATGTCATTGTTGGATCAAAGGGATCCAGAGCAAACCAACCCTGCCAGACCAAATTGGCCAAGCATATACAAAGGGACACAAGCAGTCCACAGGGCACAAGCAGGCCCTGTGCCATGTTTGTTATGATTTGAGTTTCATGTTTCATACAAACTGTAGTTTGCAAAGCTCGGTTCATGGCTAGCATCTTATATGAGACCAACCAGTGTTACTTTATTCAACAAATATTTAACAAATTATGGCTTACAGCGTTGTGTGAATCCAAACTGCATTAACACTGCAAGAACAAAATCTTATTCTTTATTTTACTGTAGTTCGCAAAGAAAAAAAATAGCTTAACAACTGAAATTCACATTATTCCAATATGTTGATTTTTCTCAATTCAAAATCACAAGCTTTGTTTATTGAAAACCATTTGATTTGAACATCCCCTCCTCCCCTTTCTTTTATACCAGGTGATAAGATATTGATATTGTGCCGTAGCCATTAAACTTTGTTTATATTGAATAAAAGAGCTGTTTTCAAAAATAAAAGCAAAAGGAGCAAAAAAGGAACCAGAAGAAATAGGATAAGGCAACATGGATGCCAAATATATAAATACTATGACTATTCCCCCATTAATGGCTTACAGCATCTTCTTATCATTACCCAGTCATTACTGAAGTAATAAAAACCCTGTCTTTGTTATTGTTATTTTGATGCAACAATCATTAGGGATAAATACTCTAGATCTTTCATTCAGGAAATAGGCTTTGCTTACAGAATATTCTAAAATTCCCCTATATCTTGATGTGGCTGAAAGATATAAACACTAATTCTGAGGTTTAAAAGAAAAAATGGGGGTGCACAGAATCTTTCTAGGGAGTGCATATCCATCTTCATTTATTTTCTGATAAATTTCTCCATATTCTACCAGTGTCAAAACTATCTTAGATTGTAAAGATGTCATCTTCCGGGTTTGTTTGCATTTTCAAAAAAAAATCTGTTTGGCTGCTCTTAATTTATTTGCTAATGCTTCCTGTTCATTCAAATTTATTTCATGTTTTTTCAATTCCATCAATTCCTTAATTTTTTTATTTAAGTTATCCAGTAGCAATGGTGGTGGGTGGTTCAGAGAACCAGTAGCAAAAATCCCTGCCTCCCCCACATACCCAGCTGAGCCGCGCAATCATCAGAAGCTTTTTAAAATTATTTTTAAAAGCATTTTTTCTACAACCTCTTCAGCGAAAAAATGCTTTTAAAAGTAAAAAAAAAAAAAAGCCTCTGATGATCGTGCGGCTCAGCTGGGATCGTCAGAGGCTTTTAAAAGCATTTTTTTACAACCTCAGAGGTTGTAGAAAAAATGGTTTTAAAAGTAAAAAAAAAAAAGTTGGCCACGCCCACCCAGTCACATTACCCCCCCAAGCCACACCCACAGAACCGGTAGTAACAAATTTTACATTTCACCCCTGATGCAGATGCAAGTAGATTGATTGGTAGAAAGATAACAGCATTCTGTGTGCCTTTGGCATGGCGTCATGCTGGCCACATGACCACATAAATTGTCTTTGGACAAAGCTGACTTCCTAGGCCAAGAAACGGAGATCATCACCATGCACTACAGTTGGACATGGCTGCCAGGGAAACCTTTACCTTGTTAATTCTTTAATAATATCTGTTTTCTCCTGTATGACTGAACCATTTGGAGATGGAGAAGGCAATGAAAGAAAAAAATAAAGTATAATATCTGCCACCATCAGACCCCAATTTGCCAATTCTTCAAAGTTTGGGTTGCCAGATGCCCCCTTCACAAAGGGATGTTTCCTCTTCCAGAACATGACATCTCATTAGGAAGTAATGAGTATCCATTATTCAGTCATCAGAGCACTACAAATATACGCAGCACGGGTTTCAACTAATGACATTTTTAATTTGCACAAGTGGGGCTCAGTGCCTATTGGTTTTTCTTTGTCCTACAGTTTAATTGAAAGTTAAACTCTGAATGTCACATTTGCCTCAGCATTTCAGATGGAGCCCTGAACCCCTGTTACTGGAATCCTCCTCAACTGGCATTTCCATTATTGCCTTTGATAGGCTGTACAAGTGTTGTACCAACCACACAAAAAATCAACCCTGAGGGGCAATTTGAACCTCAAACCAGCAGCAGTTTTAATACGTGTAGGAACTAAGAGCATATTCTGCTTCTTTCTCATATGCTCCAATTCAAAATACTTTCAATCAGAAGACAGAGGTCTCCTTTCTTGTACATAAAAGTTGTGTGCAAGAAAAGCAAAGAATGCTGGGATAACCACCGAGTCTGGACCTCAACAGAATACTCATAAAAGTTGTCTCTGGGAGAAAAAAAATCAACAACTCTGTTTCTCATGAACAGCTGCTCAGTGCCTCATAATGTATGCTGGGCACAGCATTCCTTCTTGGCCCATCAACCTGCTGCACCTGCTCCCCTCAGCTTACTTCACCTGAAGAGATCGTGACATGAGTATCAAAGCAATATGTTCAAGAGTCCTGCAGTCAGCTCAGCATCACTCACAGTCCATGTCTGCACCCTTATAAATCCCGGCTCTTAGTCAGAAAATACACAATAGCAGTATAGCATCTCCTGTACCATTTGCCCTTCTGTCTGCCACTCTATCATATTCACTGAAAAGCACCATGCTGCTGTTTAGAATATGAGAGGTATCTTATTCATTCATTCATCTGGAATCTTGTATAGCCCCCTACAGAGATCAGACCAATATATACAAAAATCAGTAAAGCAATATCTGAGCAGGAACACTCAGTCCTATTAAGATTGAGTATTTCCCTTGCAATTGTTCCAAAGCAGGTTTCCAGGTAAGTAAATGTTTTGTGCTACAGTGACTTGAAAATGGTGATGCTATCAGATGAGAGGTTATTCATCTGAAATTCTAGCATTTATAATTTCATGCCTAATAGAAAAATAGGTTGCCTGTCAACCTTAGTAGGTCTTATTCAAACTACATTACACTACTTTTCTGAAAGGTGTTAGTCATGAGGTTCATCCAACCTATTTGGAAAGGTGCTGTTATACAGACAGTGGATAGTAAGGGTGCAATATTTATATAGTGGTACAGCAGAATACTGAATCCTAGACAAATGTATCTTCATTAAATAAATTCTCAAGTATCATTCATTACCTGTTATAAAATTCAGGAAAAAATGATTTTAAGTGACATTCAAGCAATTATTACTTTGGTTACTTAATGTCTTCTATGTTCAGGAGAATAAGATATGTGTTTATGCAAATGCCATATTAATAACTGAACTCTTTATATAAGTTGGAATGTATCAGGGGGATTTCATTCACCAGAAACCTGGAATATTCCTCATAGTGGCCTTGTAGATGATGATAATGGCCTACTCGGCCCAGCAGGGATTGGGTTAAACTAAACAAGGCTGCTGAATGAATATGGGCAGACAAAATAAGATGGAGAAATCTTGATGTTTCACCACTCTTACTGCCATGAGGTAATTCTAATGTACCGTAGGTCTTATCTATGTTATCTAGCCCACTCCAAATCTTCTTCCAACAGAACCCTAAGTGTCTCATTTGGTAATTCACCTCCAGGAGCAATTTGGTAACCAAGCTCTACCCCAGGATCAGCATATAGGGAGAACTTCATAGGGGTGAAATGGTTCAAGCCATCTATCTATTCCAGGCAGTGATTTATGTTTTGGCCATACAACTCACCAAATCCTGGGGAAAATGCCCAAGGTTACTCTGGAACCTCATTGGGTCCATCAATCACTTTCGACAAATTGATCAATCAGAGTGGATGACACTCATAAGCCAAAAGGCAATCAGAGAGTCACCTCTCCATGGCCATCATGGAGTTCTCTACTATCAGATCATCTCCCAGTCTCCCCAAGAAAAGAAGCAGACATAATATGCGGCCACCAATATATGTCAGCCTGTCAATAACTTAGGTCAAGTCCATAATTGCCACTTACAGATGACAATAGCTATTCCTTCTTCCCTTCTGTGGGGTCTCACTGGGTGGGATAAGGTAATGAATGAAGGGAGTTTAGTTAAACATCAGCTTGGCTTTCTATAGCAGCACAATCCATGCCTCAATAGCCAGGCATGGATTGTAGAAGCCAAAGACCAGACAATGGGACTACTTTCAAGCAAGAGGTCCAATGTCCCCAGATATGGTCTCCCTGGCCTCCCACCATAGCTCCCTCTCCTGTTACCATTGGGATAGAACTGCCTACATTCTAGCCAGCACACACTTACTCCCAGGCAAACACATATATCCAATCTCTTCCCTATCCACCACTCACAAATTCATTCAATGCCCCACCAGAAATTCAGCCAATCTTGACCACCTCTGACCAAGCCCTTGGTAGTGTCAGAGGGGCCAAACCTTTGGGGAGAAAAAGAAGCAGGCCCTACCCATGCCCCCCTTCCATAAATCAAACTCTTAAAACTTGAAAAAAAAATCCAGGGGACATCACCTGGAGATTTTCACACCAACCAACATTCTCTAGAGCAGCCACATATCCACTGGCCAAATGTCTTGGGGTAAGGGGGGAAGTAGCAGCACAAACCAAAGGCTGGATATATCCAGTTATAATGTCTGTTGCCTCTACCATGGCTTTTCAAATTCTAGGAATCCAGGAGTACTGTCTTTTACAATGCTAACCTTCCACTACCAACTACAATCTTATTTATTTATTTTATTTATTTATTTGTTCAACTTGTATGCCGCCTTTCTCCGAAGACTCAAGGTGGCTTACAATGCATTTAAAAACCATATATAAAACATTAAAAGTTAAATCATTAAAAACAATTAAAATTCATTCACACCATTCATGGCCGGATCTCTCCAGATCGCAACAACGAGATCAACGGCCCCAGCCCTGCTGGAAGAGCCAGGTCTTCACCGCTTTTCGGAAAGCCAATAGGGTGGGGATGGTCCAGACCTCAGGAGGTAACTGGTTCCAGAGAGCTGGGGCAGCCACAGAGAAGGCCCTCCCCCACGGGCCTGCCAGCCAGCATTGTTTAGCTGACGGGACCCTGAGGAGACCAACTCTGTGGGATCTTACCGGTTGCTGGGAGCTATGTGGTAGAAAGCGGTCTCGAAGATACCCTGGCTTCTTAGTGCTGTCTTCTCAGCTACTATTATCTCTACCAGGCCTGGAAGTTTCCACTTCACCCCAATCACTTCAGAATGTCCCCACCAACCTGGCACACTATGCACTTCCAGCCTGTATAGTCCAATACCACCAGCAATTCTCATGATTCTAAGATTGCCTTTCTGTATCTCACAGTCCCCAAGGCCATCACAATGGTTCTCATAGTATCCACAATCTCCAAGGTCATCACTACAGTGTCTGTGGCCTCTACCACTTCCTCAGCCTTTTCTGCGATTCTCAGGCCTTAAATGTTAATGCTCCTATATATTTTGCCCAGGTACACCCTTTTGACTTCAGGACTTAACAGGACCCATTCTCTAAGACATCTGGATGTTTATAATCTCCACTGAAGCTTCTGCTACCAATCCTATTTGACATTGATTTAGGGCAGAAAATCAATACCTTCTTACTCCTGAGACTAACTTTGAATGGCATATTGGAGGTTTCACTTTCAAATGTGGGCTGAGCAAGGCTACACTTGGATTTATTTCAGTTGAATTTAAATTTTGTTAAGCAAATCAATCCAAGTTTGTAATAGTATTCCTGTCTGTCATATTAAAAATTACAAATCAGCCTCACTTTGAGGGAAAGTAGTGTATTTGGCCTGGAGCTACATGTTTTCATTCAGGGTTATTATTTTTCTATGAATTATATACGGTAGGAAACTCAGCCTTTTATGAGAGAAAATACAGTGAAATAAAATAATAAATGATTATCCTCTAAGAAGTTATGAAGATATTGGAAAGATTAGGTTGTAAAGGAGCAGCAGAAAAGTTAAAACTAGTGTGCAATTGGGAAGGATTTGTTTTGTCTGCACTTTGCTCAAATCCATTTATCTTGAAAAGGAAAATGTGTTGGGTAGACATGTCTCCCTGTGTAGGTATTGGAAAAGAAGAGAATCTGAAGAATGGGATTAAAAGAAAGGAAAGATAAGAACAAATCTTTTGGGCAATGAAATTGTGGGAATATAAAAAGAGGGGGAAAAACTCATTTCTAGAGATTATTCTGTGCCAATATTTCTCAACTTCAGCAAGTTTGGGAATTCTGGGGGTTGAAGTCCACACATCTTAAACTTGCTGAGGTTGAGAAACACTGTTCTGTGCAAAATTATAAATGAATGCTTTCCTAAACCTAAGAAATATGGGTCCATAAGAGACCTAGTTTGGAATACGGTAGGTTGTTGTAAATAAATACATTGTCTCATTCATTCTGAGAAGCTATGTCATGCCATATTCCCAGAAATGCTAAAATCCTGCATATAGGAAGATCTAATGATGTACCACAGTTCGCAAAATCATATTGACAGTGATGAATTAGTGTGGTATCAACCAAATTTCTTTACTACGGGTTCTTTACTATAGGTTCTATATTTTCCCACAAATCCTTACAGCAACTAATCCGGTGTTTTGGGACATGTTGTCTCCCAACCTAATCTATCTAGAGATAAATCTGGAGAAAAGGGTTTCACATGTATCATTTTGAATTCCTGAAAGAAATGCAGGGCAAATCTGACAAAATAAAAGCAGAAGTATGCAGCAGTATCCTTCTCTCCATCATGCTGTTATAGTTTGGAGGGTGACTGTGCAAAACAAAGCTACTTATACTTGATTTTCCAAAGTCCAAATAACTTAGGGATCCCAGGTGAATAGACCCAGTTTCTTGCTGCAGGCATCTCATTTTCAGTTTAGGATGGAGGAGTAGAGTCACATAGTTGTCTCTGCTCTTCCTCTTGAGATCACTAATGTATGTGGGAAATTAACATCTCAATAGGGCTTCAGTCAATTGGTTTTAAATCTGCATCAACTGAGCACGGAGTTGCAGTCTTAAGCATCAGTGCAAAAAAAGTACTGGGGAGCAGGTGACAATGGTAACAATTCTTCTTGAGAAAAGATGTATAAGCAACCAGGGTATTATGCATAAAGGGGGAAAAACACTTTCTAAAATGTTTAAAGCAGAAAAAGAATCTGAACAGAATTTCCTAAATACTTTTCAGTAGAGATTCTCCTTCAACCACTTTTCTTCCTAAACCTAAAAGGGCACAGAATTCTCTGCCGGTTTCTAGATTACTTCATTTTGTAATATGGGAAGAATCTGAGAAACAGGCTGTAGAAGCAGAGACAGCTGTCTGAAACAGGTGTTACAGGAAATTATAATCCTACTTTGATGAATCCTATTGGGTTGTAATTTAAAAAAAAACCCTGTCCTCTGGTTATGCCTGACATGAATTCAAATAATCAAATGTATAAGTTTCATAGTGATCGTACAAGCAATTTGCAGAAAGAACACCAAGAATGATTGAAATATGTGATCCAATATAATTTGTTGTTGATGGAGATGGGTTTTTCTAATGTCCTCTGAAATGAAAGCAATTTCTAGGAGGTGAAAGGGAAGTATAATTAAATAGGAATGCCATAACCACAAATCTCAGGTTACACTGCCAGACGTTAATGTACATGGTTTGAGATATTGTTAATTATAAAAAAGTATGTTCAGCTCAGTTTTAAAAAGTTATTACAATTATTCCAAGTTAGTCTGTCCAAAGTATTGCAGCATGAGAAAGAAAGTCTTTAGAAAAAAATTATAGAAGATCATTGGAAAAAAATGGTATATATTACTGAATGATATGTCCTAGTGTGCATTTACCAATAATGATTTTGTTTCTAGTTGTCTGTGGCTACATTTTCATGACTAGACTCGTATCCAATTTAGCAATTCAGTAGTGAGACTCTACTATGATTGGTACACTCTCCATCATGGATGAAAATTTTATACCAACTTGTACTGCATTGTCTAAGGGCATTTTGCAGCTCTTCAGTTTAGATCTTATTGACCTTTCATCCATATCTTCTTTTGAAATTATATTTTGATAGAAAAACTGACCAGCTTCTTTTTATTCTGGTTCTTCTTTTCAACATTAATAAGATGAACTTTATATACGACGAATCTAGCTGGAAAGAACAGGTTGAATATAACAGAATAACAGAATAGCTGAGTTGGAAGGGACCTTGGAGGTCTTGTAGTCCAACCCCCTGCCTAGGCAGGAAACCCTACACCACTTCAGAAAATGGTTTTCCAACATCTTCTTAAAAATTTCCAGTATTAGAGCATTCACAACTTCTGGAGGCAACTGATTAATTGTTTTAACTGTCAGAAAATTTCTCCTTAGTTCTAGGTTGCTTCTCTCCTTGATTAGTTTCCACCCATTGCTTCTTGTCCTGCCCTCAGGTGCTTTGGAGAATACCTTGACTCCTTCTTCTTTGTGGCAGCCCCTGAGATATTGGAACACTGCTATCACCCCTGATCCTTCTTTTCATTAAACTAGTTTCATTAAACTAGACATATCCAGTTCCTGCAACCATTCTTCATATGTTTTAGCCTCCAGTCCCCTAATCATCTTTGTTGCTTTTCTTTGCACTCTTCCTAGAGTCTCCACATCTTTTTTACATTGTGGTAACTACAACTGAATGCAGTATTCCAAGTGTGGCCTTACCAAAGCATTATAAAGTGATCTTGATTCTATCCCTCTGTTTATGCAGCCTAGGAGTGTGTTGGCTTTTTTGGCAGCTGCTGAACACTGCTGGCTCATATTTAAATGGTTGTCCACTAGGATCCCTCTCACAATTACTACTATTGAGCAAGGTATCACATATGCTGTAAGGTATATATGTACATCAGTGGTGGGTTTCAAAAATTTTTACTACTGGTTCTGTGGGTGTGGCTTGGTGGGCATGGCTTGGTGGGCATGACAGGGGAAGGTTGCTGCAAAATCCCCATTTCCTCCCGATCTGCTGGGACTCGGGAGGCAGAGAATACATGGGGGCAGGGCCAGTCAGAGGTGGCATTTACCGGTTCTCCGAACTACTCAAAATTTCCATTATTGGTTCTCCAGAATTGGTCAGAACCTGCTGAAACCCACCTCTGATGTACATATATGTAAAGATATATGTAAAGTCTCCTTTCATTATTCATTTTAAAAGTGTGAGGAAGGATAGGTGGTATGACTTCTTCAGTGCGCCAAACATGTTTGTTCCTCTTTCTTTCATTTTTATAACATTTCTTCCTTTTTTTTTTTTAAAAAAAAAAAACAATTTGCTTGATGAAGATTTTGGAGAGCTGAAAGCGTACTTCATTATGACTTTTAGCTGATCTAATAAATATATTGTCTATTATGGCTACTGTAATATTTTCAAAGTAACTGTCAAGGCTTGATTATTTCACTGCTTGTCATTAAACAAAAAATAGTGATATTTTGAGAATAATGAGTGAAAGGAAAGGAGGGAGAGACGAAAACTTGCTGAAATACTATATTTCACATTTACTTGATTATAAACTCAGTACTGTCATTTTCTACTCACTATCAGGTAACGTTTTCCAAATGTAACCTGCAGCTTTTATATTTCAAAAGATTTTCTTTTTTAAAAAAATAATGAGCTATTATAGGGCTTAAATGTTTGAAGAACTAAAATTTTTTCCAATTTTTTAAATAAAGGGAATACTCATCCTTTAGGAAAGGTGATTCCTTTTCTCATGCATGTTTTTTTGTTTTTGACAGAAAAACCAATGCAAACAAAATGTATAATAAATTATTGCATTTTGCCTATGCTAAATTATTAATAAATGTTGTTCTGTTTCTTTTTCCTGATCTGGGCATCATATCAGAGTGGATTACTTCTATAATCACTCAGAACAGGGCATTTTGAAATGCTAGTCTTGCAGATGCCTACTGGTTTTTATGGTTAATCTTTGGTTCCTAACAAATCATCTAGCAGTTTATTTGAACATCTGATACATGAGAATAATCATAGTCCATCAGGTTGTTTATAGGGAGGATACAATAAAAATTATAGGATATGTTGAAAATTAAAAATAAAAAGAGTAATTGTAATCGTAATCTCCTTTACTGTTCCTCTTTTCTTATAGAAGAATTTAATACTATGTAACATAATAAACTGTTCGGTTCACTGCATTCTTAGAATTATTACCAAAGAAATATATCCACACAGCTGTAGGGAGAAAACTTTAAATTACCCAGGGTAATTTACCTGTTATCAATTCCCAAGTATAGAAAATAATTTTTTCTTCATTTCTAGCAGTGTACAATTCATGCGTTTAATATATGTGCAGCAAAGCAGAGACCATGAAATAACAGATCCATTTGTACTTACTCCCATTTGCAAAGTTAAATTAAGATTTTTTTATTTTTTTTTTTGGTGGCTTTATACCTCTGGATTTATACTGAGATCATTTTTGTGAGGCAATGGAATTATGTAGAATTTGAATATATGCATGCATGCGTGTGTGTGTGTGTGTGTATGTATATATGTATATATGTATGTGTATACACACACACACACACACACACACACAATACCTACACATCTGAAACTATACATTAATTGTAATTAATTTTCATTATTTAATTATCAATTTTATTTTATCAGTCAGGAATTGGCTGACTGACTTCCTAATGTCAGAACTAATTAACCCATAGAAAACCCAAGGTGCAGCTCTCTGTGTCTTTATCTGGTATAAACCTTATTATCTTTTTATCAGATAATACAAAAGAGAAATTATGGCCATACATACTAATAACAATATCCAGATATAGCAAGTTTATATTCTACTCAATTGTCTGCCCAGAGCTTCCACCTGCAGTTCCAAAAGATTATGAGAATCTACAAAGAGATCACACACCAACTCTGAGGAAACATAACCTTATCCTTACTCTGAAGTAAAGATTGTGGTATCCCTAAATGCACAGTGACCTATCTTTTTAGGCTGGCTTTCAATTTTTTCTCTTTATCTAGATTTTAGATCTTCTAAATCACAGGTGTCAAACTCGCAGCATCACATTGCCATCACATGACGTATCATGACATTTTTCCTGTTTGTGGAGCTGGGTTGGCCTGCCCATGATGAATCCGGCCTGCAGGCTGCAAGTTTGACACCCCTGAATAGTTAACTATATGGAGTAAAGAGATACAACCAAATGCTATCATGGCCCAAAGAAGTTTCATGTTGTTACTGAAAAAGATGGAATTAGTTGAACCCTGAGACACTCCAGCCTGTTGGCTCTTCTCCTGTGCAGACTGATTGGAATAATCCTATCAGGAAAGAGCTGAACCATCAAAGAACTGTAGCTCTACATCCTAACCTTCAATGGTAGTTCAGACCACCATCTCAGTAGATGATGTTGACGTCTTATTGAAAGATTTAGCAGAACTAATAGGATCAAATTCTGCCCGTCGTTCATCAAAGTGGGTAACCAATTCAATTTCTGTCCTCTACCTGGGTCTGTACCAGTGGTGGGTTGCTACCGGTTTGCCCCTGATCAGGTGAACCTGTAGCAGAGGTGGCGGGAGGCTCCGCCTACTCCTCCGGATGCTTCTGCACATGCGCAGAAGCATTGCATGCACGAGCTTGCCCACGAATGATCTGGTAGCAATGGGATTTGAAACCCACTACTGGCTTGTACTCTGTCCAAAAATGGTCCACATAATCAGTTTCTTCCACAGCCCTTCCACAGTTTGCAAACCATCATCTTCTCACTAAACTTTCCTAAAAAGTGGTGTTTAGAAATTAAACAAGTTCTGATTCAAAATAGTAAACATCTGATTTAAATCACTGTATTGTCTTGTCCTGGCAGTCATCAAGAGGCAGGATTGACTTGAAGACAGACACATGCAAAAAAAAAAAAAAGTGTGAAATGGGAAAAGTACAATATACTCAAAAATGTTTCATCTGCTACAATGATGTTTTGAATAACTTTCCATTGACAAAAATAGAGGCAGTTTCAATTCCAGCCAAACGAAAAAAAAAAATATCTCTGAGTAACTACTAGTCACATATTGTGGCAATAAGTTCCACTAGGTAATCATATTTTGTACAACTTTTATTTCTTTTGGTCCAAAAAAGCTAATGAATAAGTGGAGCATAAGTAACACACACAGAAATGAAAAGCAATTTAATAACTATAACTATTCTTCTCTGTGAGGTCTGATATCTCTATAAATTGTTACATTTGTTAAATCCAGTATTTCAATTGTTATGACATAGTAGAAACATTGCTGGTATGATCACTGGAAACTCAGTCTTTTCAGACAAAACCATATTCTAAAGTATCTCAATATTCCATGCCTTCCAGGCAATTCATTTTCAAAATGACAATTAATGCTGAAACTTGAAAAAAGTTGCTAAAATGAGAACAGAAAATACAAATCAAAGATAGTCTATTAGGTTGTTCCACAACTGTTATTTGCATGCTTGGTAATGAAATGAATAATAGTTTAAAAATAAATTTGAACTTTTCCAGACTGTTAAAATTGCTATTATTTCTGCTTGTGCCTTCTGAATCAAAAACTTTCTTAATACCCTTTTAAAATTGATCACCATCCAAAAAAACTGCAAAAGCTCAGCTAAGAGATGCTATGGTCCACTAACCACATTAAATCCAAGTGTGAAACTCTTAAATGGATTTTAAAAGTATCATCCATACAATGTTTATTACAGTTCACAGTAAATCCCTCTGATACCTGAATGGAGAATGCTGTGAGTCTCTGGCTATAATTTATATATTTGATACAAAATCCTATTACAAATGGTCTTTCAAAATGTGACATTCAACAAAATGAACCTCCTATAGTATGTGGAAGGACAGAGTTCCATTAAATTCTTCTATTCTTGTCCAGGATTATCACTTTTATGATATTGTCATTGTGCTTCAGGTATGATCATGGTCAATACTGAAAGCAAAATATCTAATTTCTCAAGTTCAAGTTCATGCATATGATAAAACCAAAAGTAAACATATTTTTCCTTCTTCCTAATTGGGCCAACATTGATCAATATTAGCTCTCTAAATATTGCCCAACCCTTAATATTTCTGATTCATGATGTACTCAACATGTACATTTCAGAATTTCTTTCAGATCCACATTTTCAAAATATTCTAGGTCCAATTTGTAGGATCATAGGGTACTACCAAATATTGCAGGAAATATATTGATGTAAATGTCAACCAAAAAAAGTATAATTGTTTGCGAATGTAGGCTATAACTGATTCAGAATACAGCAACCCTTTTGATAATATATGTTACATATAGGAAGCCTGAGGCTTTATTATTGAAAAAGCTTCCAATTTACTTCCAGGTACAATTTAGAATACTAGTGTTGATATGGAAAGCACTAAATTGGTTAAGTGTCCATTTACTTGATGAACTAACTATTCTTTTATAAACCTGCCCATCTACTACGGTAAGATAGGGGTGTCAAACTTGCGGCATCACGTTGTTGTCACGTGACATATTGTGACTTTTTCCCCTTCCCTAAACCAAGGGTGGACGTGACCAGCACATGACGCATCCGGCCCGCGGGCCACGAGTTTGTCGCCCCAGTACTAAAATCTTCTTAAGAAGCCTTCTTCAATGTCCCAACAGTCACTGGGTTCCTTTTTGTTGCAACAGCTTCTTTAGTAGTATTCTCTGGGCTTTGCAACACTCTTCCAAGAAAGGTTCATCATTAACAAGCTTTCAAAAGCTGGAAAGAACTCCTCTAAAGGGACCCTTCAATACATAATCTTTATTTCTGTTGATTTTCCTTAAGGTTTCGATATTTAATTTTTTTACTGCTTCCACTGTATTTCTCTTCTGATGTTCCAAGATGGATAATTGTGCACTTTTATAGTAACGTGAACTGTACAAAACCCTATAGAGAATAAGAGGAATGTAAATATTTAAATGTTTGACTTGAAAGAGATTTTACAATTATATTTGGCAAGACCAGTTACTGCAAGTGGTAACTCCCTAGCTAACTTTAGTTAATCTTTGAAATCCAAGCAGGCTAGGATGGTTAGTAATTGGGTGACCCTACAGGAAACGGAAAATAAAAAACATTCTGGCATTAGGCAGTAGCCAATATTTTTTTTTAATTGTTGCCAAAAAAGCTATATAGATATGCCTGGAAAATCACCAAAAGTTGACTCTGAATTGAAGGAGATCTTATCTTTAAATTTGGAGGGTTTTTAAAAAGTTAATATTTAACAACCAGAGCCAGGAAGAAAATGGAAATGAACTGGACTTCAAATGGCCAATCAAATTATACAAGTAGGCCCGATGACCAGGTTCATATCAGTAGGATAACCTTCGACCCATAATATCTGCCCACCCAATCAGATCTAGGGGGCAAACACAGCTCAGTCAGAAATTACCATTTTCAAGGATCAAGGACACATGCCTTTTTAGTTCTCTCTCCCTCCTATAGAATATCATTCCTCCAGTCTTCAACATTCAATAGGCCCATCCCACCAGACCTTGAGGAAATCAAAGGAAACTTGGCTATACAGTACCATCAGTTCACTAGGTTTATTCTGAGGAGGAATTCATCTGGTTTTAGTTTACTATATAACATACCATTAATTTCAAATTTCATTTGGATCACTGCATCAACAGAAGGGAAGTATCAAGGTCATGTGAGATATTAGTTCCACTTTATACTGCTTTTGTAAGACCACATTCGGAACACTACATCCAGTTTTCTCACCACAATATAAAAAAGATGTTGAGAAGAGTAACAAAGATGATTAAGGGCTGGAGGCTAAAACATATGATGAATATTTGCAGGAACTGGGTGTCTAGTGCAGGGATTTCCATTCTTGGAAACTTTAAGAAGTTTGGGAATTCTGGGAGCTGAAGCCCACACTTAACATTGCCAAATTTTGGAACCTTCAGTCTAGACTAATGAAGGGAAGGACTAGGGATGACATGACAGCAAGTCTTCCAATATTTGAGGGGTTGTTACAAAGAAGAGGGGCTCAACCTATTCTCCAAAGCACCTGAGGTCAGGAGAAGATGTAATGCATGGAAACTTATCAAATGGGGTTTCAACCTAGGATTAAGGATAAATTTCCTGACAATGAGAACAATTTGCCAGTGGAACAGCTTGCCTCCCAAAGTTGTGAATGCACCAACACTGACGGCTTTTAAAAAGAGATTGGACAGTCATTTGTCTGAAATGGTATAAGAGCTTCTGCTTGAGCCGGGAATAAGACTAGAAGATATCCAAGGTCCCTTCCAACTCTATTATTCTGTTGATTTTATTTTTTTTTTACCCTAGATATGGGGTATGGGATTTGCATGCCACTCAAAGTTAGCTGACTGGACCAGCCTAAAAGTATAATGAATAAATGAATAAGTATTAAGGGAGAGGATTGTTGGGCAATTTTGGGATCAGTAAAAAGCAGCCAAGAGATGCTGAGGCATTCCAAGAAGTATTTCTTTTCAAATGCCCTTCCCAGAGAAAAGTCCCCTTTCGACTCAATGTGACTTTCCTCTGACTAGCCCAGTATTCCTGTTAAACCACTGATTTTGATTCACTCAAGCAATATGATTAAGTTCAATCTATTTTGAATGTGCAACAAACCAGCCAAAGAGAAAGGCATCATTCAACTCATTTATGTTAGGCTTTTTTGAAAGCTCCCCTATCCCACCCCACACCAGAAAAAATAAAAGAATTACAATCAGCAAATCACTGCAGTGAGTTCTCATAATGTAAGACCTATTTCAGGAGCTTTGAGCAAATTTTCGATTTCACTATGTCTTTATTCTTTCCAGTGCCATGGCACTGTAGCATTACTCTCTGATTACTGTTCATCCCCCCCTCTTCCCTCTATCTAAAGCATTAAATAGAAGCCTGGCTTTTTTTTTTCCTTTGGCTTAACATGCATAATGTATGATAATGATCCAACAAAAATGAGAAGCTTTAAGTCTCTAAAATTCATTACAATGTAAATGAGCTAACTAGCTAGTATATGGCCGAAAGAAGCTGCAAAACAAAAATAAGAAAGGGATTGAGAGGAGAAAGGAGGATTGAATTTGTTGGTATTTGGTTTAAATATTTTTAAGAGTTTGCTCAATTAGCTTTGGTTCTTGTAGATTTATGTCATGCTGCAGGTTTTGATTGACATCTTAAATATCTGCTTTAGTCTCTGTTTACTTCTTGTCGTGATACTCTTTAGCCCATCTAGCACAAATTTAAACTTCCATTATTCAGAGTGGCTCCTTCCTTAATCCTCATTGATTGGAGCTGAGCACTTTCTCACATATCCAATGGCTAAAGAAATAAAAATATGCAGTTGCACACCAACATGGGAGGTGGGAGATTTCTTTAGGTAGCAATTCCTCCAGGCTTCGGCTGGTGATGTGTGATAAACTAGATAGTCAAGCTGCAGACAATCAAATGAATAACAAGATCTGCTGGGGGCAATCCCACATTATCAGCTGACTGTGGTGTCCATATGGCTAGATGAGTATTAAAGTAAAAGGCTATGCAAATGTTGTTTAGCAAATGTGAAAAGCACAGATTTCCCCCCCCCCATAAGATCCTAGCAACCCTTATTCCACATCTGATCACAAATTTTACAGTTGGAAAGCCAATCCAGTTGAGTTCCATGTGAACTACTTAATCCTGCCTTGTAAAAATGAGACTTTTTATCCCTTGGCCTGTTATTGTATTGTAAATTACTTTGCCATAGTTAGACATTGACAGTTGGAGAATCTATTTCATTGTAAAGAAATTATTCATTTTGTTTTCATAGTTGCTTAAACATTTAAGAGGAAGAACAAATTTTAAAGAATTTCCAGATTGCAGTTTATAAAATCATAATTTAAAACATACTTTAAAATTTAAGACAAGCTAAAGGGCTAAAGTCATGTTATCAGGTTGTATTCTTTCTTCAAAAAATCCTGGAACACCGGGGAACTATCAGAGGACTGGAAAAGAGCTGATGTAGTTCCCATCTTCAAAAAAGGGAAAAAACCAGACCCAGGAAACTACAGACCAATCAACCTAACATCAATACCCGGGAAGATACTAGAAAAGATAATTTAAAAAGAGATCTGGCAACACCTAGAAACAAGTAAAGTAATAACTAGCAGTCAGCACGGGTTTGTTAAAAACAGATCATGCCAAACCAATCTTATTTCATTCTTCAACATAGTGACTAAATTAGTAGACCATGAAATACTGTGGACATAATATATTTATTTATTTATTTATTATTTATTAGTTCAATTTATATGCCGCCCTTCTCCGGAAACTCAGGGCGGCTTACAATGCGTTAAGCAATAGCCTTCATACTTTTGTATATACCTGCTTAGTAGGGCTTTCAGCCCACCCCTAAGCGGTGTTCTTTTTCTATAGAGTCAGTTTATTGCTCCCACAATCCGGGTCCTCATTTTACCTACCTCAGAAGGATGGAAGGCTGAGTCAACCTTGTTGTCAGCAAGGCATTCAACAAAGTAGACCACAACCTATTTCTTTGTAAGCTAGAAAAAAGTGGGATAGCTTCACCACCAGATGGATTTGCAACTAGCTGACAAACCATATTCAACAAGTAGTCCTTAATGGGTCTAAGTCTACATGGAGAGAAATAAACAGTGGGGTGCCACAAGGTTTCATCTTAGGACCAGTACTCTTCAATATCTTCATAAATGACTTAGATGGGGGAATAGAAGGGGAACTCACCAAATTTGCAGATGATACTAAACTGGTAGGAATAGCTAACACCCTAGAAGATAGGCTCAAGATCCAGATGGATCTTGACATACTTGAACACTGGGCCCTATCTAACAAAATGAAATACAATGTAGAGAAAAGTAAAGTTTTACACTTAGGTAGGAAAAAGCAAAAGCACACATATAAACTGGGGAAAACCAGGCTTAATAGCAGTGACTGTGAGAAGGATCTTGGAGTCTTAGTGGACAGTCAGCTAAATATGAGCCAGCAGTGTTCACTGGCAGCTAAAAAAGCCAACACAATCCTAAATTGCATTAACAGAGTTATACAATCAAGATCAAGTGAGATACTAATACCACTCTATAAAGCTCTAGTACAGTGGCTCTCAACCTTCCTAATGCTGCAACCCTTTAATACAGTTCCTCATGTTGTGGTGACTCCCAACATTAAAATTATTACTAAGACCATTGGAAATATGTTTTCCGATGGTCTTAGGCAACCCCTGTGAAAGGGTTATTCGACCCCCAAAGGGGTCCCGACCCACAGGTTGAGAACCACTGCTCTAGTAAGACCACACCTAGAGTACTGCATCCAGTTTTGGTCACCACACTATAAAAAAGATGTTGAGACTCTAGAAAAAGTGCAGAGGAGATCAACTAGGATGATTAGGGGACTGGAGACTAAAACATATAAAGAACAGTTACATGAACTGGGCATGGCTAGTCTAGTGAAGAGAAGGACCAGAGGAGACAGGATAGCAGTGTTCCAATATTTGAGGGGCTGCCACAGAGAAGAGGGGGTCAAGCTGTTTTCCAAAGCACCTGAAGGCCAGACAAGGAATAATGAATAGAAACTGACGAAGGAGAGATTCAACCTAGAAATGAGGAAGAACTTTCTGACAGTGAGAGCAATCAACCAGTGGACCAGCTTGCCTTTGGAAGTTGTGGGAGCTTCATCACTTGAGACTTTCAAGAAAAGATTGAACTTCCATTTGTCAGAAATGGTGTAGGGTCTCCTGCTTGAGCAGGGGGAGTTGGACTAGATGACCTATAAGGTCCCTTCCAACTCTGTTAATCTGTTAATCTGTTCAAGCTAGTTCCATACTCTCTGCAATAGGGCTGTCACCCTTGTGGCTCATGGGCAGGATTCATCACACGCTGGCCACGCCCACGCCAGGTTTAGTGAAGGAGAAAAAAAGTCACAATGCATCATGGGATGATGCTGTGATGATGCAAGTTTGACACCCCTGTTCTACAACATGGTTTCACTGACACCACCCAATTTAGCAACCTCCCAACTCAGAAGGCTTTTACAAATTAAGGCAATTAGATCCTGCAGAAGACTTTTCTTAGCCTTCTTTCACATCACTCCTGGACAAGGTTTCTGAGACCTGTCATGCTCCATCTTCTATGAAACTCTGTCCCACCACTGGCCACTTTTGATCATTAGTCAGATGGAAATGGTTGAGATAACCCACTGGAGTAAAATATTTTTTTCCTGAGAAATCCGTCTTTCTCAGCTGGCTGAGCAATCTAGGAGCAGATTCTTTAGAATTCGCCATGCAAAGGGGCCTTACAGCATGCAGGAAATCCAAGGCTTACATAGAACTCTATTGGTATAACACTCTCTTACACAAATTTCTGGAAACTGGACAATTTACCATCATTGATATTTGATTGATACATTGATGTATGACTGTATGACTGTAACCTTGTTGCTGGTATCCTTAAGACTTATATTGACTGTTTCCCTATGACTATCATTAAGTGTTGTACCTTATGATTCTTGACAAATTTATCTTTTCTTTTATGTACTCCAAGAGTGTATGCACCAAGACAAATTCCTTGTGTGTCCAATCACACTTGGCCAATAAAGAATTCTATTCTATTCTATTCTATTTGTAGAGGCAAACCTTCCCATTTCAGGTAACTTTATAGAGGAATAGTCTTTATACTGGAGACCTGCAGTCTCTTTTTATTCAGTTTGTCATGTCACACAAAGAATGTATGAAACAGTCTACTAATACTACCATGAAAGATCCAGAAGTATATAGGGAACATAGAAGCTGAAAGATAGCCTTTAGAAACATATACAATATAGGACCACGTGATCTCTCCACCATTCTGTTGAAATACTATTATTTTTTTCATAACAGTAAATAGATTTCAAGCAATTCAAGCAGTAAATAGATTATCAGCAATTGCCAACCTCAGAAAGCCTCTTCATTCTCTATAATATCTGCTGGTAACAGGTCCCCCAGAAAGTCAAAAGTAGAGATACACAGTATGATCTTGCTGCATCTCATAGATAGTAAAATCACAAGTGCCAAAGAGATCTCAGCTATTCTAAGATTTGGAGGGACAAGTGGAGTTGTACAGGGTTGTTCAGTGAGAATTTTCACATTTATGAATTAGCATGGTGATTGAGCCACTGTCCAATGGGAAGTGAAGTTCAGTATCTGATATTAAAAACTTCTTGTAGCATCTGACTGTAGAATGGACTCTCCAGTAAATGTTGCCTAGTGCTGATGTCTCAAAGGTGCTTTTTCCAAAAGGCAACTGGACTTTCTTTATTCTTTTCTTTAAAAATGTTCCACTTCTCATCCAAGAAGCTTCTTTGGTTCTTGAAGAACTGAAGAAGCTTCTTGGGTGAGAAGCCAAATGTTTTCAAAGAAAAAACTAAGAAAGTCCAAAAACAAACAAACAAAAAAAGTCCAGTTGCCTTTTGGGAAAAGCACCTTCGGGACAAACATGATCTGGATAATTGACAATCTCTATAGACACTGAAATTGATGTGTTTTTGATGCCAAGTGAAGACGTTTTTATTTGCTTGGATCTTTTATCTGGTTTATTCACCTCTTTGTTTTAACTTGGCTTGGCATTGGTATGTTCAACTTGCCGTGTTCCATTTTTATTGCATCAATTTGTTTTACTTCTTTCAAATTTGTATTATAGATAGTCCTCCACTTACAGCAGTTCACTTAGTGACTTTTCGAAGTTACAACATCACTGAAAAAAGTGAGTTATGACCATTTTTCACACTTATGACCCTAGCAGCATCCCCATGGTCATGTGATTTACATTCGGACACTTGACAACTGATTCACATTTATGACGGTTGCAGTGTCCCATGTCATGTGATCCCCTTTCGTGACCCTTCTGACAATGGGGAAACCAAATTCACTTAACAACTGTATTTCTAATTTAACAACTGCAGTGATTCACTTAACAAATGTGACAAGAAATACTGTAAAATGGGGAAAAAGTCACTTATTTAAATTTCTCACTTAGCAAGCTAAATTTGAGGCTAAGTTGTGGTCACCTGAAGTTCATTGTTTTGAGAAGCCTTTGACTGGAGTACAGGATAAGAAATTTACCAAATAAAGGAATAAAATAATGTTCTAATTACTGAACCTGCTTATACCAGTTTGGTCACATTTCCATCTGACTAAGATGCTGATCTTTATTTTCTTTGGAGTTGGAGACAGATCACAAGTGTTGCCACAAACACAGATCTCACCTTCTATAATAGACTTCCCCTCTGACATCCCATGGGAAATAACTCCTGACTAAAACTAAATGACACTGACTTCTTTGAAATGGAGAACTGTGCCCATATTCCAAGTTGTCAAATTAAAGTACTACATTTATTTGAGAGAGCTAATCTCGATTTGTGCATTTGTCAAGGAAATGGTTCCATAAATTTGATTTGTAATTTTTTTTCCCCCAGGAGGGAAACACTATCTCAAAACACAGTACTAATTTGAAATTTTTAGAAATCGATACAAATGTCATTGATTTCAGGCGCTTGATTTCCTACTGAAACCAAATCTCTGAACATCTGTGTTCACCACCATTGAAAATATAACTGTAATAACAATATATTAGTGTCCCATCCATCCCTGTAGTACATTTACAGATGCACATAATGTGCTAACTAAAATGCTAATATTTGGATGATCAACATTTAGACATTCATAAACTTTTTGGACACATCATGACTGCAAGGAGGACAATAGCTTTGAATGCAGTAATATAGTGCTATGGCTAATATTTGAGAATTCAAACTTTCAGTATAAGGATGTGTTGTTGAAAGATTATGTAAAATCACTCATGCCCTTTCCTTTGCTATCACCACTTGGTTCGTGGTTATAATAGCAGCAGCCACAGTTTTCTCATTGTTCAAAAATGAGATATTGAAATACAGTGGGAAATAATAATAATTATTATTATTATTATTTACTTTATTCATTAAACATGAAACTCAGTCAACTGAACATTCAAAAATGCATCACAAATACCATTGACTGGTGCTAACGGTTGATACGGGTTGCCGCCAGCGTCCTAGGTATCAACCAAGTACCTTCTTAAGATGTACAATGTTCCAAGTAGTGCAGTTTTTTGCAGTTCTGCTGGTGTTATTACAGGAAGCTGCAATTTGTTGATGTATCTTATAAAATTCTTGGACATGGTACCAAGTGCCCCGATGACAATGGGTATTACTGTTACGTGTTTCATCCATAGCCGTGTAGTTTCGATGCCAAAGTCACGATATTTCATGATTTTTTCCAGTTCTTTTTCTTCGACTCTGGCATCTCCTGGTACCGCGATGACAATAAATTGTACGTTTCAGTTTTCGACAACTGTGATATCTGGCATGTTGTGTTCCAAGTGACGATCTGTCTGTATTTGAAAGTCCCACAAGATCTTCACCTTCTCATTTTCTATAACTTTTTCCACTTTATGTTCCCATGACTTTTTGGATACAGGTAAATTGTATTTTTTACACAATGACCAGTGGATTAATTTAACAACTCGGTCATGTCTACCTTTGTAATCAGTTTGTGTTGTTGTTGTTGTTGTTGTTGTTGTTGTTGTTGTTGTTGTTGTAATTATTATTATTATTATTATTATTATTATTATTATTATTATTATTATTATTATTATTTATTGGTTAATCTTTAGTGAGATTCACAGCCTTTGAGGCTGGTTAATAGCTCAGCAGCTCGAGTCCTAACCAAGGACCTAGGAACTGTTAAGGTATCGTCGGAGGATGTAAGCTGTTCCGAGTAAGGTGGTTTTTTGTAGAGTCAAAATGTTCAAGTCCGGCAAATTTAGGATTTCTAAATAGTGGGGTAGCCCTTTGGGTATTGCTCCGAGGGCTCCAATTACAATCGGGACAACACACAATTTCTTTTTCCACAGTCGCTCAACTTCAATTTGCAAGTCCCGGTACTTTGTGACTTTTTCTTGCTGCTTATCTTCAATTCGTGCATCACCAGGTATTGCAATGTCAATGAACCATACTTTTTTCTTTTTAACTATTGTTATGTCAGGTGTGTTGTGGACCAAGTGCCTGTCAGTCTGAATCCTAAAGTCCCACAAGATCTTGAGTTTCTCATTCTCTAAAACTTTTTCAACCTGATGTTCCCAGTGGTTTTTGCTGTACTCAAATCCAAACTTCTGGCACAATTTCCAGTGAATGATTTTAGCAACACGGTCATGGCGTTGTAGGTAGTTGTTGTTGTTGTTGTTGTTGTTGTTGTTGTTGTTGTTGTTGTTATTATTATTATTATTATTATTATTATTATTATTATTATTATTATTATTATTTACAAAAATGACAATATACACAGCAAATAAGATAACCATGCCGGATTTCGTATCCCAAATCACTAGTCGAACACTTCCCAAGCATTTAGGACTGTGTGATATATCAGCAGATTATGCGAGCAGATCCCAGTAAAGTGGCTTT
Source organism: Pituophis catenifer annectens (assembly GCF_029215685.1). Taxonomy (NCBI): domain Eukaryota; kingdom Metazoa; phylum Chordata; class Lepidosauria; order Squamata; family Colubridae; genus Pituophis; species Pituophis catenifer. The sequence goes on from NW_027256881.1 coordinate 291,257,611, forward strand.
CTGCAGCTGACCAATGGTGATCTTGTCATTATTATTATTATTATTATTATTATTATTATTATTATTATTATTATTATTATTATTTAAAAAAAACAGTGGGAAATTATTTTAAAATACTCTAAAATGGCCCATTCCATTCTAGAGAGAAGCTGGACTTAGTCCCAAAGGTGCTTTTTTTCAAGAGGCAACTGGACTTTCTGGATTTTCTTTGAAGACGTTTTGCTTCTCATCCAAGAAGCTTCTTCAGCTCTGATTTTTACTACTGGTTCGCAACAGGAGCGTGCACGCTCTCTCGCTTCGCTTGCTTGCATGCGTTTCTGTGCATGCGCAGGTCGTCTGGGCGGGTGGGCGGAGCCTCCCGCCACTTTGACTACCAGTTTTAAAGAACCAGACAGAACCGGGAGCAACCCACCACTGAACTGGATGGTGGGGAATGGTAGGATGTATACTCCTTGCAGACAGCTGGACATTTGTATTCTTGTAGCAGGTCATTAAGGTCACCTGGAGGTTTATCTGTGTCATCCGGGTCACCTGAGTGGTGCAAATTGGTGTGGAGAGCACCTTTCGGACATCCATGACCTGGATGACTGAGAATCTCCATAAACATTAAGATAGACTTAGGAAATATTTAATTTTGAGAAGCGCCATTCTTGATATGATCCATTTCCCTTATATATCCTGTATGCAGATGGAATTGAGAGATGCAATATGTTTGTGTCTCTTCTGAATATAGAGCAATATTAGGACTTGAGATATTTATTTAATTTAATTTATTTCCAATTTATATACCGCCCTTCTCCATGAGGACTCAGGGCGGTGTACAGCCAAAATAAGAACATAGAATACAAATATTAAAAACAGTTAAAAATATATATAAATTTGGCCCAGAAATTAAGAAATCACAAACCAATTAAAACAATTAAAAAAAAAAAGATATGAAGCATGCTACTTTATATGATGCATTTTCTATAAGACTCCACCTCTCATATATATATATATATATATATATATATATATATATATATATATATATATATTGTATATACACACATCATTGTCTTGAGATCATATTGTTTGTTCTTAATCAGAGTGACAGCAAAAATTAGGTAATGCCTATAAGCCACCTAAATATATCTTTTTCGGTGATATCAATATGTGCCATATCATTTTCAAAATCTAACTGAATCTTGGTGTTTGGGAAAGAGAAAAAAATCTAGGGGCTGAGACCTATCAGCCTGATTTCAGGGACAGTGTGCAATGAGTTTTTTAAATGCCCTGTAAATTGGAAAATATATAAACCACAGCATCAATTTTTCACATCTCATGCACTGAGATATATATTAATCTTTCTTCGCTATTCTTTAGATATACATGCTGAAATCCAACTAAACTTGCCAGAGCTACAGAAGATCTGTTTAGTGATGATAATGCCAATTCAGATGGCAAGGCAGGGAGGAAGCAGTGGGAGAAGGACTAAAACTAACTTTATATTTTTCTCCCTAAAACCTGGTTCTCAAGTTAAGCATTCATGCTTGTGCTGTCATAAAATTGATGGAACTGAGATGAATTTCCAAACTTACTAGAGCATAATTTTTCATACATGAACAAATATATGATGATTAGCCTCAGTATCCTGGGGCAGACATGTATGATTTATGTATATGAAAGGATGTTTATCTGTGGACATTTCCTATTGAAGGACATGAAGGACCTCTAAGTGATTAAGCTCATGTTTTGCATGCTAGTAAGTCCCCAGCAACTCTAGTTAAAAGGCCTGAGACAACTGCTGCTGGTCAGAGTAGACTATATAAATCTATTTATATAAAAGCGAAAACCACTCACACCGTAATCATGAAATCTCCAGAACCGTAAAGCCTACAAACTTGAAATCTGCCACGTATGTTCCTCTTGGCTTCTAGGTGCTCACAAAGAAAGGATTTTTTGAAATGACCATCAGAGCATTAGGATTTCCTATATTATTATAACACACTCTGATGCTAATTAGTTAGATGTCCTACTCTCCCTCCCCACCTGAAAAGAACTCTGTTCCAACTGCCAGTTTCTTTATATTAACACACTACCCCTTCGCTAAACTGGGCATGGGTGTGGCCAGCATGTGACTCATCCGGCCTGTGGGCTGGGATATTCTACTCCCCCTCCCCCTCTGCTCCAATTGCCACTTGCCTTATATTAACACGCTCTGATGCTACGGAGTTACACATACTACATTAAGTTTAAGGTGTAAGTGTCAATTTATCACACCCGATCACATAGTTTCGTAGCGAAGCACAGGCATCCAGCTAGTCTAGATATAAAACAGTTTTATTCTGAGTCAGGACATTCAGTTTTGCTCTGTCAAAAATGACAATATTTTCAATATTACCACCATGATTTAAAGGAGGAGAAATAGAAGAGTGAAAGCCCTTGATTACTAATCTTTAATATTTAAATGTCTCTTATTTGATGTGCAGAGCTTTACACAGAAATCTCAATATTTCTTACAACAGCTCTGTAAACTCAATCATCTGTATTAATCCTATATTGTAGATGGGTGAGCTAAGACAGAAAGATAGGTGCTTGCCAAAAATTACCTAATGAGAGTTGAATTGGCAGCTTTCCAGTTCAAAGCTCTTTGCTATGATTATTCACTACTTGATTTGATTTTTTAAAATAAATGAATATTGTGAAAAAGTAATGAGTTTTTTTCAGTTACCATTCATTCAAAAGACTCAACTATATCAACTCACTGCTTAATGTATGGGAGATTGTTTTTAATGTGTAATTCTTTTCAAAAAGTAGGGATAAATGTTTAGCTAATAGTTAATATGTCTATATTTCATTTATATATATATATATATATAGCTATACTGAGGGAAGCTCAAGTGGTTAAAGATGCTGAGCTTGTCAACTGCAAAGTTAACAGCCTGGGTTTGAGACCTGAATGCCATGCGGTAGGGTGAGCTCTCATCCTTGCCCCAGGTCTGCCTTCCAAAACATGCAAATGCAAGTAGATAAATAGGTACCACTTTTGTGGGAAGGTAACAGCATTCTCTGTACTTCAGCATATAGTCATGCTAGCCACATGATCATGGAAGTGTTTTGGACAATGCTGGCTCCCTCAGCTGAGCACCGCCCCCTAGAATCGGACATGACTGGACAGAGGAAACCTTTACCTTTATATAGCTATAAATATACATTTTCAAATACAAGGATTGAATTATAATTAACTGAAAAATCTACAACAGGAACAGTATCATAACTGAAGAAGTAAGCTAAGGCAGGTTATTGAGATACATGACAGACAGACAGACAGATAGATAGAGGGGTGGGTGGGTGAGTGGGGGGTGGGGGATGGATGGATGGATGGATAGATAGATGGATGGATGGATAGATGGATGGATGGATGGATAGATGGATGGATGGATGGATGGATGGATGGATAGATAGATGATAGATAGGTAGATAGTAGATAGATAGATAGATAGATAGATAGATAGATAGATAGATAGATAGAGGATAGATAGACATACAGACAGACAGATAGATAAGAGAGAGGGTGAGGGAGGGGGGAGAGAGGGGGAAGATTGACAATTGAGCCAGTGCCCCTAAGCCCTGCCCCTTGTCATCAATCTTGCCTTTCTAACTGCAGAGCAAAAAGAAAGCCAAGTGATAAAAGGAATTATGTGTAAATGTGTCCACTAATTTGAGGAAAGGTAAATAAAAGAAACCTGAATTGGTTTTTACAATGTTAGTACTATCACAATCAACATAAAGATAAAAAAGGGATCAATACCATGCAAAATGTGGGTGATTACTGAGGAGAAAAGTTTGCCACAGTGCTAATGAAACATTTAACTTTATCACATATTCATATAGATTTTTTTTTAAAAAAGAATCAGGCCAACAGCACCAAAAATACATACAATTTGAATAGGTCTTGCAGTGTTGTGAACAGTTTGTAATCAACCAAAAATACAAAGAGCCATTAATTGTTCAATTAATCATGGAACAATCTATGTTTTGTGTACTGGCAAAGCAAATAATTTGCCCTCTCACATAATAAGGCCACAGTCTTTTCTGATAATAACCTGATATTCAATAAGCCTGATATATACCATTGGTATATACAATTCTAATCATAGCCTATATATGTCCCTTTCTGTAACATTGCTGAGCACCCGAGCCTGGGTATCCCCTAAAGTCAATGCATTGCACTCTATGGAGTCATCTAAAAGTGTAATGGTATATGAGTTTTATTCCTGGTAGAGCACAGATGTCAAACTCAATCGCCTCACATGATATATCATGACACATTGTGGTGTTTTTTGCCTTTGCAAAGCCAGGATGGGCATGACCTGTGTGTGAGGCATCTGGTCCATGGGCCACCAGTTTGACACCCCTGTGGTAGAGGGATTGAACACCTTAAAAAGGTCTGTGGCTACATATATCTGAAGAGTCTCAAACAGTACAAGAGGGATCATATGCTGCCTTCTGGCAATCAATATAGCCAGTAAGACAATAGATTTCAAATTTAAATGATAAATTAATCCCATCAATAAAATTCTTCACAAATTTATCAGCTATTGGTTTAGCTTTAAATAGATTCCTTATCTTACTCCCTACGTTCAAATGGTGGAGTCTGTTTAAACTCAGTCCCACAGCAGGCAGAACAAGGCCTAGTTCTGGCAACACAATAGATCATGAGCATAATCATAATCATAAGTTTATTTGTCAAGCATATATAAGATAACAGGTAAAAGTATAAACATAATTTGAATACATGAAAAGAGTAAGAGTAAAAAGGAAATTAGGACAGGGATGGTAGGCACACTGGTGCACTTATACACGCCCCTTACAGACCTCTTAGGAATGGGGTGAGGTCAACAGTAGACAGTTTAAGGTTAAAGTTTTGGGGGTTTGGGGAAGAAACTACAGAGTCAGGTAATGCATTCCAGGCATTGACCACTCTGTTACTGAAGTCATATTTTCTGCAATCAAGTTTGGAGCTGTTTACCTTGAGTTTGTATCTATTATTTGCTCGTGTATTATTGTGGTTGAAGCTGAAGTAGTCATTGACAGGAAGGACATTGTGGCAGATAATTTTATGTACTATGCTTAGGTCAGACTGAAGTTGGCATAGTTCTAAGTTGTCTAAGCCCAAAATTTGGAGTCTGGTGGCATAAGATATTTTATTACAGTTAGAGGAATGGAGGACTCTTCTCGCAAAATATGTCTGGACTCTCTTGATTACATTCTGAGTGTAAGCTTGATTGTATCCTATAGGCAAAATAGGATCAATCTCTCTCAGGCTACAACCTATACAGTATCAGAAAAGTACAGAAAATTAAAGGGCAGAGGAGTCAGGCTCTGAAGGTCAGAATAGTCTGATAGGACTATTTTCAGAGCCACCACTTTTCATTTGCCCCACCTCAATGAATCACACCACTTCCTTTCTATTACACTCCGTACAGACTTTCTATGTACACTCCTAATGTGCATGACATTACTATGCTTTCCAAATAGAGAGGACATCACTCCTTCGCAACACAGAGTATGCAATCCAAGGCAATCATTTTCTCAGGTGCATCACCATGCTGTAATGATTCTCCACATAACATCTAATCCAAGTAAGAGCAAAAAAAAGTGAAGCAATTCTTCCCACCATTGCTACTCTGACTGAACAAGGATGTGTGATGTTCTTTGGGTTGCTGGATGCATTTTTGAATACATGAATAAAGAATGCTTTGAATGATGTTAGAGATATGCTGGCTAGATATCTAAAGGTCTATACACCTTTGGATATTCATGTTGCATGAATGATAAGTAGTAATTCCCAATGAAGAATTTGAACCTGAAAATAAATGTATCACAAGCCAAAATAGTCATGCAATACAGAAAAAGGAATGAAAATCTCCAATTATAATTAAATGACAAAATTTTAGAGGAAGTTCATGAATTTCTGGACTTGGCTAGAATGTTTATTAGAGATGAAAGATTGAGGATTTTAAGATGTACAAGGCTGATTGAAAGATAATGCTTACCATGCAGTCTGTTGGAGGAATGACAATTTGTTGAAGTAAGATGTGTATGTGTATGTATGCATCTATTCATCCTGTTATACTGAAGGGAAGATGTCAGAAGAAACATAAGAATGGAATGTATAGGAAATTAGTTACTTCAAAAGTGTAATAAAACAAGAAGAAAAGGGGTCGAGAGTGATTGTGAATTCAGTACCAAAAGGAGTGACCAGTATGAAAGATGCATGCTGAGATGCCTTGATTGTAGAGCAAGAATGAATGACAATCAAAATGCAAAACAGATATATAAAGGAGATATATATATAAATGGTTTAAGAGGAAGGGGAAGACCAAGAAATTCATGATAGCATGAAGTTAATCATTCTTTAAAAAAAAAAATGTGAGAATTTTAGAGGAAAAAAGGCAATATATGATTCAGCAGATGGAAGCATGAATGGTTTGTAGGGATGGAAAACAAGAGGAAAATTAAATGATCCGTGATGCGGTGTATACGTAATCTAGTTAGATTTCCCCCCCTTATATCCTATTCCAATTTCATTACATAGTACTTCTTGGAGGTTTTTTTTTTCTAAACTTTGCTTACCCCAAAAGGGAATACTGGGATGAATATGTATGTACTTTTCAAAATGGAGCCTCATGCTGAGTGAAACCAAAATTGACAATTAGTTCACTCCTAATTAAAAGTACTGAAGTTCAGTTTCTGAGTCAAGGTATTTGAAGCATTGGCCAAAAGACTAGATATGTGGGGGAGGAGGCTAAGAGGGGAAATGGGAAGAAGGAAGGAAGGAAGGAAGGAAGGAAGGAAAGAAAGGAAGAAAGGAAGGAAGGAAGGAAGGAAGGAAGGAAGGAAGGAAGGAAGGAAGGAAAGAAAGAAAGAAAGAAAGAAAGAAAGAAAGAAAGAAAGAAAGAAAGAAAGAAAGAAAGAAAGGACTAATAGAAAAGAAGTGGAGAAATGCCATCTAAGAATAAGAAGGGAAAGTTATAATGCAGTAAATTTTCAAGAAATATTACATTAAACACAGGGATGCAGGGAAAAAAGTCATTTTCATAATATTTTTTAATTAGGACATTCAATAAATGGCATTTCAACAACCAATCCATTTCAACACATGAGACATGATTAAGGTTCTGACCCTACTGTGCCAATTGGAAGGAGTTTTAGCATAGCAGAAAATTTTAATTATTAAAGGGTTGCATAGGTGGTTCTGCTCTGTTTGCCCATAACGATCTCAATATGTTGTGATTGTCTCAGTCTTCTAAAACCAGCAGCAGCAAACTGTGCCTCTCACACACTGAACTCAAGCATTTTCAAACAACCAGCTAATTGGAAAATTGTAATAAAGTGAAAAGCATGTTGCATGGCTGCATATGAGCCAAAAAGATGCTAACATCTCCCTTGGTGCTTCTTGATAGGTTCTTTTTAAGCTATTATAGTCAGCGGTATAAACCAGTTCTGACTAATAGGCATTCTTCTAGGTATAAAAAGCATGGCATTTTTCATTGCGGTGAAATTTTCTGCATTTGTCTTTAGAAATGTGACGTATAATAAGAGTAAATTCAGTTCTCCAAGAACCAGTTCTCATAAAGAAAACAGTACCATTCACATACCAGAGGGAAGTGTGGGCAACCGTGAGGACCCCCAAAATTGGTAAACTACCAAAAAATGGGGGGGAAAGAGGAAAAACCCTTTATCTGGATTTACTTCTTTTATAATGACCAATTGGGCAAATGAAGGAAAATAGAATTAATGTGCAATTGAGACATAAACAACTTCACAATGTGCAGCAACTATCCATCAGGTTGTGAAAGATCTTCCGGAACTCATTTATCCGCTTTGTCTATTTTGACTACTTCTGTTTCTCCTTAGCCAAAGGTCATAACTAGCAAACGCAAACCTTGCAAATCCTGTACATTGTAACATTTTGTTGCAGATCCCACTGCCATAGATTGCATAATTTCCAGAGAAGTTAGATTATATAATAAAATTGAAGAAAATAGATGGATTATTAACAAATAAAAGTAAAGGTAAAGGTTGCACATATGTGCTAATAGTTCCTGATTCTACGGGTGGTGCTCATCTCCGTTTCAAAGTCGAAGAGCCAGCGCTGTCCAAAGACGTCTCCACTAAATGCCAAAGGCTCATAGAACACTCTTATCTTCCAGTGGTGGGTTTCAACATTTTTTACCACCGGTTCTGTGGGTGTGGCTTGGTGGACATGGCTTGGTGGGCGTGGCAAGGGAAGGATACTGTAAAATCTCCATTCCCACCCCAATCCAGGGGAAGATTACTGCAAAATCCCCATTTCCTCCTGATCAGCTGGGACTCGTGAGGCAGAGAATAGATGGGGGCAGGGCCAGTCAGAGGTGGTATTTACCAGTTCTCCAAACTACTCAAAATTTCTGCTACCAGTTCTCCAGAACTGGTCAGAACCTGCTGAAATCCACCTCTGTTACCTTCCCACCAAAGGTGGTCCCTATTTTTCTACTTGCATTTTTTACGTTCTTTCGAACTATTAGGTTGGCAGAAGCTGGGACAAGTAACGGGAGCTCACCCATTATGCAGCATTAGGGATTCAAACCGCTGAACTGCCGACTTTTCGATCGACAAGCTCAGCATCTTAGCCACTGAGCCACCACACCCCTTATTAACGAATAGCTGTCTCTAAATGTAGAAATATTGGGTGGCAGGTGAATAGTTTATGGCTCATTCAATTGTCTGTCTACTAGCATGGAAGATCATGGATTGGACAATGCTTGATATCACAGCACATGTTATCTGTGGGTTATTGGTCACAATCAAAGAATCATCCATAGTTAGAATCACCCTGACTGCAAAGGCTGGGAACAAAAAATCTGGAGTTTAAATTCCAGGCCTGACATACAAGGCTTCATTCCTGTGCTTTGCAACAGTCAGATATTCTGTGGATATATGGTGTTTTGCTTTCTTGCTTTCCTAGAATAAAGCAACTTCCCTAATTGTATTGAGTCTGTGAAGTTTCTGCTAATAGTGAATTAAGCACTGCATTTCAATGGAGTGTCAAGTTCTTAACTACTTACTGTCTTGCATCTGAACCTCCCTTCTGGCTTTGCCTGCAAAATATGTAGACTATGCTGGAAAGGGGGGAGAACAAATTCTGCTTTCCCATTGATTCGGTGTTTGAACTATTAATTTCATTCCTGGGGCTGAGTGTCCTGCAAACACTGCTACTTAATGCCAAAGACAGTTGACTGGTCTGAAAAAAAGTTTATTCTGAGAGAAAAGCATGATCTGTCTCACCAGTGACTCTGAGCAGCTCGCCATTAAAAGGAAAAGGAAAAACAATATGTCCTTCACCACTGTGGAGAAAGGAAGTTCCGGCAAACAGAGGATAATCTGTCCTGAATTTTTTTTAAAAAAAATAGATCAAGTGTATCTATTCAAGGGATGTGTCTCAGCTCTTCAATAGGTTGAGTCAGTTCATAGTTGTCATCATGTCCATGAACTCCTAGGCCATTCCAAACCCTTCACTGAAGGTTGAAATCCCCCAGAAAGCAATCAAATCAAGCGTCTGCCCCCCTCCCCCTCATGGTTCAGCACACATACAGTTATCTGTCTATATCTAATTCCAAACACTAGTAAAACACTAAACTGACCGGAAACTTCTCTTCCAAATCTGTCTTCAGAACAGTCCCAATGAAACAGAAAGACCAAAATGCAGCTGGACCACTGCTCACTTGGAGAACAGCTCTAAATCAATGAAACCAAAAGTCCCTACTACAACATGCAGCTGGAAAGCTCATGACTTGGAGACAGCTCTAAATCAGCAGCTGCTGATCCAGATCTCCTACAAGAACGTTATCTTCTTTGGAAATCCCTTTTGCTTCTGCAACTGGTAAGCCGAGGCTTCCATGCAACTGATAGGCTGCCAAAATGGTGACTGTCAGCCTAAGGCCATCCACAATTCTGGCATCAGAGACTATCAAGCATTCCAAATAGACCCCAAATAGTCTCCAAGCATCTATACCTCAAGCCATAATGTTATGTTTCTTCCCAACTAAGCAGGCTGGATGAGAACTCTTGCAGCATTTCTCCAGTGCTCCACACATTGCATTCTAGTGGTGGTGCTACTTCTCAGCTGGGAACAGAGCAGCACTCCAGTTCACCAACTGTCTCTGACAATGCATTGGACTGCCAAATGGGGGCCAACCATACTCTGCACCATGCTCTAACACATTTTGGTAGCCACCATACTTTTAATCCTTTCCCAAACATTCTAGTCGCTGCACCATGATTTTTTTAAAGGATTTCTAAAGTGCCTGAGAATGAAAGGTGGGGGGGAATGGAATCCTCATATGTATATAAATAAATTGAACTTTAGGGATATTGGAAGACAGAGTTCAGCAGAGCATTAAATAGCACAGGAAGATATGACTACTTGCCTCCCCAAAGACATTTTAATGTTTCCATTAATTGAACAAACTATGGGATCTGAACATTTGTAAAACTTGCTATCTTTCCTAGAATGTTTTAATATTTTCCCCTTCTTTTCCAAGTTCAGAGATTTATCCATCTAAAATATCTGGGCCAATCATCTTTGAACAATTTATGGATTATCTCTGAGAGAAGTTTCCTCACCTTTATTCTCATCCTTTTCAAATGTAACTGACCTTGAAGGCAGAATTTTGTTGAACTGTTTAATGAAGAGTTGGCAAACATTATGAACAATATGGACCATGAATATATCCAATCTGTCCCATTAACATTTTTCTCACCTTGCTTTGCTGAGGAGCACTGGAGCTTGAAAACAATCCTGCATAAACTGCATAAACAATAGAAAGCATTTACAGTATTATGCTGTATTGTGTACAGAGTACCATAATAAGAATGAATTATTTACTAAGAAGATGCAGGAAGGCATTCTTTCCTTTCCTTTCCTTTCCTTTCCTTTCCTTTCCTTTCCTTTCCTTTCCTTTCCTTTCCTTTCCTTTCCTTTCCTATCCTTTCCTTTCCTTTCCTTTCCTTCTTTCCTTTTTTTTTTGCAATGGTGTGTGTGTGTGTGTGTGTGTGTGTGTGTGTGTGTGTGTGTGTAGGATAGATTTCACTTTAATTTGTTGTGTTTGAATGCACAGAAAACTATAATTGGAAGGGCCTCCCAACTGTCTCTAGCAATGTTACAAGGTGATAGCAATGTGCTCTAGCAAGGATAGGTAACAGTGCCCCAAAGATGCTTTGGACTACAATTTTCATCAGCCCCAGCCAGCCTGGCCAATACAAAAGGGAGGAAGGTGGTCAAAGACTGTCTAGCTTTAACATAATTGCTTGCTATAGTTCCCATCTACTGTCTTCCTACTTGATCCAGTTATGTGCAAATGCTGACTTATGAGATGGGAAGGATCATTACTTGGATAACTGGGACGTGGAGAAGAACCCTTGAAGCTTTTTGAAAATGTTCGCTGATGTTGAAGCTGTGATATTCATGATCTATAGATAAAGAGATGCGCTTCAAGAGCAGCTGAATCATTTCATAAAAAATGCCATTGCCCAATATGCCTAGTGAGCAGGAACTAAAAGTGCAATCTCCGAATGATGCCAAAGGCACTTTTATGTATTTGGTGGGCCAATAATGGGAAGCATAAATGTAAGTGAGTTGCTTTTTCATTAAAGCAGCATCTCGTCTCTCAATATTTCAGTCTGAATGAACAGTTAGATTGTTGTCATTTTCAAATCTCATTAGGCTTCAGTGAGGAGCTCTTGTTTATCTTAATGACTGTCTTTTTGATAACATTTAGTTCAGAAAAAAAAACTCTTTGCAACTGTTTGTTAAGCCTTCCCATCAAGAGCTATTAATTGGAAAAATATACAGTATGTTGGATTAATTGTTGGACAGTTACTATGGGAAAGAATTGAGCTTTGTTTTGTTAGACATCCTTACCTAGAAGCCAAAGACATTCAAACATTCTCTATTGTTTAAATATAAAGCTTGTCATAATGAGTGTTGTCTTTTAAGAAGATTATTTATAAGAGACCAGATGTTATTCAAATAACAAACATTAATTCTAGTGCAGTAAAGCCAGATTAATCAAAATGGATTAATAGGAGTCTCTGTTTTCATTTTTCTCATACCCACAATAGAAATCAGCTATGTGCACAAACCCTTTGGTTAAGGTAACTCTAAGTATTAGAAAACAAACAATATGGACAGTTGTACCTATGTTCCCAGAACACTGGAAACTTGGCAGATAGCTATGAGTTGCAAGCACAATAGAGAAAAGGCAGACATCCAAGTTCTGTATCATAAATCTCCATGGAATTCTCTATAAAATATGAAAGTCATTGAAGAAGAATGAGTGGAAGAACATTGAAAGCACATTATTGTGATGGAATTCTAGTGGGATGATTGGGTCAAAAGTAGAAAGGCTAAACTGAGAAATTAGAGGAAGGAGCCAAAAAGAGACAAAGGAATGGGTGAGATCAAAGAAAGAGAGAGAATGAATAAGGGTGCTATGGTAGCTGATGAATGAGAGAATACACTCCAATAGAAGAGAATATGTTCAGCTCAGGGTTAGTTACTCAGGACTGTAGAGTCCTGGGTATTCTCTGAGCATGGTTGTTTGCTTGCAGTTGCATTACCAATTAGGTAATGCTGTGCACTGTGCACTATTACCTAGATGCGTAACAAAACATCTACAAACATACAATCAAGAGCATTCACGACTCCACATAATACATTTCTTTTGCTTGTTGCATAGCAATGCTTTATGGAGCAAAGAGTATAAACTATGCATTTTTGTATAACATTTACCTGATGCATTCAATATAGAAATATATGAGAACAGTAAAGCCAAACAGCAGACAAGATGATGGCAAACAGAACAGAACAACAGACCTATAATGGTCTTAACAGAAATTATAAAGGTAAAGGTTTCCCCTGTCCAGTCATATCTGATTTTAAGGGCAGTGCTCATGTCCATTTCTTAGTTGAGGGACCAAGCATTGTCCAAAGACATTTCTGTAGTCATGTGGCCAGCATGACTATACACCAAGGTGCACAGAATGCTGTTACCTTCCCACTGAAGTGGTACTTATTTATCTACTTGCATTTGTATGCTTTGGAACTGCTAGGGAGAACAGGAGCTGGAGGAAGGATGGGAGCTCACCCCGTCATGTGGTGTTGAGATCCCAAACCCAGGCTGTCAGCTTTCCAAATGACAAGCTCTATGTCCTTAATCACTAAGCCATTTGTGCCTCCCACAAACAGAAATTATACTTAAAGGCAAAACATTGACACCTATTAAATTATCAGAAGGAATAATATATTGTATATATTACTGAATTTAAAAGAAACAACTGAACAAAAACAGACTCTGTAACATCCAAGGAATTTCTGAGGTTGAAGGGCATCTGAAAGAATATTCTCAGATATTAGCTTTGTGGGAAGTCATGATTTCACCACCAGTATCCTCCTATAAAATATCCAAGTAAGCATAAATAGACATCACCTGGTTACAATGGGGTGTACATAAACGAAAGCACTCCAGGTTATCATAACAAATGGATAATAAAATTAATAAAATGAATACAGGGAGAAAGTTGCAAATTTCTCATTTCTTATGTTTTACAAGATATATGCTTGTGTGTCTGTGCGTCTCTCTCTCTCTCTCTCTCTCTCTCTCTCTCTCTCTCTCTCTCTCTCTGTGTGTGTGTGTGTGTGTGTGTGTGTGTGTGTGTGTGTGTGTTACTATTTGTATTCTGGTGGGTGCAAAGATATTATGCTATCTTATGTTACCTTTAAAGCACACAACTCAAGCCTTTTCTTGAGTAGCTCCAATTGTTCCTTGTACACCAGTAAAAAGGTCATCAGAATAATTTAAAATATATTAGAGGAAGGAAGTCTAATTGCTATGGAGATATTAAATGAGTAGAACCTTCTGAAGGCCACAGTCATTCTCATCCTTTTTGTTTTAACCAGTTAATACATTGCAACGCCTTACAGCCAAAACTGCAATCAAATAACATGGAAACATTGCTGTCAGCTATAAAAGTTGTGAGGCACTAGATCACCTCTCAACTTTAGTGGAAAAAAAGCAAAGATAAAAGATGACTATTAGATTGAGATTCCTCTTCTCACAACCTATAATCAGGGGTGGGCTGCTGGGGGTTTGCAGGAGTTTGGAAGAACCTCTAGCTAAGATTCTGTGCAGTTTGGAGAACCCCCAAATCTCACTCCTCATTGGCCCCACCCACCCCACCCCTCCCAGGAGTACCCATGCAGCCCATTTTGGATGCAGGTAAGTGCAGGACACACACGGAGGCTCAGGGAGGGCAAAAAATGGTCCTACCGGACATTCTGGCCTGTTTCTGACCTCCAGAGGGCCTCTGGAGCCCGGGGAGGCCATTTTCACGCTCCCGGAGGTTCGAGGAAAGCCTCTGGAGTCCGAGAAGGGCAAAAATGCCCCCCCCCCCATGGTGCAGGAGGCCGACTAGGCCACATCCACCATGGCCACGCAACCGGGCAGAGAACCTCTTGCTAAAAATTTTGAAGCCCGCCCCTTCCTATAATCCTGCCTGAACCTTTGCATTGTTTAAGTAAGTTGATGTGGAATTCGTTTTCCATTGTGGGTCAACCTAAGAATAATCTGGAAAGAGTGGAAGAAACAAAGGGCAATAACAATGTGAAGAGTTTTTGATCCTGAAGACATAAGTTGGAAATGGAAGCATACATTCAGAAAATAATTGTGTGTGTGTGTGTGAATACGTAAATATAGAAGATGAGACCTGTCTTTATTAAACATCAGAAGAATGTTTTAGAAATGTGTCCATACCAAAATGTAAACATTAATGTAAGAATTATCAGACTTTTTTAAAATGAGAGAGGAGTGCTTATATTATTTTTATTATAATATGAATTTATGCCATTATCATTCCTCTTCAGGAAATGCATCCCTACACAAATCCTGGGCAGTAAATCTTTATGCTTGCTGCTATTTATACAAGAAGAATATAAATAAAGAGTGTACAGCAAAGAAAGTTTGTTTTTGTTTTAAAAAAGGAAGTAAAGAATAAAGAGCATGCAAAAGACATTTCAACATTCAAAACTTGGGTGAAAAGTAGTCCTTGACTAATCACTGTCTTTGAAAACTGACAACAGCCTGACAGATGGAAGAGGAGATTTCCAAATGAACAAAAAGAGGTTATATCTGACTGCAAATGGGTATGATTTGGAATGTTATACAAAATCTCTTCATTGTTAAGCCAAAATATTTTGTCAGGCAGCTGGAATAAAGTCCACTTTGGCTCTGACCATCCAAGAGTTTCTGACAAGATAGAAGGGTCCTTGATCTATGAAGAAAGGGGTACTTACTTGACCTCCACCACAATTTACCCTGGATGAACAAGTTCTTCACAGCTGCTATAATAGATAAGATGAGAACAGGGCAACAACAATGATACAAAAAGGAAAACGTTGAAGCTAACAGATTAACAGTGTTAATATGATATAAACAATATAATATGCATTTTCATATAAGCAAAACTGAGCCACGGAAGCATTTCTTCCATCACCACAATTATTATTTTTATTTAGTTGTAAATATGGATCTGAATATACAGATTGAATTTAAGATTATTAGCAATAACAATTCTTTTCCCATAAGATTAACCACAGAGGGAAAATGACAGAATGATGTAGTATTAATATTTCTAAGCGTATGACAATTCCCCATTAGATTTTATCTTCTGTAAAAGCATGGAATAAAATGTTGGAAATATATTGAAAACTGACATGGCAGAAATAAACTTTCTTGTTATCCCCTCTCATATGACATGCTTCAACAGTATGTATTTTTATTAGGATCTACTTTATTTTTAATGATATTGAAGTCATAGATTTTCCAGAGTTAAAATGACCTTGAGGCATATAGTATAAATCAAAGGCATATCACTCCGTACCTGTCCATTCTTACAGTAGAAATAACAAAATACTAGGTAGCTAAAAAAAACTTAAAGCAAAGATATACAGAAATATTAAGAAACCTGGATCAATATTAATCTCAAAAAGAACATTTAGGAAAACATACGCAAACACTGAACATTGATGACTTTTGTAAACAGTACTGGGTCTTATTGAGCAAACAAGTGGCCTGACAATGGATTTTAAACTATTTGCTATTGATTCCTAAAATTCATTCCCAATGATCCATATCTGCAATACAAAAGAAATATAGGAAAGCCTGAACACCAGAAAGGTTTTGCACTCAATTTTATAGCTTAAATTGTGCTGTAGGAGAGTGAGTTTTAATAGTGTATCACATGAATAATTATCAGTTAATTCCACAATGGAAAAGAAGTAGCAAATGTAATCATTTGCCAATAAACACTTTCCTCATCACAAAAACTCACTGTTTTTCCAACTTACTTGCATATGGTAGGTTGATCCTTTTCATACAGCAGTTGTGTCAAATGATCCATATCTTCACGGTATGGCAATGAAACATGCAAGGAATCAAAAGCAGGTGCTTAGGTATTCTAATGATAAATAAGATTTTAAACAAGGCTTATTGAAAGCAAAGAATATAATCTCAGTTTCTCATTTTTACATAATCATATTCCAGACATGTAGTTTGTGCAAATGTAGCTATAATTATTCCTTATGCTTGGGTTTTTTTTTAATGGTTTTTCTTCCTGCCCCCACTTATTGAAGTTGTTTGTTTGCAATGAGTATCGTGTGTACAAACATCATTTTGCAACATATAAAAGAAAACCCCTAGTCCATAATTACATAAACATAGCGACTTCTAGCATAACTTGTGGCAGAGCTTCCCTATCCAAATGCGAATATATTTTCTAGGGGTAATTCCTTCATTGCACAATGCTCAATACTTTATGATTCAGAGGTTCAAGAAAATCAATCCTTCCTTTCATTTACCAACATAGTTCAAGAACAAAAGTATGAGAAGGATTTAATGGAGCCAAATAATTTTCATTTAAGTTATTCAGAGGTTTGCTACTACATTTCACTGATATATCTGGTTTGCAAATGCCAGTTAATTTTATACGATCACTTCAAAGGTGGGTTTCAGCAGGTTCTGACCACTTCTGGAGAACTGGTAGCAGAAATTTTGAGTAGTTTGGAGAACCGGTAAATACCACCTCTCTGACTGGCCCCGCCCCCATCTATTCTCTGCCTCCTGAGTCCCAGCTGATTGGGAGGAAATGGGGATTTTGCAGTAACCTTCCCCTGGAGTGGGAAGGGAATGGAGATTTTACAGTATCCTTCCCCTGGTGTGCCCACCAAGCCACACCCACCAAGCCATGCCATGCCCACCAAACCACACCCACTAAACCAGTAGTAAAATTTTTTGAAACCCACCACTGAATCCAGAACAGTGTTCAGCTTTCCAAGTAAACCCATAGAATGTGGCCACAATCTGGCTGAAATTAAGGTTTATGGTTTGTGTATTTCTCTTGCAGGTTATGGTGGAATGTTTAACCTGCAAAACAGTTTTTTTAAAAAAAGAAATAGGGCTATTATAGAGGAAGTGCTTGAGTCCAATGTAGGAGAGATGTATGAAAGAGACCCAGATTAACTTTAATTGAATTACACTAGGTCAAAGTTGCTTGGGAGAAATACTTTGATAGGCTTTCAAGAGTCTATTAAATTGACCGACTAGCAATAAAGATCTTTCCAGAAAACCTAGTAGTTCTTTTATCCTTACCAACCTCTCAGGGCTTGACACAGGTCCCTGAAAGCTCCAATACTTTGAGCTTTTCTCAAACATTTGCCGATATGAGAAGGTGTGGAAAAGAGAGAAGACAAGGCATTTAGCTTAGCCATGAAGAAGCAACCCACACAGCCCACATGTGAATAAAAGCATTGAACAAAAACATTTCAAAGAGGCTCTGCCTTAATTAATTAATTCATTATCACTGAAACTGGGAATTTACCTGAATATTTTTCAAGGTTCTATATTTACTTCAGATTAGTATTCAGAGTATCTTCTTGAAATCCTTTTCATTTTTGCTTCCTTGACTTTGCCAGCCTCATGGGACTTGCCAACAGAATATAAATAAAATTTTATCCCTTACCTATGAGAGCATGGTTTATATTAACCACAAAACACTGGCCCTTTTAAGAATGCTCCTACTACTCCAGAAATGTATAAATACTCTTTGAAAGGATTCAGTTTTCAGCATTTCCCTAAATGATATCAGGGAGTGCAATTGAAGTAGAGGCCACTATAAGATTCTTCTACCAAAGGCTTTATTGGTTTGTATCTTTTCTTGTTTTATACTTACATTAATGTAATAGTCTCTTGACAAGTGTTGGAAGATAAAAGCCCCTATGACACCACCAGCACCAGCTAGGTCATGCATCAACCCCAATTATTTCTGTTCCATTGGCAAATCTCAGATAAAGATACAAACAAACTGTTTAAACTCTTTCCATCCTCATTTGACACTTGGGCTACAACTGATTAAATGCATCTCTCCAAGAAGTCAGCCAACACCAGCAAACAAACATAAAACACAGTCCCCTCAAGATAAGGACTCATGGGACTGAATCCCAATGCCAGGTCCCTCAAAAATTCTATACCAAAGAAGAGATTTATACATCTAAGGTCACACAACCCACAGGACAAAGGATGGATCTTCCTTGCCAGACTTCACACATTCCCATGGTAGGAACACCACAATTACTCATCTAAGGTCCTTTGTTTCTATAACTACTGTCATTCATAGCTTCCTAACCTCATACCACAGGGACGCAGTGGCTAAAACGCTGAGCTTGTCAATCGAAAAGTCAGCAGTTAGTGGTTCGCATCCCTAGCACCACGTAATGGGATGCGCTCCCATTACTGGTCCCAACTTCTGCCAACATAGCAGTTCGAAAGCACATAAAAAATGTAAGTAGAAAAATAGGGACCATCTTCCCATCTTTGGTGGGAAGGTAACAGCGTTCCGTGCGCCTTTGGCATTTAGTCATGCCAGCCACATGACCACAGAGACGTCTTCGGACAGTGCTGGCTCTTCGGCTTTGAAACGGAGATGAGCACCGCCCCCTAGAGTTGGGAATGACTAGCACATATGTGCAAGAGGAACCTTAACCTTTATCTTTAAACCTCATACCCTACCTTTGACAGCTGAATTGTATGTTTGATTTTTTTTTTGCTACTGAAAAAATTAACATATACTTCAATTAGACATCCTGTGCTCTTTTACCTGACTGCAGAACAGACCAGTTTTTTTTTCTTTTAACATAAATATTCCCAATGTCCTCATCTTATTCCAGAATAGTACAATTTGAGCTGTTTGAAACCTCCCATGCTATTCTTATGTCTTAGCACAGTGCAGAAATATTGACTGGCTCCCAATCTGAGTCAGAGCCCAGTTCTTATTACTAATAATATTAGCAATTATGTTTAGAGACCTTGGTTACAAGCCAACAAATATCTGTCTACCCTGATTCATCCCTATCATTCTGTTCTTCTGATCTTTTTGGCTCCAGGTTGTGGGGTCCCCAAGTGCCAGGATTTCAGGGACCCAGTCCCATTATCCTGGAATCAGGGCCTTCCTTCTTTTTTGTTATTGGAAAATGTCAATTGCCTTTAAAATGAGATTTGTTTGTTTATAGTGTCTTTGATTCATTGTTGACTCCTGGTGAGTATCTGGACCAGGTAATCTGCAATATTCTTGGCAAGATTTTGGAAGTGGTTTGCCATTTCCTCCTTCCTAGGGATGGGCAAGAATGATTGGCTTTGTGTCTAAAATGAGACTAGAACTCATGGTCTGCCAGATAATAACTCAATACTTTTCTCCACTACATCACATTGGCTCTCCAAAAGGAAGATAAGGGATTTTAATTTAAATCATGTATTCTGCAAGCTCTTGGCAGTTCCTAAATGTTTTATTTTAAGTATAAAAATATATACGTTTGGTCACATCCCATGGGATTTTTCTAAACAAGTATGGTTGTAGTATTTGTTTTTTCTTAGTTCTTAATACTTGTTTATTGTTTTGGCAATTAAATTATGAACTATGTTTTTTGATAGAATGCTTTAAAGTGTCTTTCTGATGGTACCATGTGATCATCCTCATCATCTAATTAGCCCTATAATGTTAAGCACAAGGAAGTAGAATGACACCATGAGCTGATCAAAGTTAATTCTTTATTGCAGCATGCCTATTTACAAGAATCTCAACAGTTAAGATCTGTGCTGCTTTCTTCTGTGAAAGAGCTCTAGGATCAGCCCCTGTTCACACTCTTCTCCGCCCCCCCCCACAGAAATACTCTAGCTGGAGATTCCACCACAATAATCAGCCAAAGTTTGGGCATCTGATCTGTAGTTAGCATAAAGAAATAGGAATATCTTACTGGCTGTTTGCAAAGGGCAACTTCATGTAGACAAGAGTCTTTGCCTTGTTGCGCAATTAATTCTGAACTGCCATTGCCTCCTGTCATCATCTATTTCTGCAGTCAACCAAAGTCATATAATACTTGTACAATAGGATCTGCACTGGTTGTCAATAGGCTTCTGGGTCTAGATCGAGCCCTGACTTTAATCTAGAAATTCCTTATGGTTTAGTTCCTAGGTACCTAGAAAGAACCATGGTGACACAGTGGTTAGAATTCAGAATTGCAGGCTAATTCTGCTGACTGCCAGCAGTTCCATTTTCACTGGCTCAAGGTTGACTCAGCCTTCTATCCTTCCAAGGTCAGTAGAATGAGGACAGATTGTTGGGGGCAATATGGTGATTCTGTAAATGGCTTAGAGAAGGCCATAAAGCACTGTGAAGCAATATAAGTCTAAGTGCTATTGCTATTGCTACCTGCAGAACTACATTATCTGCATAAAAATGTGTAATCAGATGCATACTGCCCAGTACAATCAAACTCCAGTATTTTTTATTTTATTTTATTTTAAATTTATATACCGCCCTTCTCCCTGAGGACTCAGGGCGGTGTACAGCCAGAATTAAAAAACATAAAATACAAATATTAAAAAACAATTAAAATATATATAAATTTGGCCCAAAATTAAAAATACAAACCAATTAAAACATTTAAAATTTCTTCTTAAGCCAGCCCGGCTTGCTGGAAAAAGTGGGTTTTAAGGGCACGGCAGAAGGCACTAAGGTCTTGGATTCTCCTTATCTCTGGGGGCAACTGATTCCAGAGGGTAGGTGCCCCCACAGAGAAGGCCCTCCCCCTGGGGGTCACCAGCCTACATTGATTGGCTGATGGCACCCTGAGGAGGCCCTCTCTGTGGGAGCGCACGGGACGATGGGAGGTCGTCAGTAGCAGCAGGCGGTCTCGAAGATAGCTAGGCCCGATGCCATGGAGCGCTTTAAAGGTGATAACCAGCACCTTGAAGCGCACCCGGAAGACCACTGGGAGCCAGTGCAGCTCGTGCAGGAGCGGTGTTACATGGGAGCGCCATGCTGCTCCCGTCACTACCCGCACTGCTGCATTCTGGACCAGTTGGAGCCTCTGGGTGCTCTTCAAGGGGAGCCCCATGTAGAGAGCGTTGCAGTAGTCAAGGCGAGAGGTGACGAGGGCATAAGTGACTGTGCACAGGGAATCCCGATCAAGAAAGGGCCGCAACTGGCGGATCAGGCGAACCTGACAAAAGGTCACCCTGGTTACAGCTGTCAGAAGTTCCTCCAAGGACAGCTGCATATCCAGGAGGACTCCCAGATTGCGAGCCCTTTCTGTGGGGGTCAAAGACTCGCCCCCAATAGTCAGTGATGGAGTCAACTGACTATATCGGGATGCCGGGAGCCACAGCCACTCAGTCTTGGAAGGGTTGAGCCTGAGCCTGTTCCTCCCCATCCAGATCCGCACAGCCTCCAGGCACTGGGACATCACTTCAAGGGCATCATTGGGGTGGCCTGGGGTGGAGATGTACAGCTGGGTGTCATCAGCGTACTGGTGGTATCTCACCCCGAAGCCACGGATGATCTCGCCCAGCGGCTTTACATAAATGTTGAACAGAAGGGGCGACAGGACCGATCCCTGCGGCACTCCACAGATGAGAGGCCTCGAGTTCGACCTCTGCCCCCCTGCCAACACAAACTGCGACTGGTCTGAGAGAAAGGAGGAGAACCACCACAACACGGTGCCTCCCACCCCCAACTCTTCCAGCCGGTGCAGCATGATACCATGGTCGATGGTATCAAAAGCCGCTGAGAGATCTAACAGGACCAGAACAGAGGAGCAACCCCTGTCCCGAGCCCTCCAGAGATCATCAACCAACGCGACCAATGCCGCTTCCGTGCTGTGCCCAGACCTGAAACCTGACTGGAACGGATCTAGATAAGATGTTTCCTCCAGGAATTGTGGGAACTGTCGCGCGACCACACTCTCCACAACCTTCGCCATGAAGCGAAGGTTGGAGACAGGACGGCAGTTGGCCAATATTGCCGGATCCAGGGACGGATCAAGAGGTGAAGGGGACAGGAGGCCCAGTCTATGTTTTGCCATTGTAACCAATATGCTATGAGTATCGTCCTCCTTGAGACCAGATTAGCACTCTCTCTTGGATGTTTCAGAAGTTAGCAAAATTGAAAATAATGTTGAAAGCATTTAAAGGTTGAGAAATAGTTGCCATTTGTACCATTGTTTTATAATAGTGTGGTCTGTGATATTGATTTTAAGATTTTGTTTTTGAAATGCTATTGACCACGTCTTGGAAAGAAAGAAGAGAGCAGTGAACTGTTAAGAGAATAGAAAAGATTGCTGAGGAAGAGGAAAGTGTGAGAAAGAAACCCAAAATAACCTTGTTTTGATTTTGTTTGCTATAAGATGGAGCACTAAGATATTTTGGCAGGCTTTCAAGATTCCCTTACTGAACCCTTCTACAATAAAAAAAACCCTTTCTGGAACTTGACTTTGCCAATCCAAAAAGGAGTAACATGTTAATATGGAGGTAAATCACAGGAAATCTACCAAAAGCCTGATTGGGCTTATTATCAGGGGACATCTTATTTGGGGGAAACAGGGTATATAGAAAGTGTCAATAGGTAAGTTAAATTAAATTGTGTTGCTAAATATGTAAGTTAAATTAAATTCAACTGCTAAACTATCATATCAAGGGCTGAAAACTTCTGGATGATCACTAGATGGCAGAAAGTAATTATATTTATTTATTTTTGATCATCTAGTGATTCTACAGATTTTAACAGCCCAAAATTGATAGCCCTAAAGTAAGTTGATTATTTTCTAATTCAGTTGTGATGTATCTGTAGTTGCAGTAAAGGCAGTCTTTCCATTTGAAACATTGCAGATTTACAGAGATTGCAGAGAAGGTATTTTGGGGGTAGTAATAAAATCTCTTAGCTATCCTTTTTGTGTTCTTCTCTCACCTAGCAACTGCCTCACTGTTTCGTAAACAATCACAGAGTGAAAAGCAATTGCAAAGCATAGTTTCTTTCTCATATATGTCATGTGGAAGAAAAGAGATTTTTCTATTTGCATGGTAGAAGGTAACTGTCTTGGGATAGTAAATGTGAGGTTGGGTGAAACCCTGCAGGTTAGCTTCAGATTGATTTACAGAGATTGGGGAGTTAGAAACAGTGCTGGCATAGAAGTGTCAGCAGGGAACCAGTTTCCTATTTCTACCAGTTTGCTGATTAGGCTAATCACTTGGCTAGTGAGAAATCCTCAGGGGTAGCATGTTGACAAGAACTCTCTACTTCTTCCCGGCATCCAGTCCAAGCATCCTGGTCTCTCCCTATCAAGAAATCAGCAATTTGCAAGCCGCCTCTGGGATTATGTGCATAAATAAACCAGAAATGATGAGTTAGCTGAAACAGTCTATGTATATAAGCTCAGGATAAACAGGGAAGCAGGTCTGCTAGCCACAGTGAGTAACTATAGAGGCCTGATTGAGAAATATCCATCCATCCATCCATCCATCCATCCATCCATCCATCCATCCATCTATCCATCTATCCATGCATCCATCCGAGTAGATTTCTGCTTATGTACAACAAGTTATTTTGCTGACTTTGGTTCTGGTCTAGAAAAAGTCTAGGAAAGTTGAACATCTTATCTCATCTGGCCCACAGATATACTACTGCTTTCCTAGCTGGCTGTCACTGGATCCAATCTCCTCCCCAATCACAGAAGTGGCCATTCAGAGCATTGTAATGTTGTTGGGGAGGGGTGGGGTGGCAGTTTAGAACTGTCATTTAACTGGAGAGAAGTTCCCTCTTGTATAGAAATGCACTTTCCCCAATAAGTTCAGAGAAGTGACACTTTCAAAGTATGGGTTTCAAAGGAAAATGACATTAAGGTCTTGCCCTTGGTTAATGATCTGAGCAAAAAGCTGACAGTTTTGTATTTAGGGGAGGGAAAAAAAGGTAATTCAGCGAGTGCCTGAGCTAGTTAAACTGTTTATGTGAAATTGCCTCCTCTCTACATCCTTAATAGACTCTGATTTCACCAGAGGCTAGCATTTACAACTTAGCAGAGTTGGAAAGTGTTATTACCCAGTGTAAAAGTCTAAGTCCAAAAGATTCACCTAAATGGATCAATACACTTGAATTTTAGTAGATCAATGAGATTAGTTTCCTCACATTAAAACTAGTGAGAAATTGCCAAGCACAGCCAAGAAAATGTTCCCTTTTTCTAAAACAATGCCGTTGCTTCAAAAAGTCAGAAAAGCAGAATTATGGAAAGCAAATCCAAGTAGGAACAATACACGGATATCTTGGAACCCCATCTCACCCTAGACAGATCCTATTGACCTGCTTTCTGAAATGGAAAGGACACCATCCAACACACTGACTCATAAAGCTGGATCCAAAAAGTGGATTTAACTGGCAAATTCGATGTTTTATTTTTCTAAGTGGCAATCTGTATGGCCTTGGGGTACTCTACAGCTGGTGTTGCTCTGCAGAAGCTTGATGAACCCTGAAGTGAGAAGCAGTGCTCCAGTTGCTCCCACCCCCACCCAGAAAATAATGGAATAAAGATTAAATGACACCTCCTATCCAAACTGATCTTAGCAGTTTTAAAATTAGAAAAATAAATTAGAGCTCCAGGTTGCTCTTCCCTTTATTTATTTGTTCAATTTCTATAGCCGCCCATCTGCATCAACAACTCGATTTGATTCTATATGATCATCATATAAGATAGTAGATTTCTGATATTATTGAAATTTCCTATCTATGAAATATTAATATAGAATAACCATATACATTCAGACTGAATTTATGATTGAAAAGGTCTGTGGTTGTTGCTGGACCATGGGTTTAATTCAGGGGTGTCAAACTCAAGGCCTGCAGGCCGGATCCGACCCATAGGGTGCTTAGATCTGGCCCATGGGGCCACCCTGGAAACAGGGAAGGACCGGCCCACGGTGCCTCTGCCAGCTCAACATCACTTGTTTCTGGAGCACTCCTCCCGAGCTCCATTTTTAGCTGTGAGTGTTGCAATATTTTCAGGATCAGACTCAATAAATCAAGTAAGAGTTAAGAGTTCAAATATATCTCCTTTTATTTACATTAGGCATTCTATATTCACTGAATATTCACAGATAGAAGCAAGGAAGTGGGTGCATACAGCTCCTTATATATACAATGGGTGGAGCTAGATATGGGAGTGGTGAATTATGAATACATTAAGAAGTGAAGAATAAATTAACCCCTGATACCCCATTCATATACTATTTACACATTAGAGAATAAGGCATTTACATCTGACAAATCCCCCTCTAAATGCCGATTTGTTATGCAACACCAATTACATTCAGATTCAGGACAGTACAAAACATACAACTTAGAAGTTAAGTATTTATGCTGCTTAGAAGGTAAAGGTTTTGTCAATATGTCAGCTAATTGTTCTGAAGTTTCACAATGCACTGCTTTAATAAATCCATCCTGAGATAATTGTCTCACATGTTTAAATTTTATATCTATGTGTCTGGACCTTTGTCCAATGGCGTCAGATCTAGATATTTCAATAGCTGCTTTATTGTCTTCATGCATAACAAAAGGCAAAGCAGGTTTTTTCCAAACATCTGAAATCAAATCATTAAACCATACAAGGTTATTTGCAGCTTTGGATAAACAAACATATTCTGCTTCTGTCGTTGAAGTGGCCACTAATTCTTGTTTACCCATGTACCAGTAAACTGGACAGTCATTTAAGAGGAATATATAACCAGATCTACATGAGGTGTCTCCAGCCCAGTCCGCATCTGCGTAACATGTAAGCTTTGGTTCTTTATTATCGTTAGGTTCCAACATTAAACAAAAGTCTAGTGTATTTTTCAGATATCTTAATATTCTTTTAACAGCTTCCCAGTGGTACATTGGCTTGCTGACATGTCTGGATAATAAATTGAGGGGTAAAGCGATATCTGGTCTTGTCCAATTAGATATATAAAGAAGTGAACCTATGACTGATCTATAAAATGTGTTATCTTTGAATTCAGGGGATGATTCATCAGCATTTCTTAGAAAGTCAGTCTGCATAGGAGTATCACAAGGTTTGGCATCACTTAGATTGCATTTGTTTAAGAGCTCTATGATCTTATCTCTCTGAGTAAGTTTGAATCCTCTTTTAGTCTTATTAATTTGAACACCAAGATACTTATTTACTTTGCCTAAAGATTTCAATGAGAAATGTTCATTTAGCTTAGTTACAAAAGTTTCTCTTCTCTCTTTATGTTTTCCTATGTATAAAATGTCATCCACATAGATCAATACAAATTCTATGTAATCATCACCCTTTTTGACAAAGAAACAGTTATCAGCAGTGGTGGCATTGAAGTCCATGGTTTTAAGTACTTTTACTAAACAATCATACCATCGTTTACCAGATTGTTTTAACCCGTATAAACTCTTGTCTAACAACCAAGTCTCATTCTTGTTTGTGTATTGACTGTGAGGTGCTCTTACATATATTTCCTTATCTAGTTTTGCATGTAGATACGCAGTCTGTATGTCATATTGGAATACATCGAGATTGAGTGCTGATGCTACCACTAGAGCTGTTTTGACACTCTCAGTTCTTACTGTGGGGGAATACGTGTCAGTATAGTCCTCCGGATATTTCTGTGCATAACCTTGTGCAACTAGTCTAGCTTTGTATAGTGTATTGCCTCCCTCTAAGTTCTTAATTTTATATATCCACCTGGTACCAATAATTGTTTTATCTTTTGGTGCAACTGCAGGTGTAAATACATTTAATCCTTGTAAGCTTTCCATCTCTTTTTTCATTGCTAATTCCCATTTTTCTTTTTCTTTACGAGGGAGCTTTAACACTTCCTCATATGTATTAGGTGTCGTTGACTCACCATCCATATGCATTATATAATCCTTGTATTTATTAGGCATCTGATTTCTGGTGTTTCTAATTGTTTTTTCAGGTTTACTATTGTTATCATGCAAATATCTTGCTTCCTTTTTTGTTAGTGTGTCTGTCTTTATTTTGTGTTGGCTATTTGTCCATGTTTTGGTTTTGTTTTTATATTTGTTGATATTTTGCTTTTCTATAGTCCCTTTCTCTTGAGATTTTGTATCTTTGTTGTCACTTGGAAATATTTCATTAAGATGTATTTTAGACCAGTTGGCCTGTTCATGGAACACAGCTGTTCTGGAGACTATAAATTTGTTATTATTATCAATGAATCTGTACCCTTTAGTGCCTGTCTCATATCCCATAAATCTGAGTCTTCTGGACACGTTTTCTCCCTTTCTTCTTAATTGCTTAGGTATGTGTACGTCTGCAGTGACTCCAAATATGTGCATGTGTGCCAATTTTGGTTTCCTATTATACATCACTTCATATGGTGTCTTATTTACAATGCTGGACCAGGTTCTATTCTGTGTGTAATTGGAATAATGTAGGGCTTCTGACCAGAATTGTTTGCTTAAGCCAGCATCTTCCAATGTGCATCTAATCATGGTTTGTAATGTTGAGTTCTTCCTCTCTACAATCCCGTTCTGGAACGCAGAGAATGGACTAGATGTGTAATGTAACATTCCTTTGTCCTTTAACCATTGGGAGAATTCTTTAGACATGAATTCACATCCCCTATCTGTCATGATTTGTTTTATTTTGATATTGTGTTGTGTTTCTATGCGTTTATAAAATTCTTTAAATTTTTGAAAGGTTTCATCTTTGTGTTTTAATGTATAAACAAATCCATAGCGGCTATAATCGTCTACTATGGTCAAGAAGTAACGTTTTCTATAAGTGATTGATGGAGTTAGTGGACCAACTAAGTCCATGTGTACTAAATCAAAAATTTTGTTGGTTGATCTAGTAGATTTTCTTGGCCTGGGGCTAGTTTTTAGTTTTGTAGATTTACATACTGAGCATTCCAAATAGTTTTCACAATTTTTTATTTTAACACCTTCTGCGTGTTCAGTCATTTTTTGTACTACAGGAAAACTGGCATGTCCTAACTTCCTATGTAAGATGTGAGCACACTCATCATGAATTGGCTTACCTATTTTTGGTTTTTTTTCATTGTGTGCATCTTTGTGATCATGAGATATTTTACATTCATCATTGTCACTGTTGCTAATGTTTCCATCATCTACTTCAATACAATCTTCCATATTTGAATCAATGTTGTGCAACCATTTTTCCTTTGTTATTAGATAAGGTAGGCCTCCTTTAATCATCACAGTGCCTATATCTATTTTATTTTTCTCCAAAGTCGCTTTTCCTTTAGAAAAAACAATGTTAATATCAAAATCTCTACTTAGTTTTATGGCACTTAGTATGTTATGAGGTATTTCAGGTATTAACAATACCCCCTCTATTTTTCCTAGACCAGGCAAGGTTACATTCCCTCTACCTAATACTTGAACCTTTTCTTGGTTAGCTACCTTTATTACAAATTTATCTTCTACAAATGAAGACAATATATTTTTGTTATTAGTGGTGTGATTAGTTGCTCCAGAATCAATAAGCCAATTATTGTTCTCATTCTGCTGTATGTTAGTGTTGTCTTGTTTATTTAATCCATTCAGTGAACCAGATTTTCTATCCTTTGAATTATCTCTGCCCCCTCTATTCTCTTTGTAATTTGGTGGGCTTCTATATCTATGTCTATCCATGGAAGACTGTCTATAATTGTATTTGTTTCTATATTCAGACCTATGTCTTTCTTTTGAAATTTTGGGGCAATCTCTTCTATTGTGTTCCCTGGATCCACAGTTATGACATTTAAATGTTTCATTATATTTTTCTTGGAAAGCTACTTTCCTATATGGTTTGTGTTCTATGTGATTGTTAGAACGATTCCTTCTTGAATTGTCTTCTGCTATTAATTTATTGGATAGACTTTCTATGGATAAGTATCCTAGATTGATTGTGTCTAAATGTGACATATAATTGTCCCATGATGGATCAAGTGAGTTGATAATAACACTTTTCATTGTTTGGTCTGAGATCACCTCCCCCCTTAAATGCAGTTCAGCTCTTATTTTGTTTAAAGATATTAAGTGCTCACTTATGGAGACCCCTGGTTTTATCCTAGATGAAAAGAAATCTTTAGACATCCTTGTGGTGGTAGCTACACTGTCACTGTGAAACAAATTGAACATGCATTGAATAATTTCTGAAACAGTCAGATTTTGCTTAATGCTGTGATACATTGCAGGAGATACACTAGATATTAATAAGAAAAATGCTCTATGGTGTAAACAGTCTATTTTTAGAGTCCAAGGTCTTTTTGGGGGACTAGTGATAAAAAACAGTAAGTTTTCCTTCATAAAGACAACCTGGAGCTGCTGATACCATTCTTGTAAATTAATGCCATCTATCCTTAGCTTTGGGAAGTCACTGGGTAAATTTTCGACATTATTAAGTCCATTACTTACAACCTGAGGTAGTCCGTGGTCTCGTAAATGCAGAAAGTTACAAAACGGCGTGGGGATGCTCGCAACGAGCCTGCATGGTCTTCTCGTCAATTCATGTCTTCCCGGACCGTCTGCGTAGTCTTGCGCATGCGCGTTGTCCATTTCTTCCCTGGAGTCGTCGTGAGAGGTTCTCCTCGTTGCGGCTCGCTCGTTCTGCTCCTCCTCAGACGAATTGGTCTCTGGCTCGATCTTGGGAGTCCTGACGATGGCGGCTGTTCTTCCTCTTCTTTTGAGGGCGTTGGTGCTTGCTTCGGTCTGTGGCGTGGGGCGGTATCGGCAGGGCTCTCTGGGTTCGGGCGTCGGCGCTCTCGTAGTCAGGATGGGAGAGGGCAGGTCTTGAGGCATCGGCTTGCTCGTTCGCTTCTTCGTTAGCTTTTTTGTAATTCTTAGTTTTGGCCCAAATGCAGCAAAAAGCGTTTTTATTGCTGATTTTATTTGATTGTTTGTTGAATCACCTTCACTTTCTGATTCTGATTCTTCTGAGGTGTTTGAATCTTCTTTTTCGTTTTCGTTGTCTGATAATGTTTTTCGCGCCAGAAATTTTGAATTGAGTTTTCTGATTGGCTCTGCTTCGCTCACCCTGGAGGTCTGTTGAAACCAAGATGGCTGCCATTCAAAATTTCGCGCGGGATCACCGTTTTTCTTCTTCACAATAATTTTTTCTGCAGTCATATCACTCACTATTTTTGGGTCTTTTGATTTTTCGTTAGTGATGTGCTTCTCTCTCGCTGCTCCGCTGTTCTTCAGCATATCTTGGAGGTTCGCGATGAGGCTTTCATCATTCTTTTGGCTCTTCAATAGTTTTAATATCTCTGACCTGAGTTCGTTATTCTCTATTTCGATTTCCTCCTGGTCATCATTTTCATCTATTATTTCTTCGTCTTCAGTGGTGTATTCTTCGGATTCTCTCGAAATCGCGTTTGTGGATTCGTTGATTATTTCTTGTTCTGTTTCCATTTCTTTGCTGTATGCCCTGGTGTTGGGCCTATCTTTCTTAGACATTTTTAAGTATTTATTGAGTCAATTAACCATCCTCTGCTACCAGCTTGTTGCAATATTTTCAGGATCAGACTCAATAAATCAAGTAAGAGTTAAGAGTTCAAATATATCTCCTTTTATTTACATTAGGCATTCTATATTCACTGAATATTCACAGATAGAAGCAAGGAAGTGGGTGCATACAGCTCCTTATATATACAATGGGTGGAGCTAGATATGGGAGTGGTGAATTATGAATACATTAAGAAGTGAAGAATAAATTAACCCCTGATACCCCGTTCATATACTATTTACACATTAGAGAATAAGGCATTTACATCTGACAGTGAGGGCCTCCTGCAGCGTCCTGTCAGCGAAAACAGAGCTCAGGAGGGCTGCATGCTCTGTTTTTGCTGGCAGAGCACTGCAGGAGGCCGTTGCAGCCAAAAATGGAGCCTGGGAGGAGTGTCCCTGACTCGAGTGATGTCAAGGTGGCCCTGCCCACCCCAGCCACACCTACCCAGCCCCCGAGGTCAAACACAACCCTGATGCAGCCCTCAATGAAATCAAGTTTGATACCCCTGGTTTAGATCATAACTTGAGAATTATTTTTATGGCATTAGTTTAAACGAGGAACTTATTTAAAGATGAAAAGTTAAAACTGGAACAAATACTTTGTTCTGCAATGGAGAAGAACAAATTCCAAGGGTCCCTTTCCCAAAGTATCCTTTTTGATGGACAGCGGCATGGCACTGCTGTTAGATTTTCTAAACTGATTTTATGCTGAATTGTTAATTACACCTGACCCTATGGTCTGAACGCAATTATATTCCATTGACTTTCTGTAACAAGAGAAACTTAAACAAGTGATGTTTCTGTAAGCATAGTGACATTTTCCAACATCAAGGCTTTTTTTTTTTTAATCCTTCGTATTGCTTGTCACTTTCTAGCAAACTCAACACAATTGTTTATCACCTGTGGTCAAGAAAAGAAACGCAGAGTGCTGGGCATACAGAAGGACTTTCCTCTTCAGGTTTTTTCTGATCCAATCTTTTACAATCCCATCCATCTTCTTAGTAATTGCTGTTGGTTCTCAATAGAGATTCTCTATTTTGCCTCAAGCTTCTTTATTTCCTTGATAATGAAATCTACTTTTCTTCCGTAGAAAGCCAAGTTTAAATATCTGGGATTCCTAAGCAATCCTCCATCCTTATATTTATTCAGTATTAATGACCCCTAGTTACACCTCCCTTCTTCTCTCATTTTCTCCTCGTTTCCTTACACACCTATTAATACAGGCAGTCCTCGATTTACAACAGTTCAATTAGTGACAATGGCACTGAAAAAAGTGAGATGACCATTTTTCACACTTATGACCACTGCAACACTCTCATGGTCACATGATTTACATTTGGATGCTTGACAACTAACTCACATTTATGATATTTATGATGGAATGTGAAAAGAACTTCAGTTCTGAAATGGAAGGTCTTACTAAGGGAGATAATAATGCAATCAACTAGCTTCTTAACATGCTGTCTTTGAATGTATTGTACTACTACCAGTATCAGAGGAGGAGAGGGAGGAGGAGGAGGAGGATAGCAACAGTGGATACAGTGAATAAAATAAAGAAGAAACTAGAAAGGATACATCACATAGTCTTCCAGTGATGACCCGGTTTCATCCTCTGTAGATTAATAAGCATTTAAAAGATGCATTATCTTACATAAATTAGACTGTGTGAGTTCACCATACAGTGAATTATGTTTTTGCATAGCTGTCTTATAGAAAACACAAGCATATTGGTTTAGAAACATAGAAAATGTTCTTCCTTTTGACTATGGCTTAGCTTCAAGGCATCCATAAGGATTTCAGATATGTCTTCTATAGTTATTTTGCCTGAAATCTTCCAATGTTTCCCACTCTTCGAAATTTGTTCTTAGTTCACTTGTGATCATATCTCATGAGACTAGGACTCTTTCCTACTATATTTATGCATCTGTTAAATTTATTATATCACTGACTATCAAAGTCTCATGGAAGTTTACAATAAGCAAAGTGATCAAAATTAAAACCAGCAATTTTAAAAGTAATAAACATGTTCATTGGGTTTATATCAGGGGTGAAAACCAGCAGGTTCTGGAGAAACGGTAGTGGAAATTTTGAGTAGTTCGGAGAACTGGCAAATACCACCTCTGGCTGGCCCCAGAGGGGGGTGGGAATGGAGATTTTGCAGTATCCTTCCCCTGCCATGCCCACCAAGCCACACCCACCAAGCCATACCACATATACCAAACTATAGCCACAGAACCAGTAGTAAAAAATTTTGGATTTCACCACTGGTTTATATCCTACTTTTCATCTCTTTATTTTGATCTCTGTGGCAACAACCCTATGAGGTAGTCTAGATTGAAAAAGAGTGGTAATCCCAAAGTCAACTTTCATTGAGGGTAGATCTGAACCTCAACTCTCAAAGTCCTAATCTGGCATCTAAACTGCTTTACCATAGTGGTCTTTATAATCATGCATTCAATGCCTATTTTAGGAAATGCATTTTTTTGCATGACTTCATACTTGCTATGTGATCTTAGGAAAAGACACACCACCTTTAAAGACACCTCTTAAATTAGCACAGGTACTCCCACATTAGGTGAGCTATCTTTTAAACTGAATCCAAAACATCACATAGCCCTATCATTTAGAGCATTTTGAAAAGCCAACAAAGATATATTGGGACCGCTCAACTCAATAAGGAGAAAATTCAAAAATCCAAGAGCAACTTGCTCTAAATCATTGTGAGTTGTGGAGAACCTTCTCATTTTATCTTAGTTTAATCACATGGGGCTTTAAAAATAAAAAAACTAACCCAGTTTGTATTTCATTCAAAAACAAATTGGTTAGCACTGCAGTGCTTTTAGATCGGTGAAAATCTATCGTTGAGAGTTGACAACAACCTGAAGGCACATAGTCAATTAATCAATTTGGGTTCTTTTAGATTTTACTTGTCTGCTGAGTTCTGTCCTATCTGAAGTTTCCAGGCAAGACAGAAAGATCAGAATTAAAGAACATACATTTGAAAGTTATCTTACAGGTCATCTGGTCCGTCCACTTGTTCAGTGCAGGAACCCATCCCTGACAGATGGCCATCTACCCCTGTTAAAGACTTATGTTGCAGTGGAGTCTGACAATGTCTAAGATATCGACATAATAATTTCTCCTGCAGTAAACAAGGCTATAATCATGAGGTGAAATGATCAGTTATGCATACCACATTTCTTTCTCCAGTTTGTGCCTCTCCTCAAGTCTTTGCTCTAGGATATCTTTAATAAGGGGATAAAAAGATTTCAAATCCTCAATAAAGATTTAAGACAGAGTAGCACAATCTGTTCCATAATAGTATGGGAAATTCTAAACCACTTTTCCAAGTCTGATGGAATGTGTGTGTGTGTGTGTGTGTGTGTGTATGTATATATATATAAATGTAAAGATTCCCCTTGCGCATATGTGCTAGTCGTTCCTGACTCTAGGGGGCAGTGCTCATGTCCATTTCAAAGCCAAAGAGCCAGCGCTGTCTGAAGATGTCATCGTAGTCATGTGGCCGGCATGACTAAATGCCAAAGGCACATGGAACGCTGTTACCAGTGGTGGGTTCCTCTCGGTTCGGTCCGGTTCGGCTGAGCCAGTAGCGGTGATGATATGATGTCACCGAACCAGTTCTCCCCCCCTTCCTCCCATCCCCCCACCCTCCCACGTTATCCTTACCTTTTATTTGGTCCCACCCCCAATCTATTGCTGCCTCCTGAGTCCAGCTGATGACTAGAGGGAAAAAAACTGTTTAAACTCTTGCTGCAGGGCTTCAAAGGGCTGTCCTACAGCTGTCCTACAGCTGAGTCGAGTCATAAGTGCGAGGACTGGTTGTAAGTGTGAGGACCTTCCAGAAATGACTCTGACCAGCTAGCCACGCCCACCTAGTCACATGACCTCCAAGCCACACCCACCAAATAAGCCACGCCCACAGAACCGGTGGTAAAAAAATTTAGAACCCACCCCTGGCTGTTACCTTCTCACCAAAGGTGGTCCCTATTTTTCTATTTGCATTTTTTACGTGCTTTTGAACTGCTAGGTTGGCAGAAGCTGGGACAAGTAACGGGAGCTCACCCCATTATGTGGCACTAGGGATTTGAACTGCTGAACTGCCTACCTTTCTGATAACAAGTTTAGTGTATTAGCCACATCCATATATATATCCTATATCCTTTGTTAACTTTTGGCTTTACATAGTGGATTGGGAAAAACAGGAAAAATTGAAGTTCTCAAAGCTCTACAAAAGTAATCTAAGATGCAGATCTAGGGCAATGAGATCAGGAGTGCAGAAATCCAGATGGGAGCAAAGAATTAACTGTAACTCTTTGCTGTTAAGTAGTGGTCATTTGGGTTATAGCAGCCTAGAACTGGTTGCCATTATCCAACAAAGGATATAGATTACCTCTCATTTGTGAAGTGTTTGTAAGCAAGCCTGAACTTGAACTGTCAGAAGGACATGCCTCTAGAATGTCCCAGGTTTGCTCTCCATTTTAAAAGAACATTATAAATGATGAACAATTAGTCTTTCTGAGACACTGAAGAGTCTAGGAGTACAATAATTATACAGTGTATCCCCAATAAAGATTTTATTTAGAAAAATCACATAACCACTGATAAGCTTACATCCGATACGCTGGAGTGCATTACAGTGCTTGGGCTTCTATGACATGGAGATATCCAGCCAATAATGATGATTTGTTCACAGTTACTCAGCAGTTCTTTTTGAAGAACAAGAGCAAAGCTTGAGGAAATGCCTATTTGAAAATGCTAGGGATCTGTTATTTTAAATATGTTGGCAGAATAATCTCTAAATTTCAAGTAACACAATTTAGACCAGACTACCAGAAGAAGAGTCCTCTGAGGTCACTAAAGCTTTGATTTTCCAGTTAGCTTATTTTATAGCTAGTGCTTTAGAAGACATCAAGCCCATAATGAGACAGATCAATCAGTTTGTTTTTATTAGTCTACTGTGTACAATGTAGCCGACAATGATATTCATTGAATCTGATTGTTTGGGAATTTGCATTATACACCATGTTACTTTTAACCTTGAAACTTCAGTCTGAAAAGCTGCTGGTTTGAAATTTATAGTTGAAGTATATATCTGTGTTAGAAATTGAAAATTTAAGTAGGGAGTTGCATTTTTTTGCCCTTGGGTGCAGTACAACTGCTGGGATTATTTTAAAGCATCTGACTGATGCCCATGAATATTTTGGAAATTTTCATGTTTTATTAAAAGACCTTGACATGTTACAACACAGGCTTAAATCAGGCATAAATGAACACATTGAGCCATTCTATTGTAGCTGATGAACTGTGTAAATGTCTTTTTATTTATGAGTTATATCGTTTTTCCTGTGCTTCAAAGAATGGCAAGTTGTTCCCTAAGATCAGAGAGCCACAACTAATAGCCTCTCCCTGATGTATATTCACTTTATTGTCCTCCATCTGTTTGCAAAGCAGATAAACAAAAATTTGCAATTTACTACACTAGTTAAAGATGGCAGATTTGGGGACCTTCTGACCACTTTCCTCAGACAATGTCTTTAGCCTAATTTGGTCTGATTTGTTTGTTTTTTTTCTGAAAAGAAAACTTCTCTTTTGATTGTGGTACTGGAACTTTTTAAATTAGATTTTTGCTACTGCTGGTGGGGGCAATAGTGATGGAATTATTTATTTATTTATTTATTTATTTATTATTCAAACTTCTATACCGCCCTTCTCCTTTCGGACTCAGGGCGGTGAACAGCCAAAATAAAAACATTTATACATAACATTACAATTAAAAATAGATTTAAAATAATTAAATAAATTTGGCCCATAATTTAAAACTTATCAATTTAAAATCCGTATCAAAAATTCTAGCTTGCATCTACTTTTTCCTCAGAGTGTCCTGAATAGACTATCTTTCCACAACATTCCTGGTGATGGTGGAGAATAGCAGCTCAACCTATTTAGATGCAACCTAAATTTGTAAAATTTATAAAGGATTTATAAAATCCTTCTCTTCAGTATTGCTCTCTAGGTTTGCCATCACCGTCTTCCCAAAAATTTGATTACCTCCAACCAGATTTCAAATTACATGAGATCGTTCTTTTCCATTCTAAATTTGTCTTTCATTTATTCTTTGCTCATTCAGGGTACACAAAGACATTGTAGGAGTTGAAAAGATTGAGAAGACAAATATACTTAGTGAAAATGCTGAATAGGGAGAAGAAAGGGAGCAATTTATTTCTCGGGAGAGAGGAACACTGTATTTTCACTCTCTTGACTGATGTAATACCCAAAGTTTTAGGAGAAAAAAGCAATCATTCAATTCATCACTCTGATAATTCTTTCTGATATAATTGTATCCTAATAATACACTCTGACCATATTCAGAGTTATTCCTCTACTGATGAGTATTTCATAAATGAATTGAAACCCTTTCTTCATGGATATCCCACTGCTGCCACATTTTCAGTTATTTGCTTGTTATAACAACCTTGCTAGACTGATATTCTGTCTGTCCACTATGAATAACAGAATAACAGAGTTGGAAGCAGTGGTGGGTTTCAAAAATTTTTGCTACCTGTTTGGTGGGCGTGACTAGATGGGGGACATGTGACTGAGTGGGTGTGGCCAGCTTGATGTCACTCACACCCACTCAGTCACATGACCCCCCCCCAACCTAGCCATGCCCACAGGAAAAAGTAGAAATTTTTTTGGAATTTCCACCTATTTACCCCCGTCTTCCCTTCACCAGTCGCCCCTGTTTCCCCTCCTTTAGTGGCCCCGGCCCTAGCCTCGCTTCCTCCCCCACCACTGCCTCTTTGTTTGGGCTGTTTACCTTCCATGGCGGCTGGTCCAGAATCTGGAAGGCAAGCAGACCGGAGTTTTTGGCGGCCCCCAGCCAGCTGCCACTGCTGGAAAACAGCTGGCAAAGAAGCCTCCTGCAGACCACCAAAAAGCACTGGAGGTTGCGGAAAAAGCTGCTGCTGTCACCGCCATGTTCTTCGTGAATGCGCATCCCATTGGACTTGCAAGGCAATGGGATGTGCATGCACGAAGAACATAGTGGCAATGAACATGGTGGGTGGGGCAAGCGAGCAGTGACTGGGGAACTAGTTCAGGGGCATGGCCCGCTGGCCATTGCTAAATGTTTGGTGACCTTGGCCAAATTTCTGCCAACAGTTCGCGTTAACTGATGCAAACTGGCTGAATACCACCTCTGATTGGAAGGCACCTTGTAAGTCATCTAGTCCAACCCCCTGCCCAAACAGGAGATCCTACACCATTTCTGACAGATGATAGTCCAGTCTCTTCTTGAAAGCTCCCAGTGATAAAGCTACCACAACTTCTGAAGGCAATCTGTTCCACTGGTTGATTGTTCTCACTGTCTGAAAATTTCTCCTTATTTCTAGATTGAATCTCTCCTTGATCAGTTTTCATCCATTTTTTCTTGACTGGCTTTGGAAAAATAGTTTGACCCCATCCTCTCTGTGATGGCCTCTCAAATATTGGAACACTACTATCATGTCTCCCTTGGTCCTTCTCTTCACTAGACTAGCCATGCCCAATTCCTGTAACTGTTCTTCATATGTTTTAGCCTCCAGTCCCCTAATCATCTTTATTGCTCTTCTCTGCACTCTTTCTAGAATCTCAAAATCTGTTTTATAGTGTGGTGACCAAAATTGCATGCAGAATTCTAGGTGTGGTCTTACTAAGGCTTTATAGAGTGGCATTAGTACCACGCATGATCTTGATTGAATCCCTCTGTTAATGCAATTTAGGATTGCATTTGGTGTTTTATTTAGTTATCACAGTTATCACACTGTTAAACTGCCCATCTCCCTCATATCACCACCACTATCCTGAGAGGTAGGTTGAGCTAAGAAGCAGAACGAATGGCTTAGGGTCGCCCAGTGAATTTATATGGCTGGAGATAGATTTAAATCTGACTCTTGCTAGTGTTACCTACTAACGTGAATTTCAAATTTTACCTCATTATGTGCTGCTTGTTTATGTTTTGTGTAAAGCTTAAATCAATACCATTCTAAATAATATAACATTTAAAATAAAATTGAGAAAAGCTCATGACAGAGGTAATATAATCTTTACCATGTTAGTCCCTGAAACAAACAAACAAACAAACAAACAAACAAACAAACAAACAAACAAAAAGTAGGGCAGAGGGATGTGGATTGTCTAAAACAAATAATATGAATTAGAAATTAGGTTACAATTGCTATATTGCTTGGTAGAACTTATCTTGTATTTTATTAACCCTACTGTTGATGTTAGGAATCTGGAGAAGATGGATATTATCTGTTAACAATAAGAAGCCCTTTATCAAGAAATCTCAATATTCTATAAGGGTACAGTATTTTTTTAAATTCCATTTTCAATGAGCTCTAGGTTCCAGAATGCTGTTTTCCACTAGGCAAAACAGGGACAAACAAAGACCTTTCAAAAACAGACTCAACGTATTAAAAGGAAACAAATGAACAGAAGTAGAATTGCAGCAAGGGTTTCAAGCACTAGTATACATTTCTCTACTACTTTATCAATATTCAGAGAGTTAGATAACTGAGAACATAAAGTGTAAGGTCAGGATCAGGTACTGGCCTTGGAGTTATATATGAAACATTTATTTTATTGCTGAATACGTAAGTGATTAATTGTGAATGCAGTCCATTGTTTTGCAATCCATACAATATCACACAATAGTTATTTGTAACACTACAGTATCTATAACTTTAGAGGGATATTTATTTGTGCTAATTTTTTATGTTTTGTTATCTGTTTCATTGACTTATTGATTTCTTGTGCATTTTGAGTTCCATGGAGTCCAGAAATAATAATGATGATCAAAGTGCAAATAAGAGAAACATGGTACCAGAAATGTAGATTCAGTTACAGAGAAGAGATAGAGTGTCAGTCACCCAATGTAGACTAGGCCATGAAATCAGATATACAGGAAAGCTCAAACTAATTTTATTGAGACTGATATAATAACAAACTCTTGCAAATCTGACTGTGCTGTACCATCTCCTCCTTCTTATAATTTATTGAATGGGGAGAAGGTATCTACCTGATCAACCTCTGAATATTATCTGGATGTTCTGGATTGTAAAAATGTTTCAGCCCATTTTGTCTAGGCCCGTGATGCCATATCAGCACGCGAGTTCAGCTCCGGCGCGCATGTGCATGCCGGCCAACTGATTTTCGGGTCTTCTGGGCCCACCAGAAGTAGGGAAACAGGCTGTCTCCTGCCTCTGGAGGGCCTGGGGGGGTAGGGAAGGCTCATTTTTCTTTCTTACCTGGCTCCAGGGCCTCTCTAGGAGTCTGGGGAGGGTGAAAATGGCCTTGCCCACCCCCACTCCCCGGAGGTCCTCCAGTGGGACAGGAAGTTGTCAAATGGGCTGTTTTCAGCCTTTGGAGGACCTCTGGGGTGGTGGGGAAGACCTCCAGGCCGTTTTCACCCTCCCCGACTCCTAGAGAGACCCTGGAGCCAGGTGAGAAAGAAAAACAGGCCTACCAGGCCATTGCGTGCCAGGAGCAGGGTGTTTTGACCCCAACTCCCGAGCCTGTTCTAACAGAGGAAGAGGACTCAGAAGATGATGGGGAGGAACTGACAAGGCCTCCCTCTCCAGGACCCTCCTCTCTGGCAATGCCTCAGGTTCCATCCGAAAGCCAAGAGGAACAGCCTGGGATATGCCAGGAGGAAAGCATATCGGAACAACAACAGATAGGGAGCGAGGATGATGAATCCTGGCTTGATCCCAGGCAGCGTCGGAGGGAGAAGCATGTACAGCAACGAAAGAGGCGTGGGAGGGCTAGAGATTGAGCTGAGTCACTGAGCCACACCCCACAAGGAATAAAACTGGGTGTGATTGCTCTTCAGGCTTTCTGACCGTCAAAGTTAAAAACCTGAGATTCACATCACGTTACCTGAAATCTGGCTTGTGCATATTTGGATTGGACCTTGGCTAACTCTTAATTCATGTATTACTTTTTGCTACTGAACCGGACTGAGGATAAACTCTCTTTTGCTTACTGTGAGTGAAAACTGACTTGGCAAGCATTTCGCAGTTTACTGCCAAAACTCTTATCTGCAAGGGTTTCTAGTCTGATTGCTTAATAAAATCTTGGCAGCCGTGCCTGGTTGTGTGTTTGCCTGTGTCGGGAAGGGGAACAGAACACAGGGGGAGGGGGGCCACGCGTGCATGTGCAGTGGCGGGGCATATAGAATTATGGGTGTGGGCACACACGCACGTGACCTCCCCCCCACTCCCCCCTCCTGGCACGCAATGGCAAAAAGGTTAGCCATCACTGGTCTAGGCTATAGTGTCAGCCTTTATCTGTCAAGGTCATCTTTATTCTCTACACTGAGAATTATAAGAAGTGTAGGTAAGCAGCTTGACAAGTAAATCTGAGAGAATCCCAGGACAGTCCAGCGTAATTGTTTCTGAAGCCCAACTCTGTAGTTATTCAGGAAACTTGAACTCAAGGGGAATTATAGAATCATTGAATATATGCAGGGCACTCAATAAATGGTATAATGATGGCCATGACTAAACTGAGATAGAACATTAAAAAAGAAATCTCTTACTTACCATATTTCCATAAACCAGCTATGTTACAGTTGGTTATTTAAGTCTTCCAAAAGTTATATTTCTTTAAGTGGAAGTACTTAGAATAAAGGTACACCAGGACCACTCAGGTAATCCCTTAATCTGCAGATCA
The DNA here is from genome assembly GCF_029215685.1 of Pituophis catenifer annectens. Lineage (NCBI taxonomy): Eukaryota > Metazoa > Chordata > Lepidosauria > Squamata > Colubridae > Pituophis > Pituophis catenifer. Next base: position 291,299,299 of record NW_027256881.1, read on the forward strand.
TTCCATAAAGAAGAATATTTGAAGATTATAGACTATTTCCTGCCAAAGTTTGAAGATGCTAATTTAAATTTCTCATAAGGAAACTGGTGACTTTATGATCATAAATGTACTGTATTTGCATTTAGCTGGAGTTTCCTTATATCTGCTACTCATAAAACAGGAATTCCTAATAATTCACTAGAATTAGGGGACACACATGTCGTGAATGTTGATTGCTGTACATCAAAAAATATTACCATCAATGTGATTTTAAGTATTGAATTATTTTATTCCTAGCTGTCCTTTGCAGCCTTCCAGAATGGTGAATCATATTAGACAAGGCTCTAGGGGAATGCCAAAAAGAAAGTGCACACATATAGAGCCATTAGTAACACAGGGCAAGAGATAATGCAGTGCAATGCTTTCCCATTCATTTCATGACAGGTAGTATATTCAGGTGGAGTGAATTCTATGCCTTGCTTCTTAATAATCAGTCTTTTTTTTTCTTTTCTTTTTTCTTTTTGGAGTCCATAGTTAGAGGAGTCAGTGAGAACTGAGGCAATGTTATCACCATTCTCTCTTTCTTTCTTTATATTTATTGATTCCACAAATTATTGGTCATTCTACAACTGAATGTCAGGGGAATCACACAGAATGCTGGGAATTGATTTCTATATGCATCCTATCCATTGTGCCACAACTGGCGAATCTCTTTTAGCATATGTATTCCACAATTAGTAGGACAGCTCATATCACAGCCAAGATAGCTGCATCTGTAGATGTCTCTCCTTTGAGAAGTCCACGAGCCAAAATCAGTTGGCAATGCCAGGAAGTAGCAAAGGGAGTAGGAGAAATGCATTCCAAATTGCACTGAAACCTTCCAGGCGCACACATTCATTGTGTGCAGCTTCTGTTTTGGCCAGTGTCATATGCTATAGTATAATAAACATGATAGGTGGTGAGGGATTGATTGGAAGATTATAGCGATGCCCGCTATTAAGTTGCCTTCCTTGCACAATCATGTCTAGCCAAGAGGTTTCCAGCTGCCAGGGAGGAATAAAGCAGAATCCCAACCCTCTGTGGCAGTGTCTGGATGGCATTGCTTTTTAGCAGGCACAATAGAGAACCGTTTTTTAAAACTGTTGCGTCTGGTGCAGCCTCCCCTTGAAAGGCATAGGCATATAGCATGGAAAATCTAAAACCTGCTGGAGTAGAGCTAAGAGCTGTTATCCAAGCTGTCGTATCTGTGTTACAGTGTGTAAAGATATTTCCAGACAAGAAAATTGCAGAAGGGTTCTGGCTAGTTAAAATGAAGCCTCTCTCTTTCCCAATGGCCAATCCACAGATGCAGTTTCAGTCACAGATGGTACATTTTATAGCCTATTCACTCCCTCACTTTCATCCTGATGATTTCCTTATCTATACCTTTACAACTTTATTGTGGCAAAGAACAACAGTAAAATTAAATCCTTGTTTCTCTCATACCTTAAATATTCAATTCAAAGGATATTAAGTGCCCTGTTGTGATTGCATGTCTTTTATTCTACTGTCGCACATTGAGCTCTAGTAAATATATGCAGGGCTGAAGCGAAGATAGGATATATAAGGACTGCATACATCTTGTGGTGTTTACAGTTTGTTATTGCAAAGGATGCTTAACACAAATATCTTTTTAAAATTGTCTCAACGGTACCTATGGTTAAATTTCCACAAGTTTCAAATCTGATTCATTTCTTCCTTCATATTAAGGATGATTTAAGGAGATCAGATAAGCAGGCTTAACTTAGAGCTAAACTTGAGCTCCTCTGATTGAAAAATAAAGGAATTCTCTGACACTTGCAGCTCAGCATACTGAAGTGAGAAAACAATAATCCAGGCTCCCATGGTCAAAACCAGATGTTGCTGTCTCAGTTAACATTACTGTGCGTAAATTATCATAACTTTTAAGTTGGTGTAAATATTTTCTAGTATCAATTCTAGCCTTTTTTCCCCCTCCCTGCTTTGTTATCTTTCTTCTTTTCTGGATGCAAAGCTTTACGAAGCACAGAAATAAAATGATCCATCAAATTTTAAAGGCAAGAAAACACTTAAGATTAAAAATGTGTAAAAAAAAAAAAAGACAATGAGATAAATGTTTCATTTCATACTTCATTTAAGTTGCCTGTTGCACGTTAAGCATTATCAAAGCTTTATTGAAAACACAGGAAGGAGTTAATATGAATGACCAAGTAACAAAGTTATTATACTGTATCACTCAGTAATCTATCCTTCTACCTCTAACTGTACTATTCAGTTATATATTAAGTTAGTATTTGATAATTGCTTATACATATATATTCTGTATGTCAGATGAAAAATTTTGGAGACTCAGGGCAGTGGTTATATCATAAGATATACAGTGGTACCTTGGTACTCAACTGCTTTGAAACTCATCAAATTTGGCACTCAATGCATTTTGAATGAATATCTTGTCCCGGTATTCATCATTTCTTTGGTACTCAACACACAAGCTAAAACTTATTAGTGTCAGCTGCCTTGTGATTCACTACATTATTCCTTAAGGGAAAAATTTGTTTGGTACACATCATTTTTAGTACTCATCACATCTTCAGGGACCATTAACATTGAGTACCAAGGTACCACAGTATTATCATAGAATAGAATAGAATAGAATAGAATAGAATAGAATAGAATAGAATAGAATAGAATAGAATTTTATTGGCCAAGTGTGATTGGACACACAAGGAATTTGCCTTGGTGCATATACTCTCAGTGTACATAAAAGAAAAGATATGTTCATCAAGAATCATAAGGTACAACATTTAACGATAGTCATAGGGTACAAATAAGCAATCAAATCATATTAGGAAACAGTCAATATAAATTGTAAGGATACAAGCAACAAAGTTACAGTCATACAGTCATTAGTGGAAGGAGATGGGTAATAGGAATGATGAGAAGATTAATAATAGTGCGGATTTAGTAAATAGTTTGACAGTGTTGAGGGAATTATTTGTTTAGCAGAGTGATGGCGTTTGGGAAAAAAATGTTCTTGTGTCTAGTTGTTCTGGTGTGCAGTGCTCTATAGCATCATTTTGAGGGTAGGAGTTGAAACAGTTTATGTCCAGGATGTGAGGGGTCTGTAAATATTTTCACAGCCCTCTTTTTGACTCATGCAGTATACAGGTCCTCAATGGAAGGCAGGTTGGTAGCAATTGTTTTTTCTACAGTTCTAATTATCCTCTGAAGTCTGTGTCTGTCTTGTTGGGTTGCAGAACCAAACCACACAGTTATAGAGGTGCAGATGACAAATTCAATAATTCCTCTGTAGAACTGTATCAGCAACTCCATTATTATGATAATAATAGAAAACATATTACTAAGCTAAAATTTTGAGGAACTTGCTAGGTATAGAAACAATATCATGGAGGTCTTCCAATGTATTTCTCCATTGACTGAATTAAAGAATAACATTTTAGAACTCCTTGTTCCTTTTCATTTTTTGTAATTAGATTACTTCGTTTTATATTTCTTTCCTGAATTTTGGTCCAACAGCATATATTTTGGGACAATATTATGTCATATTATGAACTACTATTCTTGTAATCAGGATTAATGTGAAACCAAAAGTTTTCTTTTGTTTATTTTGTCAAACATTCAGCGAATTCATTCCTGCAAGTGGGTTAATTATAGAAAATATTTGAATGTCAAAATCACAATAAACAGCTGTTCCAGGAACTTTAGAAGATTACTCACTTAATTTATGACAGACACATACTAAACCTCAGATTAGTGAGATTGACCACAAAATATGTCAGCACATAGGGAAAAGTTAGGAAGGAGTGGGAGACTTACTACTTTAAACACAGATTGTGCTGTTTTGTTTCATATGTTTAAGATGTGGATCAAATATTAACAAAAGCTGTGCAACAACCTATTTCTAAGCTTAAACACACTAGTTTGTCTATATTTTTTGTTAAACTACATTGTTATGAATGGGGAGAAGCATGATTCCTGAAATAGTAATTAATGACAGGAAAATCCAATGTCTATTTTACCAATTATTTCCTTGTTTACTAGGGAAAAAAATGAAGTCTTTTTTAAAAATAAATTCTTATAGGCCTCTAAAGACAGGATAAACTCTGAAAGTAAAACCTACTCCATCTAAAGGATAGACCTAAATTATTAAAAGATACATTAACTGACAAAATATTGTAAAATAGAGAAGGCTGATGAAAATTTTAAATGAAATCTTCTTCCCGGCTTTTATTTGAAATGAAAATATCTTCCAAGGGAGTACTTCCAAATAAATATCTGGCCCTATCTTCAACTTCTACTTTCTGAGCATTAAATAAACTTGTTTAAGAAAACTGAAAATATCAAGCTTCATATTATGAAGCACACCACAACACCACTTAACTGGATTTGTAATAATAAGAATAGCAAAAAAAACCCTATTCCACAGGGTATAGAACAACTGACAATAGTTGTTGGCCGTATTATTTATAATTTAGTAATACCTCATTTCCATAGCAAATATCCTGCAAAGACTCATGACAACAATGTAAGTTGGCTTTGCAAGTTTAATTAAAAGAAGCCGATCCATTGAACTTAGAAGAGAAACAAAGCAGAGTTTTTAATATAATGGGAAAGTCAAACCACCCTACCTACATTAGCCAATAACATTTACAGATGCTGTAGCCTGCAAGCATGGGAATATATTACAATGCATGAGCATTATAGGCATTTTACATAAAACAATACATGGCCAATCAACTGATAATTGGGCTTCATAACCCATACTCGGTTTTGTTTTGTTGTTCATTAAAGGTCTTACTTTGAAGCTGACCTTTTTTCTGTTTAACTAAGGTTTGTGCTCCATAATCTCTGATGCCATTTCACATGCCAGGTTTTTTTTTATAATTCTTAAACCTTGCAGAGCTCCATATGTCCCATTAGCCTAACTGCATACTTTTGAATACATACACATATACACACACAAACACTTCCAAGTTTACCCATTTTACTATAGATCCCCACTGTTTCTAGATTACATTAGTTGACCTCAAGAGCCTTTCCCCTGGTATATGTACAGTGCTATAGCTACCATCATCAATCACCAAACGGCGTAAAAATCCAGCATTCACTGGAGAGGGAATGCATGATTTCTTCAGCCCAGTAGGAACAAACTTTCAGATCGATTTCATGATAATTGAGTTTTAAAAGCACAATGTAATTTAATGGGATTTTTTTAAGCTGCCTTTACTGGAATTTCCTATTTCTTAGGTCTAAGGTTAGAGACTTGACTAATAGACATTGATGATGATAAATCAGCATAGCACAATTAATTTTCACAAAGTTGCTTTGGATTGAGCTTCTCAGCTCCCAGCCAATGAGGTTGTAGGAACTAAATCCCTGAGCACGTCAGAAAATTTATACCAAAATAATTGAAAAGCAGCTTTTGTTTCTGCTCTTGCTTCTGATTGTTGAAAGGTTGTCCAGAAAGGAAAATTCATTCTACTACAAGTTGTAGAGGCGCATGCAAGTATTTCATTCTTAATTTGGCAGGCTAGAAGGCAGCTGCAGTACCAGCAGGAGCCTGCCCAGAATGTGGCTGCCACTGTCAGAAGCACTCTAGGAAAAATTGTAGTGGCATGGCTGGTATAGAGGTTGCCTAGGCAACAGACAGGTAGATTCATTCTTGCCCTTTATCATGAATCATAACTGGACCCACCAGGAAGTATCTCCTTATGTGTCAGGTGTCATGCCTCAAATAGTGATCAGTGGCAGCTAGCTTTTGATGGGGAACTAGAGGAATGTGGCACCCAACAAGACTAATTCATTTTATTTGGCCCAATTTATGTAGCTTGTAGATAACTATCACATTTAAACCTCAAAACCCAACTCATCCACCCTCATTGTTTCCAGGAATACAACTAATTTTAACATTTGATTATTAATAAATCAAAGTGAAAAATTGTTGTTTTTTGAAAGTGACATCATAGACATAAATGGTGAAACAATAGAGCAGGGATGTCAAACTCACAATGACATGTTGTCATGTGATGCATCGCAACTATTTTCCTCTTCGCTAAACCAGAGGTGGGCGTGGCCAGCTCATGACGCATCCAGCCTGTGGGCTGTGAGTTTGACACCCCTGCAATAGAGTAAGTTAACACCTTTCCTTACTTAGGGGTAGTTTTCTCTGAGACTGTACTTTGATTCCCTCATTATCAAAGGAACTCATTTAGGGCAAGGCATGAGTGAATATAATGCTTAAATTATTACAAAAGAAAAAGAAAACACAGATGTACAGATTCTTTAGCTCTAATTATTAGACTATATAAGGCCAAGGTTATCCTTGTGCTCTTATATAGAACTGAAGTTTGAAACTTAAAACATATCACTACTAGAATAAATAGAATCACAGCATTTGAGTATCTTGGGTGTGGGTAAAATGACTTCATTTACTGCTATCAAATAACACATATATTATTTGAATGTCATTTGTATAAGAAAGAGAAAGTTCAGTATCTTGGACTATTGGCCTTCTTATATTATCAATAGCAATAGCACTTAGACTTATATACCACTTCATAGTGTTTTTACAGCCCTCTCTAAGTGGTTTACAGGGACAGCATATTGCCCCCAACAATCTGGGTCCTCATTTTACTCACCTCGGAAGGATGGAAGGCTGAGTAAACCTTGAGCCTGGTGGGATTTGAACTGCTGAACTGCTGAACTGCAGCTAGCAGTCAGCTGAAGTAGCCTGCAGTACTGCACTATAACCACTGTGCCACCTCAGCTCTTAAGACAACATACTAAGACAATATATTTCATGTGTGGTCAAAATTCAAAAATTACATATAATACAGCCCTTTATTTGAACAAAAGAGTTTAGTTGAGATCTGTATGTTTGGGTCTGATTGTGGTAAATGGTAGGGGTGATACAGAAATATAACTTGTATTCTTTATTCATATACTTTTTACATGTAATTTTGCTTTACTCTACTTTTATATACAATCTTGTTAATGTCATAGTGTATATTTTGATATGGTCCAATGGATAACCAACAAACTACTGCCAGTGTCTCTACAACTGATTTTAACAACAGCTGCAAAAGAAATAAAATTCCTATGATGTTGTTTAAATTAGTCATAGCCTTATCATAATTTTTACATAGATATGTGGCAGGAATTAACTCTTTTCATCCAAGGCACCAAAGCAATGAAAAGTAATGTATTTTGTATTGTACCTATTATTTTTAAACTCTTTACTTGAAATTGCATTCCTTTCATTTTAACAGATAGGTGGCAGAATTGTCTACATTTCCTCCCTCATTTTTACAGTGCCTCTAGTCATAATTTAATTACCTTTATTCCTCTCTTTCTCCCTCTCCCTCCCTCCCTCCTTTCCTCCCTCTCTCTTTAGTTCCTAATCTAAAACAGCAGCTTTGGCAATCAGTAATCAGTGCATTAAAATAAGACATCATCTTCCATTAAGGAAAATTCTTACAAGTCCACCAGGGTTACCTTTCTATCCAGCACTAATTTGCAGGAGAAAAATCTCAACAGATACAAGAAATGAATATGCCTTTAGCATCCCATTAAGTAACATGAAGCTCCAAACATCATATTACACCTAGCTGTCTCTGTTTAAATACATGAAAGTATTCAGCTGATACATGACTAGGATTTCACATCTGTGAACATCCAAAATGATTCTATTTACAGACAAATGTGAATAATAAGCAGGCATCCTGTTAAAATTGTCATGTCATCTGTTTTAAAAACCCAACATCTTTGCCAGGTTAAATCTGTACATCGGGAGAATTTCAATCCATACACATTAGATCATGTAGTTTATAAATAACTGTTCTCCTAAAATATGTTATAGAATTTTTTTGCAATTTTGAAAGAATATTTATCAGAAAGTGAGAAAAGCATTTTTAAAGAACACTTTTGTGAATTATACCTTATTTTAAGATTAAAGAGTGTTCCAAATTCACATCTTGCTTATCACTACATGTGCAGGATGGAATCTGTCCTGTGAAAAAAGGCATTACGGAACATACTGTTTTCTACTAGGTGGAACATTCAACCTGTAGTTGGCCATTCTGCTCATCTTTGGTAGAGATAGAAAGGGAACCAAAGCAAACTGTGCCTTGAGCCATAGGCAGCCTTATCACAGCTAGATACATTGAATGAGTAGTATAGATGTCTTTCAAATTGCCAGTAATAAGCTTTGTGAACATGGGCTTATGTTGAAATTCTGAAGTGCCTACAGGTTGTAACATATTCCAGATGCTTTGCTTCTGGTGACAAACTTGTCAAAACAAACCCAGAAAGTATCCTTGGTTTTCCTTTTACAATAATTACCACTGTGCATTCACAGAGAACTTCTGTGTCATTATAGAAGAAAATAAAGCCCCTAGTTTAGAAATGGCTGTCACCTAACCTTGTGCATTAAAGCTGTACCAGGCTTCAAACATTATTCATCAATGCTTTAGAACTCACTCAAGGACAGCGCCTCTGTTACTAATTGAAGCTGACACAACTTTTTTTCAAGCTTCTAAGGAAACCTGCTACTTTAAGAAGTTGAGTAGTGAAAACTACTCAATAAGGCATTATTATTCAGGTTCATACAGAAGCAGAGGGAGTGTGCTTATCTGAGGGACAAAATATTTCTTAAGAATCAACATATTGAAGCATGCAGAACACTAATGTATATAGCTTAGTGAAGACTGTCCTCAATGAAATCATGTGCAATGTCATTACATAGACAGCCTACTTTCACAGAACTTGGGCCAGAAGAGAAGGATAAGACCATTTGTAGCATTGGCCTAGTGATGTCCCAGGTTGGATGACTCCAGCAGTTTATGACAGGGGTGTCAAACTCATGTTGTCATGGTGGCATCACATGACATATCAGGACTTTTTTCCCCTTCGCTAAACTGGGCATGGGCATAGCCAGCATGGGATGCATCTGGCTCGTGGGCCAGGAGTTTGACAATCCTGGTGTCAGGTTTTCAGGCCGTCTTCAAATAAATTGCATCTCAAACAAAGTCTTTTTTGAAACAAACTTCCATTTTATTTAGCACAGCAACTTTTTCACTGACTCCATGCAGCCAGCACTGCCGTGCTGACCCAAAATCCTTCCTCTTCCTTCCCCCACTCCTCTGCATTCATTGGCCATCTTCCCAATCATTCACCCCTTATCTACTGCTCCAATTCAAAGAATTTCCCCCCTCCCATCCATTTCCTAGGGGACATTATCTCCAGCTAAAATAAGTAGGTGAAAGGCAACCGTCCCGTTGCAGACACTTGCGTTCTCCTTCTCATGTCAGCACTAGGATAAATGCATCTTGACGTGCTGACACCTAGTTTATGAGGGACATTTAGTGAGTTTCTAGCCTAAAGACTCGCAGTGTACAGCAAGGGAAGTTCCAGGGGTTAGCTTGGAGATCCTTCAGGTGCATTTTGGTCAGTAGATATTGAGGAAGTTAAGGGGGGAAGAGCCAATGGCCTTACCTGCTGCTAATATCCTTCTCACCCACATGTTGATAGTTATCCAGATTCAATGGTTTAATGTGAGCCAATAATTACATAACCATCAGCATTTCACAGAGAAGACAATATAGCACCCTTGTTTTCATAGCTTTTGAATCTACCTCTTCATCTTGCCATCAGTCACTGTAGCCATCATAAATTATATTATTAGTGTCCTATAAATTGAAAAGTCAAGAACTTAATCATGTAATATTGATATTATAGTTTGGTCTACTGGTTAAACCACCAAGAGATTGAGTTTTAGTCCTGCTTTAGGCATGAAAGCCAGTTGGGTGACTTTGGGACTGTCACTCAGTTTCAGCCCAATTCACCTAACAAGATAAAGGAAAATATTTGTAGCTCAGGGTTGACATGAGGGGCCTTAGGTGCTCTGTGAGTATGGTTGTTTCCCTGCAGACATTTCATTACCTAAACTAGGTAAGGTCATCAATGCTAGTAAGGAATTGATTTGCTCTCGATTTATATTCTAGGCAGGGGTGTCAGACTGGTGGCCTGTGGGCCGGATGCATCATGCACAGGCCATGCCCACCCCAGCTCCATGAATGGGAAAAATGTCATGAAACATCACATGATGGCAAAGTGATGTGTTGAGTTTGACACCCGTGTATTAGAGGCTTCTCCTGTTAATGTTGGTGGGAGTGGCCTTGGCTTGGAGATTCTTTGGTTGGACTGTTTACTGTTAATGTGCTTGGCACTTCTTTGATGGGTGTATTGTCAATGTTAATCTATGCTCACCAGGGTGTTGATTGCTGGTGAGGAGGTATTTGGGGCCTTTTTGCTACCATTTTAGCTTGTTAATTATATTTTTCCACAGTATGTAGATGCTGTGTCTATGTGTCTAAACAGCCCAACCAAAAACCCTCCAAGACCACTCCCATTAACGCTGATAGGGCAAGCCACTAGAATATAAACTGAGAGCAAATCCTTTTCATTACTAACACTGATGATGTCTGTGGAGATTCTCAGTTATTCAGATCATGGTTGTCCCAAAGGTGCTTTTTCAAAAGGCAACTGGACTTTGTTTTTCCTGGAAGACTTTTTGCTTGGATGACTGAAAAACCGAAGAAGCTTCTTGGATGAGAAGTGAAACATCTTCAAGGAAAAACAAAAAAAATTCAGTTGCCTTTTGAAAAAGCATCTTTGGGATAGCAATGATGGTGTTACCTAGTTTGGGTAATGAAACATCTGCAAGAAAACAACCAAGCTCACAAAGTACCAAGGATCCCTCATCTGACAAGGCTGTTGTCATTGGGAAAATGGGAGGAGGAAGTATTAGGTATGTTTGTCATCTTGAGTTGTTTATTAGAATAATAAATAGGATGAATGAATGAATGAATGAATGAATGAATGAATGAATGAATGAATGAATGAATGATATATCTTGGGAGCTGTGATATGCGAATTGCTGCCAATACCAACCTGTACATGGTACATTTCTTATACATTTTTATATGTGTGCAATTGTGTCACCAAAGCAAAAAAATACATACGAAGTATGGAGAAGCAGGTTAAATTTTACATAATGAAAAATTGAGTAAGCAATTCATACTATTGAAGTACTATTAGAAACCATTCACACAAAACAAAGAGAAGCTTTTAACAGGGAGGGTAAACCAGGCACAAGAAATTAGGAATGGCCCTAATTTCTTTCAGACTTTTCCTCAAATATTGGCCAAAGTGCTTCCAGGCTGGTGGTTTCAGATAGCCTTTAGTGCTCATTCATTTTGCCCATTCTGAAAGATATCCATTATGTAAGCAGGGCTTCAAGTTAGGTAGCTTCAGTCCACACATACTCCATATCATCACTGGACTACTCAGTTAAGACCACTCTCAATAGACACTGAAGGTCTTCAAGGCTATTTTATTTTTTTTATTTTTTATTTTTTTTGAGCTCTGTTTCACATTATTCAGCAAAAGCAGACAGGAAGAAATTAATGTTCTCTACTGACTGATTTTGACTGTACTGTGGACAATCTCATAGCAGTTTCTCAAGCTATTGAGCCTGGTTAACCATCAAGATGTGAATGAAAAGGATGTTAGCAGCAGGCGAGGCCATGGGTCCTTCTCCCCTTAACTTCCTTAACATCTACTGGCCAAAATGCACCTGAAGCAGGGGTGAAATGCTCCTGGTTTGGCTCGGATCAGGCAATCTGGTAGCGATTGTGGCAAGTGGTTCGGAGAACCAGTAGCAATGGCGTCGCGAGGCTATGCCCACTGGCTGGGTGTCGTTCCTTCCTGCTTTTAAAAGGTTTAAAAAAAGGCTCTGACAATCCCGTGCCATAGCTGTGATCATCAGAGCCTTTTTTTTTACCTTTTAAAAGCATTTTTTACAACCTATTCACCCGAATAGATTGAAAAAAAAATGCTTTAAAAAGATTTTTTTAAAAAAATTGGCCACGCCCACCCAGTCACATTACCCCACCACCACCAAGTCACGTCCACAGAACCGGTAGTAATAAATTTTACATTTCACCACTGACCTGAAGGGTCTCCAAGCTAACCCCTGGGACTTCCCTGGCTGTACACTGAGAGTCTAGAAACTCACTGAATATTCCCCATAAACTGTGCAGGAATTATCCAACCTGGAAGATCACTAGGCCAATGCTACAAAATGGTCTCATCCTTCTCCTCATGGCCAAGTCCTGTGAAAGAAGGCTGAGTAGGTCTGTCAGACAGTCTAAAAAAAGAAGCAGCATGATTGCCTCATTTGGCCTCAGAAGCAAGAAGATCACAATTGCTTTGCAAAGCAGCTTCTGAGTGGAGTTTTCTTCAAACCTTTTTCGAAGTTAAGTATTTCTTTGAAGCCATACACAAGTACAGGTCTAAAATTAGAATTCTCAAAACTTGAAATATCAACACCTTTATATCTCAGGACCTCTGTATAGTTCTGTGTATTCAGGGCCTGAAGCTATTTTATTTACTCTCTTTAGCAAGGAGTCTAGTAGATATGTAATAGGCCTTGAGCACACTACAGCAGTTGGTCTTCCTAGGGCTGGGGCAGCTGTCTGTGCTCGCCATCTCCTGATCCCAGACTTCAATCCTGATTAATAGTTTTGCCTTTGGTGGCATCATTTTGCTCCATTTCTTCATTAAAGTTTTACCAGTCTCACTGGGTTCATTTCTTGTTGTCCTCCCAAGGGCAGAGAGAACTCTGTTATTATTCATTGCAAACAAAAGGCAGGGAATGCAATGGGTAATCTTTATATAACATAGCATTATTGAGTAAGTGGCAGCTCTAGCTATAAATCTGCTTTGGGGCATCCAGTTCTTACGATCAGCCTATCATTTATGTATTTGGTTTCTAAAGTCAGCAAAGGTTGTCTTCCTGGACTGTAGTCATTTTTTTCCCTGTTTTGAGAAGTTTATTGAATCTAAACTGTTAAAAATTGACATACTTGCCTATGAAAGATGAATGTGGTTATCTCAGCATTTACTATGGCATTACTTTTTTTTGCTCCTTCTACAGTTTTGAGGAGATATGATAAATATTAATCTGTCCTAATTACAGTATCACAAAGTAGTGCACTTTACATTTCTGAAGATTCTAATAAAATCTTATAATAAAAGAATCCAGGTTCTATCAGGATGATTCACATAACTTGACTAATCATGGGAGCATTTTTAGTATACAGCATGGAAATAAAAGTGATAAGCATTGGTACTTTGGAATTCTTAATTGTATTGCAGGAATGCTGTTCAGTGACTCTGCTTAAGATCTGCTCCTTTTTGAAAATTAGCTGACAGGAAGATCTCTTTCAGAACTCTTGTACCATTTTTTTCGAAGTATAAGACACACCTTAGTTTTTGGGGAGGAAAATAGAAAAAAAAAATTCTGTCTACCAGGTATTCATCTGCCTAGTGTCCTTAGTCTGGTCAATTTCAGCACATTAGTTCGCTGGTTTTGAGCCTTCGCACGCGGGGTTGCTTTTTATCCCCTGGTTGGGGATAAAAAACAGCTTCTAAAGCACAGCTGATCGTCGGAGAGAGAAGCAATGACAAAAGCAGGCGGAGAATGAAAGATCGCTTCACTCGCTAGTGCCTTGTTAGGGCTGAAAAATAGGTTCTAAAGCACAGTTGATCGTCGGAGAGAGCAGCAATGAGAAGAGCAGAAAAAGTGCAGAAGATCGCTTCACTTGTTAGTGCCCTGTTAGGGCTGAAAAAAAGCTTTGAAAAGGCTACATTTGGAGTATAAGATGCATCTAAATTTTCAGCCTCTTTTGGAGGGGCAAGTGCATCTTATACTCTGAAAAATACGGTAAATTATTTGCAAAACACTGAAGATTAAAAAAAAAAGTCATAATCACTCAGAACTTGATTTTTGTTGTGTAAAATTTGTTGAGGTCACTGAAACCCTAACCTTGTGGGGCCATATGGAATTTGTTTGACACTGTGCACAAACAAAGAAAAGGGTTAGATCCTCTGCAATATGAGCTCTGCTGCTTATGATTGGATTCTTGACCCTCCTGCCAGAGAGAAGACTGGAAGCTACATCGGGGAGGTTGTGAATGCCTATTTGAGTGAGAAGAGAGTGCTGGAAGCCTTGAAGTTTTCACCTCTTCCTTAGGAAATCCTTCCTGGGTGTTAAACAACTTCTGACAAAGACATAAGTAACTGTGAGTAAGACTTTCCAGTCTAAAATGGGTACAAATGATGTATATGGAGATTCTCAGTCATTCAGATCATGGTTTTCCCAAAGGTGCTTTTTCAAGAGGCAACTGGACTTTCTGGTTCATTGAGAAGTTGGAACTGTGCTTTCTGCAGGATATTTTCTGCCCTGTGTCCCTACACTGTTGAGCACAGGTACAGGCTGTTGGAGATGAGACTGTGCTGTCTGCATCTCAAATTGATGCAGAAACCAGAAAGTTGAGTTGCCTCTTGAAAAAGCACCTTTGGGTACAAATGACTTTCCTAGCTACCATCTCATCTCAGTCGGGTGCTGCAACATCAAGAGAACCCACAAACTGAATACCAGCTCTGTTTGGGGAATGTTACTTCAGTGAGAATAAAAAAAAATGTTATCTGTCTGGATCCAGGGAGCCCAAAACTCAATCCTATCTTATTAGAATTGAGATGGCTGGTTCATCCCCATTCAAAGATGCACATGTCACATGCATGCACATGTGTCTACACACACACACACACACTGCTTTTCAGTGGCTGCTCCAGCACTATGGACTAACTTGTCTTCTAGTGGAAGTGTCCCCCTCCCTATTAATCTTTAGGAGGGAAATGAAAACAACCTTTTGTGAGGCCTTCAGATTTTAATATTTTTGGAGATGCTGTTGCCATACATTACCAAATTAAGATTGGGATCAGGGGTGAAATGCTCCCAGTCCAGTTCAGTTTGCCCGAACTGGTAGTAAAAAAGACTACTGGTTCGCTGAACCGGTAGTAAAAAATGTAAAAAAAAAAAAGTTCCGATGATCATCTGAGTGACGCATGATCGTCGGAACTTTTTTTTTACTTTTTTAGCATTTTTTACTACCAATTCTCCAGAACTGGTAGTTAAAAATGCTTTTAAAAAGTTTTTTTAAAAAGTTCCGAAGATCAAGTGTCGCTCAGCTGATCGTCGGAACTTTTTTTTTTTTTACTTTTTAGGCATTTTTTTACAACCTATTTGCCCGAATAGGTTGTAAAAAAATGCTTTAAAAAGAAAAAAACCTTGGACACGCCCACCCAGTCACATTAACCCACACACACACCAAGCCATGCCCACAGAACCAGTACTAACAAATTTTACATTTCACCACCGATTGAGATGATGATGATTGATTGATGATAATTATTGTGTTTTTAATGCTTTTAAGGTGTTTATACATGTAAGATGTTGAGACTTACAATTGAAAGGCATAACAACAGTGTTAAATAAATAAATCAAGAGTCTCCTTGTTGATCAGTGAAGCCAATGCTTGAACTGAATAACTAGTTACTCCTTACTCCTTTTCTTCCCAAGTTTTTTCCAAGCTTTTTAAACAGGCCTTAGGCAGGACAAGATATGCTGTATTTATTGGTCCATCTTTTGGGTGGTCTATGAAGAAATAGATCACATACTGTAAAATTAATAAGGGTGAGTAGAAGAAAGTCAACAGACCTTAGTTGTATTAACTTACATTTTCTATACTCCTATCTAGGATATTATAGCATATTTACTTAAAAGAGATTGAAAGATTAATTTAAAAAACTGACCATAAAAATAATATTATATTAATTTGTTAGTTGAGAGCTGAAATCACTGTAAAAATAAGGACATTCTTTATAACAGTTTACTATTATCCCAGGAAATGTTTTATTGTAAGTTCTTAACATGCTATAGGTGGACATTATAACATCTGTTTATGCAAATACATATTAACTAAAATGAAATTCTGCAGTGTTATATCTATATAGGGACTTGATTACCATTAACACTTGAAATTCAAAGAGATGTTATCCGAAGACTTCAAATTTTAAAAACTTCTGAAATAAATTAGTTAGGTTTGGCAAATTAAACTGTCAACCATGATTTTTATATAATCTTTCTATATAATCTGCATCATTTTTCAAACATAAAATCCACATGGGTAAGGTACACAGCTCAGTGGAACATTGACTCTAGATGTTAAAAACTAAGGATTGATCATTTTTTCCCCATTAGAGGTGGTGATGGGTTGCCTTTTCTTGGGTTGGATTTAACACTGGTGATGGCTTTTAACTTAGGAGAGACATACAAGTAGTCCTCAACTTAGGACCACAATTGAGCCCAAAATTTATGTTACTAAGTGAGAAATGTATTAAGTGAGTTTTATCCCATTTTATGACTTTTCTTGCTATCATTTGTTCAGTGAACCACTGCAGCTGTTAAATTAGTAATATGGTTGTTAAGTGAATCTGATTTCCCATTGACTTTGCTTGTTAGAAGGTTGCAAAAGGGAATCACATTACTACAGGACACTGCAATTGTCATAAATATGAGTCAGTTGCCAAGCATCTGAATTTTGATTATGTGACCATGGGGATGCTGCAACAGTCTTAAGTGTGAAAAACGGTTTTAAGTCACTTCAGTGCTGCTGTAACTTCGAATGGTCACTAAACAAACTGTTGTAAGTCGATAAATACCTGTATTTTATTGTAAAATACCAAGAGGCTTGTGATTTGGCATTATTTAATTCTGTAGTAATAAACAAATATTACATAATTGTTCTCAAGGTAATTACAGGCCAATTACTTTATAGTACCGTATTTTTCGGAGTATAAAATGCACCTTTTTCCCCAAAAAAAGAGGGTGAAAATCTGGGTGCGTCTTATACTCTGAATGTTGCCCCACCCAACTTTTCAAACAGAGGTTTCAGAGGCTGAAAAATGCATCAGAAACAAAGCTTCAGAAAAGAAGCCCCCAAACAGAGCTTCGGAGGCTTTTTTTCTGAAGCTCTGTTTTGGAGGCTTTCAGAGGCAGGAAAAAAAGTTTTTTTCTGAAACAGAGTTTCGGACGTTTCAGAGGCAGAAAAAAAAGCAAAAAAAAAAAAAAAAGCAAGGCACAGAGCTCACAACCAAGGAACCTGTTGCTCATATTCACCTTTGGGAGCAGCTGATTGGGGGTATTCAGGGAGGCTAATACACCTGCCAATCAGCTTTTTTCTTATTTTCCTCCCCAAAACTAAAAGGTGTCTTATACTCCGAAAAATACGGTATATAGGAATATTTGCCTTCCTCTTACCCTTTGGCACTTTCATTCCACCTAGAGGATGTCTTAGGTGTAATGCATCAAAAGTAAATATAAAGAAGCTTCTTCTATTCCCTTCAACAGAGGTGTCAAATTTGCGGCCCGCAAGCTGGATGCATCATGCCCTGGCCCCAACCCTGCCAGGTTTAGTGAAGAGGAAAAAAGTCCCGATATATCACGTGACACCGCTGTGACAACACAAGTTTAACACCCCTGCCCTAGTGTTCTGCCCCAGCTATGGACCCCAAAGAACACAGCACACACAAAGTTTAGTTTGTGTGTTATTTAGTTTACTAAATAAACTAGTTTTTTTTTATAACAACAGCTGTTAATTAACTGCATTAACAGCTGCCAAGAATTCAAAGAATAATACTGAAAGCTTACTGTGGTTGGCAGAATGCCCAGAAGCAATTTGCAGGAAGCTGATAAGATAAGCAAGACAAGACACGAAGGTATGTGAACGAAGTTGTTCCCTGAAAATTGCTTCAGTCGGCGTTCCTCCTTAAATAGGCTAAGGGAGTGGCCAATTAGCCCCAAGCCTTATTCTCGAGGAGACCTCCTCCTGAGGAGCCACTCCTGCCTTTTGGCAGCTCTGCATGCCCATGCATCGAGAAGAGGCTCCTCCACTTAAGGCAGCTTCTGGAGGTTCTGAAGGCCCTGGCTGAATCCCCGCCTCTGGCACCACATCTTCTCCAGCCTCCTCATTGTCTGACTTGAGTGCCAGCTGCACAGGCTGCTGGCGCAGCACCACACCAGCCTCCTCGCTATGTGAATCAGCTACTAGCTGCACAGGCCGCGTACGGGCCACAACACTCAGAATGTAATTAATCTGCTCTAGAGATTTAAAAATACAAAAGAAATGTAGTGTTCCCTAATAATGCTCCTCTTACTTCAAAGTTCAAATCTGTCCTTTCATCTGGCTCTTCACAATTCAACTACATTACAATCCTAATTTTTCATCACTGCTCCTGTATAGACATGCTAAATAAATTATGTTCCAGCAACTCATCCATTATAATGAACTATCATAAGTCAGGTAGAAAGCTCTTGCCTTATAGCAGAGCTATAATGTGAGCATAAAGAAGCAAAGAAATAGAACTATTTGCTGACACTCAGTGATCAAGTGGATAGTTGCATTCCAGATCTGGTAGTCTTGTCTTATCTAGAATCCAGAGAATTAATCCATCTGGCCCATTCTTACAGATAACTATTGTTTAAGCTTCCAGGTTTCTGTTTTTCATGTCATTTGCTACATGAACTAGACAAAAACACTGGTTAAGCGACGAATTGAACTAAGGATGCAGAATATTTGCTACTGAATAATGTTTTTTTTTCCAAAAATTAGTAATGCTACAAATGGCTAGTTTTCTAAATGTTTGAAAAATCACTTAAACATAGTGCTATTAAATAGATGATAGAATGCTGAAGAAATGTATCAATTAATATATTTCTATTTTGGTTGGAAAACTGGATTAAAGTAATCGACTCCAAATATATTGAAAATCTGTTTTCTGAAAAATTGGCAATGATAGGGAAACAAACTGGATTTGCCCCATCAAGAGAGTATCCTTCATATTTCAGCTATAATTTTCATACCTATTAAAGGGGGATACAAAATATTTTCTCTCCAGCACCTCTTTGGCTTTCCTAGATCAACTGTCCATGCATATTGTATAGCTTCAATTCACACAATAAAACTTTTTTCACTAATGATTTTTCTTGATGTCACCTTTACACAAATATTAAAAATACAATTGTTTTTCTCTTATGGTGGATATAAATGCAGAGGGGAGGAGAGAAAATTTGTTGGTCAACTTCCTGACATTTTACCCTTCAAAACAAAACAAAACAAAACCTTTCTAAGGCATATTTTACTTAAAAGCTGAACATCAGGCAAGTCCATTTTATTCCTTACTCCCTGAGCCAGTTGGAAACAATACACAATCTATGCTTTATGCCATAAATTGGCATGCCTTCTGATTCCAAATGAGTGTGAATATGCCATTCAGTTATCTACGCTTTTTTAAATTAAACTGGTCTTGCAGCCCTGCCATTTTGCTGATATTTCCATTTCTTTCCTTTCAGAAGGGAGAGTTGCAGCCAAATCATCCATCTGGCCTTCTCTCTCATCCTTATTTCAAAGAACAGTATAAACAAAATGTATCTCATATTCCCAGTTTACGATTTATACTTTTGATGTATGAATTAGGCATCCATGTCCTTTTCCCCCTTCTCTTCTTTTCTTTTACTTTTTTGTTTTTACTAAATGGCATTCATCATGAAAAGCCCTCTAATTTTGAAAGGTGTCTTGCAAATTTTTAAAAACAAAATAAATTCACTTTATCTGATAACTGCCTGTGTATATTCAGATGATCCCTCTGACAACTTCTTATGTTAATAGTGAGGGAGGTGTGTTCCATTAGATTGAAATAAAATGGACACTTTAAAAAAAAATCCTAACCAGAGGTTTTCAAAGCTGCACAGGAGATTTCACCACATGTCTTCCATTAAAATGAATGGACCTATTGTGAGGGAAAGAGAAAAAGAGATATAGAGACAGACAAAATGTTCCCTTCCTCTTTTTTTTTTTTCTTTTGGACTCTACCTTCTATAAAAGATAATGACTGTGGAATATGTTCAACAGAATGGTGAACATCTCTGAGTGCAGCCAAATCTGGCTGAAGCAGACTTGTTTTACCTCATGTCTAAAAAATTCATTTCCATTGTATGATATGAAATTACTGAGCAGCTGTTGGGGGAGGGGAGAATTAAATGAGCACCATCTTCCTCAAAGGGATTTTCTGGAGATGAATCATGGGCAAAACAGAGGACCGTTTAGCTAAAGGGAAGACTAGTGCAGTAAACATGATTTTTGAAAATGCCTTGATCTTCCTTTTAGCATGTCCGCAGTTGCACCAAAATAAATTTTAAATAATAAAAGATTGAAAGAATATATTGGACTTGGAACCAAAGAACTCATATGGATTTTCAGTACTGTGTTCTTGCATCAAATGAATTCAATATTGGCATGGACATCTATCTACTAGAAGCAAGAACCTTTTATTTAGCATAATTTAAGATCTGAGAATGCTGAGGACATGAGCAATTTTACAGATGCATAATAGAGTTACAGCAAATTTCACTTATAGTGGCAGCCTTAGCACTCCATGTGTCTTCTACAGCCTTCTGATTTGCAAAAAGAATGTGAACACATAAGAAAAATCCTGCAGGGAACATTCCGATTTGACGTTGCGGTGAGATTGGAGGCAAGGAGCGGGGCTCCGCTAACTCAAGCTGAATCCGCCTCATTGGAGGGCCCCCCAAGGGGCTAAAGTTACCCTGCAGGGATGACAAAGAAAGGAGGGGCTCCCTGCAGGTTGCAGAGAGTGGCAGTTCTCCAGCTGGACTCAGGGATTCCCTCCCATCCAATGACAACAAAGAGAGGCAGCCATTATGGCTGCCATGAAGCCGAGGCAGCCAAAGAAACAAAGAATGTGTTGGACTGAATGTGTAGATGAACAGTGATTGGAACTGGGTGAGATGATTCTTTTTTTATCTAGAACCTAATCTCCAAGAAAATAAACCCTGGAAAAGGGACTCTTTGAAATACTTGTCAAAGAGGCAAATAATTACAGAGAGAAAAATTATAGACCCAAAAGAAAAGGAACTAAAGGGAGAGCACAAAATCTTTAAAATATAGAAAGATTTGATTTTAAAACTTTATTGCAATATTTTGGTAAGGCATTTTAAAATGCTGGAATTATCTGTCTGAATATTGACTATTTGCAAAAACTGAAATAAATATTTGCCAATGTTGAAATTTAAGCTGAAGGCACCATCTACTGGTGATTGGAATATATACTAAACTCCTACAACCTTGGGAAATACTGATAAAACAAAGGGAAAAAAGTGGAAATAAATAATACCTGGAGGACTGCTGTGATATCTACTGTTCTATATCTGTCTACTTCATGGTTATTGGAGGTTTCACTGTGAGATTATGGAAGACATCTACTTTAAATGCCAGGATCTATGACTGAATTTACAGAGTGGTCTTAAGGAGACATTTGGAAATCTTCATGGATAAATGGAACTAATTGACTAACTGTGGGACACAAAGAACTATAACTATACCATTCCCTTGAGGGGAAACACTAGGATTGAGCAAATGGTTTCTAAGATGGCTTCCTGAGGTCATAAAAAATTGAGACTTTGGGGTGGTGACAGACTCCTGACAGGCTATTGAGCAATATTTGGACCTATCAAAATAAGACAAGATGTTGCATCAGGGGGAAATGAGTGGATTTCAAAAAGAAATCATGTTGATACTCCAAAGTACTTATGATATGTTGATAAAGAATCACAGGGAGATAAAAGACCTAATGCATGTCATTGTGGGGAAATCAGAAAATGTTCAACAAGGGAAAATGAATAAAGATAATAAAACACAGGAAGATAATAAAAAGACCAGAGGAAAAGACAGAACAGGTAAATCAACAAATAAAACAAGAAGAGAAGAAGGAGAAGACAATAAAGACTTTGGAAACAAATAAGGGACAATATATATTAAGAGATTAAAAAATGGGATTGGATAAAAAGAAAGATATTTTTGAAGAGAAGATAGGGGCTTGGGCGTACCGGAGGTATGGCAGCAAAAAATAGTAGAGATGGAAGAAATATTTGGGTTAAATAGGAAAGAAGTAGACAGAGACAAAGACCCAAGGGAGGAGTTTGGGAAAACAAATAAAAATTGAAATACTAAAGTGGGCAAGAGATGATGGTTAGAAAGCGAATACCGTTTAATATAAGATTGGCTTTATTGAGAGCTAGAATAGAGGCAGAAACAAGATCAAGGGGGAATATTATACATATTTTTATATAATATACTAAAAGTAATACCTAGATGTTAAGATTAGATGTTGAAAGATGGTATCATTATGTACATTTAAATAATATTGTGATTGTTATTAGAATGGCACACAAAAGCACTGAACAACTAAACAATGGAGCACACTCTAATGCAAATATGTATAAGAACACCATAATTACATAAGTATGATTAATGTAACAAATATTATTAATATTACTATTATTATTTGTATTTAAATGAATGATACCCAGATGCCTCACTGTTCATATGATATTGATGTATATCCAAAAAAAAAAAAAAAATCCTGCAGGATCCAACAAAGATCCAATTCATCCAGCAATCTGTATTGCACAATGGTTAGCTAGTCAGAACAGCAGAAGACCTTTGCCTGTTTGCTTTTCTTTAGGGGAGAAGGGCTTAACTTAAAGGTAAAACA
Organism: Pituophis catenifer annectens; assembly: GCF_029215685.1. Classification (NCBI taxonomy): domain Eukaryota; kingdom Metazoa; phylum Chordata; class Lepidosauria; order Squamata; family Colubridae; genus Pituophis; species Pituophis catenifer. The sequence goes on from NW_027256881.1 coordinate 291,321,853, forward strand.
CATATTTCACATGCAAAATGTCTTAGGTACAAGCCACAACGTTGTCCTGGAAAGATTACCAATGGTCCATATTTGAGTCCTTAGAGAATATGGGTGTTATCCACTGTTGTCAAAGTAGGTAAAACTGAATCAGGTTATGTTAATACCACTTTATAATGCCTTGGTAAGGCCACACCTGGAATATTGCATCCAGTTTTGATCACCACAATGTAAAAAAGATGTTGAGACTCTAGAAAGGGTGCAGAGAAGAGCAGCAAAGATGATTAGGGGACTGGAGGCTAAAACATATAAAGAGCAAACATAAAAAGAATGGATGCTAGAATTGGGTTTGTCTAGTTTGATAAAAAGAAGGACTAGAGGTGACATGATAGCAGTGTTCCAATATCTCAGGGGCTGCCACAGAGAAGAGGGAGTCAAGCTATTCTCCAAAGCACCTGAGGGCAGGACAAGAAACAATGGGTGAAACTAGTCAAGGAGAGAAGCAACCTAGAACTAAGGAGAAATTTCCTGATAATTAGAACAATTAATCAGTTGAACAACTTGCCTGCAGAAGTTGTGAATGTTCCAACACTGGAGGTTTTTAAGAAAAGATTGGATAACAATTTGTCTGAAATAGTATAGGGTTTCCTGCCTAAGCAGGGGGTTGGACTGGAAGACCTCCAAGGTCTCTTCCAACTTTGTTATTATTCTATGTTCCTTAAGCCATGCAATGTATGCATAATCATACAAAAGAGAATTCTGTATCAATCAATGGTTGCATTCTAGCAATGGAATTTCATCTTTTATTACAACTGCATAGAGCCAGCATGCTCTTTATCTACATCAAAGTAAGCTGAACATAATGAGAGACCTTTAATATAATCAGCAGTGCTTTTTTTCCCCTTCCTTTATCAGTAACTCTTACACCCTGTATTTGATTTGGAATATTTCCAATCTAGATTAAATGTGAATTGCAACAATTCTTTATTGTATCCGACCATACCAATCATTTATGTCATAGATAAGAGGCATTTTTACACTGTGCGTAGTCATAACAGTCCTTGGGGAAAGATGCAATATAAAATCACTATAACTTTAAAATTTTATAAAGCAAAGACTAAACAAAAGACAAGTTGCCACATTTCTATTCTGCCATACTACATAGGAAAGAACATGTGTTTAGTTGAAGTCTGGTTCAGGAGGAGTATAGTATGATAGTTTGGAATATATTTTCTCTCTAAATCTGAAAAAGCCACCCATTTTTCACTAATAGAAAACACCATGGTGAGGAAAAAAGTAAGGCATTGGAAGAAATATCCAACTGGTTCAGTTCCAAGCCGGGAGAAAGGCACTGGAGACAAAATGGACACTGGAGGCTGATTGGAAAGATGGTCCATTTATTGATGAAGCAGAACCACCAAGCATGTGTGATTTTGGGTAGCTCGACAACATGGAGTTGAGAGAGAGTGGCTTTTATACCTTCTCTTGGACTTTGCACTTGAACTTCCTGTTCCTGTACAAGAACATGTATTCTATTGTAGGGGTCATAGGTAACTTTGTAGGTTGTCTGAGTCCCAGGTTTGGTTGAAGTTTGCTGGATGATGCAATGTCCCCAGGTGATTGTGCCATGTGGTGAGCTCTTCTGCTAGATCAGTTAATCCTATTATGTCCTGGAGTGTCATGTCTTAATCCCATCATCTTGGAGCTGGAGGTCTTGTAGACAGGTTGGCCCAGTCTTTCTTAATGGGCACCAAATATCTGCAAGGAGCTGGGGCTGAGTTTCTGTCTCCCTTAAGATTTCTATTTCTCTGTTAGGGGAAATATAATATTCTGCCTTTTTAATATTTCCCAAAATATTTCATTCTTCTAGGAGAGGGGTGGGTGCTAACTTTGTACAAAGGAAAGTAACTAGATTCAGGGACTGGTTGGTTTTCTTTCTAATCTCATGAATTCCGGCTGATACCATCCATTGTCCAAATCATAGAATCCTGAAGACATGAACAGTGAGATATTCAAGAGTAAAAGAGTTTTACCATTTGCTCCATAATTTTATCACCCAATCTATCTGCTCCAGTGCTGTGTCAGCTGCTGCAACTTTATTAACTTCTGACTTTTACCACTATGGATTGCTGTTCCCAATACAGAAAAAAAATGGTCCAAAGTGTGCCTTGCTTGATAAATGGGGGCAGATATTAACCTAGTCTGGCCCATGGAAGTCATGGCAGTCAGAAACTTCGGAGCTGTTCCTAAAAGACTTATTTTGCTATGAATGTTGAAGTCTCTACAATCTTAAGAGTCCTCACCAAGAGCTGATATTGGCCCCTAGCAGTAATGTTTTTGAGAAGTGTTGGAAGGAAGATGGTGAGAAAATTAGAGGAGGAGGAGGAAACAACTGATTAAAAATTGATAGCAAATAAGATAATATAAAACTTTTATTTCTTAGCTTTTTAGAAAAAACATGGGGCAATTATGATAATGATGATGATGACAATGATAAAGGAGCCAATATACTGTTCTAGCCAGTAGGGATTAAGCAAATCAATATAAATCCCTTCTGTACTGATGTTGTCTGTCATCACTTACTAGTCTGCTCTACCCAATTTTCTGCACATTATCATTTCAAAACAGAAACAAAATGTCCACATGTTTCATATTCAATATACAGTACCTGTCTTGGTTTCATTCTAAAAGTAACTTCCATCATAAATATAATTTTATCTAAAACTTGCCTTAACAAATACTGGTTTAAAAGCAACTATCTCCAATATCCGTGTGCATGTGCAACATATTTATTCATTTTTTATTTATTTGTAAAATGTATTAGCCACCTATCTGACAATTTTTCAACTTTGAACTGAGAATGCTGGAATGGAGATTGCGTTGTGGGTCACACTATTTTTTCCTTAAAAATTGATTGTAGCAGATTTATAGTACCAGTTTGTTTGTTTAATCTCATTTTAAGAATATATGTTCAGGTGGGTTGTGACCACTGCAAGCTGGACCTAATATGGTATTAATAAAAACAAAACTGCAAACTATCGACAAAACAACCATGTTTCCAGGCCTGTGTTAAGAACAAATCATGCCATGTCAGTTGTATAAAGTATGTATCCTCATTTTAATAAAATAAAGGTAAAGGTTCCCCTCACACATATGTGCTAGTTGTTACTGACTCTAGGGGGCAGTGCTCATCCCCGTTTCAAAGCTGAAGAGCTAGCGCTGTCCGAAGACATTGCCGTGGTCATGTGGCCAGCATAACTAAATGCCAAAGGTGCACAGAACACTGTTACCTTCCCACCAAAGATGGTCCCTATTTTTCTACTTGCTTTTTTTTACGTGCTTTTGAACTGCTAGGTTGGCAGAAGCTGGGACAAGTAATACGATATGGCTATAAGTGGCTTAAAAATGCCATCAGCAGAACAGTGCTGAAGGAAGCAGGGATGTCTACAACAGAAATTAAATACTCACTACAATAGGAAGGAGAATAGATAAAATACCTCCTTCTTGAATGGAATATCAAATGAATATGCATCAATGCTGTCCTTGATATAGAAGGGTTAATAGGCAAGTATTAAAGCATCCACTTTATATTATAAAAGATCAATTATCCAGATCCATGTAGCCTGAAGAAATTGCCAAGAAGGGGAAATGAGAGGGGAGGTCTCAGAAAACAGATTCATGCTAGCATATATTTGGGAGTATGACTGAGATATCTTATCATGAATAGCAATAGCAATAGCACTTAGACTTATATACCACTTCACAGTGCTTTACAGCCCTCTATAAGCAGTTTACAGAGTCAGCATATTGCCCCCAACAATCTGGGTCCTCATTTTACCAGCCTTGGAAGGATGGAAGTCTGAGTTAACCTTGAGTCGGTGAGAATCGAACTGCCAAATTTCAGGCAGCCAGAAGTCAGCAGAAGTAGCCTGCAGTACTGCATTCTAACCAGTGCGCCACCATAGCTCGTTTCCATGCTTTATGAGAACTCTATACAAAATTAGGGCCCTTAAAACATCCCACCATATTTGAAAGGGAAAGTAGGCAGTAAAAAAATGACACACAATTTTAGAATGAAGAATTTGTGATCAATGTACAACAGAATATAATATATAAAATTTGCTGCAATAATTTGTTCATCCATCAGTCTTTACAATTTTTCATCAGTAATCTTGTTATCACTCTGTTCAACATTTTCTTATTCCCTTTGTCATCTCCCCCACCACCACCACTCCCACTTTTAACCATCTTCAGTATTCTCAATTTCTTCAGACTCAAGCGACTAATTCTTGGGTCCATTACTTCATTGGAAATACAGTATTTTTAAAATCCTTCACTATAACTCCTGGATTTATTAGATTCCATACTATCTTAATCCAGTGACAAAACAAAATTACATATTTTTTCAGTAAGGTTAGAGAAAAATCTCTGTCAAGATCCATTCTGAGTATTGAAACTTCAAAAAGTCTTTAAAAATCATTTATTATATATTGTATCTTGCAGCCTATATATGTATCTTGTGATGTCATCTGATATGACAAGATCAGTATTAATGCCTCTAATAGTTTTCTTCACTTCTGATATTAAATTACCTTTGGCTGCATTCTCTTTTTTCTTAACAATATACTTGGTTGATTATTCAGGGGGATATCCAGCCAATCTTTCATTAAATCTCCAGGTATTCCCAAAAGTGCTTTTCCTAAAAGGCAACTGAACTTTCTTGGTTTCTTGTTTTTGAAAACTTTTCTCTTCTAATCCATGAAGCTTCTTCAGTTCTAATGACTGGTGAGGAATGAATCCATAGACATTTGAGAATCTCCATAAACATTTCTCCAGGCATTCATTATTTGGTTTGACACTGAACAATTCATCGGGGGTGAGGGAAGGACACTAGGTAGTAGGCATTGTTTTAAGCTGCAAAATCATACAGATGACAATTTTGCATTATTTGTCAACACTACCAACATTTATTTAATGAAGTTTTTCATTCCCTGTACTTTTTTAAATAATGGATTTTTGCAATTCTGTTCAATAGTACAGTATAAACGGATGGCATGCCAAATGAAATTGGTGTCTTATCTGCATTATATAATTGGATCAGAAGGTAATTTTTTATGATGCGCTTTATGTCTTGCATCTTCTGGCCAGTCCTATTCTGACTCAACATAAATTCATGTGAAGTCAAAATGCTTTTGCTCCTCTGTTTATTCTTCTGCTTTCATTTAGTGCTATTTTGTTTTCTTCTTATATTGTGCCCCTTCTTTCTTTACTGTTGCTTAATCTGATTGTTGGTAAAATGAACAATATTGTTATCACATCTGCTGTGTGCAAAAACATAGAAAACACAAAGAAATTCTGTTCAGAGGCATAGCCCCCTTCACTTTATCCCACTGTCTGTTTTTTCTCTCTACACAGAGAGAGAGACACACACAGAGAGACAGACATAAATATATAGAAGAGGCAGCACTGAACAGGTTTGTAGCACTGAAATAATTCTGGGGCATGTTAATATAAACAGTCTCTAAACACACACACACTATAAATCTTATTTGAAAATAAGAGTCACATGAAGCAATTTAGATAATATGCATCTGCAACATTTAGAAATGCTTATGAAATCTTGTTGAACAATGGTAATACTAACAACAACTTGGCTTTCAGCAAAAGCAGTGTTCACTTTGACAGGAATACAAGGTGGCCAAATAAACATTTTATCATTTGATATTTCTGCCATATGGCAAGGCCCTGACAACTTGTGAATAGGCAAGGTGCCATTCCAACAGATGGAGATGCCAAATATGTTTTGTCAAGCCAAATATATTTTGTCTACATGGGCAACAGATGTGTGTATTTATTGACAGCATCATTCCCAACCTGTGAAAGCTGAAACAGCTGTCCATCTTGACTCTATTCTTGGGTTGAAAGAATACTGTGCAACCAGCAATATACCTGTAAACTAGATTTTTTTTTCTTTTAAAATGTGTATTTCTCCAATTCGTCTGTAATCCTATGATACACAATGAACTAATGTGTCAAGCTCAGAAATAGTTTTTGACCTGATGTAAAATGAGTGTTTAAGCTTCACACAATTGTATTTTAAAAACAGAAAATAATACAAGTTACAATATCCAGATTAGAAAAACAAATACCCAAGAGAAAACAAAGTATAGCTATCATAAAATACTTTCCTGGAATATGGTCAAAAGTTCAGCGTTGGGTCACACTGGCACTAATGGTTTAATAATGAAATGTTTTGTATGTATGCATTGCATTAGAGTGTTCAAAATACTTGGGGGAAAAAAGTCCCACTAATCCTCTGAACAGCGATGAAAATAAATAATTACTATTGTGCCCTTAAGGCAGATGGAGGTTGAAAGTGAGAGATAATGGCTTAGCTAGCATCATCCAACAAAATTTCTTGATCTGCAACACTAGCATTACAGCAACCCAAGCATTGGGAAAGTTTGAATGCTCTAGTTTATGACTTTAATTATTATGCCTCAAACCCTATCAAGCCAATGGCCTGAAAACAATAGTCTGCATGAAAAGTTTTTTGATGATGCTTTTAAGGTTTCTCTCCTCATCAGAATCATTTCTCTGTTGTGAAAGTTTTTTGCCTGGCTCTTAATAATCATACTCATGATGGCTTATAGGATTAATATATTTTTTTATTTTTGAACTTACAGCAGAAGTATGTAAAACCAGCAGTGGCTCCTGTTAAGCAACAATGTGGGCTTGTTTTTCATATACTGCAGCATTTATAAAATTCTTATAATGATGTATGAGACTTCTAGTATTATTGAGTAGTCCCCAAGCCTAGTACATATAGCATAAGACAATGGTATTGCCTTGGTTACAGTTGCCATGGTAAAGAGGCTTCAATCCATCTCTTTAAAAAGAGAGGTGAAGGAGTAGGACTGCTCAAGAGATAGAAAGATGGAAGTCATTCCCCATCGCAAGCTGAATGAAATGACAATTGGGTTAGTTCAGCTGAGAGCATTGACTCAGGGGTACTAGAAATTAGTTGTCTCTCCTTGCCATCTCCTCTGAGATAATTGATTAATTCTGTCTAACCTAGGCCAAAACTGACTAGGACAGTGTTTCTCAACCTTAGCAACTTTAAGATGTGTGGACTTCAAGTCCCCAACATCCCAGGAAAGCATATGCTTAGAATTGGTCAAAGTTGGATTGGTGGAAAGACTAGAATGGCTATGCCTGCTGGCTGGAGTCTTTAAGAAAAACGATGGAGAGGGCACAATCATTTTGACAGATAAGGTGCTAAAAGGCACATGTGTTGATGAAGAAATAATAACTGATTGGCTTTGAGATGAAGAAGAAAACAGGAAATTTGGAGGTGAAAGAATAGTCCCAGAAGCGCTCTATTCAGAGGAATTCCTTACAAATCCTTTTTAAGGGGCAGCAGAGACATGCAAAACAATCTACTTTTTTGCCATTGTCTATTGGACATCTGGTTTTTTTGCCTGCCAGTTCTTGTAACCTCATTTGCACGTAAAATAGTATGCTTCTTTTGCCAGACCAGATTGTAGCCCTGGAATAGCATCACCTTGTAGGCTCAACTTGCCCTGACATGATTGAGATTCAGGAAAGCTACTAAAACTGGACTATTGCAACAAGCCTTTGAGATGGAAATGAGAGAGATTCCTAATGCTTGTTTATAGTGATTATTTTCTTCAGCATATAGTTTATTATCTATATCGGGGTGTCAAACTCGCGGCCTGTGGGCCAGATGCGTCACACACTGGCCATGCCCACCCCCGTTTTAGTGAAGGGGGGAAAAGTCGCGATACGTCATGTGACGACAACATGATGACCAAGTTTGACACCCCCAATCTACATTGTTTATTATTGTTCAATGCTGCTATTTTAATCTGGTTTTATACATGATAGGAAGATAAGTTACTCAGACTCAGTCAATTATTGGATTGATACATACAGATGGATGGACAAACAGATGATTTGTTGTGGCATGGATAGGCATATATTCATAAGGTACTCTGATAGTTCTCTTAAAATATGTCTTAGCTTTAAAATAGGAAGCCGCATAAAAAATGCAATACTAGAGAACGATGCACATAAGATTCAGTATATACAAAATAGGGCTATGCACACTTGAAGAATTATTCAGAAGCCAGCAAAGTTCCTTTCTTCTATTCATTAAAACTGGAGCCTGAAAAAAAAATTAAAAGATTCGGCTGATTTAAGTGTCACTTCAATGAACTGGTTCTTTAAGGAGTCTGAAGATCATATGCTAGCCGAAGATGCATTCAAACAGCAATGCAAATTTTCATCTTGTAACATATCTTGTACATATATTTATACATATACATACATACATACATACATACATACATACATACATACATACATATATATATATATATATATATATATATATATATATATATATGTTATATTTTACTCTAATTGTGGCAGGTAGTTCCATAAACCAGACTTTTAATATAGGAAAAAGGAATTCACCTCTCTCCTCCTTATGTACATTGAGTTAATCTCCCCAAATCCCTTCAGCACATCTTTCTTTGCTCTGCAAATCATAGACTGTAGGGTGCAGTAGGCTACTCCAGCCCCAGACCTCGGTGTGATAAAACATATTTTTCCTGGCATAATTTACAAGACAAAAGGATTAATCTTATCCCTAGTATAAAGTGACATGTCTGCTGATGCTAGTGGAAAGATCTTCATGTCAGAAACTACAAACTGCTGCTAAGAGAATATTTTTTATGGTGACTGGATAAGAGACAGATCTCTGGAGTCTATATCACTGGCGTTCCACAGCAGGTATTAGACTCATCTGAAATTTATAAAATATTGGTGCAAACATAAGGCGCATATTCAAGATTTCCACTATCTTAGACATTCAAGCTACCGTAAGCTTGACATAATGTATCCTTCTGTTAATGTAACCTGGGGTAATAGCTCTCCCATTTTTATGAATGGTTAACAGAATGTTTTGGATATATTCAGGCCAATTTGCTAAATGACGGTGTGGGGTGATTTATCTTCTGGTAATGATGGAAAGAAAATACTGTATAAATAAGATACAAGGGTGAAGAAACATTTAGTAGAGGATGATAGGACAAGATTGCTTGGGGAGTGACAGGATGACATTTTGAAAAACAAGAATCAAAGCAAATATATGGAGATTCAGCTTTTTTGATTTACGGCATTATCTCTGGAGGGAACTGATAAAATTGCCTTTCTGTGGTGTTCCAAGTGGAGGTAGGGAGTAGTGAATTTCAGTGCAAGCTATTTGGCTAATTTCCATTTATTGTTTGAATTTAACTTAGTCCAGCTCTTAAATCTTCACCATCATAACATGTGACTCTTCATCCCACAGGAGTGCCTCCTAGCTATTCAACTAATTAGCCAAGGTCATTTAAATACATTTTGCATGAAGCACCTTAAGCTCAGTGTGCCATTTGGCATATTTATCAAATGACTAATCAATATGCTATACCACAGTTTCTAGAGGGCCTTGAGCTACATGTAGAATACCACATGAATTCCAATCCCTGCAAACAGTCTCCTGCATAAAATGGAATTAAAGTGTGTGTGTGTGTGTGTGTGTGTGTGTGTGTGTGTGTTAATCCCTCCTCATGGTAAAAAAAACCAAGAAGAAGGGAGGGGGACTAAATGCTGATGTATAGCAATCTCTATTTTAACTCAATCTTAACTGTATGTGCTCACTCCCCTCCACCCCTACCTTGAACAAACAACAGGTATTAAGCTTGCTTCGATTTCACTTTCTTTCTTCCAACATATTACCTCCACTCTATTGGTAAAGTAATTTATTCCATCCTCTGTGGAGATCCAGGATCTCATTTGCCAGCATATTTATCTTTTCTGCCACTGCACTGTCATTCATCTGCAATCTCCACAGAATACTGGACTTCTGCAGAATTTCAATTAGGATTGATGCAACTAAATCCAGGCCAAAGAATTGACACTGACAGGGTGACCCCAAGAGAATTTAATATGCTGAGGAGAGAGGGAGGGAGGGAGGGAGGGAGGGAGGGAGGGAGGGAGGAAGGAAGGAAGGAAGGAAGGAAGGAAGGAAGGAAGGAAGGAAGGAAGGAAGGATGCAACTAAATCCAGGCCAAAGAATTGACACTGACAGGGTGACCCCAAGAGAATTTAATATGCTGAGGAGAGAGGGAGGGAGGGAGGGAGGGAGGGAGGGAGGGAGGGAGGGAGGGAGGGAAGGAAGGAAGGAAGGAAGGAAGGAAGGAAGGAAGGAAGGAAGGAAGGAAGGAAGGAAGGAAGGACAATGGCAATAACAAAATAAAACAAAATAAAAGTCTGCAATATGCTGGTTTTATTTGATTTACAATCAATCTTTTTCGAACCCTATCCTCGGTGTAATACACATACAGATATGCAAGATACATACATACACACTTCCTTTGAGGTCTAATCAACTTAAACTCCAACAGTCTGTAATAAACAGAAGACTGATTTCCACTGAGGTTGAGGTGCCTTAAGCTTTCCTTTCTGTATCTGTATACAATTTAAAATCAATACAGTGTAGGGTAATAGAGATAAAATTGCTGCACTTCTGGCCTCTTGATTTGACAGACTTCCAGCAATTTTTGTCATAATCATTGACAGACTTCATTTGGTCATCAGTTAAGCAGCCTAATAAAATCTCCTAAGTAAACTCCAGTTTATTTGAATGGCACGCTGTTTTAAAGAGCACTAATTTCAAACACAAAGACATATGTTGCTTTTCTACCCATTTACTGGTTAATTTCCTTATTTTCTTTTCCAGGTAAGCATTAATTCACTTGGGAATTCCATCTAAGAGCCTTTTCTTCTATTTTCAGATATTTAGAAGTGGACTGCAAACCACAGCATATTATTTATTGTTATATGTTGTTGGTCTTTTTGCTTGCATTTTTGCTTGCATTTTTATGCCAGGTACTACACAGAGTTGGTTAGAATTAAGTAGTTTCAAGGTGTGTGTGTGTGTGTGAGTGAGTGAGTGTGTTTGTGTGTGCGAACCGGGGCAAACCACCACTCTGTTGGCTCCTGATGACTGACTGGATTAGTCCCTATTGTTTTCTTGGCAAGATTTTCAGAAGAGTCTTACTATTGCCTTCTTCCTAGGGCTGAGAGATAGTGACTGGTCAAGGAAGAAGATTGTAAAAGCCCCAATCTTCTGGTTTTAGCCTTGAAGCCTTGAAGCTTAACCACTACATCAGTTGAACACATAGACAAATAAGCAAATGATGTTCCACAGGTGGATCAAAAAAGTCAAGATGATGCATGTAGATAGGGGTGGGCTTCAATCATGAAGTTATAGATACTGTACCTCCTTCCTGCAATCACTCTTGTCTGCAAAGGGAAAATTATAGAGATGGCCTACATCTCCCTTCAGGCTTCGATGCTATCTCAAAATAAATGAACTTCCGAACTGCCAATCTTTAACGAAATTTTCTCTTTATTCGAGTACAGCAACCGGATCCTGGCTCTTTCGCGGTCAATACTGACCTTTGCCCCCCCCCCAATCCCTCCCTTTCCGATCCCCAATTCTCTGCTTCTCATTGGCTATCTTCCAAGTCACTCTCCTGATTCCTTTTCCCGTCAGTTCACAGGAATGCCTCATCTCCAAGGAGACCAAATCTTCAAAGGGATTTAGCAGGCAAAAGTTCAGGCTTCATCCTCCCTTTTCTATGTCAGCGCTGAGACCCTGACAATACCCTATATAGGAGCTTTGGTGGCACAGTGGTTAGAATGCAGAATTGCAGGCAAAGTCTGGCCACAGCCTGGAGTTCAATCCTGATTGGTCTCAAGGTTGACTGAGACTTCCATTCTTCTGAAGACCCAGATTGTTGGGGCCAAGATGCAAATAATGCTTCTACACTGCAAATGGTTTAGAAAGTGCTGTAAACGGGTACACTACTTCTTTTGGTATCACTGTACCAAGTAAGAAATTAACTCTAGACAGTTCAGAGGCAGGTGCATTATTATAATGGTTGGTCACACAACCAGATGTTCAAACTGGATTTGGCATTTTTATCTACCTATCGAGTCCTTTCCAAGGATTGATGTTCGATAGTGTTAAATATATTGTCACAGGATATAAGCTATTTGAGTAAAACTGCCTTTTGCAATTGGCTGGTGGTGATTTTGTCAATGCCAATGGTGTTTAAGTGATGCACCACAGCTGTTTTGGGGTTGCAGACAAGGCGTCTATTATTATTGATACTTTTACTTTCTTTTGCCATTGTGGTTTGATTTCTATTTGTAGGTTTTTGTTATCTTCTCAGTTCTTTCTCTTCTATTCTTCAGTCTCCAGGTATTGCCATGTCCACTATCCAGATTTTTTGTCTTTCATATTGAAATTAGTATTATGGTTTGTCTTACAATCAGCTAGGCTGGATTTGATATTTTTATCTATCTATTGAGTCCTTCCCAGGTAGCATGGTGACTCAGAAGTTAAAATGCTGGACCTGTCCACTGGAAAACTGACAGTCCAGGTTCAAGACGTGAATGCCATGCATGGTGAGCTCCCATCCTCAACCCAGCTCCTGCCAACCTAGCAGTTTGAAAGCATGTAAATGCGAGTAGATAAATAGGTACCACTTTGATGGGACGGTAACAGCACTCCATGCGATCATGCTGGCCACATGATTGCAGAAATGTCTTTGGACAGTGTTGGCTCAATGGCCTTGAAATAGAGATGAACACTACCCCCTATTTGGCAATGACTACTGGAATAAAATCCACAGAGACTCCTTTACCTTTTAATACCAGTCCTTCCAAAGGACCTGAGATATGCAGCTGTTGCTGTTTGATGGTGTTAGAGATATCATCACAGGATGTAGCCCCTCTCACAGTCTGAGGCTATTCTGAGATGCTTGTGTTGATAGACACTGCCTGTAACCACACCTACCTGTATTTTTTAGCCTTTCAATTGCAACACGTCACTCAAGGAATGCCTTCAAAAACAATTTCAATTAACTAGCATGGATAGCATTACAGATTTACTGCATTACCGAATTACTGTAGCTTTGAAAATAAGGCATACTGAGGACAGAAAATCACTCAATAAACATTGAAGTAATACATTGGGTAGAGGAAGTAGAATGGCTTACTGATGCTTTGTTGGCAGGATGAACATGGTTGTTATTTTATATATACAATGCTGTAATGAGAATTGAGAATGGATAACTTAAGCACAGTACTACACCATGGCTACAGAAATGTTAATTCATTACTGTTACCGTTCAGAACTGCATTAGACACTCAAATCACTTAAAAGGCCTGTCCCTATATGAAACTCAGTATAACTAACACATCGGAAACAGGAGATACAATATTCACCACTTTCTCTGTTTCCTTGAGAATGGGGAAATTATTATAAATAATGGGAGACCAAATTTAATTGATATTCAGAAACGTAACAGGTAGCCAAAGCAACCGCTATTTCTTTATTATTTTCCTTTAAATCTAGCAATTTTTCAGCCTTACATGACCTGTCCACAGCACACAACTTTGGGTTTTTTTATTATTGGAAAATTGCCTAGCACAGAAATAGCAAACCCTGGAAACCAATGGTGGAAGCCAAAGGCCTATAATTATTTCTGTAAATTGTTTTCTTGCATTGAGATTCCTCAGTATGAATTACAAGATTAACCTGATTCAGAATCGATTGTGTGGCAAGAGTGTGCGAGAAGCTTTAGAATTATAAATATGGCATCTCTGTTACCTAGCTGGCTTAAATTCTAAAAAATATGCAAGAGAGCAAGGTAAGCAACTGTAAAATAGTAATTTAAAACGGGAAGCATTTGATTACCACAGAGAGTCTAGAAAGGTGAAACCAAGGTGATTCAAGAAAAATCTGGGTGAGTCATTATAAAATGTTTTTAGGTTGCCTAAAATATTATAATTTTAAACTTAGATTACTTTAAAATACTTGATCAGCAGGAAACATGCATTACACAGGCCTTTGAGAAATTGGAAATTTCCACTTTGCGATTCGATTGTAAGAAAGAGGGTGAGGTATAACCCATAATTAGAGGATTACTACGCCACACTTGCATTCAGCACCTATAGTGAAATAAGATCCTTCCTGGCCCTAATTCACAGGAATTGTTGGCACTGCTGCTATAAAGTACAGAAATGGCTTATTACAAATTTAACAGTGTGGTGTTTAATAATTGCATAGTTACCCAATTTGAGATTTTAGTAGCAGGAATTTTCTCTATGCTTATTACTGTAGGGTTTATACAGTTGCAGAGCCTATACTTCTGTGCTAACCTGAAAGGACAAAGCCACTGGGGGACTAGTAAAATGTTCATAAGGTTTTTGTTTTGTTTTTTTTAAAAAAAAAACCTTCAAATATAGTGATGGCTAAGTATGAGTTAGAACAGGGGCCTTCAAACTTGGCAACATTAAGACTTGTGGACTTCAACTCTCAAAATTCCCCAGCCAGAATGGCTGGCTGAGGAATTCTGGGAGTTGAAGTCTACAAGTCTTAAAGTTGCCAAGGTTGGAGACCATTGAATTAGAGCAACAGTAGTTGCATGTTGATTCACTACATTGCATTGCAAAGTGAGATGTTTGACAGATGGGTGGCATATAAATTTAATATATAAATAAATAAAGTGACTGTCGAAGAGCTTCAAGATTTTTTTTTCAAACTTTCGTCTAATACAATATAACATAAATAAATGTCTTTATTCCAATTAATATTGGTTCATGTTGATTGGTTATAGAAATAGTTCTGCTAGATATGCAGAATATTGTGAGATTATCAAAGACCTTTTATTCCCTAATTGGACACTAGTACTACATAATTTGAAATGTAATTTTATTATATAGCCAGTTTGGTTGAGTGGTTAAGGCACTAGGCTAGAAACTGGGAGACTGTAAGTTCTAGTTCTAGTTTAGGCATGGAAGTTGGCTGGTGACTTGGGTTAGACACTCTCTCCCAGCTCAACAGCACCTCACAGGGCTGTTATTGTGGGGAAAATGGGAGAAGGAAGGAGTATTAGGTATTCAAGTTGCTTTAAGTTGTTTTAAGTTATCTATAAAAATAAGAAAGGTGGGATATAAATACATAAAAATAATAAATAATATAATATTCACAAATATGGTTTATTTATATAATAAAATAAATGTACATGGCATTCCAATCTATGAAAATAGAGGTCTCTACAAAAGTAGTATACATTTGGAAGTTTGACAAGCATACACACACAGATGGTTAAAAAAAACAGGGTTAAAAGAGGGAGAAAATGCATTCATTATAGTTCTAGGTGCTTAGATTTGGTTAAACTAAGAATAGTGGTAAACTTTAAAATAATATTTAAAGTAGGATATCGGGAAGTACAAGCAATTTCTATCAGTATGGTACACTGGTTATCACTTGGCCCTTGGGGTTCCGAAATTGTTAATCTAATTCCAGATTTCATAATTGTCTATAATTGTGCTCCTTTTTCCTTCCCAGTTTGGCTTGTTTCTATATACAGAAACAGACTATGAGCTATCCCACTTTAACTTTCTGTTCACATGAATACGCCTTGTGAAATTTTTAATATGGAAATCACTACAGTGTAATAAAAACAAAGAGGAAGGGGGAAAACCCACCACGATTAAAGTACAAAATGAAAAGATACAGCCCTAAGCAAGTGTTACAATCTTATCATCTGTAACTAGAGCAATTGTCTTGCTCTAGATTAAGAACCCGGAGCACTGAGACTGAAGATGCTGGGTTTAAGTAAGCAAAAATGTCACAGACCTTTCCGGTACTTTTGTGATAATGGCTAAAATACTGCATAATTTTGTAACAAACATATATAGAGAGATCTACAGACACACTTATCCAGGAGATTTGGAAAAGAAAATATTTTAATGAATAGGTCCTGAGGAGTTCAAAGATGACAGAAACATATTGTGTGGGGCTTAAAGTTTGACAGGAAATGTGTTTTTCTCTTTTGACTGATTGGATCACTTCCACACAGATGAAATACATGCTGAATTATTTAAAGATAATTACACTGCTGTGCTGTTGCTAAAATATTAAGACACAGTTGTCCCATAGGAAGAATTGTGACAGGCTTCACACATCAGGTAACGAATAGCTAAAGGGTAATGGAGAAAAGAGCTACCACAAGACCTTGCAATGAAGGAGCAAAAAATGTGTCAGAAATTCAGATTTTTTTTTTCTTTTTTTTCCCCCCCTTTTATTTCCTGAACTGGAATAAAGCCATATTAACTTTGGTAAAGGAGAATTATATTTGACCCTATAAATTCCAACTAAGATTGAATTGAAAGGTTAGCACTATAAAAGTGAAATAGGAAGGTATATGTCAGGCATCGTTATACAGGCAAATTATGTAAAAGCTGGCAAATAAGGTAATAAAAGATATTTGATAATAAGTACTCCGCATAGCCACCAGGATTATTTTAATAGGCAATCAACATGAACTAGCATTAACCTGTATGGGGATATGTTATATTTTAATTACATTGCAGATATTTTATGCTTTTTGCAAAGCATCCAGATTTTTAAAAAAAAGAAAAAGAAAAAAGAAAAGCATCCCATCTTGTAGGATCCTAGTATATTTCTAAATGTTGGGTCTGACCCTGTATAACCTGACACCAATGGTATCTTAAGGACCCCATTGTTGAACCAGAATCAATCCAGCCCATTTTATCATCATGGGAGAAGCTCTTGATAACCCCATTTTTTGGCACTGAAGTTGGGGAACAGCTTTTCCTTACATATGAAGTGAGTAGGGTTGTAAAAGGGGAGTCATGTCCTTCAGAGAGGCAGTAAAAATTGAGCTGTCCCAGAGGGCCTTAGGTGGAAGGTCATGCTGGGTGTAATTATAGGAATTTGTTAGGATGATTAATGAAACAATCAGATGAGATTTGTTGTAGCGCGGGAATAACGAGAGGCACAAGCAGGCTAGTAACAACAGTTCTTTAATTCAGGGTGAGACTTCAGCAAAAACTCACAGGCAACAGCCCTCTTTATATATTTTCCAGAGGCAACCAAGAACCAATCAGAATTCACTGTGCATTTGAATTTCCCGCACAAAATAGATACATACACAACACCCCTCCCCTCCCAGAAGGCACTTATTCTATCTATTTACATATTTACATACAAAATCACGCAGGTGACCAGGGCGTGTCTTAATCCTGGTTGACCTGCGCAGTTCAGTTGTTGGTGAGGCGTCGAGCCGGTCGGAGGGACCTCCCGTCTCTCCCGGCTCTGCCAATGGAACCTCCTGGATTTCTCCGGAGGTGTGGCTATCTCCGGCTGGGAGTGTCGGCTTGCTGGGGCAGTGCTGGAATTCAGGGTTGCCAGATAAGTATTCCAGCTTACTCGGGCTTGAGGTAGCTGTGTCAGGAACACTTGGATAGTTAGGACACGAGTTTTCGTTTGGTAAACATTTACGCAATTGATCTATATGTCGCCTCCAGATTTTACCATGCCCTATATCAACTGTGTATGACTTTGGACCAGTAATTCCTACGATAGTTCCCTCTACCCATAAAGGCCCATTGGTGTAGCTTCTAGCAAAAACCGGTGAACCTACTTCGAAATGTCTTAGTCCTCCCCCTTCCCCGGTGAAGCTATCGGAGGAGTAATTAGGATGCAGTCTGTCTAGAACTCATCATAGCTTTCGGCCCATTAAAAGCTCGGCTGGGCTGCGGCCCGAAGTGGGGCACGGAGTGGCATGCTGTATCGCTAAGAACTCATCTATTCTAGCCTGCCAGTCCCCTACATCGAGTCAGGAGAGGGCTTCTTTGGCCTTTCTTACAAATCTTTCAACAAGGCCATTAGAAGCCGGATGAAAAGGAGCGGATAATGCATGTTTTATGCCTAATTCGGCTAGGTAGCCTTCGAATTGAGTCGCCGTGAATTGGGGCCCATTGTCAGATACCAGGGTGTCCGGCAACCCGTGTGTTGCAAATAGTTTTCTGAGTACTTTGATTACAGCCTCAGAAGTGGTAGATGGCATTAAGGCAATTTCGAGCCACTTAGAATATGCATCTACAATAATAAGAAAGTTCTGGCCATGGAACGGGCCAGCGAAATCGATGTGAATCCTCCCCCACGGCCCCTTTGGTTTTTCCCATTCCCGGATGGGTGCTATGGGAGGATCTGGGCGGGACTCCTGGCAGGGCCTACACTTCCCCACCCACTCCGTGACATCTTGGTCGAGATGTGGCCACCAAACATAGCTACAAGTTAGGCCTTTCATACAAACAACACCAGGGTGTCCCTCATGCAGCATTTCTAGAACTCTGTGCCTTAACCGCGAAGGAATGACCATCCTGTCTCCCCACAACAAGCAACCCCACAACATTGACAGTTTATTTTTTTTGTTAAAGTACAATTGGAAGTTACCACCATCCACCTTGATAGGCCAACCCCTCGTTACCCAGCCCATTACTGTGCGCAAAACAGAATCTCTGGCAGAAACCCTCGCCACCTCGTTTGAAGAAATGGGGCCCAGGGAAACAATGTCAAGCAGTAAAACCAGGGCTTCCGGGGTCGGGTTGTCCAATAATTCGGGCAAGGGACATCGGCTGAGGGCGTCAGCATGTCCTAAGGTTTTGCCCAGTCGGTGGAGCAGTCTGTACAAATATGCAGCCAAGAAAATGGACCATCTGGTCATCCGGGGGGAGAAAGCCGCCGGGGTCGGTTTATCTCCAGCCAAAAGTCCCAAAAGAGGCTGGTGGTCTGTAATGAGTTCAAAAGTGCGGCCAAACAAATACTCGTGAAATTTTTTGACCCCCGCTAGTGCCTCCCTATCTAGCTGGCTATAGTTCCTTTCAGCACTAGACAGAGTGCGAGAGTAATAGGCGATGGGCACCTCTAACCCATTTGGTAGTCTATGGTTTAAAACCGTGCCTACGCCAAAGGGGGAAGCATCACAGACCAATACTAGAGGTAGTTCAGAATTGTACTGGATGAGGAAACTGTCCTCAGACAAAAGTCTCTTAACTGCGTTGAATGCGGTCGCTTCTTGCTTGCCCCAAACCCATGGAACGTTTTTTCCCAGGAGCCTGTGCAGAGGCTCCGCAACGGTGGCTTTGTGTTTCAAAAACATCGTATAGAAATTGAGAAGGCCCAGGAAAGCCTGCAGCTTGGATTTCGACTTGGGGGTGGGTGCGCTTTGGATAGCCCTAACTTTGCTTTCTGTGGGGTGAATGCCTGTGCCGTCGATTCTGTAGCCTAAGAATTCCACTGATGGAACCGCTATCTTGCATTTATTTTGTTTGAGTTTAAGTCCCGCTTCTCTGAATCTGGTTAGGACTTGTCTAACCCTTTGGCCTAACTGAACTTTGTCTTGGCCACTAATTAAAACGTCGTCGAAATACAGGACGACACCTGGGAGGCCTTGTAGAAGGCGCTCCATTGTGCTTTGAAAAAGTCCTGGGGCGATGCTGACCCCAAACTGAAGCCTGGTGCATTTAAAGGCACCTCTGTGAGTTACTATTGTCTGTGATTCTGCCGTAGCGTCATCTACTGGCAGTTGCTGGTATGCCTGCGCAAGGTCTAGTTTTGTGAATAGCTTGCCAGGCCCCAGGGAGTGTAGTAAATGGTGGACTATTGGAACCAGATAGGCGCTCTGCTGCAACGCCTTGTTAATCGAACACTTATAGTCAGCGCAAATTCTAATTGAGCCATCCGATTTGACTGGCGTGACTATTGGGGTTTCCCACTTAGCGTGATCCACGGGAACTAGCACCCCTTGCTTAATGAGCTTGTCGAGCTCTGCATCAATTTTGGGCTTTAAAGCAAAGGGAACTCTCCTTGCTTTCAGTCTAATTGGCGCTATGTTGGGGTCTAAATTAAAAGATATAGGGGTCCCCACGAGTCTAGAGTCTAGAGTCTCTTCAAAAACGTCCCGAAACTCGTGGAGCAGGGTTTCCTTAAGTGATGATCCGCTGATGCTGTGAACGCCCGTGAAGCCCATGTCGAGGGCCCGGAACCATTTCATGCCCAGTAGACTTGGTAGGGGCTTTCTAACGACGGTCAGGGGCAGCTCTTTCTGGAACTCGCCGTAGGTGACCTGGAACGTGCCCACGCCTTCAACGGGAACTCGGTTTCCCTGGTAGTCGAGTAGGCGGATTTTCTGACGGGACAGCTGGTTCTTCTGAAGATTGGGCAGGAGTGCCTTGAGGGTTGACCAGGACATGATCGATAATGTAGACCCGGTGTCGATTTCCATTTCGCAGGATTTGCCGTTGATTTCTACTTTCGTGTAGACTTTCTCGTCGTCAGTTGTGCTGGCTTGGCCGATTCTCGTGCTGTAGGTCTCCCGCTTTTGAGGTTTGCGCCGTTTTCTCACGCCGTCATCTTTGATTGGCTGTTTTGAACGAGCCGGTTCTGGTTGGTCGCGGTAGTCACGTGGCTTTCGACTACGCGGAAATTGAGCTCTGCAAACTCACGCTAAATGGCCTTTCCTGTCACAACGCCTGCAAATGGCTTCTCTGTATTTACACGATTGTCTCTCGTGATCCCCGCCACAGCTAGGGCAGTTCTCGTGGCGGCAGATTTGTTTGCTCAATTTCTTGTCTGTATGTAAGACGTCCTCATCCGACTCTTCCTCTGTGCTAGTTTGCACCTCTTCTCTGTGGACGGGGGCTGTTTTCGGCCCATCTTTGCTTGAACTTGGTCATCCTGCAGCACTTCCGAAGCTTTCGTTGAGGCCTCGTGTGCTCGGGCTTCATCTAGCGCGCCGGCTAGCGTTAGGTCTCGCTTGGCTAGAAGACGCCTTTGTAACCGGGTATCTCGAACCCCGCAAATCAATTGTTCAAGCAGCGCGTCATCTAAGTCTCTGTAGTCACAATGTGTTGCGGCTTTTCAAAGTGCGGCCACATAAGCGCTGACCGGCTCTCCTTCTTTTTGAACTTGTTGCCGGAGTTCGTAGCGCTGAACGAATTTAGATGGAACTGGAGCATAGTGGGCTCTCAGGTTGGCCTGGAGGATGTCCCAGGGAACCGTCTGGACTGAGGTTGGCTCGCAGAGTGATTCGGCCATCTCGAACACGTCTGGTCCACAGTGGCTTAAGAACAGGGCCGTTTTTCTGTTTGCCAAAAGCCCTTGCATTTCGCTCACTTCCAGAGAGCACTCGAACCTGGTCAGATATGATCCCCACTTCTCTCAGGTCGGGTCGAAGGGTTTTGGCGGAACGTAGGCAGACATGCCGTGTCTCCATGTTCGCTAGTCACCCTGGCTGAAACTCCAAGCTCTTTTTGATTTGCCTCTTGTGGCCTCTATCCCACCTTCGTTGCCAATGTTGTAGTGCGGGAATAACGAGAGGCACAAGCGGGCTAATAACAACAGCTCTTTAATTCAGGGTGAGACTTCAGCAAAAACTCACAGGCAACAGCCCTCTTTATATATTTTCCAGAGGCAACCAAGAACCAATTAGAGTTCACTGTGCATTTGAATTTCCCGCGCAAAATAGATACATACACAACAAGATTGTTTTGAAATTTTGTTATTATTATTATTATTTGATGGATGTGGAATTTTGTAACATTTCTGTGGAGGTTTCATAATTTATAATGACTATGGATATTTTATGATTACCATATTTTTTGGAGTATAACACTCACCGTAGTATAAGACACACCTACCTTTTTTGGTGAGAAAAAGAAGAAAAAGAAATCTCCCTCTGCCTCTGAGCAATTTTGCCTCATTGCAACAAACAGCAAACAGCCTGCTTTACTTTCATTTTCATTTTCAGCATAGCTTGATTAGCACAAGGAGAAAAAAAATCTGCTCCAGCAATTTACACCTTTGCAGCAAGCAGCAGAGCCCTGCGCAAAACAGCTGAGAGCAAATCAGCTGAGAGTCGGGAGGCCGATCCAATCAACTTGTGCTAATTAGGCTGTGCTGAAGCTGAAAGGGGTTGCTTTTTCTTGCTGTTTGCTTGCAAGGAGATAACTGCTGCAAGGCAGAGGCCAAAGGGTGGGGGCCAGTGGGTGGGCAGGGCTACATTTGTTGTATAAGATGCACCTAAATTTTCACCCCCTTTTAGGGGGGAGAAGGTGTGTCTTATACTCCGAAAAATACGGTATATCTTGAAAGTTTTATAAGTAAGCCCTCCATGGGTTCAAATGGGATGGCTGGTATACAACAGGGAGGGAGGGAGGGAGGGAGGGAGGGGGAGGGAAGGAAGGAAGGAAGGAAGGAAGGAAGGAAGGAAGGAAGGAAGGAAGGAAGGAAGGAAGGAAGGAAGGAAGGAAGGAAGGAAGGAAGGAAGGAAGGAAGGACAATTTAGGAATAGCAAATGTCTGGACTGCTTTATCCCTTTAATGCAGGATTCCTATTTATAATGGGATGTGAGGGTGATGTATGTGGAGATGGGAATGATGCAGTCCAGTGCTTATTTTAGTTTAACTAAAGGTTTATTCTGGTATGTGGTATTGCATTATTTTTTTCAAACAAATATTCCTTTCAACTTAATTACCTGATATTTGGTCATGTCTTCTGGTACAGTGTAGTATGGCCTAATGAAATGTGACATTCTTGTCGGTTTTTATTAGAAGTGAGTTGGAATAGACAAATACCATGCAAGTCTGAATGTTTAGTACTCATCACTGACACCCTTCTTTATTCACAGTATTTATCCATAAATAAATACCAAGAGAGAGAGGGGGGAGAGAGGGAGGGAGGGAGGAAAAGGGAGGGACCCACCTGTCATAACATGGAAAAAAAAATGCACCCTTTTGTAGGAATGAAGTTATTATGAAGATTTTTTCACAGATTCCCACCCCAACAATATAGGGTCAAGCTGAAAACATGTCCAGCTTTTATAGGACCTTACTCGGGCCATGAAAGCGTGTAATATTTCTGACTTAGTTCTCAGGATCACAAAAAAAACAACAACAAATCTTCCCAATAATTATCCTCAATGGTAGCATTCTCCATGATAAGCAATAGCCACAACTTTTCGGAGGCTGTAGGGAACAAAGCCTTTCTCTAATTGGTCTGAAGCTGCCATATTCCTCTGCTGTCTCTGTTTGAGTGTTGCTGTGTTAGGATGTTATATCTTTTCAGACACATGGTTGGTGGGGAAAGTTGGCAGAGCTTGGTAGCAGAGCAATTTGTTAAAGAAAGAAATTCCCTTGAAAAGCCACTACTGTTGTTGCTGTGACAACTATTTCAAAAAAAAGCCTCCAAGCCAAATTGTTAATACTTTTTCCTATATCAAATGTATTTTATCCCCCTTCCCTATCATTTCTATTGCTTTTGTTTGCTTTTTTGCTTGAGAAAAAAAAAGCTAAACTGAAAATTTGGCTCAGCTAGTGAAAGCAATGCTTCCCCAGTTTAATTATTTCTTCTCATGAAATGTCTAGTGGGCCCTTATTTGACTTGTTGACAATGGCTTGGCCTAATGGCATAACTGGACACCACACAATTATAATTTGCAGTGCAAAATATAAGTGGTTTGAATTAAGAAACATTTAGGGCCGTGGTCCTAGAGACCATAAATAATATTCTTTTAATTATTCTCTTGCAAATTATTGGTATGTACTCTTGTTCAAGAAATGCATAATTTACAGAGCAGGAAACTGGATTTAAGTCAGTGATTAAAACTAGTCTTTTGAATGGTAATGAATCATCATTTTAATTGCTTTAATTTAAATCAATCAACCCTATGATTTAATCTGTTTTCCCTTAGCCATTAGTGTATCAGCAATATCTATCATTCTCCCCAACCATGAGACATGAATGAATAGTTAGGAAAACCTTTTCAAATACAGTAAAAAGTAAATATATGTCAGGTCTGCAATTGGGAACTGGGTTAGGATAAGCTATCATTCATATGATCAGCCCTGCCTGAATGCTAATTTAGAGATAAATCAGAATGCAGAAGCAGGCTGAGGTAGACAATATTACTAGATGATTTTTATATATTAAATAATCCTAAAGCAACTCCTACTTGCCATCCAGAATTCCATCATAATAATTAACAATACTATTTTGATGACATAATACAGCATTCAAAATGAGTTACAGCATATAAATCAACAGAAGTCAGAAAAAAGAATAAGATCAAGCCATTTATTTGCTTTTTGAGAAAAGTGATGAATCATAATAACCCTACTGTCTTGTTTTGATCTGCTAAAATGACAGCTGTATTGTCCATGATAACTCAGCTAGGTCCAGCATCTAGCCTAAGCAGGATCAGACCTAGTTAGTTCTTGGGTGAAAGACAATCTGAGAAATTCAGGGTTGTAAACCAGGTGTGGGTTCTACTTACGTTTACTACCGGTTCGCAACGGGAACATGTGCTTCTGCACCTGCACAGAAGCTTCTGTGCACGTGCAGATCATCAATTATGACGTCTGGGCGGGTGGGCGGAGCCTCCCGCTGCTTTTACTAACGGTTCTATAGAACTGGACAGAACCGGGACCCACCACTGTTGTAAACTAAAGAAGCCACCACTGTTGTAAACTAAAGAAGTGGTTGTGTGTATACTGTATCTTTGGAAAAAAAGCAACATCAAACTATTTTTGTATTATACCAGGTAATCTAGGGGACTGGAGGCTAAAATAGGGAACTGGAGGCTAAAACATATAAAGAATGGTTGCTGGAATTGGATATATCTCATTTAATGAAACCAACTAGGGGTGACATGATAGCAGTGTTCCAATATCTCAGGGGTTGCCACAAAGAAGAGGGAATCAAGCTATTCTCCAAAGCACCTGAGGGCAGGACAAGAAGCAATGGATGGAAACTAATCAAGGAGAGAAGCAACCTAGAACTATGGAGAAATTTCCTGACAGTTAGAACAATTAATCAGTGGAACAACTTGCCTCTAGAAGTTGTGAAAGCTCCAATGCTGGAAGTTTTTAAGAAGATATTTGTCTGAAATAGTATTGAGTTTCTTGCCTGAGCAGGGGGTTGGACTAAAAGACCTCCAAGGTCCCTTCCAATGCTTTTGTTATGTTATTCTGTTAATTTGCATAGCTACAAGTTATCCATAAGTCACCATCTGCTAATCTTGATTCCAAATAAATTTAATCATATATTTACCATTTGTACTTTACAGTAACAATCTTTTTTTTAAAGCACATTAAAATTAGAAAATCAGCGGTACCTAAAGTACCGCATCTTAACCAGTCTAAAATGGACAATGTCCATCTTTTGTTTTGTAATAATATTACTAATAAGGATAAAAGGGATAATATAAGCTAATATTTTATTTATGAAATGTAAAATACTAAAAGTACTATAAAACACTGTAGTACTGTATTTCATATATCATAATCTGTTTGAATACTATTTGAAACATTGTAATCCATGAAGTGGAATATTAATCAGTTTGTTTTGATAATAATTTATTGACATTTGTTAGAGCTTACATGCAACAGGTTGATTGGCAAATATCTGGGATTCCTGGATGCTGTAATAAATTTCTTGCATCAGCAGAAGGTTGGATGTAGTCTGTTCCAGTTGTGTGGACAAAATCTATTATCGATCAAACCTTTATTATGGTCAAAGACCAGATAAGGAGGGTGGGATATAAAAATTAAAAAACATAAAAGATACATCAAAATAAAAAAAAACTTACATATTAAAAGCTAAATTTCCATAGATTCTCCATGGACATAAAAAGCTAAAAAAATTGAAAAGGAAAAATCTAAAGGGAATCTAAAACGAATGTAAAAGGAGGGGTAGAAACAGTAGATGGGCATAAGGGAGCATGGCAAACTAAATCTACGGTATCACAATACAAATAATTCTAAAATAATGAGCAAGGTACTTGTTAAAACTAGTTTATGACACAGGTCATATTCTGACAAATTTTAAATGGTGCTGCTCAAATTCGAGCAACATTATATATTTTAGAAGGATTGGTGTCTGAAAGCTGCAGGGAGGTATAAAATTGTTCTGTGCACCATGGATATTTATGCAAAAATAATGAGATGAGGCCAGTATGAATGACTCTGTAGTACAGGCACTGAAGAAGTATATATTCTGTTGTTTCTGTATATCCAAAGTCACAGGGGCATTGTCTCTGGGTAGGGGATCTTTCTGTATCTGCCTTCAAGGACAGCTAAGGGAAGGGCATGATATTGTGCTAGAGTAAAGAGCTTCTAGTGGTTACTTACTTCAAGGTTAGTTAAATATGCCATGGGGTGTCAGAGTACCTGTGGGATTCACTGGCAATAAAGGTTGGGGACCTAGATAGGTCCAATTGGTGCTCTGTGTCTGCTACATGCTGTTTAATGATTGCTTTGGCCTGCTCAATTCCCATTCTGAGTAGAAGACTTTGAGATAAACCCAAGGATAAGATTTTAGTTGTCACTCTTTTTCCATGTGGACTGAAATTCATCCCTCATAGTGAGGCAAAGCCAAGAGGGGTGGGGGATTGTCTGAGCCAGTAATTGAGTAGGATCACCTGCACTATAGCCTCTTCTTTCATGAAGTCTGTTTCTGGGGATTTTGTGGACTTGAAGAGCCAATCTTAGAAATTTGGACTGAACAAGTTCTAATAGTGTGAAATTGGAAAAGAGTCCCAGCTGAGCACTATAAAGAAGTTGTGTTATTGGCTTGGCTTCAAATAATTTGAGTGCTGTAGTAATGTAGTAGCCACTTCTTGTCTGGAGGAATTTAAGGATGGCAGATGACCTTTTCTGTATCTTTTCAGTTTCCATGGGGTTTCCTACTATTGGAAGAATGTAGAACTACTCCCAGTTACTTAAAGCAGGAGACCTGCTTAGTCTTGTGCTCCAGTAGTAGTTTTTGGATCATTTGGTAAATGCCATGTTTTTGATTTTCTGTAATTGAGTCCTAGCTGGTCTTCCTTGCAATACTGTGTTTCTGTCCTTAATGCTCTTTTAAGGCCAATATGAGTTCTTGAGAGTAGTGCAGCAGCATCTGCATAGAGTAAAGCAGAGATGTGGCTTCCAACTAGTTTTTGGTGACAGTTTGCACCTAACATGTAATCCACCATGGAATTTATATAAAAGTTGAATAGGGGTGGGGCCAATATGTTGCCTTGCTTTACATCTTTCTTAGATTCAATGGCATCAGTAAGATGGCCCTTGTGGTTATGTCTTATTTTGAGTGACATCCCTTTATGAAGCCTATGTATTAGATTAAGTAAGTCAAGTTACAATACCAGTGTTAAAATCAGTTAAAGCTATGACCAACGGATTTTTGTTTCTATTGTTGGTGTTGGATGGTTGTAAGTTTGTTTCTTCTTTTTTTCCTTTGTTTTAACTTTAGAAATACAAAATAAAACAATGAAAAATGACTATATATTCACTTTCAAGCACTATTTGAAGAAAAAATAGGCTTTTTTTCACATATAAAAATGCATAGGGCAAATTACTCCTGATTTTAATTGATAATTATTGCAAGTATATCTATACATAATATTCTGTGTAGTATTCTATATATTTAAGAAATATCTCCTTTTTTCTCTTAAAGTAAGTATTATTTTGTTTTAAACAACTAACTAAATGAGCATATAATTTCACTAAAACAAACATGGAGAATTTATCGAGTAAGTAGCCAACAAAAGGTTTGTTAAATATGCAAAACAGGAGCATTATTAGAATTCATTACAAGTGGATACTAGAATTCTAAGCAGAATTTACGTGTTAATGTCGAAGATAAAAAAGGATTAATTAATGAAGCCTGTATTCAGAAGATAAAGGACAGTTGAATTTCTGATAATTTTCTTTCAATAAGGAACACAAGAAGCATGGCCTAAGCTGTGTTTCTTTGCTATCCTATTGGAAAATATATAGAATTATAAACAGAAAAAGGAGTAACATTTATAAAGCAAGCCTTGTTCTTAAAATAGGCATTAATGTTTTTTTTTAAAAAAAAATGAATATGAAAAATAAAAGAATAAAAAGACTAGGAGGTCTGGACGAGTTAATTGGTATGTACAAGAGATACCATATGAGTTGGGGAGGACCTGCAGGGGTGATACAGTTTGTGTGGGATGCCGTGGGTGCTTGGGAATACATGAATTGTGCCTTGCACATCAAGGATGGTATGCAGAGGAACAGCATGGTCTGGGAAGGGTGCATGAGGGGGTTCTATGACAGTTCACCACACGCAACTCACCAGGCCCAACTCGCCACAATCAACTCACCATGGCTAACTCATCACAGCCAACTTGCCATGGCCAACTCGCCAAAGCAATAGCAATAGCACTTAGACTTATATACTGCTTCACAGTGCTTTACAGCCCTCTCTAAGCAGTTTACAGAGTCAGCATCTTGCCCCCCAACAATCTGAGTCCTCCTTTTACCAACCTGGTAAGATTTGAACTGCCAAATTGCAGGCAGCCAGCAATCAGCAGAAGTAGCCTGGAGTACGGCACTGTAACCACTGCGCCACCGCAGCTCATATAAAGGACAACTCGTTGTGGGACAAGAGTTACACTAATATCAAAGAAATGGTGGAATAGAATCATTAAAGAAAGGATGCAAAAGGAGGGACAGAATGAAATACTATATTGAATATTTAGTTGCTAAGGTGCTACCTGCACCTATCACTTGTTTGTTATGTGTAATGTTTTTTATGTTGTATGTTATTTATATGGTGTGTTATTATTTTTTGTTTGTTTTTAATGGAAAATGTAAATAAAGATTATTTAAAAAAAAATTGAATGGCAAAAATTAAAATAATTTTTATTTATTTTAAATAATTACATAGAATTGTTAAATTGCTCCACAGCGAATTTTCCCATGGTGAGCTGGCCATGATGAGTTATCCTGCAGTGAGCTGGCCGTGATGAGTTGGCTGTGGTGAGTTTGCCATGGTAAGTTAGCTGCAGTGAGTTGGCCACAGCAAGTTGGCTGCGGCAAGTTGTCTCATTCCCACATGAGGGTACCCAAAAGTTTTCCTTTGGGGGAGCGGGAAGGGTTGAGATGGGTGCACGGATATTCCTTGCTCCCTCCCTCCCCTTTCTCCTTCCCTTTCCAACAGGCGGGTAAGTGGCTGCTCAGAACCTGTCAATGGTACATTCAGAATGAGCATTCCATGATCACAGCAGCAGCCTAGTAGCACTGAAGTAGCCACAACTTTCCTCCATTTCATTACTCGAAAGTCATGGGTCCTGGATTTTGGACACATTCTATAAATTAGCCCACTTAAGATACCTTGGTTCAAAGATTCCTCCCTTATGATGCACTGTTTTGCCCAGTTAAAGGTTACAGGACCAAACGTTTTAGCAGTACAGTATATAGATTATCCTTGCATCTCTAAGCATGTATCTTAATCAATTGTAATATGCTTTAATGGTGTGTTCTAAAATTATACCTCATTAAAAATGGTGGGTTCATTTTGCGTTGGATTCTTAAAATACTCTGAATAGTATACATGACATTTTTTTTTTACATGTTCACCACATACAGTAGTATGCTTCTTCTTTTTCATGGCATTTCCAACATTTATTGCTTTATGATTTTTCTGTTTTGGTCTGGAATCCTCGTAACCGAGATGGTGATGTTGGTAACCCTGTAATCTGTGCAAAGTTTTGCTCATGCTTGATGCTGGATGCTATGATTAGAATCACTCTTTTCCTCCCTTCGTTGTTTCTCTATAAAGTGTTCGTTTTCTTATAAGTTGAAATAAGTTGTCTTATTTCAAATCAGACTACTAATGTATCTGTTTGAGTATTCCTTAACTACCTAAAAGCAGCACACTGAAAGGCCACTTCTTCCAGCTGTAGCTGGAAAGGCCAGAGGTCTATGTGCAAAGCATATGTCCTAAATTAAGCTAGAGGTCTTTTATCAAGATGACATTTGCTTCTCCTTTGCTCATTGAAATGTCCCAAGAAGGACAACAGTAACCTTAAGAAAAGAGAACATGAAAAAAAAGAGAGAGAGAGAGAGAAGAAAATGATGTGGAGTGCACCACCACCTAAAAAAAAATTCTGTAACAATAAAAAGTAATGTTAGAGGTCTTCTTGGTGCACCTATGAAAACTAGTGGTGGCAGCCAAAAAAGCCAATGCAATCCTAAATTGCATTAACTGAGGGATACAATCAAGATCAAGTGAGGTCCTAATACCACTCTATAAAGCCTTAGTAAGACCGCACCTAGAATATTGCATCCAGTTTTGGTCACCACAGTATAAAAAAAGATGTTGAGACTCTAGAAAGAGCAACCAAGATGATTAGGGGACTGGAGGCTAAAACATACGATGAACGGTTGCAGGAATTGGGCATGGCTAGTCTAGTGAAGAGAAGGACCAGGGGAGACAGGATAGCAGTGTTCCAATATTTGAAGGGCTACCACAGCAAGGAGGGGGTCAAGCTATTTTCCAAAGCACCTGAAGGCCAGACAAGGAATAAAGGATGAAAACTGATCAAAGAGAGATTCAACCTAGAAATAAGGAGAAATTTTCTGACAGTGGCAGCAATCAACCAATGGAACAGCTTGCCTTCAGAAGTTGTGGCAGCTTCATCACTGGAAGCTTTCAAGAAGAGACTAGACTGCCATCTGTCAGAAATGGTGTAGGGACTTGGGCAAGGAGTTGGACTAGATGACATACAAGATCCCTTCCATCTCTGTTAATCTGTTAAATCTGCTAGTGTGATAGCAATAGCAATAGCACTTAGACTGATATACTGCTTTACAGTTCTTTACAGTGCTCTCTAAGTGGTTTTACAGAGTCAGCATATTACCACAACAATTTGGGTCCTCATTTTACTGACCTCGGAAGGATGGAAGGCTGAGTCAACCTTGAGCCTGGTGAAATTTGAACTGCCAAATTACAGGCAGCCAGCAGACAGCAGAAGTAGCCTGCAGTACTGCACTCTAACCACTGTGCCATTATATTGTCTCTGTTTGCAACTTTCTGTTGTCTACAGAAGACTTTTTCAGTCTTTTGAAACTTTGCTGCAGAAAACTTTGGAGTTTTCTTTCTTTAAGTAATGAGGAAAAAGAAATATGTGTAAGCCCTGCTCTATGATGGAGAAAAAAATGAAGAAACCTTTATCTTTATTTAAAGATGTCTGGGCCATTTGATAAAAACTTGGGGATACTGCTCTTCACATGTCTGGTAATTTATCATTGGTTGCCCAAAGGGAAAAAGAAGGATGTTTTTAATGTAATTCATTTTTTTTACAGAATATGGTACAAGTAGTCCTTGACTTACGACTGCAATTGAGCCCAAAATTTATGTTGCTAAGTGGGACATTTGTTAAGTGAATTTTGCCCCATTTTACAACTTTGCTTGCCATAGTTGTTAAGTGAATCACTACAGTTGTTAAGTTAGTAACATGGTTGTTAAGTGAATCTATGTATGTAAATTGCATAAATAGGTACAGGTATAGACTAATAGAAAAGTATATATAATTGTGTAGAAATATGTATAGATTGTTAGTATGATGTTATGTATAAATAACATATAAGGTTAAAGAATTATATTATAATGTTAACTTTAACATAATTTGTATTAGTTTAAAGTGTTGGAAGATATTTAGAACCAGTATGTCATATCTATGTCTGATATTTTTAATTTTGAATGATTAATAAAAAACTTCTTTATTATGGTTATTATATGGTCATTATGGTCACTTTTTCAATGTCGTTGTAACTTTGAATGGTCACTAAACAAACCATTGTAACTTGAGGACTATCTGTACTAAAAAGTTCCACATAGAGTTTTTTCCTTCATTTTGCAACTTTCCAAAAAAAATTTAGCAATGTCTAAATTATTGAACATTTCTAATCAATGTTTACATTCCAATTCACATATTATTGGGCTGTAAAACATTTTTTTGCAAAGTTCAACAGCGGTTATTTTATCATTTTGGGCATCACAGAGGATTTGGGAGAGAATGTCCAAGATTATGTACTAGCCTTTAAAGTATTCAGCTTATGTTTCTCAGACAAAATGTACCTTTAAATAGTGCTCTTTCTCTTCCTACTAATTTCCACAGTAGTACAGAATGCAGAATGTATAAGGTCATCACTTTTTTTTAATAAATGTGTTCTGAAGACCATTTTATTAAATGAATTCTTTGAGATTAGCATTTTGAATAAGCTGTTACTAGCAATAATTGTTCTTGTGTTTCCAAGCAGAATGCAGTGATGTACTTCTTTCTTTAAATCACTCTAAGCAACCATCAAATTTTTTTAAACATATACAACTTGCTCTGTTTTCTTCCTGTTTTCTGTTTGCTCCATGCCCACTCCCCAACATATTATATTTGGGGCATTTTATTAGCTGGTTATGGCAGCAACGGTCTTGGTAATATATATATATATATATATACTCTTTGTGTGTGTGTGTGTGTGTATACACACACATACACACATACACACACACACACGACACAGACATACATAGACATACAAACTTGCTCTGACAGCCATCAAGAGAAACAATAAAGGCTGAATAAACATCAGCTTTTTCTTTGCATCAGCCACCTCCTTGTTACCCAGAATGTTCTATTCACTATCATGTAGATTCCTTGGAGGACTGCAAAAACATCATGAGTTGTCAAGAAAGAAGACAGTGGCAGAGCACATAGCACAAAGTAGGCAAAAGGTGAGTCAACCAGAAAGTGAAGGTGAACAAAGGACAAATTTAAAAGAATCCAGATTTTTCAGCATAAAAGCAGATGCCTAGTAAGTCTAGATGCTGCTAAGAGGTATGTTTTAGGAAGAGTTGATTCAAAATCCTATCTATTTGACTGATGACTTACAAAACAATTATGGCTGATAATAACATTCACAGGATCCAAGATGTCATCAATATGCCATAGCATTGCACCATTGTAAACAAGGTCGCTTTCATACTGATGAGTCTTCATGACATATATATGGAATAACAGAATTGTTATTGGTGCGTAGGCGCACCAGTGTGCCTACCGTCCCTATCCTAATGTCCCCTTTTATATGTATCCATTTCATGTATTCATAATTATGTTTATACTTAAATCTGTTATCTAATACCTGCTTGACGAAATAAATAAATGAAATGAAAAATGACAGAGCTGGAAGGGATGCCTAGTACAACCCCCTGCTTAAGCAGGAGACCCTATACCATTTCAGACAAATGGCTGGACAATCTCTTCTTAAAAACCTCCAGTGATGGAGCACCCACAACTTCTAAAGGCAAGACATTCCACTGGTCAATTGTTTTCACTGTCAGGAAATTTCTCCTTAGTTCCAGGTTGGTTCTCTCCTTTCTTAGTTTCCATCCACTGCTTCTTGTCTTGCCTTCTGGTGCATTAGAAAATAAGTTGACCCCCTCTTCTTTGTGGCAGCCCCTAAAATATTGGAATATTGCTACCATGTCATCCCTATTCCTCCTTTTCACTAGATTAGGCACACCTCATCCTTGCAACCATTCTTCATATGTTTTAACCTTCAGTCCCCTAATCATTTTTGTTTCGCTTCTCTGCACTCTTTCCAGAGTCTCAACATCTTTTTTATATTGTGGTGACTAAAATTGGATGCAGTATTCCATTAAGGACTATGTGGGCAGGTGTCCTCTTACCATTGTCTTGTCTATTTTAATTTGTATTCCTAGTCTGTGTTTTATGGTTCTGTTTTTGGTAAATTGGGCTATTTTTTTTTTCTTGTTGCATGAAGATAGATGAAAAGAATGAATTGAGTAGCTCTGCTTTCTCCCTGCTGCCACTGACTTTCTTGCCATTTTCTCCCATCAGTGGATTGATTGTTTCCTTGGCCTTTTTCTTGTTTTTTTACATGTTGAAAGAAACGTTATTATTATTGACATTTGTTGCAAGTTTTAATTCATTCCTGACTTCATCTTTGTAGATTTGGGCTACATGCTAGTATTCTGCCTTACTTATGTATCCTTCTTTCCGTTTCCCATCTCCAGCACAAGGCCAATATGATGAGTCTTTATGACATAAATACAAAAGGGACAGAGCTTGCATTGCAGCAGCCCAACACTGCTTTCAACATTTGCTCTCCTTGGCTATTTATGATGCCTCTAATATCAGTGAAATTCCTGTTGGTGCTTTTATTTTTCTCCTGATTGATACTGGAGAACATATTGGCAATCATCTTAGGTTAGCTATAATATTTCCCTGCTTGACGGCCTATACAGATTACTTGTAAGTGAATGCCATTGATCTATGTAAACTCACATAGCCTGCAGACCTAACACAATCATTACGTCTTGCTATAATCAATGTATTATACCATAAAAGTATTATATTATCTTTTAACTGAGTTTTCTAATGATCCTCCATTAATTACAATCCAAATTGTTTCCAGATTAATCCACATTTAAGCATTCATTCCTGGTTTTTTTTATTCTTGATGAATAAATAATATCTGCCTAACTTCTAAAACATAGAACTGAAAAATACTGATTAATTGGAATAAAAGATCAAGCAGATATGGAAGAGTGAATCCTCGTTATTCATTTTTAAAATAAACCTATTTAGGCTGCATGAAATGAAAGCAGTTTGAATTTATTATTCAGATAAAATACTAATTCCTCAAGCAGCTATAATCAATAGGAGACATACTTGTTTCAAGTAGTTGATGATAGAGTCTGACAAATCATATTAGTCTTAACTAGATAGAGTTCTATGAATTTCTCCATTCTAGTTATCCTGCCACAGCTAATGTTCTTGGTAAATTTATATGCTTCTTTATATCATTCTCTGCTGGAGTGTGTTTTAATAAAGACCTACCAACTGAAGCTCATTAAGTGTATTCCATCTATTTATACCACAGATTTCAAACATACATTAATTATTTTTATTCATTTTAAAGTTCAGTCCACACAAATGCCTTGACTTGTCTATTATCTACCAGTCAATCTCATCCTATCCAAAGTTAATCTCCACTGCCTGCCTTCCCATTAATAATGAAATGCACTATGAGTTTTGTCTTTAACTAGTGTGTTGAAATGCTAACAAGTTGTAGGGAAAGCCAAGTGAGGCAAGATAAATGGAATAATCAAGAATCAGAAGATGCATCTAAGAAGTTGAATTAAAAATTACAGAGTTTTAGACAGTTTTTTTTTAAAAAAAAAATAGTAACAGTTTTCAACCTAATATCACAAAGAGAAGATTGGTTAAAACTTTATATGGAAGCAATTCTTTATTTTGAGAGAAATGATTGATCAGCCAGAACTGATGAAGTCATGAATGAACAGGGACATAAAGAAGAATTAATGGGTGTGTCTTCTGAATATTGTTTTCATTCAGATTGAGTTTTGTACCCGTAGTGACCAAAGTGAAAGTGCATGGGGCTTTCTAAATTTTTGTCAAACTCAGGACTACACTGAAGATTTCAGTTGTAAAGGTAAAGGTTCCCCTTGCACATATGTGCTAGTCATTCCTGACTCTAGGGGGCAGTGCTCATCTGCGTTTCAAAGCTGAAGAGTCAGCGCTGTCCGAAGATGTCTCCATGGTCATGTGGCTAGCATGACTAAACACCAAAGGCTCACAGAACACTGTTACTTCCCACCAAAGGTGGTCCCTATTTTTCTACTTGCATTTTTTACATGCTTTCGAACTGCTAGGTTGGCAGAAGCTGGGACAAGTAACGGGAGCTCACCCCATTACGCACCACTGGGTATTCGAACCGCTGAACTGATGACCTTTCGATCGACAAGCTCAGCATCTTAGCCACTGAGCCACTGCATTTATAATTACAATTACAATTACAACATTCTCAGTTGTAAGTGAATACAATTACCAATTCAAAGTGAATAAATATACATAGTGAATGCAGTAATATGTACAGCCAAAAAACCTCTCTTTTCACTGTTGTTGTAATGATGGAAAGGAAGCTCCCATTTTAGCAATATCACTGCAAGGCACTTCAATTATTTTAAGGAGCATATTCCACTGGGAAAGGTGATGAAGAAGTCAATTTCTGGAGCGAGCGGGAAGTTCCCTGAGGATGGGCTCCAACATGAGCTCAAAAACTGAAAAGCATAAATCTTTGGACCTGGTGACCAAATCAGATTGGATCCTGCAACATTATTGTGTGACATGTATATTTGCCTTCATTCACAAGAAGTCAACTTTTCAGGCACCTCAAGATGTCAAGAGCTCTTCAGAACAATGCTTCCCAATTGAGATGACTTCATTGATTTCTCCTTTTTCTTCTCACATAAGAAATTCATTTTCTTGTCAGTCAGGAAGTCACTGTACTATCTTTACCATTCCTGTTAAGCTCTTTTTATTCAAATGGGAAGGTCCTGGGTCCATTACCTGAAAGAACAACATTTTCAGAGAGAGAAAGGAGCCCAGGCCAACCCTGAAATATGAAACCAATTTCAGCAAACAAATTAAAAAGCAGCCAAAATCTTTGGTCTTCATTTTCTAATTAAAAGGGAAAGCATATATTACAATATCATACATTGTATCCATATAAATTAATTACAAAATCATTAAATAGATAGGGATCCTTTTGATAAGAAACACTATCTTCCAGTTTTAAAGTAGTGTAGCACAAAACTCTGTGCCTATTTATTTGAAAGTTGTAAATCCTTCAAAGAGGCAATTATGTCTGCAACTGTTACCTAATTCTGCCAGAAAATAAAGTGATCATCATTTGTTGATCTTTAAATTATGCTTATGGATATGCCAACCCTTCCATAAATTAAGCAAGATAATGTTGTACTTCAGAATTGAACTAAAGCATAGGATTTCAAGATTTGGAACTGAAACGACCACTTTTCTAAGCTAATGAAATGGGTTCCAAAATTATTATTTTTTCCTTTTTTGCAGAGTCCTAGTAAAAACCTAAGGTAGTACCATTCAGTCCATCCCTTCAGACTATAGACTCGGGATATTGTTTTAGATACTTCTTCACTTAGCAACAATTTTCAAGAAGTATCTTGAAAAATACTGTAAAATCTAATATATGATCAATAAGTGCGGCAGAGTGCGGCCGCGCGGGTGGTTATGGGAGCAACATGGCGCTCCCGGGTGACACCTCTCCTGCGTGAGCTGCACTGGCTCCCGGTGGTCTTCCGGGTGCGCTTCAAGGTTTTGGTTACCACCTTTAGAGCACTCCATGACTTAGGACCTGACTACTTACGGGACCACCTACTACCACAAACAGCCTCCCACCGACCGGTATGCTCTCATAGAGAGGGGCTCCTCCAGGTGCTGTCAGCCAAACAATGTCGACTGGTGGCCCCTAGGGTGAGGGCCTTCCCTGTGGGGGCACCTACTATCTGGAACGAGCTCCCCCCGGAGATACGGAGGATCCCGGATCTGCGCACTTTCCGCTGTGCTTTGAAGACACTCCTATTCCAGCAGGCCGGCCTGGCCTAATTTTCTCCCCTTCTTTTAAATTTTTAAATTGAAATTTTAATTTGTTTTAAATTATTGGGAATTTTAATTGTCTCGGGCAAAATTATCTAATTTGGTTTTAATTATGTTTTTTAACTTTTGTATTTATGTGTTTTATTTTGTGCCTGTTCACTGCCCTGAGTCCTTCGGGAGTAGGGCGGTATACAAATTTAATAAAATGAAAAATGAAAATGAAAATGAAAATGAAAATCATAATAATAATCATAATCTGTTATTGACAACCATACTGAAAAAAAGAATAAAATTTCATAGAGTCATAGGACAGGAAGTTACTTTGGAGGTCTTCTAATCCAATCCCCTGCCCAAGGCAAGAATTTTCTCAATCTAATATTTTCTTTAAAACAATGGAGCAAAAGAAATGCCATACCCACAATTCCTGGAGGCAAGGTGTTCCACTGATTAATAGTTCTCACTCTCAGGAAAATCCTCCATATTTCCAGGTTGGATCTCCCTCTGACAAGCTTCTATCCATTGCTTCTTTTCCTACATGCAGGCAAAATAAAAAATAAACAAACACCCCCTTCCCTGTGGCAGAGATTGCTATCATGTCTCCCCTCAGTCTTTTCTTCATTACATTAAACATACTTAATTCCTTTATCTATTCTTCACAGAATTTAGCCTCCAGATCTCTTATCACTTTTGTTGATCTTCTCTGCACTCTTTAACGTTAAAGTCTGAGCATCTTTTTTTATTGTGATGAGCAGAACAGGACACAGTATTCCAAATGTGGCCTCACTACTGTGGTACAGAGTGGTACTATCACTTCTCATGATCTTGATGTTTTCCCTCTGTGGATGCAACCTAAGACTATGTTGGCTTTGTTAGCGGTTGCAGCACGCTGATGATTCATACTTCAATAGCAGCTCATCAGGAACATAGATCCCCCTCATATTGTTGAGTCAAGTATTGCTTATTCTGTACACGTGCATCTGGTTTTTCCTGCCTATGTGTAGGAACTTTACTATTCTCACCACTGAACTGCATCTTGTTGAATAAGGTCTAATGTTCAAATCTGTCAAGATCCTTTTGAATTTTAAATGGCTCTTCCAAAGGGTTAACTATTCCCCCCAGTTTTGTGTCATCCACAGATTTGATGAGTGTTTCTTCAATCTCATCCAGATTACTTATGAAGATGTTGAAGAGCATGGAGCACAAGATAAAATCTTAACAAACCTCACTGCATACTTTCCTCCATGTAGATGTAGTTTCATTAAGGATGTAGTTGTTCAGCCAAATGCAGATCCACCTTGTAGTGGTACTGTCTATCCTACACTATTTTATCTTACCAAGAAGTAGGATGTGGTCTACTTTATCAAATGCCTTATTGAAATTTAAATATAGGAGCCTGGGTGGCGTAGGAGGCTAATGCCTCCTACTAAGGCAGCATTTAACATCCAGCTGCCTGCAATTACTGCAAGTTCAATTCTCACCAGGCTCAAGGTCGACTCAGCCTTCCATCCTTTCTAAGGTGGGTAAAATGAGGACCCGGTTTGTGGGGGCAATAAGCTGACTTTGTATAAAATATACAAAAGAATGAAGGCTATTGCTTAACACATTGTAAGCCACCCTGAGTCTCCGGAGAAGGGTGGCATATAAAAATAAATAAAAATAAAATAAAATAAATAAATAAATAAATATACTTAAATATACACAGTTTTCTTTGGTCTGCTAATATGTTCACTTTATCAAAGAAGGCAATAAGATTTATTGGGCATGACCTATCCTTAATAAAAGGGACGCAGTGGCTCAGTGGCTAAGATGCTGAGCTGGTTGATCAGAAGGTCAGCAGTTCAGCGGTTCGAATCCCTAGTGCTGCCTAACGGAGTGAGCTCCTGTTACTTGTCCCAGCTTCTGCGAACCTAGCAGTTTGAAAGTACATAAAAATGCAACTAGAAAAATAGGGACCACTTTGGTGGGAAGATAACAGCGCTCTGTGTGCCTTTGGCATTTAGTCATGCTGGCCACATGACCACGGAGACATCTTCAGACAGTGCTGGCTCTTCGGCTTAGGAACAGAGATGAGCACCGCCCCCTAGAGCTGGAAATAACTAGTACGCATGTGCAGGGAACCTTTACCTAGTCTTAAGAAACCTATGCTGGTTTCTATTATTCACCTTATTCATTTCTAGGTGCTCTCAAATCCATTGCTTGATTATCTTTTCCAGAATTTTCCCATGTATTGGAGAATGTGATTGGTTTGTAGTTTCCTGGAAACACTCATTCTCCCTTTTTGAAGATTTGAACTACATCAGCTCTTTTCTTATCTTTTGGCAGTTCCCTCATGTTCCAGGAAGTCTGAAACATTTCATTCAGTACTTTTAAAATCATATCTCCAAACTTCTTCAGTACCTTTATATGTAAACCATTCAGTCTAGGAGACTTGTACTCATTCAAAGCAGCTAGGTGTTCTCTTACCAATTCCTTGCCTCTTTTGACCTGCATTCCGATTCTATCTCCCTTTGTGCTGCTTTTGAGAAGTTGGACGTTTGGTTTTTTTTTTCATTTTGCACAAAGACAGATGCAAAAAAAAAAAAAAAAACCGAATTAAGCAGCTTGAATTTCTCCCTGCTCCCTGCTGCACAATTTAAATAAGTGTCTTCTTAATCTATATCTATGATAATTCTTCCTGGATCTTTTTCCTCCCAACATATGAGGAAGATAGAACCAAAGAAAAGAAAGTTTGTGTAAAACTTTTCTCATCAATTTGCTTCTAAGATCCATGGAAGTGTGAGATGGCTGCCCAAGCAATGTTGATCAATAGATTCTAAGCAAGATAGTAACTTAAGTCTGACAGCCATATATATTATTAGATTGAACCTTGCAGCAGTAATCTATATATCCAATGGGTTCATTGAGGGTAAATGATGGAATGATTATACGTGTATACAAGACAGTCAGGAGGAGAGCTGGAGAATGGGGCTATCTGCCAGAATGACATACATTATACTGGATATATAAGGTAGAAAACCATAGAGGGATAATTGATTTGTCTGATGCAATGCAATGACTTACCTGTTGCCTTTTTATTGTAGTGCCAAATAAATAATGATTTTGTGGGCCAGAATACAGGACCTTTCCACTTATTTCTCCATTTTTAATTTAAGGACATATCCTAAACTAGAGTAAATCAGCAGAGTTTCAGCAACATGATTGAGTTATGTTGATTTACCCCTCCAGGGAAACTCTGGCTCTTAGACTACAGCAAGTGAAGCAATTAGTGTAAGTTGAACAATCAATATGAGAACAAAACAACCTGAGCATTCATTTCTCTTTATTGCTGTGTCAGCACTTTCAATGTAAAACTTAACTCTTCTTGTAGGACTTCCAACTTGTCTGTAAGCCCTTCTCTTGGGTTTTGTTTTGTTTTTTAATTCTGAGACATTCTCTTATTATTCATCTGAATATTGAACTTCAAATGAAAAAAAGCAATCTTTCATTATAGTAATATTTTTATAGTAATATTGAAGGCATGAATGAAACTGGTGGAAATTCCAGAAGCTCTATAATCAGTTATTCTGCTTCCAGAAAGAATATACTATTGTCTTTATCTTATTTAAAATGGCATCAAAACAAAACCAATTCAGGACAGCAATAATCTATTTCTAATAATTGCTGAAATTATAGGTAAGTGAATAAGAGATAATTTGAGAGTTTCTGTCTCAAAGGGACTGGCACTAAGTATAAGCAAAGCCCAAATAGCATTTGTCTTTTAAAAAAAAACAACCTTTGGGTGAGGTTCTTCAGACCGGATCCAGTAGTTGAGACAGTGCAGCAATAGTGAATAATGACCAGTAGTGATTTCTGGCCAGCAAAAATCTTTCTGGATAAAGAAAAAAACAGGAGATCACCCACCTGTGCCCCAGACAGCTCTTTCTTGTGAGGAAACTGCAGGATGGAAGCTTACAATCTTCTTGTGAGTAGAGCAGCTGGGGAACAAGGAAGAAACAGCTCTCTCATTTTGACCAACCTTCACTTTTTTGATCACTTCAGGGTACATCAATTTACAATTGAAAAGTGGTCTTTGAAAACAGTGGCACAAAGAAAACTTCTCAGTGAGCTAATCTTTCTTCCAGATTACCACCAACCCCCCCCCAAAAAAAAAGCAAAGAAGAAAATAATACTTTTACAAGACTTTAAAATAACAGCAAAGAGCTTAATCGAGATGTTGACTAAGAAAGCATAAATCTGAAAGATAAATATTTTGGTGAAAATACCTTTGCCCTTGCTTGAAATTAAATAAGCAAATTAGGCTTTCCTGGGAATTATGTTTGTTTGACAACAAATGGAAGAAATGGAAAATAATTGGAAGAAGTTACTAAACAAAAAGTATAAGATGTAATGGAACATGCCATCTAAACTACAGAAAGACAAATTAAAGTCTTGAGGATGTAGAGAAAGTGTAGGAGGAGGAAAAAAGAGAATACTGTTTTTTATCTTCATCTTTGTAAATGATGGGAATTGGGTGGCATATAAATGTAATAAATTATTATTATTATTATTATTATTATTATTATTATTATTATTATTATTTACAACAATCTGAAATCATAGCTGCTAGTTCTTAGATAGTTCTTAGATAGAATTATCTAAGATAGAAGATAGAATTCTTTATTGGCCAAGTGTGATTGGACACACAAGGAATTTGTCTTTGGTGCATATGCTCTCAGTGTACATAAAGAAAAATAAAATACATTCATCAAGAATCATAAGATACAACACTTAGTGATAGTCATAGGTTACTAATAAGCAATCAAATCATACTAGGAAACAAAACAATATAAATTGTAAAAATACAAGCAACATAGTTATAGTCATAAGTGGGAAGAGATAAGTACTAGGAAGGATAAGAAAAATAATAGTAATTCAGTCTTAGTAAATAATTTGACAGTGTTGTGGGTATTAGTTGTTTAGCAGAGTGATGGCATTCAGGAAAAAGCTGTCCTTGTGTTTAATTGTTCAGTGCCGTATAGTGTCGTTTTGAGGGTAGAAGTTGAAACAATTTATGTCCAGGATGTGAGGGGTCTGTAAATATTTTCACAGCCCTCTTTTTGACTCGTGCAGTATATAGGTACTCAATGGAAGGCAAGTTGGTAGAACTGGTTTTTCTGCAGTTCTAATTATCTGTTGAAATCTATGTCTGTCTTGTTTGGTTGCAGAGCCAAACCACACAGTTATAGAGGTGCAGATGACAGACTCAATAATTCTTCTGTAGAACTGAACCAGCAGCTCTTTGGGCAGATTGAGCTTTCTGAGTTGGTGCAGAAAGAACATTCTTTGTTGTGTTTTTTTGATAACATTTTTATGTTAGGTGTCCATTTTAAGTCTTGAGATATGATAGAACCTAAAAACTTGAAGGTCTCTACTGTTGATACTGTGTTGTCTAGTATTGTAAGAGGTGGTAGTATAGGAGGGTTTCTCCTAAAATCTACCACTATGGTTTTGAGTGTATTTAGTTTAAGATTGTTCTGGATTGCACCATAAGGCTAGTTGTTCAACCTCCCATCTGTATGCAGATTCATTGTTGTCTCGAATGAGACCAATCACTGTTGTACAGTATCATCTGCAAACTTTAGTACTTTAACAGAGGATCTTTTGAGATGCAGTCATTGGTGTATAGAGAGAAGTCGAGAGACACACAGTCTTGTGGGGGCTCCTGTGCTAATTATATAGGTATCTGATGTGATTTTTGCCTAGCTTCACCTGCTGCTTCCTATTAGGAAGCTTATGATCCATTTACAAGTGTGATCAGGTTCAGCTAGCTGATTTAGTTTAGTTAGAAAAATATTTGGAATGATGGTATTGAATCCAGGAGCCTGGATAGCTCAACAGACAGAAGCACTGTAATTTAACACCAGCTGTCTGCAATTAAAGTAAGATCGAATCTTGCCAGGCTCAAGGTTGACTCAGACTTCCATCCCTTCTAAGGTAGGTAAATTGAGGACCCAGTTTGTGGGGGCAATAAGCTGACTTTGTATAAATATACAAAAGTATGAAGGCTATTGCTTAACACACTGTAAGCCGCCCTGAGTCTCCGGAGAAGGGCGGCATATAAATCAAATTTTAAAAAAAAAGAATGCTGAGCTGAAGTCTACAAAGAGGACCCTTACATAGGTCTTTGGAGATTCAAGATGTTGTAGAATGTAGTGTAGAGTCATATTAACAGCATCATCTGTCGATCTATTTGCTCAGTAGGCAAATTGCAAGGGGTCTAACAGTGGACCCATGATGGTTTTCAGGTGGGCCAACATTAGCCTTTCAAAGGTCTTCATAACTACAGATGTTAGAGCAACCGGTCTGAAGTCATTCAGTTCCTTGATGGAGGGTTTCTTCAGCACTGGGATGATAGTAGAGCATTTAAAGCAAGAAGGAACATAGCACATCTCTAGTGATTTATTAAAGATGCAGGTGAAGATGGGGGCCACTTGGTCAGCACAAGCTTTTAAGCAAGAGGAGTTATCTTGTCTGGGCCTCATGCTTTTCCTGGCTTTTGTCTGGAAATAGACCTTGCCCCTCATTCTCTGTAATCACCAGGTGTGGTAGGCCCAGTGGGAAGGGGTAGGTTGTAGGAGGCTTAGCTGTTGTTGGTGTGTCTGAGATGGGGATTATGGAGATGGCAGTAGTTTTCTCTCAAACCTACAGTAAAACACATTCAGATCATCTGCCAGTTGTTGATTTCTTTCAGCATGGGAAGGAGGTTTGCTGTAACCGGTGATATTTTTAAGAGTTTTCCTCATGTTTACTGGTTCATTTGTTGAGAACTGATTCCTTAGCTTTTCAGAGAAGCTTCTTTTTGCTGCTCTGATCTCCCTTGTTAATAAGTTTCTTGCCTGATTGTACAGCATTCTATCACCTTTTCTGTAAGGTTCCTCTTTGGTACAACGTAGCTGCTTAAGTTTAG
Source organism: Pituophis catenifer annectens (assembly GCF_029215685.1). Lineage (NCBI taxonomy): Eukaryota > Metazoa > Chordata > Lepidosauria > Squamata > Colubridae > Pituophis > Pituophis catenifer. The sequence continues at coordinate 291,366,055 of NW_027256881.1, forward strand.
CTGTGAACCAAGGTTTATTGTTACTGTATATTCACAGGTTTCTTTGTAGTAGTATTGGCTTTCATATACATCAAGTGCTTCCGAAGAACCTAGATGTTATAATGTATCATTGTAGCATATGTACCAATCCAAACAGTGTGGCCTTTTGGAATTGACAGATGGACATTTTGTCAATGTGCAGATTTTTAAGTGACATCCAAGTTTTATTCATGTGGCATCCAGTGTGCTGGAACCACACTGCCAGTTTATTCCATAATAAATGCTAGGCATTACAGGTATTAATTTTTCTAAGTTGTTTCTTATATTGACATGAATTTTAAATGCCTAACAAGAAATATAACAGAGAACCTGCTTCTCAAAAAAGCATTTCTGGGGCAAATGCTTCTCAAAAAAGAAGAAAACTATTTTATTGTTTCAAAAAGTTGAAAAAAGGTGTAGCTTGTCTTCAAGATATGAATACTAGAACAAAAGATATAAAATCTTTGGCCTGTTAATTTGGGTGGAGAATTTATTTCAGTGGGAGTTAAAAAGATAAATTGAATTGTTTTGTATGTAAACCCCAAACTTAATCCAGAACTGATAGTGACAGATGATTATGATATATTTATTTATTTTATTTATTTATTAATTTAATTTGTATACCGCCCTTCTCCCAGAGTATGTAGGAGTAGAAGCTATTCTACATGGGACAAAGTCTGGTAATGGGAAATTACATTCCAAATAAAGATAAAATAACTTTACAAAGGATTTATGGACAAGATTGTCTTTGGTGAGATAGGCAGCTATACAAATTTGATAAATAAATAAATGAATGACTTTCTATATGAAAATTGGAATTTAGTGGCAGATTGGAATGGAGTAATTTGTCTACAAAAGAACAGAACTTTTGAGAAAAAAATACCAAAACAACAGAAAGTAAATTAACAAAAAGAGGTTGTTGTAGGTTTTTTTGACCTTATGGACAATTGAGAGATTGTAGATACACGGGAACACAAAACTGATGATATAAAAGAATATTCTTACTTTTCTGAAAGATACAGATCTTGTTTAAGGTATGTTTGGAATAGCTAAGAGTTTGGCTTCTAACTTTCATAAAGTGAAAATATTGCCAAAGACTTTTTCAGACTACAACCCAGTAACTTTACTATTTAAAAAGCAAAGCCACTTCTTCAAATGGAGGTTAAATGAAATATTGTTGCAGAAAGAAACAGTAATGAAAGATTGTAAAAAAAAAAAAAAAGAAGAATTTTTTTATAATAATCTTGATAAAAGTACAGATATAAGAATGATTTGGAACATATTTTATTCCGCGTAATAGTAAACTAAAAAACAAAACCGCAAGAGAAAAACATAGGGAATTTTACAAATAAAAGAAGAATAAAAGAAATTCCCCAAAAAGAAAATTATTCCAAAGCAAATTAATTTTTTATAACAGCATCTGTCTTTGTTAACAGTAAGAAAAATGGAAGTAAAATGAATTATGTAAAAGAAAAGAATGTTAAATTTTCAAATAAGCCAGGAAAATGGTCGGTATATAAGTTAAGGTATGATTTTTTAAAAAAAAAATATTAAAATTACAAGATGGAGATACCTTAACAATTGATAATCTAAAGATGCAAAAAAAAAATCATAATACTACACTAAATTATATAATAAAGAAGAAATTTCCCTGGCAAAGTTGAGGAATATTTAAAGAAAAAAATTTACTAAAGATCACAGAAAGATAGAAACAACTAATGAATGGACCCATTAAAATATGGGAAGTTTGACAAGCTATAAAAAAAAGGTAAAAATGGCTCAGCCATTTACCTGGCTCATATTATAAACATTTTGAAGATGAATTATTACAATCTTAACGAAACATGATTCATTTTATCTTATAGACTGGAAAGATGCCAGGGAGTTGGAAGAAGACTAATAAAGCATTAATACCTAAAGATCAATTTAAAAAAAAAAGTTGGGAGAAACAAAATCAAAAGGTTGTATATTGTGATTATAAAAATGGAAGAAATAAATTGCAGGACACTAAACATTCCCCAATTAGTTTTTTTCATTAAGATTACATGGTGATCATTCCTACCTTCTGAAGAATTCGGATTTTATATACATGTATATACTGTATACACATACATATGCATGACACAAAGACTTTAGATCACTTTAATAAAAAATGCCTGTCTACATCCTGATTTTCTTCAAAATAAATTATTGTTACTTGGGTGGAGACAACATTGTTTGAAGTTCTTCTTTGGTCCAATGTTGTATGAGCAAATAAGGAAATCTTTGTGAATATGGGAATAAAAAAGATAGTTATTATGTAGATAATTATACCTATGGAGTTCTGAAAACGTATAATTTGTAATTTGAAATCTGTAATAAACAGCACCTTGCATACAGTTATATGTGCATAAAGTTACTGTATGTATGCTTTAGGCTTAATGGACAAAATGGGTATATGAAGTGAATCTGAGTATGATGTTTGTACATATGTCTGTATACACACACACAAAGCCAATTTGGAGTAATATTCTATACATCAGATGAGGTAAATCAAAACTACCAAAGTTTATGCCTTAATGCACAGGGGTCAAACTTGCTGCGTCATGTTGCTGTCATGTGACGTATTGTGATTTTTTTTCCCCTTCATGGAGCTGGCGTGGCCTGGGCGTGATGCATCCGGCCCACAGGCTGCTAGTTTGACACCACTGCATGCACTTGTTAAACTTTAAGGCACTACAAACCCTTTGTAACTTTTGCTACCAAAAAAACTCAAACCAAAACAGGGCTACCACTTTGGACATGGCTATTTGTGAGGCATCTTGGTTGAACCAAAAAATGTTTCTCTGAGAGCTCAGAAAAATCTAATCATTGCTTTAATTAAGTGTATTCAAGGTCTGGTTCTAATCTCTTCCATAATGCATTTGAACAATTGCTAGTAAGTTGGGCTGAGCTGAAATGATCTGTAAAACTTCTCAAGGGACAATAAGTAAGGAGACAAATCATCTGCATGCAATTATTAGTTGTTTTATTGCCTTTTTAATTAAGAGCTCCACTAACAGAAAAAGAGGAACAATATAGTGATACTTCTCATCTTTTCTTTCATCTCTCTTAAGGAGAGAAAGAGAAAGAAGGCTCCTTCTGTTATTCCATTCAGACAATGCACATTTATAAATGTATGAAGGCCTTCACAATGTTTAGTCCCAAATCATAATGAGCAGAGAGAAGTTTGTAAATAAACATGACCTTAATGTTCTAAACCTTCCCTTGATCTAAGGATCATGTCATCAGTCTAATTAAACAATTCTGAAGTTGTATGTATAATCATATTAAAAAGACGCTATTAAAAAAATGAATCTATTGGGAATGTGATATCTTGGATTATACATTACCCCACTGCTTTGTTTTTGCCAAAGCTTTCATAATAACCATGTTGTACTTGCCAATTAGGGAGGGGGAAAGCACTTATTTTTTTTTGTACTAGCTGCTACACAGATGTCACAGACTATAAAACAAACAACAAAGTACGGAATCTCACATTCATCTTCTGAGAATATGCAAACTAAGTACAATGATTTCATAATTAGAGATAAATCATAAAAGTGCTCGATTCGGTTCAGCTTTCAAGAAGCTTTCTAATTTCTTTCACAGAGGAGAACAAAAGGCAGGTAGAAAGAAGCATTCAAATAATGGACTAATGCAATCGTAAAGGACTATTAAAATTGTTGTATCCTGCAAACACCAAGTTTGAAGTGGAAGGTTATAGTAGGGCAAGTGATCCCTCGGGGAATATGTTGATCTGCAAGGCACAGAGCTGTAGTTGAAAGTATTAGGTAGGCAAGGTGAGGGTTCATTTTAGCTGGGGGGAAAAAAGAAGCAAAATTCTGGAAGCTGTTGATGGATGGATGATCTTCTCCTTGCCATAATATTCGCAAGCTGCGCTGGCTTCCTGTGGTCTTCAGGGTGCGCTTCAAGGTGTTGGTGACCACCTTTAAAGTGCTCCATGGCTTAGGGCCGGGGTATTTACGAGACTGCCTTCTGCCGCCAATAGCCTCCCACCGGCCAGTATGCTCCCACAGAGAGGGACTCCTCAGGGTGCCGTCGGCCAGACAGTGTCGGCTGACAACCCCCAGGGGGAGAGCCTTCTCTGTGGCGGCACCTGCCCTCTGGAATGACCTACCCCCAGAGATACGCACGATACCAGATCTCTGGATTTTTCGTCGGGCCCTGAAAACACATCTTTTTCACCTAGCCAGGCTGGCTTGATCCCATCCCTTCGGTTTTAATTTGTAATTGGTTTTAATCCGGGTTGTTTTAAATGGATAGCCAAAATTATTTAATGATAATGCCCATTATCTCCTATATTGTTTATATTAACATTGGAAATATTACTAGAAGAAATAAGGAAAGATACAGAAATAACTGGACTAAAAATAAAAAATCAAGAATATAAACTGCAAGCTTTTGCGGATGAAATAGTATTCATTTTAGATAAACCCATACAATCTGGACCAAAATTAATGATAAAAGTACAACAATATGGAGAAGTAGCGGGATTGAAAATTAATAAACAAAAAACTAAAATTTTAACAAAGAATCTTAACAAGTATCAAGAAGAAGAATTGGAAAATATATTAGTGATACAAACAGCAAAGAAAGTTAAATACTTAGGAGTATGGATTACAAACAAAATATCAACGTTGAAGAAAGACAATTATATTAAATTGGCTAAACAAATAGAAAAGGAGTTGGAAAGATGGGCAAAACTCCAATTGTCCCTTTTAGGCAAAATTGCTACCATTAAAATGAATATTCTGCCAAGAGTGTTATACTTATTTAGGGTAATACCAGTAAATCCAGGAAGAACATATTTTAAAGATTTAGACAGAATGACATTAAAATTTATTTGGCAGGGAAAAAAAGCAAGAATCAAATTAAAACATCTACAAGACAAAAGAGAGAGGGGGGGAATGGGACTCCCTGATTGGCATTGTTATTACAAAGCCTCAGCGTTAATATGGATAAAAGATTGGATTGAACTCAAAAACATAAGAACATTAATATTGGAAGGTTTTGACTTAACAAGGGGATGGCATGCATATCTTTGGGGAGAGAAAATTACAAAACAAGAACAATTTTGCAGACATATTGTAAGAGACAATTTGCTTAAAATATGGAATGAAATCAGAAAATATCACTATGATAGGATTCCTAGGTGGACTTCCATAATGGAAGCACATATTTATCCAAATACAATAGATACAAATAAATTAAAAACATATAAGGACATCTTAAATGAAGAAGGAAAACTAAAAACAAGAGAAGAATTGAGAATGCAAAATGTGGTCATATTTGCAATTAAAATCCAGATATAAATCTGATAAGGAAAAAACTGGAATTCAAATGGAACCAAATCAGTTGAATAAAATTTTATTAGGCCCCAATGAGAAATTAATAACCAAAATTTATAATTTTCTATTGGAATATAAACTAGCAGAGGAAGTAGTTAAAGAGAATATGATCACATGGGCGACGAATTTTGGGTATGCAATAGAATTAAATAAGTGGGAAAAATTGTGGAAAAGTATTAATAAATTAACATTATCTGTACCATACAAAGAAAATTCTTATAAATTGTTCTATAGGTGGCATCTACCACCGGCGCGAATTTCTAAAATGTTTCCCAGTACATCTCCACTCTGTTGGAAATGTAAAGCGCATAAAGGGACATACTATCATATATGGTAGTCATGTCCCAAACCTAAAAAATTCTGGAACAATATAAAAATGCAACTGGAACAAATAATAACTCAAAAGGTACCATTAAAACCAGAAACTTACTTATTAGGAATACCTACAAGCAAATATGAAAAAGAAATAATATATTTAATAACACACATTTTGACTGCAGCAAGAATTATATACGCACAAAATTGGAAACAAGAAGAGGTCCCGACTCAAGAGAAATTAATATCCAAAATTATGGAATGTGCTGAGATGGATAGACTTACCAAGGAGATCCAAGGAAAGGAAGAATCTGAATATTATCTGGTCTGGCAAAAGTGGTATAAATGGTTAGAGGGAAGTGAAAAAAAAAAGAAAAGAAGAAAGAAAGAAAAATTAAATAAAAGAAAAGATATCAATAGAGTAAAATAAATTTTTACATCAAATGAAATTTAAGAAAGAGACACCAGATATCAATAAAATAATATCATTATATAAGGTGAGAGAAATAATGTATATTGAAGAATATAGGATATTGATATTGTAACAATTCAGATATTATAGGTAGATGTCATTAAGATGATGCTTGTTGTAAATTGTTTTACTTGCATTTATAAATGTATTATGTGGTTTCTTAAATTAATAAAAGTTTAAAAATTAAAAAAAAATGTTTTTAAATTTTATATGTTATGTTTTACCATGGCTGTTCACCGCCCTGAGTCCTGTTGGAGAAGGGAGGTATACAAATTAAATAAATAAAATAAATAAATAAATAAATAAATAAATAAATAAATAAATAAATAAATAAATAAATAAATTCTTTCTAGGGGGCAAAGGGAAATATCTGCCTATGTTGTTTGTGGTCTTAGCCAATGAAACAGGATGGGATGGGCACCCTTCAATCTGTTTATTCAGGTTCAGTGATTGTAAGAGTCAGGATTTTTTTTCCTAAAGCAAACTTGGAAATTGAGCTTCTTTTGATTTCTCCTTCTCTGTTTCATGGATGAAAGCAATCTGCTCTCTTCCTCTCCAGCCTGAGAAATAGCAGGAACTATTTCTGATGGTCAGAAGCTAATATCCTAATACCAAATCTGTTTGTTTCAGTAACAAAGAAAAGATGAAAAAGAAGCCACTTTTGAGTGGGAGGGACCATTTTTATTCTTTCATGATTTTTTTTTAATCAGTAGGTGAAAGAAGAATGTGAACATGCATTGCAATATAAATATAACTTTGACTTGATGCACACAAAAGCTGAAATTAACTTTTCTACAATATATCTGAAATTCTTGTGTGCCTATTTATCAGTTCCATTCCAGGTAGAAGTCTGGCATGCTTTTTTTTTCCCTCAGGAGATAGAAACTGTAATCTCACAGAGTGACTTGGCCACCTAATCAGCACTCGGAATCTAGAATCTACTTCTTTTCAGCTCAGCTGTTTCTTGCAAAATTACTTGTTGACATACTGATGTTTCCATTTAATTTCAGATTTCCGTAGAATAATAGCACCAGCTTTTTCATTCTCAGCTAGAAAATGATGTCACTGTATTTAACTAGCGAGAAGTACTGAGGAAAGGCATCCAGGGAATTCAGAGAATGTAGTGGACAACCTGATCCACATGAATGTTCCTTCTCTTTACCCAAAATGTTTCCTGCAGAATTACAAAGAATTACAAACTCTATTCTGGGCTATGGAATCTCCATCCCTCCTGATATTGCTGAAATATCTGCCTAATTATCTTTGCCATGTTGCTTGCTAGTTAGAGAAAGGCATGCTTGTGGCAACAATGGAGACATTACATTTGGGAACCTATAAATTCCATGATCTGATATGACACAAAGAAACATTATACTATAGGTATGGGTGTGTGTGTGTGTGAGAGAGAGAGAGAGAGAGAATGTATGTGTGTTTGTATGTATGTCTTCTCTTGAAAAATAAAAGCAGATTCAGGAAGGGCAGTTTGAGGCAATACTGCAGCATGTGAAATAAGGCTTAAATAACCTGCACCTATAACAAAAAGAAAAAGATTAGGAAATTCATTCCTATATTATGCACAGTGTTTCTAATTGGGCTCTTTCCAATTTCTTTAACAGGTTTAAATTTTCATGTACATCTATAATCTCCTACCTGTTTCTCCACCGTCAACATTTCTACAGACATTTAGTTCACAAACTCCGTTAATAGTGCAACCCTATCCAGGTCTATTTAGAGGTCACCCTTATGGAGGTCACGGGAATCTATTGCCATTAAACTCCCAAATTAATATTCAGAATATTGTACTTGAGCCCACTAATTTTACAACAGGCTTTTAAAAAGCACTCTGTACTTCATCCATTCCAGACAGTTTGGGATCAATTCTATTAAAGGAGGCTCTACCGTATGCAGAAACACTTTCAAAGACAGAATTTAAGAGCCAAAGACCTCTTAACACTTAATCTGAATCATGGGCGAATTAAGGAGCTCAGCGGTCCTTTGGAAAGGAGAAATGAAGATGGAATTTAGTTCCCTTTGTAAAAGCATTATGGAGATATTCTTTTAGAATTTGGCATATGTTATGCTGACAATTGGCCAAAGGATCCTTTTTTTTTTTTAACCTGGCAAAGACATATATATCCTAACTGTGCAAACTTCTAACAATTTCCCCTTGAGCAACTTCTTTTTAGTCTCCTTGAATCCCATTTCAACGAGCAAGAATCAAATGCCAACCTCAGCACTTCAGTTAGGAAAACACACATGCGCCCGCATGCATGCACACACATACGCACCTACAGGTTTAAGAGCTGTATTTCATTCCCTGTCCAAACACTGGACTGGCCTAATTAAAGCATGCCAGTCAGTGAGCAGCACTCATTTTCTTTAAATGCTGTATTGACCTCTTTTCCGGCTGACACTGAAAAGAGCTAGGTCTTTTTTATTGTTATGGATTGCTCGGTTGCACCTGCATTCGAAAAAAACAACAACATGAATTAAAATTCACCAAGAAAGAAGGAAATAAAACATGAAAAGTGGAAAGAATTCCTCCCTTAGACCTCAGCAGTGACCTGCCGTGGTATTTTGTGGGAGAGCTTGGTGCAGGTAAAGAGGAGTCTGCCGCTAACCCTGTATTCTGGCAGGAGCAAGGAGGATAATAGAGGTGATGCCCTCAATCTCCAGTGGTAAAGGCTTTTGACTGCATCCCTTCACAAGCACCCTTTTTAGAACAAGCACAAAGGAGGAATCTCAAAAGCATCTGACTGCTAGTTCAGTGGCAAGAATGGATTGAACAATCAGAGCCTGAAAAGTTTGGGGGCACAATAAAACAGAATTTAATCAGGAAGGATGTCAGCTCAGAGGTGAAACGGCTGTTTGAAAGCTTTTGAGTTTTTCTTCAGAGCCCGCTGAGTGTGAACAAACTCTTTTAAAGAATGTAAGGGCTGCGTGTATCTGTGTGTTAAGATCAGAATGATACTTCAGAAACAAAAGCTGTTTACCACACTCCTCCATTTGCAAAGGGTTAAGGCAACCTGTTCCTCTCTTTCCTCTGAAGCATCGCATACCAACACTATGTGACACATTTTAAAATAATTTGTCATCTTCTTTTTAAAGCTTAGGGGTATGGGATATAGCAGGGGTGTCAAACTCGTGGCATCACGGCGGCATCACATGATGGCGTCATGACTTTTTCCCCCTTCACTAAACTCGACATGGGCGTGACCAGCGCATGATGCATCCAATCCGCCTGCCATGAGTTTGACGGCCTTGGGATATAGCTTTTTAGGGAAATGTATGATCACGTGCATCCAAAAATTGTGTTTGTTTACTGTACTGATGCATGGAAATAACACTTCTTTATACAATAGACTAAAGGTAATGAGGGAGAAAGTAGGATTTCAGTCAATGGTGTCTAAATGTCCAAATCAGACCTAAACTTCAAATTCAGATACACTATCAATAATCATCAGAGTTCATCTGAGAACCTCTTTGGAGCATCATCTCAGGAAATTGAAAAGAATAACAGAATAACAAGTGTTGGAAGGGACCTTGGAGGTCTTCTACTCCAACTTCAAGCAGGAGACTTATACCATTTCAGACAAACAGTTGTCCAATCTCTTCTTTAAAACCTCCTATGATGGAGCAACCACAATTTCTGAAGGCAAACCGTTCCACTGGGAGCACAGCATTTTGTTCACTGTTTGGGGGGGGGAAACCCTAAGCTATGTTTACTAACAATGATCAAACAATGCTAAATGTTCCAAAAGTCCTACATTTGGCTGATGTGATTTCACTGGATCATCAACTTAGGGCCCAACTCATATGAATTAAAATGAAATTCTTACATGTAGCCTTTGCTGTATTGGCACTTGTTTTATTAGAAAACTACAAAAGTGTACTCAGCTAAGCTTTTCCACCAACCTGCCGTTTTCTCGGCTTTCTTCATGTCAGTTAAATTTCAGGAGAAGATATTAGGGATTTTATATGAAAAAATACATATGATACAGAGCTGCCACAGAACTAAAAAGAATCCTCACAAACTTGAACTGCAGCAATACATTAAAGTGCAGCATCAAGAAATTTCAAAGGTATTTTAGGCACCTTGAGAATGAGGTAGAAACAATAAAAGAAATCTTTGCAAAAGAAGAAAATTTGGGAAACTGAAGATCAAATTGGACAGGATTACTTAAAACAATGCAGGCTCAGCATGCAAATATTCCCAGTGCTAAACAGTTTCAGGATGATGAAAACCTCCACAAGAAGATCTTTTCTGAATTCAGGAATTGCATAAATCAAATGATAATTCCTGGCATGCAGAGTGTTAGTTTTGAAAGCCCAAGTTACTCTTCTAAAGGGCAGTGGAATCCAAGCTATGTAAACATCTAGCCCCACCAGGAAATATATTGAAATTAGTCAGGTCAGTATTAGTGTGTGGATCAGTTGTTCAGTAAAAAGAATCTTGTAATAATAAGGTCAAATATATAAATCAAAGTCATAAACCACGCTATTATTATTTCTAAAAATTTGCATTCTTCATTGTTATATTTTCTTGTTCCATTTTCTTATGAGGACCCTTTCATTTCTATCTACGGCTTCCTTACTGTGCTGCCTTTAATTCAAAACCTATCCTAGTTAATTAATGAGAGTTTGCACTGAAACATTTCATAATGGGTGCAGCAGTAAAATATGATCATTGTCCACCTTGTCCTTTAAGAAAATGTGCAATTATCTTGTAGAAAGCTAGTGAAATAATCAAAACTTACCTCCTAGAAGAGATAACAAGCTCTAATTCAGAATGTTTACAACCAAGAGGAATCATATTAAATGCAGATGTTAATTTACCATAACAAGACAAGAATGTCACTAACTACTTGTTCTTTTCAAAAGGGAAGTGGTTTAAATAATTATTTTAACTGCAGGTGTTGGTATTGGCTCAGCAGGAACAAAAGTATCATTTGTAACAATCCTATCTTCATCAGCTGTGCTTATAGAAAGCTGTTTTATTCTTTCTACCATTCTCTTCTTTCTCACCATTGAGTCAGAGATGTGCATTTATTTACAGTTCAAAGGGTCAAACTGAATGTTCTATTTATTATACAGAACATAATTCATCCTGCTGGTCACTCAGGAAGTGTGTGGATCCTAGATTTGTGAGTTTCCTGACCAAGGAGGGACGGATATATTAAAATTCTATGTTATCTTGCTTCATATATGTTGTTGTTGTTAGTTGCGAAGTCATGTCTGACCCATCGCAACCCCATGGACAATGTTCCTCCAGGCCTTTCTGTCCTCTACCATTCCCCGGAGTCCATTTAAGCTCACACCGACTACTTCAGTGACTCCACCCAGCCATCTCATTCTCTGCCGTCCCCTTCTTCTTTTGACCTCCATCGTCCCCAGCATTAGGCTCTTCTGCAGTAAGTCCTTCCTTCTCATTAGGTGGCCAAAATATTTGAGTTTCAGGATCTGGCCTTCTAAAGAGCAGTCAGGGTTGATCTCCTCTAGGACTGGCTGGTTTGATCACCTTGCAGTCCAAGGTATTCACAGGAGTCTTATCCAGCACCATAGTTCAAAGGCCTCAATTCTTTGGCACTCGGCCTTCCTTATGGTCCAACTTTCACAGCCATACATTGCAACTGGGAAAACCATAGCCTTGACTATACGCATTTTTGTTGGCAGGGTGATGTCTCTGCTTTTTAGTATGCTGTCTAGCTTTGTCATGGTTTTCCTCCCCAGGAGCAAGTGTCTTTTAATTTCTTGGCTGTAGTCCCCATCTGCGGTGATCTTGGAGCCCAGGAAAATAAAATCTGTCACTACCTCCATTTCTTCACATATGCAGATATGTAAAACCAAATTAATTCCTACTGGTGTCAGTTACCTGCTAAACAAGAACCTTTAACAAAGAACTGATATGAGTACACCATTTTCTCAAGAACCTCCAATTCTAATTTTTAAAACCAAAAGTCAAAGGCATTTAAAGGTAACAGCTCAACATGATTTACAGTGATGAGTAAAGTTTAACAAGGATATAAAGCTTGCTATAGTGGATTATTCTTCTGATCCATATTTCATCTCTAAAAGGAGGTAGAATCAGAAGGTGGGGAAATGGGAAAAGATGGAAAGAGAGCAAAGGAGAGTTGAAAGGCAAAACAGGATTAAAATGTTTGATATATTTGTGACAAAAACGGGCATCGGGCTAAAGCCTATCTCGAGATTACATTCAACTCCACTACCTTACCTTTCTAATTAGCTTCCAGAACAAATTGGAAATGGAAATCAATGACTAGTAAGCAAAAGGACTCTTGGATTCTGAAAGTGGAAGAAGTTTTAATGACTCACACCTAGTCAGAAATACATGCAGATTGAGCCTGGATGGCCACCACTGGTGTACTTTGATAAACAAAAAAGTTCCATTTGTTGAAGCCTGAAATTAAACATCAGAAACAAAAAATATTAGGCTTCTTAAAAAAAAGCTGACATACAAAATAATAAGTGGTCCTGATTTGCTAACTATTAGCTAAAGTGCCCATAACATCAGCAGCACAGTGGTGGGTTTCTACCGGTTCACCCCGGTTCGGGTGAGCCGGTAGCAGCGATGGTGAGCTGAGAGCAAACCGATTCGCTCCGACCGTCAGCTGGGCCCTCCTACCTGCCCCTGTGCTGTACCTACCCATATTTGTTTGTTTTTAGCCCAGCTGATTGCCGCACCTCAGCTGTTGTGAAATGCAATGCGCTTGTGCGAAGCGAACCAGTTGTAACACTGGTTGAAACCCACCACTGATCAGCAGGAAAAAGAAGTAGTGTAAAAGCAAAAAAAAAACTTATTAAAGAAAAGATGGAGAAGGAGGCAGAAACAGTCTCTGAAATCTTGCCCTATGTCTTGTGATTGACTTGCATTTTCAATTAACACCTGGAAGAGAAGCTGCTCAGCAAGTTAGTTCTTCCTATTTATTCTTGCAAGGTTGCTCCAATCCCAACCTGATAATTATTTCCCTCTTTTGTTGCAGCAGCTGCCCAGGGCCTGCTAGACAATCCTCATTAATACATAACCCTTATTTTCTATGCCTAAACTAAGCAATTCTGGGGTTTAAGAGGGAAAGAGAGGTTGCAGAGATATATAACTTGCCCATTGAAAGTAACTCCTGTGTGACTCAAGACCGGAGATTGTCCTTGCAATTTGGGTTCACCCTGAAGATTAAACAAAAACCCCAGTGCTACTGGGAACAATTTCTTAATAAACTTTCAAAGTTTGTTGTGGCCATCCTGATGTCTCCCTTGGTGTTCTCATTCTTTGATATCCATCCTGCAAATTCTAAATTAAGCACTGACGCACAAATTACAGGCAATGTCTTCTCACCGAGACCTACGTGTTGTAGGAAAGCAACCATGGGAAGAAGCTATTATGCATGTTGATTAAATCCATTAAAACAGAAATGGGTGGTAAATATCAGACATCACTTGTAAAAAGATCCTTCTTTAATATGTTGTAGGAAAATAGTGGCTGATGTTAACAAGGAATAGATAGAATAATATGTTTTGTGGCAATTTCATAGTATTGTGTATGTGTGTGTGATAGTATACATGTACATGTAATATACAAGTATATGTATATTATCATTATTATCTATTGATCCTCAATATTACATCTAACATTGCCACGTGGTTTAGTTGTATTTTAAATGATGATTTTAAATAACTCACCTAAATCCTATGAAGAGCATGATTAGTCTGACAAAGAGAAAGCTAAGGACAAACATGGCAGCAGTTTTCCAATACATAAAGAAATATCACATGGAAAAGATTGTAGATTTATTTTCCAGACTAGCAATAGCAATAGTCCTTAGACTTATATACCACTTCACAATGCTTTACAGCCCTTTCTAAGCGGTTTACAGAGTCAACATATTACCCTCAATAATCTGGGTCTTCATTTTACTGACCTCAGAAGGCTGACTCAACCTTGAGGTGATAAGAATCGAACTGCTCGCAGCTGGTGGAATTAGCCAGCAATACTGCATTCTAACCAGGAAACACAAAAGCCAAGGATGGAAGACTTAAAGAGAGAAATCCAAACTTCAAATAAGCAGGAAGTTATTGATGGAGATAATTATTAAACAGTGTAATAGCTTCCCATTTGAAGCCATGGTTCTCCATCCATGTTTTCAAGAAAAGAATGGACACCCATTTGTCTGAAATGGTCTAAAGATTCCCACACTTGACAGGGGTTTGGACTAAAAGACTCCAAGGTCTTTTTCAACTTTATCATTCTACCTAGGGATCAGCTACACAACTTCAGATGTAGACATAATCAATTGCAGGTGTTTGCAGCATTTGACCATATACCATATATATATATATGGTATATGTATGTATATATATATATATATATATATATATATATATATATATATATATATATATATACGTTTTCTCAGGTTTTCACGGGTGTCTGTATGTAGGTCTTTGGTTATTCGGGTCTTCTCCCACGTAAAATTGGAAGTGTCTTGGCGACGTTTCGATGAAGTCTCATTTGTCATCTTCAGGCTGGTGTTCTCAGCTTCGTGCTTCCAGGAGCAATGTGAGATCGCAGCTGTCTCTTCCTTTTAACTGCTAGTGGGGGTGTGAGCTGATTGGGTGGGAACTTGGCTGTATTCTGATTGGGTGGAGGTGTGTTCTGATTGGTTAGGGGCTTGGCTGTGCTCTGATTGGATGGGGGGTTGGTTGTGCTCTGATTGGCTGGGTGAAAAATCTGATCACAAACCCAAACTCTGGCTCAGATATGTAGACGACACCTTCATAATCTGGCCACATGGGAAAGAAAAACTGGACAACTTCCTCACACATCTCAACAGTCTACACCCCAAAATACAGTTCACCATGGAAACAGAAGCGAACAACCAACTTCCCTTCCTGGATGTCTTAGTCTACAGAAAATCCAATGGCTCCCTAGGACACACTATCTACCAGAAGAAAACACACACAAACCGCTATCTGCACGCACTCTCACACCACCACCCTGCCAAGATCAACTCTGTAGCCAAGACACTCATTTCCAGAACAAAACGCTTAGCTGACGAACAACACCTAAAAACCGAACTCCACACTCTCACTAACGTACTAACATCCAATGGATTCCAAAGAAATAAGATCACCAACCTAATCCAAAAAGAAACCCCCACTAAAATCCAAGACAGAGAACAAGAAAACGGCAAAGCCCTCCTCCCATACATAAAAGGCACCACAGACAGAATAAGCAAAATCCTCCATAAACATAACATCAAGACAGCATTCTGCACAAACTGAAAAATATCCACCATCCTAAGGAACCCCAAAGACAAAACTGAGTTAGAAAATCAAGGAGTATATGAAATCCCATGCACCGCCTGCCCCACCACATACATCGGACAAACCAACAGACGAATAAGTGCACGCATAGAAGAACACAAGAACTCAGTCAGAAAAGAGGAACCAACTTCTTCCCTGGTCCAACACCTTAAAGCCACAGGACATGATATTGACTTTAAAAAGACCAGAACTATCGCCAAAACTGAACACTTTAACAACAGAATAATCAGAGAAGCCATCGAGATAGAAAAACGCCCACACAGCATGAACAAACGAGACGATACCTCCCGTCTACCAGCCATTTGGAAACCCGCCCTTATTGACAAACGAGTCCCTAACATGACGAATGACACCAGACCCACACTCACGAGAGCCACACAGGATGTCACCACCACACATCCACGCAGAAAGCAGACTCAAACCCACACTGATAATGAGCCATGACCAAGGACCAGAAGCCAGACCGCAGCTGCATCATTAGCCACTTTAAACCCCTCCAATCCATACATGAAGCAGACTGACACCCACCATGAAGAGCTCGCACGGCCACAAACACGAAGCCAAACAACAACAATGGAGCTCACCAGCTCAAATCCCCCTGCAACTCAGACTAAGCTGAGCACAACCAAGCCCCCACCCAAACAGAACACACCCCCAGCCAATCAGAGCACAACCAACCCCCCATCCAATCAGAGCACAGCCAAGCCCCTAACCAATCAGAACACACCTCCACCCAATCAGAACACAGCCAAGTTCCCACCTTATCAGCTCACACCCCCACTAGCAGTTAAAAGGAAGAGACAGCTGCGATCTCACATTGCTCCTGGAAGCACGAAGCCGAGAACACCAGCCTGAAGATGACGAATGAGACTTCGTCAAAACGTCGCCAAGACACTTCCAATTTTACGTGGGAGAAGACCCGAATAACCAAAGACCTACATACAAACACCCGCGAAAACCTGAGAAAACATATATATATATACCATATATATAATATGCCCCTTGAATTTGGGCCCTGTTTCCAGTGTGTAATTATATGAAATGGCTGAATCATCCAAGTATGATTTATTATTCATATTGGAATTGACTTGGTCAAGAATGAAAACCTCCCAACCTATTGGCCTTTGTCAGTCGATGGAAGCTATACATTAATGAGGTAGCATAATCAGCACTATCCATAGTTAGTACTAAAGCCAGAATAAGATTTATTTCAGTAACAGAGCACCAAACATAAAGGCATTGGACATATCCCATCTGGCCTTCAAAACTCTAGATGATCACTATATCTCCTTGGTAACATCTAACAGCCATCCTGCATTTGTAATCTTAAGAAACATGGGTAGCTGGAGTGACATAGGAAATTGTTCCAGTTCTGATGCAACTTAATTATATGTATTTAAGCAGCGGTGGGAATCAGCCAGTTCGCACCACTTCGGGAAAACCGGTTGTTAACTTTCTGAGCAGTTTGGTGAACTGGTTGTTAGAAGAAATCATTAGGGCAGAGAACCAGTTGTTAAATTATCTGAATCCCACTACTGATACTAAGTATCAATATGACAAATGGGAAATTGTTCCAAATTATTGTTTCTAATATTTTATGAGAAAGAGATCAGCCTTCCAATCCAACATATCCACTCAGCTATAGTGCTCTTCAGTAGAGTTTTACCCAACAGGAATGACTACAAAATCACAAAATTTCAGTTGATGTTACGTGTGAACTACAATCAACCTTTACTTTGGATTTCTAATATTAATTTTAATTCCAGGCTCAATTAAAATGATTTGATACTTTCAAGATTAAAGCAGAGAATCATTTAGCTTATCTAAAAATAATAATGCGGTTAGAGAGAATTTGATTGGAATCAGCAAAAGAAAGGGTGGAATCTTACATTACTATAAGGGGAAAAAATCAGATATAACTATATTCTAAAATTATCTAGTACACCATATTTCTACAGTTAGCAGTTAAAGATTAATTATGAGATGAAAGCTGACGTTGATTTTTCAAATGTTCCCAGTTAAGAATATGTTTCTTTATAGTTTAATATTGTCATGTCAATCATTGTAATAACATATAACTATTTAAACTCCCCATTAGAATTAATGATGAACTGTATTGTAAAGTTATATTTAATGGTAGGGAGAAATGAGAACTGTGCTGTCTCTGGCAAATATATATTCTTTTCACCAGAAAATGGATTATGCTTAAAACAGATTTCTTAAATTCAGAAACAACTCAATAATTAAATAAAGCAAGGAAATATTTGGTATCTTTAACAATGTTGTGTTAAAGTAATAGACTTTAGGAATGTTAGCTTGTTGTTACTGATATAGAAATATATCTTTTTCTTTTTTTAAAAAAATAATTTTTATTCAACTTTTTTAAACTTTAAAATCACAATTACACTATTACAGCTTTCCATTATCAGATTTTTTTTCTTAATTTCAACTTATCCACAGGCCTATTATTTTATACATATACATTCTTATTTCATAGTTACCTATTTATATAATATATACAATATTTACATATCTACTACACTCTAAAAATCTAAAATATACATTTTTCCATTTATTATCTTTTCTATACATTCACTATACATTAATATATGTATATGTATATATAGAAATATTTCATTTGCTAAGGTACACTGTATCATGTAAAGCAAGGGAGTCAAACTCGATTTCATTGAGGGCTGCATCAGAGTTGTGTTTCACCTTGGGGGGCCAGGTGGGTGTGGTCAGGGTAGGCATGGTCAGCTCAACGTCACTCATGTCGGGGGCACCTATGGTGGCCCGAGCGCTTTGCCAGTGAAAACGGGCTCCCGAGCTATATTTTCAGCTGTGATGGCCTCCTGCAACCCTCTGCCAGCGAAAAAAGAGCTCAGGAGGGCCGGCAGAGGTACTGTGGGCTGGTCCTTCGCTGTTTCAAGGGTGGCCCGTAGACCAGATCTAAGCACCCCATGGGCCAAATCCAGCCTCCGGGCCTTGAGTTTGACACCCCTGATGTAAAGAATGTTGGTTTAAGACAGAGATCTAAGGGAATTAAGGAAAGGATTTCACACTGCACTTGTGTGTACATCATGTTATCAGTATGAACATGCACATGATGCTCCTTTTCCCTTTCAATATAGCAAATGGATTTCCAGGTTGAGAGGAAATGTTCTGTAAGAAATGTCTGTTCAAAGTATTTTTCTTCATGTATATATAAATATGTATAACTTTTGGACTGCAGTCAGCATTGTAAGCAATATATATATCAACTTCAAACCTAACCTGGCAGAAGCCATCTTTTTGTTTCTCAGTTGCCACACAGTATTGGGGGGGGGAGAGAGGCTGGAATGCGTTGCCAGACACAACACCGATCTATCTCGTGGGAACCAAGGTCTTCTCCATAGGTGTCAAATGAAGGAGGGGAGTGCCTAAGGAGCCCGCCAATTAACCTAATTGGACAATGTGACTGGTGACACTTGGGGAGGGGATCATTTACTATTTTAATTATACTGAAACCACAGGAAATATTTAGAGCTGGTTTTACAATTGATCGTGCCGATATGATGTACCCAATAAAGAAGTTCTTGAGGAAGATTCAATTTCTGATTTGCTTGGGTTTGTTAGTCAGAACCTTGACAATATATACATACATACATACATACATACATACATACATACATACATACATATATATATAAAGAGAGAGAGAGAGAGAGAGATCTTTGCATAATGTATCTAAAGTAGGATAATTTGAACCTGGTCGTTTATGACTTGAGTGAGAACTCTGGATTTATTTGATCATTAAAGATTTCTTTCTTTCTTGGCTTTCCGTGATATTTTCAGGAGTCTTCTCCAGCACCCAAGTTCAGAAGCATAAATACTCTTGGTATTTCAAGAGCCCAAATGGGTTTCTTCAAAGCCCAATGTTCACTTCTGTCAAATAGAAGGCGATTGGGGAAAACCTCTGCCTCTTTTTCTTTGCAGAGAGTAAGCAGGATTCTTGGTTATGGTATTGTGGATAGTGTAGATTGACCTGTGTCTGTCTAACCCCTTTTCTGTGTTATAGATTATTCCCTGGAAGCTCTGTTCCCCATACTGCTCCTTCCCTCAGCATTACAGGCAGTGTTTGACTTGCAATCACCATTGGGACCAGAATTTCCATTGCTAAGTTAGGCGGTTGTTAAATGAGTCATGCTCAATTTTATGATCTTTTTGCACAGTTGTTAAGTGAAGCATTGCAATTGTTAAGTGAATCACATGGTCATTAAGCATACCCAGATTCCCCCCACCCCCTCCTCCAATCTCTGCATCTCTGAAGCTGGCTGGGAAGGTCACACATGTGATCTCTGAATGCTGCAAAAGTGGTAAACACAAGCTGTTGTCAAATGCCCAGATTTTGATCACATGACCATGGGGATACTATGACGATCATAAGTGCGAGGACTGGTCTCATGTCACCATTTTCAACACCGTTGTAACTTCGAAGACCTCTAAAGGAATGGTTGTAAATCAAGGACTACCTGTACTGAACGGCTCTGCTTTCTTCAATTCAAAGTCTTCATCTAGTTCCACATACAGATACAAAGATGAACTTAACCTGGCAGGAATCAGATTGCCTGAAACACATCACCAAACATAAGTCAGAGGTGAAAGTATTGGAGACCTTAATTTATCTGCTGTGCCGACTTAATCTGTTTATTAAGTTTATGGGTCCTGCAGCTCTCCATTTCAGCAGCTCTCTACAGACACTGAGACAGACTTGCATAGAGAAAAAGCTTATAGGATGCCTAAGTATAACAAAAGATAACATATTTATTTCCTTTCTTTTTTTAAATAGTCCACAGGCTTGACATGCATATTAATTGTTGTTTCTATTTGTGCGTGTATACAAATATGTGCACTCATACCATATCAGGGAGCACTCCAAAAGCAATTATTGTGAACTGATGTAAACAATAACAATATAAATGGCCACAAAACAGGAATTTTAATGACTTACTAAAAGCCCCCTTTTTTAAAAGATTGATTAAAATTATAGGGGAATTACACATTACTACACATTTCATCTGTTCTATCGTACTCATTCTCACTTCATTTGTCAATTCATTCCTTCTGATGTAGCATCACTTGCCTAGCTCCTCAAAAGCAAAGGAGAAAAACCTTTAAATTCTATATCCATTATCTAGTACTAAATTACACAGTACTTAATGGACATGTTTTTGATGCATTTTAAAAATAAATTATATTGCAGGTACTGTAGAAAAGCAGTAATGAGATTGGAAAAGACATCTCACCAAAAACATTTCAGTCAGCATGTGATAAAAATGATCAAATTTTACAGACTAATGCGAAAATACATAAGCTACAAGCTACTCTTACTTTCTTATATAAAATTGTTAGGCTGAAAGATTGAGACAAAAACAGGTATTTTCATAAGTTAAATCAGGGCTGGCAACCTGATGTTCATAGGCTATTAAAAAATAAGCTTCAATTTTTAAAAAGTTGGTGATGTTTTATAGGATTCTGACATTCCAAAATGAGTTCTCACTAGTTTTTAGGTGTGATTGCAGAAATTTGAAATCAGATGTGATTGCAGAAAGATCAAATGATCTTTTGATGTCTGGGGTACTTTAAAAGGTTGTCCAGCCTGGTAAATATAAAAAGTCAGTGCCAAAAGAAATTGTGGATGATGCAAGTATGCAATAACACTGAAATAGAAGAAACTATTATCTGTACTTCGCATTTTCCTATCAATAACTCAGAGTATCTATTGATAATGCATGTTATCTTATTCTCTCTCTCTCTCTCTCTCTCTCTCTCTCTCTCTCTCTCTCTCTCTCTCTCTCTCTCCCTCCCTCCCTCCCTCCCTCCCTCCCTCCCTCCCTCCCTGTAATGTTCAGCAGCTTTATCCACTAAGCAATGTACATTTCAACCAGATTCAAATAAAGTGCTTAAGATCTCACAATATATCAGTCCCCTCCTTTTTTCCTGACTTCCGTGTGCATTTGAGAAAAAGAAGCTATTGCTTTAAGAAAACATCTCATTAAAGGGATTTCGAAGCAGTGCATGTTTTGTCATCCTTTTGGCAGAGACAACCATTCAGAAAAAAGGTCTTTCTGTACTTAAAAGGCTGACTTTGAAGCCCTTGTGCATTTGCTTTAAATTTGTAGTGCTGAGTGAAGTTCATTTTCTATTTTTATTAACTCAATATGGAAGTAGTTATTAAATGGGAGCAGCTGTACCTGTTGATTTTGGCTAGAGTTTTCGCACCAGTTTACCAAAATCCATATTCTCCTTTATGAATGTGATAAGAACTTGAGATTGAAAAAGAAAAAGCAAATGTTGGAGAAAGCAAAATTGGCAGATTAGTTCATTTCTTGGGGTTGCAAAATCTGATTTTATTTAGTTTAATTAAGGATGCAAATACAACGAGGGAACAAGTATTTCTAGATTTCACTTTTCATCAATATTCTCCCATCATTCGTAGGCAAGGCAGATGCCTTGATGGAATTTGCCTCCCTTAATTAAATACTGCAGATTGATGTTTGATCTGAAACTGCAGAGTTGTGCCTCCAATTTCATATCTCCAGGAAAAGATGTTAACAATAGTGGGCAACTTCAGGATTTCTCATCTCTCTCTTCTTATGGGAGTATCTCTAAATTGAATTTAGAAAACCAACCTTCATTTGGAGAGTTTAACTGGAGAACACTATGTTTAACTTTGTAGCAATTACCATATTTTTTGGAGTATAAGACATACCAGAGTATGAGAAGCACCTTAATTTTTGGGGAGGAAATAAGAAAAAAGCTGATTGGCAGGTGGATAGGCCTCCCGGAATACCCCCAATCAGCTGTTCCCAGAGGTGAATTTTAGCAACAGGTTCCTTGTGAGTTCTGTGCCTTGCTTTTTTTTTTTTCCTTTTTTTTTTTCTGTCTCTGAAACTTCTGAAACTCTGTTTCACAAAAGACTTTTTCCTGCCTCTGAAAGCCTCCGAAACAGAGCTTCAGAAAAAAAACTCTATTTGGGGGCTTTTTTCCTGAAGCTTTGTTTCTAATGCTTTTTTCAGCCTCTGAAACCTCCGTTTGAGTAGCTGGGCGGGGCTACATTCAAAGTATAAGACGCACCCAGATTTTCACCCTCTTTTTGAGGGTAAAGGGAGCATCTTATACTTCGAAAAATACAGTGGGTCACAGTCCTGATGCTGCTGCTAGCCATAATCTCTGTGTTGCTTTTATTTTATAGTTCTGATTATCTATCAACTGTAGATTACAGCAACCAAGCTGCTTCATTTGAGTAGTCCTAACAAAGGTCTCCCTCTCCAAGATGCTATGTGTTGCATTTGATCAGTGGTGCACCGTGTCAACCCTGAAGCTGACCTGACCAGAGCTATATTGGAGCTTCAGTGTTGCCACTCTGGAGCTGAGGGAAAGGGAGGGGGAATTAAAGATAGAGGGGTTTGTGTAGCCAAAATAAAATACTTTCTCTTGAGAACCAAGGACATTCTCACACCTGGACCGTAGAAGAAGGACGTTGGTCACCAATCAAGACTGCATCTTGATTGGACCATGTCACTGATTGTTTGGGGTTGTGGGAAAACATTCTCTTTTAACTAGATGAAAACCACGGGAGCCTTTAGAGTCAGTTTTCACCAGATATGTGCCAATATGATATTTCCAATAAAGCTATCCTTTGAAGAATCTACCTGCCTTGGAGTTTTGCTTGCTATGGATCTATTACTTGGAACCGTGACACCTAGCATATCTGACACTTGCAGGGAATCATTTGTTTTAATATCCCTCTCCTTGGTTACTGCTCTGTCACATCACCAACTGCCAAACAGTGATTGGTACATCAACAGCAGAGAACTATCTCCATCAGCTGCCACCTTTTTGGATAGCCTTCTTGTCATCACCAGACTGTCCCACCAACACATCATCCTCGGTATGCTACCTACCATGTTTCCCTGAAAATACAACCTACCCTGAAAACAAGCCCTAGCTTGATTTTCATGCCTGTGCCTAATATAAACCCTACCCCAAAAATAAGCCTTTATTAAACCCCGCCCACCATCAGTTGTACTAGGCACAGGCATAAAAATCAAGCTAGGATGGGGGTGGGGGAGTGGAGCTTCCGCAAGCACCCTGCACCCACTTACCTTAAGACCGTCTCATCCAGGCCTCCCATGCCCCAACACTTGTTCCGCCGCTGCCTGACTTCTTCGGCAGCCACTTGCAGGGACTCATGGCCGGATGCCATGTGGTTTATTACACCAGTGCTGCACCTCACAGCAGAACACCGCAAGGCTATTTGCACCGGTGTCACCACTTGCTGCAGAATACCGTATGGATCATCAAGCTGGTGCTGCCACTTGCGGCAAGATGCTGCAAGGCACAAATAAGACCAGGTCTTATTTTCGGGAAAATATAGTATTTGATTAAACTTTTTAAATTGAGACTGTCTTGAGACTGTCTTGGACTTAATTCTAATTAATATACATTAATGGATCTATAAAATCTATAAAAGCCCTTGCTAGAGTGGGCTTGCTCCATAAAATGAACAAGTAGGCAGGTGCTTTGCCTATATTACCTATATTACTAAGACTGTAGCTAAATGTAGCTGTTACTTGGACACTCTGCTTTCTTATGCTATGCAAAAATTCCTAAAAAGCAAGCCATCCATAAGTGAGAATAATGGTGGTAATCTCAATAAGAAAAAGATCAACATAAATATTTGCAAACACATCAATGTAAGAGTACAATAATATTGTTTTAATTATTTTGTGCAGAATGTCTAGCATAGATTATATGCCCTAGGCGCACATATTTTAGTGCTGTGCATCTTTGCTTTAAATTTTACAGAATAACAGAGTTGGAAGAGACCTTGGAGGTATTCTAGCCAAACCCCTGCTCAAGCAGCAAACACTATACCATGTCAGACAAATGGTTTTCCAATCTTTTCTTTAAAAAATCCAGTGATGGAGCACCCACAACTTCTGAAGACAAGATTGTCCACTGATTAATTGTTCTATCAGGAAATTTCTCCTAGTTCTAGGTTGCTTCTTTCCTTGTTCTGTCCCCCTTCCTCACACAGGCAAACGTAATACCAAGCACGCCTGCCAATATTTTACTAGGTAAACAGATTAGAATTCCTGGCAGACCAAGGTTTTGGCAGCAAACTGCCGAATTCCTGCCAAAACCGTTTTCACTCCCATAAAGCAAAAGAGGACTTATTTTCACTCTGTTCCAGGAGCAACAAATTATCCATGAGACAAGAGTTTAGTCAATGTTCAGTCCAAAATATATCCAAGGCGAATTTCAGAGATCACGATGTGACTTTCAGGGTTTAACTTTGTCCGTCACAAAGCCTGAAGAGCAATCCCACCCACTTTTATTCCAGGTGGGGAATAAGTGGCTCCGTGACTTAGCTCAATCTCTGGCCCTCCCACACCTCTTCTGTTGCTGCACACGCTTCTCCCTCTGACGCTGCCTGAGATTAAGCCAGGATTCATCATCCTTGCTCCCTATCAATTGGTGCTCCAATATGCCTTCCTCCTGGCACATCCCAGGCTGTTCCTCCTGGCCTTCGGATAGAACCTGAGGCATTGCCAGAAAGGAGGGTCCTGGAGAGGGTGGCCTTATCAGTTCTTCCCCATCACCTTCTGAGTCTTCCTCCTCTGTTAGGACAGGCTCGGGAGTCAGGGTCACAACATTCCTTGATTAGTTTCCATCCTTTGCTTCTTATTCTGTTTTCTGTCCCTTAGATATTAGAAGACTGCTATCAAGTCACCTCATTCTTTCTTTTCATAAAGGTAGACATAACCAAATTCCTGCAACTATTCTTCATATGTTTCAGCCCCCAGCCCCCTAATCATCTTTGTTGATCTTCTCTGCATTCTTTCTAGAGTCTCGATATCTTTTTTTATCTTTTGGTGACCAAAACCGGATGCAGTATTCCATGTGTTATCTTACCAAGGCATTATAAAGTGATACTAACACTTCATATAATCTTGGTTCTATCCCTCTGTTGGTGCAACCTTGGATTTCTGGTTCATATTTAAGTGGTTGTCCACCTGGATTCCAAGATCCTTCTCACAGTTACTACTATTGTGTCAGGTACCACCTATTCCCGTGATGGTGAACCTATGGCATCTGTGCCACAGGTGGCATGCGGAGCCATATTAGTGGGCACACCAGCTCAGCTCTGGGGCCCATGCGCGCGCTGGCCAGCTGATTTTCGGGCCTTCTGGGCCCACCAGAAGTAGGGAAACAGGCTGTTTCCTGCCTCTGGAGAGCCTGGGGGCGGGGTGGGGAAGGCCCATTTTTCTTTCTTACCTGGCTCCAGATCCTCTCTGTGTATCTGGGAAGGGTGAAAACAGCCTTTCCCACTCCTTTGGAGGCCCTACGGAGGCTGAAGGGGCCCATTTCCTGACTCCCGGTGGGACAGGAAGTGACGTTTTTTCCTGTCCCCAGCCTTCAGAGACTCCTAGAGAGGCTCCTAGAGACTCCTAGAGAGGTTCTGGAGGCTGGGGACAGCAAAAAATGTCACTTCCTGTACCACCGAGAGTTGGGAAATTGGCCCTTTCAGCCTCCGTAGGGCCTCCAAGGGAGTGGGAAAGGCTGTTTTCACCCTTCCCAGATACACAGAGAGGATCTGGAACCAGGTAAGAAAGAAAAATGGGCCTACCAGGCCATCATGTGCCAGGAGCAGGGGGAGGGGGAGGGGGTTGCACACGTATGTGCATGGGCACGTGCACGCGTGACCCTTCCCCACCCCCCCTCTCCTGGCACGCGATGGCAAAAAGGTTAGCCATCACTGACCTATTCTATATTTGTGCATTTGTTTTTTATTGACTAAATGTGCAATCTTAACTTTTCTCACCATTGAATTTCATTTTGTTCGATGGAGCCCAGTGTTCAGGTTTGTTGAAGATTCCAGATAGTTTGAAATAAGAGAAAAGTCTCAGCACAGCATTTTTAAAAGAATATTAATAAATTGAAATGTGTCCAGAGGAGACAACCAAGCTTCAAAGAAAAAAAATTGCATGGGAGATACTGTGCTTATTTTAGATGGAAAAGAGACCATCTTTAAGAGACTGTCTTTAATATCTGAAGGGCTGTAGACCAGGGATGGTATTCACTTACCTTCGCTACTGGTTCACAAATGGGAGTGCGCGTGCATGCGCGGAACATCAAAAACGGGACGTGATGACATCCGGGCAGGTGGGCAGAGCCTCCCGCAGGCGCAGCTATCAGTTCACCCAAAAGGGATAAAACCAGCTGAATAGCCCCACTGCTGTAGACTAAGTGTCCAGATAGATTTGAAACAAGATTGCTAATACAGGATTTTGAAGGTTAGAAACCAGAGGAAACAAAAAAAAAAAAAGATTAAAATTAAATGAGAAGATCATTTAAACTTAAAAATACAAAATGGAGCAAAACTGAAGGATATTTGTGAATAATTGTCCAAGATCTTAATTTTAAAATGTTAGACATAATAGACAGATTATGTTTGGAAGATGATATGGAAAAGGGATATGCTTTACTGGATAGGACTGATTTGATTTGAAAATGGATCTAAATATAACACTATGCGAATGATATGGAAAAAGATGCTACACTAGATGTACAAATGAAACCGGCTGGTGCTTGATGAAACCCAAAAAATAGTGATCTGGATAATTCTGTTATACTGGATTTACAAAAGAGACCATTTAAGTTGTGAAGAATTTTGTGATAAAGAGCAAAGGAAAAAAACGAGACAAAATCAACTATCAGGGCTTTATTTGAGGAGATTAAGATCAAGGAATAGATTATATTTGTCCGTGAACAACACGAACATGCAAAAGTATTTCTTCATAAATAATCAACCATAGTAATACTACAACTTACAAATACTACAACATTACATTATAGCCCTTTTAATACATTTCTAAACATTATTTTTATAATAAATCTATTGTACACTATGATTAAAAAGACAAGAACCAATAAAAAAGTAGAAAAGGCAGAAAAGAAAGGAAAAAAAGATACCTAAAGAAATAACTTCTCCTTCATAATGTAAGTATAAACAATTTTAGTAACTTTTCTTTTTACACATTGTGGGGGGAAAGTCTGTGATCATTGTGTTATTTCCCTGTCCATTAACTTAAGGACTGGAAGATAACAGTTTAAAATGATGACTCAAAAGCTACAGCGTTAATTTTATATATGTTTGATAAACAAAGATTTTACAGCAAGCATTCTCAGAGACTATAAATATCTTCCAGGTAACAGAGTGAATGATGGCAACTGAAATGCATTTGTCACTAGGGGGAAAATTATGGGTTCTATTTTCAAGAAGCTCTGAGTGTATTTCTACATTATCAGAAAAGTCAGCATAGAGGATAAGAAGGGCACAATTTGATTTTCATCATTACTATAACCAAGAATAGCAATCGGAGTTCCATAAAAACTATTTATTTAAACAGACAATTTTCTTTTTAAAAAAATCTGTGGGGAAATTATGATTCTCTATCAAGAGATGAGAAGGTATGAACGCAGTTCTATTAACAAGGCTGTTTTCTGCTAATAGTGATGTTCCAACTATTCATTAGCCCAATTCATCTTGTTCTGGAGGGGTCAGGAAGATTTGAAGTGGTATGAGCAGGGCAACCATTTAAGGCCCTGGTTATGTCTTTAGCCCCCTAGGAGTTGCCACCAAATTGCATTTTGATGTAATGAAAGGGGAAGAATATTAAGTACGTGGAGAGTAATCGTATGAATGATATTTAATTAATTTGATTTAAATTCAATTACATTGGAATGGAATCCAAATTAGTTTTTGTTTTTTTAATAACTCCATCAACTTTGGGGGATGAGCCTTTCGGTAAACAACAACAAAATGAAATATGCTTCTGGGTTCTGGAGAAAAAGCTACATATTCTGGGATAGAGAGAGAGAGAGAGACCTCTGTTTACCCTCATACTCTTGCTTTTTTCATATTTGCAAGGATCCAGTTTGCAAGGATGATTCTCCTTGCATTCGGTGAACTTGTGACTTCGCAAATTCTTAGGTAAAAAGCTGAAGCTATCCAAAATGTTTATTATTTCACTTTTGAACTATTTATAAGGCAACTTCTTACCGACTTGCGTGCCCCCAGGATTTTCACAGTGGAGACTAAGGTACTGAATCAATGCAACTTTCCTGTTCAAAGAACTCTAGCAAAATAGCAAAGAAACATATTGTTTCAACCCATTTTATTCTTTTCTTTCTATAGTTCTGCTAGTATCAAGGAACAAAAATTGCTGCTGGGGATCTAGCTTAATTTAAAAAAACCAAAACATGTAAAAGCCTCATTTCCTCCTACACATCAAGTTCTACAAACTATTTAGGATTATTGGCTCTCTTGCTCTGTATGCTATGATAATATTTTTCAGTATAAACTTGATTATTACGGGCCTTTCATTCTAAACTGAGGAACTGTATTGTTTTCTGAATATGAAGGCCAAAGTCTCTTTTTCTATGTTAATGGATGAATAATTCATTGCCTTTTTGTCACTCCTTAATTGTTCTGTCACATTTTCCCTAAAGCCAGCAAGTTGTTCATTTTATTATTTATTAATTTAAAAATTAATTATACATTAGCTCCAATAATTCAGTCACTGATGGCAGTGTTTTAAATACCATACACATGGGCACTGAAACTTTTAACAGCTTTGCTTCGTTTGTTGCAAAAGGATACTAGAGGCCAAACAAAATGATTCCTATAAACACTGATAGAACTAGACAACATCATTTAAAGAAAAAAGGATGGATAACTTTGGGAGGCGACTAGAGGCTCCTTTGGAATTTTGACAGGGTGCAGTGGGGACCCTCACAAAATGAATGCCATGGCCGTTCATTTATGGGTTTGCCTATTCACAATTTTTTTTATTTATTTATTAAATTTGGTTGCCTGCCCATCTCATCATGAAATGACTCCTGCAGGGGCCACTGCCAAGGTGCAGAAGTCCCATTTATCACAAGAAAAAATAATCCCCTAGCATGTCCTTTACGATCCCAGTCAGACTTTATCAGAGCAAAAGGTACTGCTGCAAATAAAAATGATGCTACAGGCTGGGGTTTTATTGTGCAGCAGGCTAGCAAACTAAAACAAAAAACAAAAAAAACCCAGATCGTAATTGAACCTGATGAGCACCAATGATGTTTTCAGGTTCAGCAGATGCTATATTGAAAGTTTATTTGGGGGAGGGAATCAACAGGGCATTTAAAAAGGATCAGAACTATATCTGATTACCAGATGACATCTACCATTTGCAATTTAGTAGAGATTAAATGCAAATTTAGGGTTACAATCAGGGGTGAAATCCAGCAGGTTCTGACAGGTTCTGGAGAACCGGTAGCGGAAATTTTGAGTAGTTCGGAGAACCGGCAAACACAACCTCTGGCTGGTCCCAGAGTGGAATGGGAATGGAGATTTTGCAATATCCTTCCCTCAGGAGTGGGTGGGAATGGGGATTTTGCAGTATCCTTCCCCTGGAGTGGGTGGGAATTGAGACTTTGCAGTATCCTTCCCCTGCCACGCCCACCAAGCCACACCATGCTCACCAAGCCATGCCCAAAGAACCGATAGTAAAAAAAATTTGGATTTCACCACTGGTTACAATTTGCAAATTTTGGCTTCTTTCCTGGGGAGGGGAGGGAACCTTCCTTAATATACAAATAAGAGCTCTTCCCCAATTTGACCCACTTTCTGATATATTTGGTGTATAATTGCCAAAGCCAGACTACATCATACTTCTTGAGCTTATTGTTTCAACATATCAAGGGAGCACCGGGTTGGGAAAATATAATTTACTGGCTCCAACTACATACCTATATTGGTACACATGAATACACAGTGCAGTTTGTCTGTATCTTACCGTGAAATGTAACAGGATCAGATAATCAAACAAGTTTGTTTTGAAGCCAAGCTATTGTGTGTGGGTTTACTGACTGTTACCAAATTTCAGCATGGTTGGCAAAAATGGCTGATCAAGCAGAGCCCGGCATCATCCGGAGAGCTGAACTTGCTTCCAGCCAAATACTAATACAGACCTCCTGGCTGTATGCATGGAAGCTTTGGAAAGAATCCCTGAGGCAGGACCAGCATGAATTCCCTACCCAATTGTTATTTGCAGCTTTTCATGCATTCATATGAATACCAATAACTGTTCTTTTCAAACAAAGCCTACACTATCGGTGGAAACTCCATAATCCTAGTGCAAACTAGCAACAAAACCATGTCATGGTCCTATCTATATCCTTCCAAAATAAGAGAAGTAAACACATCCCAGCTTTGTTTTCAGCAAATTCCCACCACCACCAATCACAGTGACTTCATATTATTATATTTTATTATTCTCTTCAAAGATCTTGATAGTCCCGAGACTGTAGAAGAAAATGAAATGAAACCATCTGTGGCAGAAACAAATAAGTAACCTACAATAAGATTTCATTTTCAGTCACTGTAGTTTGGAATCCTTCAAACTTTGCAAAAGGTCAAGTTTAAAATAATCCTAAAGGGACAGTGTGGGTACACTATTATCATTGCAGGATAAACCATAATGTTCCTTTCTTTGTTGTCTAAAAGAAAACAAATTCGAAAATCAAAAATAGAGACTTAGACAGCAAGCATTGGAGATCTGATGTTATAGGTCATGCTGTTAACCAGAGATGGTTTGATCAACACAAGTTGTGTGGGTCCATTTTATAAAGTCCATAGCCACAATGCTATGTAATATCCAAAGAGACATTGAAAGCAGAGACATTAGGACACAAACAGATTTCTTGTCTCTTCCTGTCTCCTGTTCTTTCTTTCCTTCAAGATACAGTTTAGATTGAAGGGGAGTTTTTCTATGTATAAATCTATGTTTTACTTCAAATACATGAATGATAGCTGGACTACGCCTGCACTCTGCATCTAAGAAAAATAGGATATTCTGCTGCTTAATATTTAGTAATCTTTCACCATTATGTTTTTGTTCAGGAGCATATTCTCAAACAAATGTTTCTGCTGAATTCAAATTTCCAGCAGCAGGCAGATGAAGAGTGGTTACCGAGAGAAAATAATTTCAAATGTAGAGCGTGTCAAAGAAATCTGTAGGGCAAAGAAAGTGGCAAGTAAGAAATAGACAGGACCAAACTGAAAAACATGAATGCCTCACAGTTTAATAATCCTTTCAGAAAGTAAAGGGCAGCCATCTTTAGAGCAAAAACAGAAGTGCATTGACAAAAATTTCATAGAGAAGAAGTGGCAAAGAAGGTTTGGAAAAATGTCAGAAACCAGATCAGTCGTGAGATAAATTTCTATCTAGCACATGATAGGTAATGCCTGTGAATCTTTTTTTATTAGAAGGTATAGCATTAGAGAAGAAATATCAAAGATGGGATATGTTTAGTCAGTATACTAAACCTTCATGTAAGCTAAAATGCAAGATAACGACAAGTCAGTTCAACTATCATCAGTTATTAAAAGTTTGAATATGGGTGGCCATTGCAACATGATCCTGAATCACATTCAAAGAACTTTAGGGAGTTCTTTCATAAATGTGAATAACTTACTTCTTCAGGGGGAAAAAATGCATATCACTAATTCCTGATCCAGCTAATCAGATCCTGTTTTGACTGTCTGGCTCTCCCTGATTTATTCCATACTCCCAATATGCCCCAATAGAGGTATACCCTAGGAATAGATTCTTAGTAACCCATGTGTACCTAGTGACACTATTCCCTAAGTATCCTGCTTAATCTGAATTTATTTTTCTTTAAGTTTAATTTAAAAAAATGAGAAGCTGGCATATAGCAAAGCAAAATACCAGTCTAAGCATCATCTTTCTTCTCAAGAATACCGTTAGCCATCATAAAGACTTTAAAAGCAAAGTTAGAAAATAAAAATGGTAAGGCCTGCCACCAGCCCTTTGTTTGGAAGTGCACTGATGGTGGTAGAATATCTTGGGAGTAGGAAATGTAGTAGAGAAGACAGCTCACCAATTGGCCTCTTGATATTGGTCCTGTCTTCACTGAGTTAGTTTTGTGGGAGAGCCTGTAACATGTTCTCAAGTTTCCGAAAAATGTTAGTGTAGCAGGGTTAGAAAATAGATTAAAGCAAGTGATTCCATTTGTTATTAAGAAAGACCAAGCAGGATTTATAAAAACTAGGCAAAGCAGCAGATAACATCGGATTAGTTGTAGATCTAATAGACTTGAATAAAAATTAAAGATCAATTTGTCATCTTATTATTAGATGCTGAAAAAGCCTTTGACAAAGTGCATAAACAGTACGTGTTTGCTGTACTAAATAGATTTGGGTTTTCCTTTGGAATTCATAAAATGGATTAAAATGTTATGAGTCATTGACATCTAAAGTAAAAACTAACAGCATATTTGTCTTTTTTTTCCCCATTATTCAGAGGAACTAGACAAGGATATCCATTTTACCCTTGCTTTTTAATATCCATGTGGAACCCTTGGCTTGTTAGACAATTCATAGATCTACGAACTAGTACATAACTCAATTGAACACAAATTGGCATTATTTACAGACAGCATTCTTTTATTTCTAAACCTCACACTATTTGAGTGCTGAAGCAAAAGATAGATCCTTTAGCAAAATAGCAGGATAGTCTATTAACTGATTCAAATTGAAATTGATGCCAATAGGTGACAATTGGGTTACCCATCCATGTAAAGAATGTCAATTCCGTAGTTGTACTGAATCCATCAAATATTTAGGTATGTTTATACCAAATGATATAACTCAGTGAGTAACATGTAATATAAATAAAATATAGAGAGAGGTTTCTTCTGATATCAGTTGATGGGAGTCATTAAACTTTAACCTTGAAGAAAGGCTGAATGCTTTCAAAATGAATATTATTCCCAGATTAATTCATATTCTGAATATTCTGAGAGGAATTCCAGTTTGTATATCAAAAATATTTTCAGAAAATAAATAATTTGTTTATATATTTTCTTTTGGATTCTTAGCTTCTGAAAATACCTTTACAGATAATGCAATTACCTATTAATGAGGCAAGATTTGGTTTTCTGAATCTGGAGCTATATCATCATACTTATCTACTTTCAAGTATTAAATACTGAAAGCCAGCAATTGGTGTTAATTTTTGGAATGTGGGCAACTTTGGAATATACATATATAACTTTGTACCTCTGGAAACAATTGCATCCAGTTAGAAAGTTATGGGATGTAATGTTTAATAAAAAAACATTGAACGGACTTCCTGTTTGCTGCTGGCCGCCGCCAGACGTTCCTTTGGGATCGTCAGCTTCCACTGCCTGTCAGAGCCGCCTTCACAACGGAACGGCGGCTCGAAAAAACTCCGTTTCCATGAGGAAACGGAGATAGAGCCGGCAGGGGTGGGTAGAACTCTCTGCAGAGTCCCAAAAGTTTTTCTTTTTCTTTTGGGACGGAGCGGATGAGATGCCCCATATCCCCAGCCGTCGCTCCGGGCTTTGGGAGACCTCTGCGAATGCAGAGCCAGGCGTCAAGAGCAAGCCTGTGAATTTAACAGATTACTTAAAGAAAATGTGAGCTGGATCTGTAATACTGAACCGCAAGTATTCTACTTATCTTTTAAAAATAAAAAATAACTTAAGAGAGAAGAGGAAAGGAAAGGAGGGGAAAAAAGTTTTTTAAAATGGCGTTTGCAGCAGCTGGAGAAGAGGCAGAAAGGAAAAGTCTTTCTGTTTTCTATTATTACAATGTAGCGGAATAAATACCACTGGCTACATTTGTAGACAAAACCTCGCTCCTGTGTTTTTCTTTCTTTTTTTCTTCCTGGAGACTTGATATTGTTGTTGACTGGAAAGAAGTCTTTTTTCTTGTTTTTTTTTTCTTTTTCTTTTTTTTTCTTTTTAACAAAGCCTGCCTGGGCGGAAACATGGCGCCGAGACTTACAAAGTCAGATAAACAAGAAGGGGGGGGGATTCCCTCACCCACAATTTAAAGGAACAAGTTTTAACTCTTCAGTCTCAGAAACCTGATTTTGATATAATAGAATTTCTCTTAGAGGAGATTGAAAGAAGGGATGAGATTGTGAATCAGCATCTTGAAGAATTTAAGCAGGAAATTAAAGAACTGGTAAAATCTAAGTTTGATTTTTTGGAGCAAAAAATTTTAAAAGTGGTTAATGGTTTTTCAAAATTTATGATACAGTTGGATACAAATACTAATTTACTAGAGTCTAAAATGGATGAAATTCAAGATAAATTGGACAATAGAATTCAAAAAATTGAAAATGATTTGATAAACACTCAGGATAATAGCTCAAAAGAAAAACCTAAAATGGATGCTGACCAAATGTCTGGTAATGTAGAAAATCTGCAACAGAGGATTGAAAAAGAGGTTCTCATGGTCCAATATAATTTTACAGAATATGCGATAAGACTGAGAGGTTTGCAGGAAAATAATAGAGATGATTTAAGGAAAATATCTTCTGAAATTCTAGCTGGGATTTTAAAGGTTCAACCTGAGGAAGTGTCTTGTAGGATTGACAGAGTTCTCAGAATAAATTCCTGGATTGCTAAGCAAAGGCAACTGCCTAGAGATGTGGTGATTTATTTTACGGACAAGGAAATTAGGAATAATATTGTGCAAAATTCTTTTAATTCTAATTTGCAATTGTATGGACGAAAGATATGGATTTACAAGGAACTCCCACCTAAGATATTAGCAGAAAGGAAGAAATTTGGTTTTCTGGTGTCTGAGTTAAAAAAGAGAAATATATCATATAGGTGGAATGCCCCAGTTGGTATTATACTGAGACATCAAGGAGAAAGATATCAGTTAGATACTATTGAAAGAGCGGAAGAATTTTATCAAAATAGGTTGAACATGAATTTAACTTCTTCAGGAATGATACAGGATAAGCAGAAGGAGCTGGAAATAAAGGGAAAATATCGAATTACAGAGAATGTACCAGATAAATTGCCTTTGGATTTACCGGACACCCCAGCTGGATTATCTACAAATTTGAGAGAAGTGCCATCTGATTTTAATGTGATGACATATCAAGGCAAGCATGGAAACCAATTAGGGGATATACAAGGGATAAAAAAGAAACATGAGACATCAAAACAAAATCAATACGACCAATCTACAAAGCAGAATGAAGACCGACCAGTTGACACACAATCTGTAGAAAAGAAACCAGGATCGAAGTCAAACCCACAAAAAGAAAACAAAAAAAGAAATAGGTTGTATAAAAATAGAAATTTCTAACTCAAGCAACAGTGAAGCCAGTGTCTTTAAAATATGAATGATTATGTGAAAACATAGAGGAGGCGACATATTGGTCTATATCATCCTGAGGATAGTGGCAGATCTCTGCATTGCCATAATTTTGGGACGTGGAAAGAGCCTCAAACTGATGGATTTGAATTATCTACTTTGATATTTCTTTTTGTGTTGATAAACATATTATAATTATCTTGAATCATAAGGCAAGAGAATCATGCTGGGGCATGCAGAAGATCCGGTTGTTACCCACTACGATGATGGAAATCAATAATCCTGATGAAACCCATAATTATTATTATATGGAATATAATTATAATGTCACTCGGGTGGTTGTTTTTACTTTTATACATATAAGAAGATATTTACTACTGATGGGGGCAGATATGATTGAAGATCTTGAATAAACTGTTGCATCAGCAAGCTATGTTACCCTATTATGGATGTTGGTTTTAACAATCCAGTGGAAAGACCTCAAAGAAGATATTATATGGACTATAAATTTAAAGTTATTGTCTTTTCTTTTTTTTTATTTAGACATAATGGAATATATATATATATATATTTAAGTAGTGTGGGCAGTGAATTAAAGATATTAAGAATTGTTGTGTATGGTAAATTTGTAGGACAGTGGGTGAATAAGCTAACTACAGACTGATTAGTTTAAGAAAAGGGATTTTTAAGAGATATATTTAGGGGAGTGGAGGAAATGGATAGAGTGGAATAAATGTTAAATTAGATTTTAAGGGGAGGTCGCTTTGAAATGTTATAGTAATATATATAGAAGATTAAATATTAAAGTAGGATTTATCGTATAGTTTTAAAGTGGAAGGTGGTTTTGAATTGTTGTAATAATATATAGATATAAAACACTATTATGTTAAATTAGAAGTTATTTTATAATAGTTATAGTATAATGTTTTTTTTGTTTTTTTTTGTTCTCTTCTTTTCTGAAATGTATGGATAAAGGGGGATGTTATGATATTTATAATATTTTTAGTAAGTAAAGGTCAGTATTTTGACGAGGGAGTAAGTAATCTGTTATGAATTAGGGGTTTTTTTGTTACGAAGAAGTCACAGGGGGGATGGGTGGGGAGGGGGGGGTTAGGGAGGGGGAGGGAGAGGGGGGGGGAAAAGGGGGAAAAAATTTGTATTTGAAAACTTTTTCAATAAAAAAAAAAAAAAAAAAAAAACATTGAACATTTTCCTGTTCCAGATTTTAGATTTTATGGGGAAACTCAACTTTAAAAACTGGGAGAAATACGGTGATATGGGAAAATTGCATGGATCAACTAATAGATGGTAAAAATGAATTTTTAACATACTCTGTGTTAAGAGATACATACCATTTATCAAATAAAACCTAATGGCAATATTTACAATTACTACATTTGTTAACAACATTGTTTGAGCCAGCAATATTTTCAGCTTCTAAAAGATTGAAAACTGTTTATTTATTTATTGAAGTTATATAGCCATCCATCTCACGTGTATGACTTTTGCTACACAACATACCCATTCCTCCTCCTTTTGTTTACTCACCAAAATGTCAGCCTTCTATCATCAGTTCTTCTTGCTATGTGACCAGCTCAATTCCATTTCAATTCTTTTACTCTCTTGATGATATTGTACACTTTTGTTTATTCTCTAATCCATGGGCATTTCTTTCTATTTTGTCTTGTAATGCCGAGGATGTACCTTTCCATGGCTTTTTACACCACTCTTAGCTTTTGTATTGATTGTGAGGTTAGTGTCCATGTTTCACTGGCATATGTTAGAGCAGGTAGCACGCTTTTCTCTTCAGGAATAGAGGCAGGTTGTTCTTGAAAATCATGCTTAGCTTGCCGAAGGCCTGCCAACCACATTTAACACACTGTTCAAATTCCTTTATTGTGTCACTTTCCATTGAGATCCGTTGGCCAAGGTATATGTAGTGGTCTACTGTGTCTAGTTCTTCTCCAGATATAAAAAAATGTTCTTTCTTTGGTGAATTTATTAAACATAACCTGGCTCTTTTTCAGGTTCATTTTTAAGCTAAATGGTTCTGCTTTGTGCAGCTCTTGCATGTGCCTTTGTAGTTCTTCTGGGCCTTGTGAGAAGAGAACAACATCATCTGCAAATCTTAAGTGATTTAAATAGGTGCCATTGATTTTTATTTCATCTTTTGCCCACTCTAGTTTGGAAAATACTTCTTCGAGGCAGGCTGAGAAAAAGATAGGTGATTTTGTATCACCTTGTCGTATACCTCATTCTATGTTGATTTCCACTTTAAGATCATTAAGGCAAATTGTTGCCATTGTTTTTCTCATATATTGACTGTAGAAAGTTTATGTAACCAATGTCTATGCCTTGGTTGAGCAATGCCCTAAATACTGCTTGCTGGAATACTGAGTCAAACGCCTTTTCGTAGTCAATGAAAGTCATGCACAGAGGCATGGTGTATTCATTGTGCCTTTCAATGACTTGCTGGACAACCTGGATGTGATCCATTGTGTTGTAACCATTTAGGAACCCTGCCTACCCCTTTGGCTGTGCATCATTTATTGTTCTCAATATTCTTTTTGCTATTATCTTAGTGAAAACCTTGTAGATGACTGAAAGAAGGCTTATTGAGTGATAGTTGTTTAAATCATCTGGGCCCCTTTTTTGTGTATAAGAATCACTTCAACATTTTTCCATGCATTGGGTATTTTTTTCTTCTCTGAGGCATCTCGAGTATAATTTTTCTAGTATCTTGTATAAACTGTGACCACCAACTTTCAGCATTTCAACTATAACACAGTCATTTCCTGAAGCTTTGCCATTTTTCATTGATTTTATGGCACTTTTTACTTCCTCCACTACATTTCCTCTTTTGTGGGTATTGTTACTTTTGAGTGATCTTGATCCTTGTAAAGCTCTGAATAGAATTTTCCAATTATTTCTAACATTTCCTGTCTTGTTCTACACACAGAGCCATTTTCACATTTTAATGCAAAAACCTTCTTTTTTGTATTTATAAACTTGCATTTTGCTCTATTAATCCCATTATTTTCTTCAATTGCCTTTTTTACAAGCTTCACATTAAACTGATATGTTTCTTCTTGGATACATTTTCTTATGGTCTTGCAAAGTTCAATGTACTCCAGTTTATTAGTAAAACTTCTGATATTCTTCCTTGTCCATCATTTTTTCATTAAATCAATAGTTTCATCAGAGATTTTTGACTGTACCAAGTGTTTTTCCAGTAGTGCTACAGATGTAGTAAATTCAAGTATGTTTTTGACAATTTATTTTGGTCCATAATGTTCATCTCTTCCAAATCTTACAATAGAGCAAAGTGATTTCACAAATTAATCTCAAAATTGCTGTTCTCCTCTAAAAACTTATCACCCTTTATTTTTGTTTTTCATGTCGTTATCATTTTCATATGCTCTCTTCAACAGTCTATCTTCACTTTAGCTCATACCATTGTATGGTCACTTTCATTGTTAAAATGATTGATGGCAGTACAATTACAGAATATGGTTTTATCACTTGTCACTATATGTATGTACCTAGGTGGGCTTTTCCATGTCCATTTTCTGCTAGTTTTTTTATTTGTAAAAGATTAGATAGATAGATAGATAGATAGATAGATAGATAGATAGATAGATAGATAGATAGGTAGGTAGGTAGGTAGGTAGGTAGGTAGATAGATAGATAGATAGATAGATAGATAGATAGATAGATAGATAGTCTGGGAAGAATAATACAATAACAGGGTAGAAGGGACCTTGGAGGTCTTCTAGTCCAACTCCCTGCACAAGCAGGAGATCTTATACCATTCCTGGCAAATGGCTGTCCAGTCTTGTTTTAAAAAACCCCAGCGATGAAGCACCTACAACTTCTGAAGGCAAACTGGTTAATTGTCCTTACTGTTAGGAAGTTCATCTTAATTTCAGGTTGCTTCTCTGGAACTGAAGAAGTTTCTTGGATGAGAAACGAAGTGTCTTCAAGGAAAAACAAAGAAAGTCTAGTTGTCTTTTGGAAAAAGGATCTTTGGAACAACCATGACCTGGATGACTGAGAATCTCCAAAGATCAGGCCTGTCAAACTGGCGGCCCATGGGCCGGATGTGTAATGCACAGGCCACGCCCACCCCTGCTCCACAAAGGCAAAGAAGTCATGATACATCACGATACATCTTGTGATGCGATCGAGTTTGACACCCATGCCATAGATGAACTAATCTAAAGTTTTCATTTTCTGGAAGTGTTTCAAAGATTCCTGCCAGAAGGCCTAGCCTCTCTTCAATATACTTTAACATTCAACTTATCTCACAGAGCCTTTGGCATTAATATTCTAGTGAAGATAATATCGTGAAATATAGTCAGGGTCCTACCAAATATGTAGATATTCCCTCTTTTCTCCATAAGCCCATTTTGGCTACTATTGTTTGCATTGAGCAAATAATTTTGCTGACAGAAGAAAAGGTGAGGGAACATAGAGCTGAGGTCAACTTAATAAGTGCATTTATTTCTAGTAGAAACTAGCTAATAGTATGTATAGATCGTGCATATATGATAATAAGAACAGAAATGCCTTTGGTTGGTAAAGATATATACAGAGTAATGATAAGGAAGCATTTTACATAATTTACTTCAGAAGAAATTATCAGGAAGCTCTTAGAAACAGTAAGCTTTCAACCCTTGATACCAACAGTGGAATTCAACAAATTCAGCTGGATAAAAAAGTTCTAAGAAGTATACATTCAACAGTGTGTTGGCAGGTTCAGATTTATAGTATTACCCTTTGTATCTTTTCAATTTCAGAGGTGTACCAAAAGGTGATCTAAGAAAGATTTGTGTATCTTGATGGTGTCACATGTTATTATAGATGATGGTATCTTGGTATTTCGAAAGGCAATACTGTAACCCAAAGGGTGAAAAACACGCCAGAAGCAATAACACTAAAAATAATTATTTAAGGTTTTAGTCTGTACGTGTTTACCTCTGAGTAATCTCAGCCGGACAGTTAAACTTACTTGCACATATGCTGTCTAAGCAAAATAGCAAAAAATGTACCAAAATAGCAAAAATGTACCAATAATTTTTCTGTAATGGACAAAACCTTGAAGTATGTCATGCTTTTTAAAAAAATAAAAAATGATGTGATGGTCAGAAATAAAATAACTTGGCTATATCTTTATCAAAGAAGATTTAGTGATACAACAGAAATAGATGGCACAGCTCAAATGATGAGGACAAAACTGCAGCGAACAATCAGTTATCTAGCATTATTTATTCCAAACATGTCAATAGGGTCAAAGGGTTATGTAATCTTAAAATTTAATGTATGTAAAGTTTAATGTATGTAAAGTTAATGTAATGTATGTAAAGTTAAAGTTAATGTATGTATCTTAAAGTTTAATGTATGTAAAGTTTAATGTATGTTATGTAATCTTAAAGTTGGGCCTGGTGGCTCAGAAGACTGATAGCATTGTGATTAACACCAGCTGTCTGCAATTACTGTAAGTTCGAATCTCACCAGGCTCAAGGTTGACTCAGCCTTCCATCCTTTCTAAGGTAGGTAAATTGAGGACCCAGTTTGTGGGGGCAATAAGCTGACTTTGTATAAATATACAAAAGTATGAAGGCTATTGCTTAACACATTGTAAGCCACCCTGAGTCTCCGGAGAAGGGCGGCATATAAATAATTTTTTTTTAAAAAAAAAAGTAATGAAATGGTTTTTTTTTTTTCATTTGCAAAAGGCAAAGCATTAAGATTTCATCAATCCCATATACTCTTAGATACTTCAGTCTTCAGTATCACATCATTGTCCCAAAGGTGCTTTTTTTTCCCCAAAAGGCAACTGGACTTTGTTTTTCCATGAAGTTGTTTCGCTTCTCATCCAAGAAGCTTCTTTAGTTCTGACTGAATGGTGGATGATGAAAGGATTTATATTCCTTGTAGTCATCTGGTTGTTAGCACTCATTCTGAGAATCATTAAGGGCAACTGGAGATTTATCTGTGTCCCCCTCAGTGGGCACAAACCTCCAAGTAGCCTCAATGACTCTCAAAATGAATCCTGAGAGACTGTGAAGAGGACAGAAAGAGTGGCATCTAGCCTGCTTGAAGAAACAATTTGATGTCCTCAAGAACAAGAGGAAACAGGACTTTCTGAAAGAAATGGTCTTTGTTGCATTTTGCAATCTGTCACTTCCTGCTACAAAAATGATAGGTGTAAATGTCCTTTCAACGAAGTTCTGCAATATGGACAGTTAGAAAATGGGGTATTCCAGAAGATAACAATGATGTAAGTATATACATTCCAATTTTTAAATGACAGAAACATAGATCTAAAGAAAGAGTTTTAAAGAGTACACACAACGATAGTCCAGAATTCTGAAAAGAAGTGATGTAGCTGTTCATTGGTCCAATATTGGTCCTCAGACTGGAGACTTGATAGCTTAACTGATAGCTTAGGCTTTTTTTTTCCTAACAAAAAGATATTATATTCCAGGAAAGTATAAGCAATACACCGAAGTGTTCCTATGGTATTTTCAGTATGTAATTTCCTACAGAACTATACTTAATTTCTAAAAGTCCAAACAGTTCTCTGTTCTAGATATAACATATCTTCATTCCAGATCTATGCTGTTGATAGTAAAAAGCCCTCTGAACATGTTTTTAAATGTTTTCTTTTAAAGATCACTGTCCATGTTCCAAAAATACAAAAATGATATTGAGCACTAATGGCAAACATTTATGACAAAAAAAATTAAGCCTTCTTTCATATGCAAACCTTCAAATAGGTGGATTTCTGGATGGTTATTTTTAGCAGATTGGATTTTGTTTTCTTCAGTGCCACTGAAAAGGAAGAAAAATCCAGATTCTGCTTCTATGTATATAATGGATTTAAAAGTAGAAGCCTGTTATTTGGCAGTAAAAGACTACATGTGGATAAAATGAAATTTGGTGTCTAGTATTTTAAAATCATAAACAGATAGTCTGTCTTTCACCAGTCTTTGGAATATTGATTTTATTATGGTAAGTTTGTCAGTTTAATATGACAACAATGTTCATATCCTCCCAATTATCCCACTTTACTTGCATTTTATTCAACTGCAGTCCTTCCATCCACTTCTGAAGCTGCCTGTTCAGAAATGTATGGGAAGGAAAGGGAAGGAAAACAGGATGGGGCAAGAATGTCATTATTTCCTTTCTCTTGAAAAGTTAAGTTTTTGATAGATGGAAGAGAAAAGAGCATCATGGGATAAAATAACTTTGTGTGTAACCTACACTTAAACACTCAGAATATGGAAACAAGTTCGTATTTCCAGGTTAGTTTTGGGGTACTTAGATAGAGGGTATATAATTGGGTGGGTGGGTGGACAGATGGACAGATAGACAGACAGACGGACGGACTGACAGACGACAGACAGTCAGACTAAACAAAAACCACAGACTTTGCTCATCAGATCCTGTGCTTCTATACCAAACAAAGTTTTCCATGAATTCAGAGTATCTCTTATTTTTTAACCTTTCTATGAATTATAATAAGCAAGGGGAAAAGAGAGGAATGGTTCTGTAAATAAAACAATGTTCTTTTAGTGGCAGGAGTAGATTGCCATCTACTGGGCTGTAGTCTTCACATCCAAAAGTGAGACAGACAAGAAACACAGGCTGGGAGTCTTTTGTTTCATCTCTGCTGGCAATTCTTTTCTTCTGTTCTTCTCTACCTTCATGACAGATATCATTAAGGAGAAGTGATTGTGCTAGGATGAAGAAACCTACTAACTAAATTCCTTTACTTATGAATAGTTTCAGCCCTTTGTCTTTCAGTGACTTACAAGTGAGATACATAGAGAATCACAACATAATGAGGTTTTCTTCCCCCCCCCCTCACTCTCTCTCACTCTCTTTCTCGTGTGTGTGTGTGTGTGTGTGTGTGTGTGTGTGTGTGTGAATGCATGGCTTGAAACAAGGTTTTTCTATTTGGCCTCACTTTGGACATTTGTGGACATTTGCAAGCACACATTATCTTATCTCTTTTGTGCAATACGGCAGCATTGTAGGTTTTAGGGTAGCCATCCTTGCACACTAAAAACTGTGCAAAGACATGTTATGCATGACAAATGCTTCATTTAATCAATGGAAAGGCAATACAATAGAGTCATTCCAGTTAATGCTTGGACAGTTGTCCAAAAATGGAATCTGCATTTTTCCCCCTCTTTAGAAAATCATTCTTCTGCATTGGCTTCAGTTCCCCTTTCCTGATTCATATGTGTTGGAAATTTAAAGCCCAGAATTCCAAGCCAGCAGATTCAAACAGCTTTCTTCATATTTCAACAGCTTTCTTCAGCAATTCCAGAAAATGGAGTTACAGTAGCATAGCCATCACTGTGCAAACAAAAACTTCCCTTTGTGGTTCCCAGTTGTACAATTCTATGCTTTTAATCCTTAGTGCCATGCAATATCTTTGTAACAATCCTTCAGAAGTTGTTTTATGTTAATATACAATGTCTCCAGACTAGACCTAAAACCTGGGCAAAGTGTGAATATGTATATATTTAAATTTGTATATATTTCCATGTGAGAAAATGCTCAAACTTTAAGAATAGTGTCCATTGTAAATATAAAGAAGCTTTTTTTTGCCATATCAGAATATGAGAAAAAAGGGGGGATAGAATCAAGATCATGTGAAGTGTTAATACCACTTCATAATGCCTTGATAAGGCCACACTTGGAATGCTGCATCCAGTTTTGGTCACCGTGATGTAACAAAGATGAAACTCTAGAAATAGCGCATAGAAGAGCAACAAAGATGATTAGGGGACTGGGGGCTAAAATATAGGAAGAATGGTTGCAGGAATTGGATATGCCTTGTTTAATGAAAAGGACTAGGGGTGAGATGATAGCAGAGGACCTGCCACAAAGAAGAGAGGGTCAACCTATTTCCCAAAGCACCTAAAGGCAGGACAAGAAGCAAAGAAAAGAAGCTAATCAAGGAGAGAAGCAATCTAGAACTAAGGAGAAATTTCCTGACAGTTAGAACAATTAATAAATGGAACAACTTGCCTCCAGAACTTGTGGATGTTCTAACACTGGAGGTTTTTTAAGAAGAGATTGGACA
Organism: Pituophis catenifer annectens; assembly: GCF_029215685.1. Lineage (NCBI taxonomy): Eukaryota > Metazoa > Chordata > Lepidosauria > Squamata > Colubridae > Pituophis > Pituophis catenifer. Next base: position 291,410,955 of record NW_027256881.1, read on the forward strand.
ACCATTTGCCTGAAATGTTATAGGGTTTCCAACCTGAGCAGGAGGTTGGACTAGAAGTCCTTCAAGGTCCCTTCCAACTCTGTTATTCTGTTGTTGTTGTTGTTGTTGTTGTCCTCCTCCTCCCTCTCCTCCCTCCTCTCTCCTCTGCACAAGCCCCATTCCTTTCTAGCACTGATAATGTGACCTAGTTGGATCATGAAAGGTCTGCAAGAAAGTAACCAGCTCAGAGGTACAAACAGAGAGCAAAAACTGCTTTACAAATACAATGTAAAATATGTTGCTTTGGAATCTTTGTGTGCTAATTCAGGCTAAACAAAAACAAAGTTGCTAAAACTAGTAAGTATTGTGAGGACAAATCAAGAATCTGCAATTACAGAACATAAGACAAATTACATATTCTAGAAAAATGGCTCAGGACTAAATGCTGTTACAAAAGATAAGTTTGCATACAATGAATGAAACAATGCAACATAGTCCCCAAATTCCTGAGATTTAAATTGCCTGCAAGAGTCCATGACTAAAATATTGTCTTCTGGTAAATGTTCTGCCTCTTGTCTAAGGATGATAGGAGAATGTGGTGGGAAGGAGATGAATGGTGGTTTCAAAATGGCAAAAGTACCTTAACAATGAGTGGCCCAAAGACATCTTGAATACTTCCTCAGTGGCTTCAAACCTTAAGTTTTCACAAAACCATCCACCCATGAATACTCTGAATTAATATAAGCGTCAGACAGTTTTATATAAGAAACTGATTTACTAAACCCAAAGTCTCAGTAAATTGGTCCTTGAGGATGTAGTTTTGGAATGGTTCCTCATTTCAAGGAAAATGCTGCATCATATTTATCTATCTGTGTTCACACGCACATGTACACAAACACATTAATAATTAGGAAAATGTTCAATAATAAAGGGAGAAAGGAAAAGAAACTGGAAGAAATAATCTGGGAATATTATGGCAGAGATATCTAATATTTTAAAAGAAAAAAAGAATGATTAATTTAATATTAAGCATCAATATTCAATAGCTCAACCTCAAGTAATGCTAAATAACAGGTAATGGGAATTTTGTACTTTGCTTTCTCCAGAGATTATGTAGTTAATTAAATAGTAGCTTAAAATGCTACAGCGTTGGAAGAATTTCTCTATGGCTTCTTCCCATGCCACTTTGAAACTATCAGTGTGAAATATTCATGGTCAATGATATAGCTTTTCTCTAATCAAACATCTACTGGGCCATGGGATATAACTCAAATCACTTTCCTATATGATCCTTTCACCTCTCCATTTGCAAACTGTGATAGTTAAAACAAAAAAGCAGCTAATGTTATCTTGGCAAAAATCTCAGTTTAAATTGTGCTCATGGCTAACTGACAGAATAGAATAGAATATTTTATTGGCCAAGTGTGATTGGACACAAAGAATAATATAATCATAAGATACCAATAGGATGAGTTAGCAGAAAAGATGAGAAGGACATAAGACAGTATTGTGGTAATCAGGTGTTCAGCAAGTTATAGATTTCAGTGACTGCCATGGTTAATATGTGTTAGCCCCAGCTGAGCTAACATTTCTGAACAAACTCCCACTATGGCCTCTCAAGGAATGTGCTACAATTCCAGCTTATAGGTACCACATCATACATTAAAATAACTGTAAGTATGTAGGCACTGTAGATCAAAGGTGGGCAGTAGCATCTGGAAAAGCAATCATTCTTTTGATATGAGAACTAGACAATTCATGATCCATTGGGTCATCCTTTCAGAGATATTTCCTTACCCAAACTGAGAAACAAAATGATCATGGATGGGCAAAAATACAGTGGGTATGGTAACAACTTCCAATTTCTTTCCAGCTTCCCCATTGATATTGTTGTGAGAAACTGGCAGAAAGCATTGGAAATCACCCCTCCTCCCCAGCTGATCCACACAACTGTACACACAACTGTTGTGTACCTTCGAGACCGACTTCTGCCACCAGTAGCCTCCCACTGACCACTCCACTCCCACAGAGAGGGGCTCCTAGTGTGCCATCGGCCAAGGTATGTCGGCTGGCGACACCCAGGGGGAGAGCCTTCTCTGTGGGAGCTCCTGCCCTGTGGAATGAACTGCCCCCGGAATTGTGCAAGATCTCTGACCTCCATGTATTTCGCTGTGCCCTCAAGACCCTGCTGTTCCGCCAGGCTGGGCTATCAATGTAAATGATTTTAAATTGGGTGTTTTAAATTTTTGGATTTTAATTTGGCCGAAATTATTTAATAATTTTAATTATTTTTTAATTTGATGTCTGTATATCTTTGTGTTTTTAACAGGCTGTACACTACCCTGAGTCCTTCGGGAGAAGGGCGGTATAGAAATAAAATTATTATTATTATTATTATTATTATTATTATTATTATTATTATTATTATTATTATTATTATTATTATTATTATTATTATTATTAATTATTATTGTCAACCCTCCCAGACAGGAAATACAATTAAATGAAGTAATTCTACATTATTGGCAGGCTACAGTAACAGAATCTTACAAGTCTGAATGTACAAATTTCCCTGCTTAACCCATAAGGGACAGGCCTTCCTAAGTTTTTTTTTTCTGACCATTAAGCCACTGGGGGCTCCTGCCTGTCTTGTCTCATTGTTCCCTGGGAAGCATCTCTTCCTCTCGTTCCCCAAGGTCATCCACACATTCCATTACATTACTTAAATAATTGTTGCCCTACACCTCCTAGTTTTGCCCAATTGAAAGTTATAAGGAAATAGATACAAGGGGTTTAGTAGTATAGCTGAAATGTAAGCCACCCAGAGTCATTGGCCGAGATGGGCGGCCATAAAAATTTAAACAAATAAATAAATAAATAAATAAATATAGATTACCACCATATCTTAACTCCTTACCTAGAGCACAAGTATTAAATTGTTTAATTAAATTAACATGTTGACTGGAATCATAGTCAGCACCTGTGAAAATTATATTAGCTGATGAAACTTTACCACAGGAAACAATATTCAGTCTCTATATATATGAAAGCCAAATACCACTCACTCATCATGAAATCTCCAGAATGGTAAAGCCTACAAACTTGAAATTTGGCACCTATGTTCCTCTTGTCTTCTAGGTACTCGCTAAGAAAGAATTTTTTTGAAATGATCATCAGATCATTAGTATTTCAAATACAGTATTACATTCACACACTCTGATGCTAAGGAGTTAGACGTTCTACTCCCTCTCCCCACCTGAAAGGAACTCTGTCCCAACTGCCAGTTGCCTTATATTAACACGCTCTGATGCTAAGGAGCTAGACGTTCTACTGCCCCTCCCCACCTGAAAAGAACTCTGTTCCAACTGCCAGTTGCCTTATATTAACACACTTTGATGCTACCCCTTTGCTAAACCCGGCGTGGGTGTGGCCAGCACGTGACTCATCTGGCCTGCTGGCTGGGACATTCTACTCCCCCTCTGTTCCACCCGCCAGTTGCCTTATATTATCATGCTCTGATGCTACGGAGTTACACATTCTACATTAAATTTCAGGCTTAAGTGTCAATTTATCACGCCAGATCACATAGTTTCGTAGCGAAGCACAGGCTTCCAGTTAGTATTTTATATTAGAGTATATTATGTTAGAAACATAGGTTTCTTTGCTGGTCCATCTCTTACATTAACAGTTTCCCTGGTTTGGGCACATAACAACAAAGCCTTATTGGATTTTTCTTTAGTGGATTCTGGATACAATGGACATTTTTTTTCATCTGTTGAATTGAGCTTATTCTGCAAGACAAAGTTGGATTCTACAGACATCTAGATTTAAAGGACACGCCTGAATATCCATTAAATCAATTCCTATAATTGTTTACTTATGCTGCACTTTATTTTCTCTTACATTATCTATTATTGTATAAGGGAAATTCGCAGTCCTTTTAGTATAGTATCTATTCTTGTTATGACTTTTAGCTAATTTCAGTCACTCAACTCTAGGTCAATTTGTAGAAGGATCTGCATAGACTGTTTTTCCCATTATAAGTGAAAGATCCAAGGAGACTGGCTATATCATATTACAAAAGTACCATATTTTAAAAGTACCATATTATAAAAGTACCATATTGCATGTACTTTTCAAAAACCGAACTGAAGTATAATCAAACAAAAATACGAGAGAAAAGATAAATAGAACAAAGCAATAGTTCAAGAGACGTTAAAAAACAAAGGATGGTCCCTTCATCTCTATATATTTTCATGCATGATCTTTAAATTCCTGCGGTGGCTGTGTACTTGGATTTCCATTAAAATATCCATTTGGTTTGTATGATTTACAAATATGATGTCTTTAATAATAAAGTCAGCCATAATTTCATAGTAGGTGGATATGAATCTATTAGTTTTGTGTCCCTGCCTTTACAGCATATAAATAAAGACGTTTGAAATACCGAAGCTTATCCACATGAAAATGATTTATAGTTCCTCTGTTCTTAACAAGAACAGAGTAAAACTGATAACAAAATGTACATTCCACAATTCTATGCACATAGAACCCAATACTTTAATGAACAGATGAGCAAAAATAATGAATTAAAAGTTATACCCTCTTCCAATAGAGCAGTGCAGATTCCACATTTAAACCAACCTTTGGAGCCGTATTTATTTTAGGGGAAAGCAATTTATGCTGTGGTTCTCCATTATCTGATTAGACAGATTCTATTAACCTATTTAATACACTTTTTCTGTATCGGATTATCTTTTGCAACAATTCACATCCTGTTTCCATGGTCTGCTTTGACTGTCACAATGAGGATCCTTTCTGATATTCGGAATTTATGGAATACCTGAAACAAAGAAATTATCACTCTGCCACTCTTCATGCAAATGGAATGGCAAATTATCCTGTCAAGTATCTATGTTCCTAGCAGCATCTCCCCCACCCCCCAAAAAAAGGATAGTTTTCAACTGGCCTATAAAGTTGGGATTGCAAAATTATTTTGTTTCCCAGCTTCATTAGCATTTTTGCAGACATAGATCTTGTTCCATTATTGAAAAATTATGGAAATACATTAAATAAATTTAAATATTTTAATAAATAAGACACACAGAAAATTAAATAGATTTTACTTGAGTATGATATGTGTGTGTGTGTGTGTGTGTGAGTGTGTGTGTGTGTGTGTGTGTATATATATATGTACATATATAGTACAATCCTTTCTTTATTTCATCAAGCATGTAATAGGTAACAGATATAAGTATAAACATAATTATGAATACAATGAAATGGATACATATAAAAGGGAACATTAGGACAGGGATGGCAGGCACGCTGGTGTGCTTATGCACGCCCCTTAGAGACCTCTTAGGAATGGGGTGAGGTTGACAGTAGACAGTCTAAGGTTAAAGTTTTGGGGGTTAGGGGAAGAAACCACAGAGTCAGGTAGTGCATTCCAGGCATTAGCAACTCTGTTACTGAAGTTGTATTTTCTGCAATCAAGTTTAGCATGGTTTACCACAAGTTTGTATCTATTATGTGCTCATGTATTGTTGTGGTTGAAGCTGAAGCAGTCATTGACAGGTAGGACATTGTAGCAGATAATTTTATGTGCTACACTTAGGTCTGACCGAAGACGGTGAAGTTCTAAATTGTCTAATCCCAAAATTTGAAGTCTGATGGCATAAGGTATTCTGTTGCTAGCAGATGAGTGGAGGACTCTTCTCATGAAATATCTCTGGACTCGTTCGATTGTATTTATGTCTGATATGCAGTGCGGGTTCCAAACAGATGAGCTGTATTCAAGAATTGGTCTAGCAAAAGTTTTGTATGCCCTGGTTTGCAGTTCAGTATTACCGGAGAAGAAGCTATGCAAGATTAGGTTAACAACTTTTAATGCTTTCTGGCAATGTTGTTACAGTGAGCTCTGGCACTTATATCATTTGAGATGAGTACTCCAAGGTCCTTAATAGAGTGAGGGTCATGTACAAGGTCATATCAGCTTGTATTTAGTGTTTTGATTTTTATTTATTTATTTATTTATTTATTTATTTATTTATTTATTTATTTATTTATTTATTTATTTTTGCCAATATGTAGGACAGTACATTTGTTGGTTGAGATTCGGAATTCCAATTATTTATCCATTCTGATAGATAGTCAAGGTCTTTTTGTAGTGTAGCAACATTGTCGATGGTGTTGAATAGTTTTACATCATCAGCGAAGAAAACGCAGTTGCTTATAATATGATCGCAAAGGTCATTTATGTAAGAGTGTGGTTTCTAGAATGTTTCCTTGGGGGACACTACTGTTAACTGGTGCAGGGTTTGATAGGGCGTTCCCTATTTTGACTACTTATTGCCTGTTTCATAGGAACCCATCTATCCATTTATGCAGGGATCCAGAAATGCCATAAGATTTTAGTTTTAGAAGTAGCTTGTCATGTACTACTGAATCAAAGGCTTTACAGAAGTCTATATAAATTGCATCTATTGCTTTACCCTGGTCGAGTTTTGAAGTCCCTATAATTTTGCAGTGTAGGAGTTGTAAATTTCAGGACAGTTTTTTTTCTGAAGCCAAACTGCTTGTTAGAGAGTAGGTTGTTTGTCTCTAAGAAGAGGATAATGGATTGGTTTATGATTGATTCCATGACTTTGCATGTGATGCAACATAGTGAGCTAACCCAAAGATTAGAAATGGGCCAACTGCAATCTTTTGGGGGAAGGGGGGTGTCATTTGGTTTTTATAGTGCGACCCAGAGTCCAAATTGCATTTTGATGTATAATTCTGTCAAGATAGACATTACACATGCCTGTAATTCTTTACTGGCAAGACTTCATATAGCTCTCAGTTAACAACATTAACTCCAAGTTGCCTATTATTAAACTGAGAAGAATGCTAAAACAATGCTAAAACAACCTATTCTTTCCAATGGAACCAATTGGAATATTGGTGTCTTCTTATGTCTGTTCTAGGGGCAGGGGAACATCCTCCCTTATACGCTCTGTGCACATGGCACTGCAGCACACGAGGTCACATGGCACATATAACAGTGACTTCTAGCAGCAGAGAATGAGGAACTACAAGAGCTGCTGCAATCCTCCCACCCTCATCAGTCACTTGGACAAGTTTAAATAGTCCTTTGCTTTTCTGGAATGTGCATGAGATTCCAATGTAGTAATATCCAGTTGGAATGTATAATGGGTGGGTGGGTTGGTTGGTTTGTTGGTTGGTTGGTTAGTTGGTTGGTTGGTTGGTTGGTTGGTTGGTTGGTTGGTTAGTTTAGATGTGAAAGGCTGCCTAAATCCCAAATGCTCTTGTTTATGTTTTTTTATGTAGTTACAGAGTTGTGGTGGCACAATGGTTAGAATGCAGTATTGCAGGCTGACTCTGCTTACTGCCAGGAGTTTGATCTTGACTGGTTCAAGGTTCTGAGCTTTCCATTCTTTTGAGGTCAGTAAAATAAGAACTCAGATTGTTGGGGCAATATGCTGACTTTGTAAACTGCTTAGAGAGGGCTGTAAAGCACTATGAAGTGGTATATATTTTGCAACTGAGCAAAAGCAATCATTATATTCCAAACAACTTGAGCTCAGGCCAAGAAACAAAAACATCAAAGTTAATAAAACTCACTGTCATCCGATGCTATGAACGGCATCAATTTGGATGACCTTTAAAGGGAACTGGCCAAAACTTTGGTGGACCATACTGCCATTAACTACTAATCATTATGGCTGTTTGCTATTTCCACAATACACAAGATAACTACAGAATAACAATTAATGAAAAACAATTGTAGAAGGAAGGCCAATGCCTTCTTTTCTATGCCTATGAATTTCCTAAATACACCTAGTTTGTCTTTCTAAAACATATGATTGACTAGATGTGCCATTGAGCTGATCCAGCAAGATTTTCTTAGTTCTTGAAACCTAAGCAATGTATTGACATTCACAACACTTTTATCTCCCAATAAGCGTAACAGCAATATATAAATTCATGAAATAATAACCATAATAAATATGCACCCAACAGAGATGTAAGCCAATTGTATTTCTTAGAGCAAAGTACAAAAATAGTTTGTAGGAATTTGAGTTTGTCAAGCATGACAAAATTATTTGGTGTTTATTGGCCTCTAGTTGTCTCTCCCTGATACAGATGAACCATTTACTGATCATGTAATGACTATAGACATAAAGACAAAGTGAGAAGCAGACCAAAACCTTTGTCTAGGATTGAGCCGAGGTGGCACAGTGGTTACAGTGCACTACTGCAGGCTACTTCAGCTGACTGCTAGCTGCAGTTCAGCAGTTCAAATCTCACTGGCTCAAGGTTGACTCAGCCTTCCATCCTTCCGAGATGGGTAAAATGAGGACCCAGGTTGTTGGGGCCAAGATGCTGACTCTGTAAACCGCTTAGAGAGGGCTGTAAAAGCACTATGAAGTGGTATGTAAATCTAAGTGCTATTGCTATTGTGTTAAATTTTGTGTTAATCCAAAGTTTATGGGTTCCCAAAGCAGAATATAAGGGTAGAAGTCCCTTCCTACTCATATTCCCCAGCAACTATTATGGCTCTGACAGAATAAGTATTATATAGCCAGCATGATGGCTAGTTGACCTTTAATACTTTTATCCCTCTTTGAGTATATCCCCCTTTTTAAGCTCTTCATGTCAGTGGCATGTCAAATGTTGGTGCTTCATCTTAGTTTCAGAGACCCATCTCATTCCCTCCCTTCCACATTACCCAAATGCACCATATTTCACATCGAAAGCTAACAGCCCTAATTTCTTCTACTATTGCCACTTCTCAGTTTAGAAGAATCCAAAATCACCATCCATTTTAGAACTATAAAGTCATATGCAATATGCTAAAATGGTATAATAGGAAATAATAGACCTTATAATAGACCTATAATAGAATAATAGACGGAGCTTTTGCAAGTTTAAGAAGGAATACTTAGATTTCTGTGTTGTAGCATTTGGAATGTAAGAGCATTTATTCTTTTTTATCCCATTCAGTAGGGATGCTACCACAAGAGACAAGCTATAGAGTAGCAAGGTGCCAATCGATACAGCTGCTCTAAAGAATCTGCCCGAGTGAATGGCCTAATAAAACAAAGCAATAGATGTTAAAATAAACAAGATGTTCTTCCTTCATTTAGCATTTTTTTTTTGCTTTCTTATCTTTCCCCTCAACCTTGTTTGCCTTTATTTGTGTGTACATTTCATTGCCTTTGGTGCATCATTTTTTTTTTATTTTTTTATTTTTTTTTTTGATGCAAAGTCTTCGAGCACAGTTATCGCCTCAGCTCCAGGTTAGTTCTGCCTGATTAAATATCAGTCTTTGGGTACAGCGGTTTTCCCTGATTGGTGGAAAAACAGGGAGCCAAGATGGCCCAATAAGACATATTATATTTCTCGGTTCTCCATCTGTAAAACCTGAGGAGCTTTTCTTGCTCTGTGTGAGGTTAATATTACAGCAAATCACACCTCTCAGCAGTGAGGCTAAAAGAATATCTGTTTTCTGTCTGTACACTGAGTGGGCAAGGAGTTTTTATTTCATACTTCATTTGCACCTTGCTGGGAGATGCCACAGAGAGGCAGCAGGTTCACATCCTCCCACCCTCCGACAGTACATTGCGTTCTGCAGCAGCACCCACAATGCTAACCTTAAATCCAGACTCGATGTAAACTAGAAGGCTAATACCTTCTGAGTTTTAATTCCTGCCCCCTTTGCAACATTTCAGAGATGATAAAATCACATTTTATTGTCTGATTAAAGAGAGCTGGAAAGCCGAGAATTGACAAATTGCAAAACAACGGCCTCGCTCTTAACACATAATCGAAAAAGAAAACATTGAGATGGCCATCAAAAGCTCTTTACGAGGAAGAGGAAAGGAGAGATAATTAACAAAATATATTAGACTGGGAAAATGCTGAGTGAGATAGAGCTTTCTTCCTAAAGGCAATGCATTTTCGCTAAAGCTCCTAAACAAACAGCAAGAGGTAAAATCATGTGTCATCAGTATAAAAGCAATAGCTTTTGGGTAATGATAGGATGCAGAAATTGAAAAGCTTCGGGGGACATTGCCAAACTGAGGGGGAAAGAAGGTGACTAAACAAGGTTAGAGATATGTTGAGAACAACTGAAAATGCCCACTTAAATCAAACGCACAGAATGCTCTTGGCCAGAGCAGGACCCAAGAGTTCCACAAAAGGCTCAAGGCCATCTCTTGGTCAAAGTGTCAAAGGCAGTTGATAAATCATAGAGGAGTGATGAAAGGACACCACTTTCAGGCTGAACCATTAAGCCTCAAATCTTCACAAAGCTACTGCTGATGGCTCAAGGGATTAGGGAAGAGGATTTCCTCTCTTTGCCTGGGAGCAAAATTATTTAAACTAATTCAGGTTAGTAGCAAATGCACACCGGAGCTGGAACTCTTCTCTGCTCATGCACACGCTTACATACACACACAAACACACACACACATACAGGCTGTCTGTCAACCCCTACATCTCAAAAAGGGTTGATTACAAAATCCCTGAATTTGCAACTGCTTTCTCTAAGGGGAAGACTGTTCCATATTTAAGAGAGTTGCAGACGTCTCAATCAAAAAAGTATGGAGATGGGTACTGGGTGCACAGGAGGCATCTGTGTTCATGTGAAAGAAAGGATCTCAGTTTCTTTCTGGAGATGGGAGTGCATTGTTCTCCAATGTCTCCAATTGTTCATGTATATGCATCCACATTGGTTGTGAATTCTGGAGGAGGAGGAGTCTAGCACATCTGAAAAATGGGGGGAAAATGAAGCTCTTACCTTACAGAACATTAAGAGAAATTTAACTTTCTTCTACCAGTAGAAGCTTCTCTCACAGTATTATTTTGTGACGTTAATGTACCAGCAACCATCAGCACAGCAGTATGAAAGAGGCACTGGTGCTTGCTGTTTATGCCTTTATTTTTCTGATCCCCTTAATACTCTCTGCACTGCCAAACAGAGCCATTTGCTTTATGCCATTTCATTTGTTTTTGTTTGTGGCATATCTCCAAAAATCACTTCTTGCAGATGCAGAAGATATGCATGTGCAACATGATATAGCATGAGGCACAAAATATGATTGTAACAGAATTAAAAGGGCAAGGAGATTAGAAGAACAAGGGGATGTACAGAACAAGAGTACGTATTAATGACACACAACTACTTCATAAAGATTCAGACCATTGTATTTTCTTTACACTGAATGGAATTTAGATATCCAGTAGGTTTCTTCCAAATCCTTGGAAATGAAGTTGGGATCTTCTCCAAAGAAAGTATCCACCATTAAGACCCATGTATCAATAAATGAATGGATGAAATATGTAAACTTCCATTTCAGATTTCCTCCTCTTTATTAAACATTACCCTAACCGAAACTCTTATTCATTCTTTTAGTGTATTGACTCCTTTTATGTTTCCTGATTGTCCTCTGACAAAATACGTACTTCATGGGATAGCAAAAGTACTCTCAAGCTATTTATTTTGAACAGTTGCCATGGTAGGTTTGTTTTATTTGACATCCATGTATCTGATTATGGTGTACTGATTTATAAATTTCACTTAAAATATAAATAGCAATATTACTGGTAATGATATTTTCCCCATTCATTTATTCAGAGACATTTGTATGGAATGTTCTCATTCTCACTGCTCATTCTTTACTTTACGGAGACTTAGATAATGCAATTGCTGCATATTAAGAATTCCAGAATTTTGTTTCCATTTTTTTTAGGCTTCATTTCTAATTGAAATTAAAGCACTAATTGCTTTAATTAGGAATTCCGTTTACAATCCACAAGACCTTTCAAGAAAGAAATAAGCCTCTGAGGTAAGCCTTGCTCCAGATGTGGTATCTATATTTCAGTCTCTTCTACTATGCAAACTATGCTACTATACTATGTATGCAGTGGAGAAGACCACTGCATACAAAGCTGAATACTCAGAGACCACCAAGCAACATGAGGAGCTCTGAGTCCATCAGGTTCTTCTCCCATGGAGCGGTGTGTGTCAGTTGTATGTAAAGATGCCTAGATGAACACATGTTTTGGAGAAGACTTGGCCTTACAGCTTCTGCTTCTCAGCTTGTATGTTCACCAAGCCATTGATTCATAACTTTCATTATTTTGAGATCTGTACCAGGCATTTTACATCACATCAAAGGTCATCCTCCAAAAGCATACAAGGCCAGGCTTCCCCCCACCCTGTTCTTGGGAATAGAGGTGGGCATTTCAGGACCCAGAAAGGTTGAAAATTCTGAGCTTGCCCATCCAGAAAAGTGGTCTTGGAGATCAGCAAGGGGATGTTGTTAGGATGTAGTAGACTTTTAAGACACCAACTTTTTTCACCATTGTCATATATAAAATGTCTGCCTACGAGCATAGAGCTTGTATGGCTGGGAGGAAGCAATGTGCTATTCATTCATCTGAAGGAGGAGCATTCTAAGAAATCTTTATAAGGGTACTCATCTCCCTACAAAACCTTGACTTGTAATTTTAAAATAAAATTAGGTATTCTTTTCTTTGATGTTCTTGTTGTAAAATGCAGAACATGAAGGTGTTTGTAGATAAAAGAGAAGGGAGGGAGAGATTAAGAGGCATCCTTTACTCTTCCCAATAAAGCCAAGACAATCTGCTATTCTCTGTATGGAAGCATAGACTTGGGCAGTATCTTGAAGGACATGTAGTGCAACTGCTGCCTGGTGCATGAGTACTCAGACCATCCCAGAAAATAGTTGTCTACCCTCTTTGGAAACCCTCCAGTGGTGGAGCAGGCTGTTCCCCTGCTCAATAACTCTAATGGTCAAGAGAATCCTCTTTAGTTCAACTTTGCAACTTTCACAATAAAGTTTTCACCCATTAGTTCTTGTCTTACCCTTAGGTGCTATGCAGAAGGAATCCACACCAGTGGTGAAATCCAGCAGGATCTATCCAGCTCGCGCGAGCCAGTAGGGCCGGCAGTGGGAGGCTCCGCCCACCCACCAGGACATCATTATGTCCCATTTTTGACCCTCTGTGTATGTGCAGAGGGCTTTGCGCATATGCAGAAGTGGCGCGCACTCTCATATTTCTGAACCGGTAGCGAAGGTAAGTGCATTTCACCACTGATCCACACCCTCAGCCTATGATTTTCTTTGGAAGATTGCTATTATGCTTTCCCTTAGCCATCTCTTTTTTTAAGCTAAACTCAACATCACCCCCCACTTTTTATTTATTTATTTATTTATTTATTTATTTATTTATTTATTTATTTATTTATTTGCATTGTGGTGATCAGAACTGGATACAATATTCTAGATTCAGTCTGACCTGGTGCAGCATAATGGCAATATCATTTTTCATGATCTTGGCACTATAGGTCTGTTGAGGAAGCCCACAACTATATTAGGCATTTTGGCAGCTGAAGCATAACTGATGGCTTATTTAATTCTGTGGTCTCCTCAAACTCTCTGATCCTTCTCACAAGTACTATTGCAAAGCCAGGAACCACCTAACTTGTATCAGTACATCTGTCTTTTCTCCCTAAATGCAGAACTTTACATGTCTCTTAATGAAGGATTTCCTTCATTAAATGCACCACTCTCCATCTTTTAAACTTATCCTTTTTTGTTTCTCAATTGATTAGATAGATCTTGGTGCAATCACACCAGTCTCATCATGTTCCTAAAAGGCATCTTCCACCATTTCCTTGCTGCCATCAGCACCGTCGATCTCCTGATTACATACTTGCTCCTTCCAGTTTGATCCAACAGCATTCCTAAATCAGTGAAGGGAGCAGATGCATCAGATTGATATAAAGAAGGGACTTGAGTATGGTGGCATAAAAGCATTAAGTAGAATGAGGACTGCTGCCACTTCCTCCTGAGGCTATAAAGAACTGTCCGAGTACAGCAGTGGAAGATCTTGCTAATGCGATGGGAATGGAATTGTACTTTGCCTGCTTAAAATATTTGGCTTCAACCTTCTCTTCTACTTCATTGTTCTAAAACCCAGCTTAAGGATGGGGCTAATTTAAGAAAACAATAACAAACACAGCTTCAATTTTGTTAGTGCAGTGATTAAGGGGGTAAAAAGCAGTCAGGTGGAAAGTGTTGCCATACAAAGCTAAGTTTTGAGGGAGTCAGGCTAATTGAACGAAATGTCACTTATTTTCAATAAATACTACTAGGCTATTCCAGTAAGGCTGAATCCTAGCTTTAACAATATCACATACTTTCTCCTCTGTTGGAAGGATGGGAATTGCAAGAAGTTAATTAAGATAGCCATATGGATCCACAATTATAATTGCTGTTCCCCTGATAGTGGAATAGCAATGCCTTCCCAGTAGTTATAGCCCTAGATATTGCCAGGCATATTCATATACATATGCGGTCTCACATGTGTGCCCATGTACAGATGGAAGCCAGAACAAAGGATCCTTTAGAGAGGTGCAGCATGGACACCTCACAGTTATGCAGTACATTTAGTCCCTGGCAAAAAAATGACTTCTAACTGGAGAATCACAGACTCAAGCAACCATCTGAAGTAATGAAAAGGGAAGGAAAAGAAGAGCTGGCTTGATTTTTACCATGCTAACATACCCAGTATTCTCATCCCCAAAGAGACAACTTTAAATCTACCCATCGGTTCATGGAACACTATACTACGATATCAAGAGAAAATGATGGGAGTTGGGAAGGTTAGCATTTTGCTAAGTAAGGAACGGTAGAAGGCCACACCAAATCCTCAAGAACGCAAAGACAGTAAAATCAACTCTCTCCTCAGCCCATCTATCAATGTCTCAGGAATATGTGCCAGCTCAGCCCCTTGTCCACAATCAAGTCATGGAGGACTCTTGATTTATTATAGAATGACTTGGCATTTAAGCACAGCATCAGCAGACTGGAGGGCAGGCTGATAAGGCTAACCTACATTTTGAGTGAAGGGTAAATGTGAAAGCACTATCATTAGTAAAGCATATTGGAGCCTCTAACAGATTTCTGTACTGGCCATAAAAAAAACACCACCCAGATATATATAATGAGTTGTCTTATGTTATGTGATTAGGTCTAGAGTAATTAAGTATAGAAAGAGCCCGAGATGCTGTAATAATTAATGTTGGACTAAGATTCCAATTTCCTTCAAACTTGCTGAGCAATCTTTGGCCGCTTGCTGTTTCTTAGCCTGACCTACAGAATTGCAGCGAGAGTGGAGTGATGTGGAAGAGCATCATCTAAGTCATCATCATTATTTAGCATCATCATTATTTAGCAGCCAGGCTGTCCCAAGATATCTGCTGCCTAAGACCAAGTATGCCTATTTCCACAGAGAGAAGCAAAACTGGACTGGGGATTAAATGTTACCGTCAATCATTTTTGTCGTACACCACCCAGAGTCACTTGTTTGATGAGATAGGGCAGCTATATAAAATGTACAGATAAGTAAGTAAATAAATAAATAAATCATCCATCCTAGCATTAACCATTGCACCAGTTAACTTAAGGAAAACTCCAGCTGCAAAAGCCAATGGTGTGATGCATGGGGGAACTGATGTTGGATTCCTCCTCCAAGAGTAGAACCTTCCTTCTGACCTCCAAGGGAAAAAATTGGTCAATCCCAAGGTCTTGGGATGGCATCCCAGGAATCATTGCTCTGAATCCAAAGTTTTAAAGCAGTTACAAGAGAGTTTATTATTAAATCAAAGTCAGCATATATGGAAAAAATACAATCCATTTATCACATGTAAGGCACACTGTAGTATGAAGTCCCACAATTCATCAAGATGTCTCAGAGTGCAAGATTTAACCTTTGGATCTTTGATTTAGCTGACAGCTCTCTAAAAATTCATGCAGTGAGATAGTTCCCATTCTACAGAGCTGTTCAAAATTTATGCCAGAATTCACTGAGCTGAAGAACAGCAGCAGCTACTATGAGCTAAATTGCCTCAGTTTTTCCTACGGTCAATGGGATTTGTTTTTTAAGATCCAGTTTTAAGTTCAGTTTTCTCTCTGTTGAACAAGTGTCTGGGATGGCCATATTTAAAGAGCAGTAGTTTCAGATGAAATATTTTCCTCCCCTCAAATTATTTGTCTGCATCTAGCTGTACCAATCTGCTCTTGTCAGTAGATAGTGTATGTTCAAAAAAGCAGTTGAAAAAGATCAGATGAGCCAGAGGCCATGCTGGCTGGGAATTTTGGACATGGTAGTCTCAATGTAACTAGACAGACACATGTTCAGAAAGATTAGCTCAGAATCTATTTAACATGTATGCAAAGCAGTGGTGAAATCCAATTTTTTTTTACTACCAATTCTGTGGGCGTGGCTTGGTGGGTGTGATGTGGCTTGGTGGGCGGGCCTTGGTGGGTGTGGTGGGGGAAGAATACTGCAAAATCTCCATTCCCACCCCACTCCTGGAGTCAGCTAGAGATGGTATTTGCCGGTTCTCCAAACTGCTCAAAATTTCCGCTACTGGTTCTCCAGAACCTGTCAGAACCTGCTGGATTTCATCCCTGATGCAAGGGTTGGCTTGTATATCATCAATCATAATTCTTTGTATACTTCCCAGAATCATTGCTATGAGGTAAGCAACTATATAGAATATATAAACACAGCAACAAACAATAATTATGTCAATGCAAGATTAATTCATAACAAATTCATGCTAAAGATTATCACAGTGACTTTTTGACAATCAGAACAATAAGGCTTTTCTCTCCTAAATATCATTGTTTGCAAACAAAAATGGCATCCTAAATTTTGAGATGCTGTTAAAAATGCATCTTCCCTATGAAATACATGCTTATATTTCTTGAAAATGCTGCTCCCTCTGAAGAAAAAAAATCAATGTCACTCAAGAATAATTTCAGTTAGCCATTTCACATCCAAAGCTTGTTCTGGCCATATTAATTTCAACTGGATTTAAAACTGTATTACCTTACCTCTAGCTGAAAGTCAGTTTCTGATGCAAAAAAAAAAAAAAGGTAGAATAATTTCAGTGTTTGTTAAATTGATGCCGTTCGGTTATATAATTATGGAGAATAAGTGTGATTAAGGGATGTTTTTCTTCCCCCAGAGCCCAAACTGATCTAGATCTGAAAAAAAAAATCTATATTTTTTTTTTTTGGCACTGACAAGACCATCAAAACAAGAAAGGTGAGAAGTTAAGAGCATAAATCAATGAATGAAACATTATGCAGATGTGATGGAAACAAGGCTGCTTGGCAATAATTGAAAAATATGGAGAAATAGTGCATTGCATAGTTGTAACACAATTTTAGTTGTTTCTCTTAATATATTTTTAAAAGCTGTGAAAAGGCTCCTGCCCATCAGCTTTGACTGGTGCTTCCTATATGTTCCAACTCATCACCAGACTTCAAATGAGATACCGTGATGATGTCCGGGCGGGTAGGCGGAGCCTCCCACCACCGCCGCTACCAGGTCACCTAAACCGGGTAGAACCGGTAGAATCCCACTACTAGTGTGAATCCGGGTTGGGTTCTACTTACCTCCGCTACCCTTCTCAACTCTGAACCTAAAGTTAAGTGCTGACCTAATTAGAATAATAACTATTTTTTGTTCCCTGTTAGCTGTAAATGTCTCTAGATCATACTCAAACAGGGGAACTGTTCTCTACATGATGTGACTCCTTAGCTCTAGTCTACTTTTCTCTTATCCAGTCCTCT
Source organism: Pituophis catenifer annectens (assembly GCF_029215685.1). Lineage (NCBI taxonomy): Eukaryota > Metazoa > Chordata > Lepidosauria > Squamata > Colubridae > Pituophis > Pituophis catenifer. The sequence continues at coordinate 291,428,618 of NW_027256881.1, forward strand.
CCTACGCTTGTTTTTTTTTTTTCTGTGTCTCAGGGCAGCATAAGTCATTAAGTGAAGGGGTGCACACATGCCTATCTATCCATTCAGACACACTGCTTACACACCAGTGGTGGGTTTCAAATTTTTTTACTACCGGTTCTGTGGATGTGGATATAAAGTTTAGTGGGTATGGCATGGCTTGGTGGGCATGGCTTGGTGGGCATGGCAGGGGAAGGTTACTGTAAAATCTCCATTCCCTCCCCAAGCCAGGGGAAGGTTACTGCAAAATCCCATTTCCTCCCAATCAGCCGGGACTTGGGAGGCAGAGAATAGATGGGGGCGAGGCCAGTCAGAATTTTTACTACCGGTTCTCCGAACTACTCAAAAGTTCAACTACCGGTTCTCCAGAACTGGTCAGAACCTGCCGAAACCTAGCTCTATCACACACTCAGAATCCTTGCTTCTTCCAAGCTACTGCAAGTCACTATTTCATAGTAATGAAAAATCCATGATCTTCCTTCAAGCCAGCTGGTCAACTACATGACTGGAACCAAATCATTTGATTTCCTTCCCTTGATGGAACAACAGCATCAAAAGAGATTGGACAGCTATTTGTCTGGAATGGTATAAGGTCTCCTGCCCGAACAAGGGCTTGAACTAGAAGGACTCCAAGGTCCCTTCTAACTTTTTGGTTCTGTAACACCACAAAATTCACATTTCAGTTCTTTTTGGCTACCCTATCAGTGAACCATTGGATCCTTTTCACTATATTTTTTGAGTGAGCAACTACAACCAGGTGACCACTGATATTATGTTGCCCATTCATGTTATAAGGCTACATATAATACCCGACCTAGTAGATTGAAGGATTCTAGGCAGTCCAGTTGCCTAAAAGGGTTTAAAATGGGACAGGAAGCTCTGAAAAGACAAGAGACGTAGTGGCCGAGAAAGGAAAACTTTCAGGGACAGAAACTGTAGGAAAATGTCTCTGTTATCCCCTCACTTCTACAGGCAGTCTGGTTGTTTTTTATGTCCATAGCTTTATATTCTTTTCCTTGCGTTTGTAAAAGAGTGAATGCCATCTTTTTCGGGTGGCTATAAAGAAAGAGATGGGCTTGAAGTGTTTGCTGAGATGACAGATTTACAATAGAAAGAATTAATGTCGCTTTTTTCGTCCGTCCGTCCGTCTGTCTGTTCATTTATTTGTTCTTTCATTCTTTTGTTTTAGATAATGGTGGGGGGGGGAATCTGCATTTTTATTAGTCACGGTGAATGTCAAAAACATGAAAGGTTTTTTGGTTTTGGCAGTTTTGTTTTGCTTTCTTTGCTCAAGGAGAAAAGATGGGAAGAGAATATGCTAACTGATGAAATTAGTGTATTACAATTGGACTGTTTTATTGACTCGGTGGTTTATTTCTATACCGGGTGCATTTAAGATTTCAGTTGTGAGTTATGTGTACAGAGTTAATAAAGAAACATATCGCCATCTTGTGGCTGTTTAGAAGGTTACAAGATAGTCTGCAATCTGGTAGCACCTTTTTCAACAAACAAAATTGTATTAAGAGGCATAAACATAGGCTTCTGCTAGCGAGGATGTTTATCTTTCTGAGTTTATGGACATTGAAGCACGAAACCGTTGCAAATGATCTGATCTTGTTGCCTATGGTAGCTTCATATTTTTTTTTTTTAAAGCATAGTGATCCCCTGTTCCCCACACTTGTATGTATATCAAATTTCTGGCTCCATTTGAACTCTGTAACAATCCACTGCAACAATTGTATGATAATTCTGTGAAGCAACCCAATATGTATCTGATTTTTCAGGGTGCCTGTTTTGATCGTGTACTCCTAGTTTGGCACAAAAACTGAACACAATGAGAGGCACAGCACAGTGAATCTTAACCCAAACCAATGCGCAAATCGAGGCTGATCTGCTTTAACTAAACTCCTTGGAGAAGCTAGTGGTGCATTTAATGAGCCACCTCCCTCAGGCACAGTTGCCCAAGCTGGCACAAGAGCTGCAACATGCCGGCAGGGATGAATCAAGCCCATAATGTATTTTCAAGCATCCTGTAATCTTACTTTGTGTTGCGATGAAGTGGAACCAGCTTGTTTTCTAAAGGAAATTATGAGAAACAGTCTGAGAACAAGAAGCAATATTGTGATGATCACTTATCTGAAGCAACAAAGCACAACCAATAGACTCCAGCTTCTGTGCAAGGTATCCAACCTGTTCATGACTCGCCCCAAAACTGCCATGGCGCTCTTGCTACTGCTTATTTGAGGGCAGTCACCGGGAAAAGTGCTGGCTGTCTCTGAGGATGTAGGAGAAAATAAGAGGCACAAGAGTTTGACCAGGCATTCAACATTTAGGATGCGAAATTAAATAAATTTGTTTGAAGGTTTCAAAACCTCAAACTTTGCAACTTTAAGATATGTGGACTCAGGGGTGGGCTTCAAAAATTTTAGCAAGGGGTTCTCTGCCAGGTTGCTGGGTGGGCGTGGCCATGGTGGGCATGGCCTACTTGGCCTCCTGCACTGCTGGGGGGTGTTTTTTCTTTCCTTGAGCCTCCGAGAGGGCAAAAACAGCCTCCCCAGGCTCCAGAGGCCCTCTGGAGGCTGGAAACTGGCCCGTTTCTGGCCTTCCTGAACTTCCAGTAGGACCGTTTTCCGCCCACCCCAAGCCTCTGCCCGCACTCTGTACTTACCTACATCCAAAACAGGCTGCGTGGGGACTCCTGGGCGGGGCAGCCAGGAGTGGGATTTGGGAGTTCTCCGAACTGCACAGAATCTTAGTTAGATGTTCTCCCGAACCCCTGCAAACCCCCAGCAGCCGACCCCTGTGTGGACTTGAACTCAAAGTCTATTCTATTCTTTTTTTAAAAAAGAATAAAAAGATGAAAATCTTTTTAATTCAAAATATACTTTAGGTTCACAAATGACACTAAACCATGGTGTTTGAAACCATTTATATGGTTGAATTCTGAATTTGCACCTGTTGGTAAACTATAGACCATGTTTTATCACATATTATGGCTGTTATAGCTAGGGCAAAATCCAACAAGCCACATTGTGGTAATGTGTAAACCCAGCCAGGATGCCTACACTTTTATTTAATGTGTATGTGGGGGGGGAGGGGAGAGAATAGAGGTTGAAGGAAGATATTCCTATCACTTACAAAAATATTGATGATAGCAATAGCAATAGCACTTAGATTTATATACTGCTTTAAAGTGCTTTACAAGGGACTTCTACCCTTATATTCTGCTTTGAGAACCCATAAATTTTGGATTAACACAAAGTTTAACACAATAGCAATAGCATTTAGATTTACATACCACTTCATAGTGCTTTTACAGCCCTCTCTAAGCGGTTTACAGAGTCAGCATCTTGGCCTCAACAATCTGGGTCCTCATTTTACCCACCTCGGAAGGATGGAAGGCTAAGTCAACCTTGAGCCGGTGAGATTTGAACTGCTGAACTGCAGCTAGCAGTCAGCTAAAGTAGCCTGCAGTACTGCACTCTAACCACTTCACCACCGTGGCTCATTATTGTTGTTGTTGTTGTTGTTGTTGTTGTTGTTGTTGTTGTCTCTTTTATTCATTAAACATGAAACTCAGTCAACTGAACATTTAAAAATGTATCACAAATATCATTGACTGGTGCTGATGGTTGATACGGGTTGCTGTCAGCATCCTAGGTATCAACCAAGTATCTTCTTAAAATATATGATGTTTCGAGTAGCGTATTTTTTTGCAGTTCCACTGGTTAACACTAATGGGTGTTAAAGGAAGGAAGGAAGCTACAATTTCTTGATGTATTTTTTAAAATTCTTGGACATGGTACCCAGTCCCCCGATGACAATGGGTATCACTGTTACATGTTTCATCCATAATCATGTAGTTTTGATGGCCATTTTACTTAGTTGAATTCTAAATTTAATGGAATTTTTGACTTTTCCACCAAGCACCAGGAGATTAGATGATTGCACATTAGAACTGATTGGTACCCGGCTGTTTTTAATGCTTCAATAGGTTGACTTTTATAGTTTTAAAATGATTTTATATGTCTTTTCCTTTTTTGATTTTCCAGCTGCCCAGAATTGGTTGAAAGATGGGCAACTGTATAAATACTTTAAATAAAATGAATGAATAAATGCAGTAGGGTTTATAGGAGCTGTTGTCCCTTAATATGGTGGTAATATGGGATGCGTGGAGAAAAAAAATAAATATAACTGATGTTGGTGTCATTTATGTGTAGCTTTTACTGGATACATTTGTTAGAGTGGTGCAAAAGGTCTGGCCCGGAGCATGTGAAGCTTGCCTCTTAAGGTAGTTCATCAAGTCATTATTTTGCTTAATAACATTGCAGATAATGCCAGGAGCATCACTGTGACAGGAACGGGACTTTGTTCTTGGAATCTTATCTCATAAGGAAAGCCTAAAGTTTGTTCTTGCTATTTTCATAAACCAATAATGTTTATGGAACACCGCAATATTTGGACAAAAAGGATTTACACTTCTGTTGTGCTGATTACAAAACAATTGCATTTGTATGAACATTACCCATCATGTTCAGATGACTCACACATCTGTCAGGTGTGCTGCATTAGTCCAAAGAAACCTCTAGCATATGCTAGGTCCTAGGAAGAATTATGTTGTCTCTGTGATGTCAATCACTTTGATGGATGGCCTTGAGGTGTTAATGAGGACGCTTCACAAATATTTGTATTCTGCCAAAATCTCTGTCTCTCACATCAAATAGGTGCAGAGATTTAAGCGAGGCATTTGGAAAGAAAAGAGTGTTCTAAAGGGGCAGTTCTGAGTAAGATAAGCTCATGGATACACTCTCACACACACACTATCTACATACACAGAGCGATGGAAAGAAAGAGATTTTTTTTTGTTTTAAAGCCATTGACAGTGAATTGCTCCTTGAAAGCATTCAAGGTTCAATAAGTCTTCTGAATCTCTGTTTTTATTCTTTGAGTTGGTTTTTATATACTGATCGACATATTTTTATTAAGCTTATTTATTTAATCACCCAGAAAAATACGGCATCCTTCACTTAACCCTCCAGGGAAAAATTGAAGGCAAACAAGACCCAGGCAGAAGAAGAACATCATGGCTTCAAAACCTAAGGGACTGGTTTGGACAAAACTCAACAGCACTTTTTCATACGGCTGTTGACAAAATAAGATTGCCAACATGATCGCCAACATCTGATGATGGACATGGCACAAGAAGAAGATTTATTTAATCGTCTTTTTTAAATTACTCATATTCCCGTAGGAAATTCATTTTCTTAACAGGCATCATGATACTGGTTCTTTTACTTCTGTCCAGTTGTATCCAAGACTGCCTGGAGAAGTCCCTGCAGTTTTCTTGGCAAGGTTTAACAGAAGAGGTTTGCCATTGCTTGTTTCCTAGGGCTGAGAGAAACTGATTGGCCCAAGATCACTCAGCTGGCTTCAGGTTCCTATTCGTTCCAATCACCCGTCTCCTCTCACTTATGACTGTATGACTGTAACCTTGTTGCTGGTAGCCTTATGATTTATATTGACTGTTTCCTAATATGATTTGATTGCTTATTTGTTCCCTATGACTATCGTTAAGTGTTGTACCTTATGATTCTTGACGAATGTATCTTTTCTTTTCTGTACACTGAGAGCGTATGCACCAAGACAAATTCCTGGTGTGTCCAATTACACTTGGCCAATAAAGAATTCTATTCTATTCTATGTTTAAGGCATGTCTGGAACTCATAATCTCCCGATTTTAGCCTGATGTATGAACTATTACACCAACCTGGCTATTTAAAGCTGATAGAATTTTGAATTTAGGTTTCTTTTATTTGAAGGTAACTCTAATGCCACTCTGTGTCTTATGCTGCTTTATTTTGTACCTTCAAGTCAGTGTTGACTCCTGGCAACAAATTACATTACACTAAATTGATTACACCGTATCAAATTGGCTTATAGGTTTATTTTGGTTTATAAATACCCATATGTTGCAATAGGTCATAACACAGCACTGCAATGCCAGGAGTATTTACTTAAGAGTAAGCTCCATTAAACTCAAGTTCCATCAACCCAAGAAGTAAAATATTATGAGATTGACTAGCAAATGCATGCCAAGACAATGCTTTCAATATGAATTGGATGTTGTTATGAATTTCTTTTACTACTGTCTTACATAATTGTTTGCATGGTCACTTGATAAGGGGTTTTTTCCCCCTAATCTGCCCACAATTTCTGCTTCAGTTAATAGCAATAGCATTTAGACTTATATACCACTTTACAGTGCTTTACAGCTCTCTCTAAGTGGTTTACAGAGTCAGCATATTGCCCCCAACAATTTGGATCCTCATTTTACCAGCCTTGGAAGGATGGAAGGCTGAGTCAACCTTAAGCCTGGTGAGATTTGAACTGCCAAATTGCAGGCAGCCAGCAGTCAGCAGAAGTAGCCTGCAGTACTGCACTCTATCCACTGCGTCACCATAGCTCATGGAATGGAAGATGGAAGAGATTAGAGAGCTTCCTTGCTGCTTTACTTTAGAATGATTTTTCATTCTACTTACTTGGAATCAACTTCTTGTACAAAACTGAATTAGAACTTAAATTAAATTAAGTCCATTCTGCCTCTTGATTACGTGTCACAGATTGAACTTGACCTTTCTGGAATTCAGAAGCATATCACTTATTTCTGAAGCTTTGAACTTTCAAGAAAGCAAGAGCCTTCTTCTTAGATTTAGCTGATTTGGCTGCATGAAGCGTGAGAGAAAAAGAATAAGGTGTTCAAATCAAAGTTGCACAGCTGGATTTCCATCATTAGCATGGAAACCTCCTGGGTGAAAATGGATCGCTTGTGTGATCTGAGTCTTGGGCGAGTGATAATGAAGTGCAGGAGAGCAACCATAAGCAAAACAGCAAGTTACAGTGAAGCAACAACCTGAACCCTTGGAAGACATTTTGGAAGCTGATGTAAGATTTGGTGTACCATCCATTATTGATTTTCAGCCATGGGACTTTTTGAGAATGTCAGCTTTCTTCAAAATGCAGTTTTCCAGCTGCTAAATGAATGCCTTATCTTGAGCTATTTCTGTAATATGGGTGATGGCATTCTGGATTGCTTGGAATTAATCAGATGACTGCTTCTGGGTAATGCACCCTGTGATCTCTCATCTACTATTAATTAGAAGCAAGTTCCTGCTGATTTAAGGTCAAACATGCTTCTTGGAGGATAACAGAGTTGGTTCCTAGATTACTAATGATTCAAGCAACTGTAATGTAAACAACTAGCTGCAGGCTTTTCCATTATCAGTGAAGAGAGTTGTCTGCTCTCTGGTGCATGATAAAGAAATGAGGAAAAAAGTCAGAGGATCTCTACCCTAAAATACACCACAATAGCTACCCGTATATTGGTTCTAAATTGAAGTGTTCCCTTGGTAGAATTCTTATACAGCACTGTTGCCCTTTGATCTTGCCAAAGAGTATTCTATGAGAATATGGCTTAAAAAAAATATTCACTTTTAGTTCAGGCATTTGTCCACAATCTGGGGAAAAAAGGCCATCTTCATGCAGTACACTTGACACAAGAGCTATATCTAAAAAGTCATAGAAACAGAATAGGAACTTTTCCAGCTCTTTTGTTCGTCATAAACCATGTCCTTTTGAAGATAATCTTCAGGCAGGGAAGGAGAAGCTGAGGCTAACTGATGAGAAGGCCAAAACAGATCCTGAATGGCGTGACCTTCCCTCTCTCATTTGATGGTGCTATCCAGGGATGGGCTGCTGGGGTTTGGGAGAACCTCTAGCTAAGATTCTGTGCAGTTCGGAGAACCCCCAAATCCCACTCCTGGCTGGCCCCGCCCACCCTGCCCCCTCCCCCTCCCAGGAGTCCCCACACAGCCCATTTTAGATGCAGGTAAGTGCAGGGCACGCGCAGAAGCTTGGGGATGGCAAAAAACAGGTCTACCGGAAGTTTGTGAAGGGCCTCCGGAGCCTGAGGAGGCCGTTTTCACCCTCCTGAAGGCTCAAGGAAAGCCTCTGGAGCTTGGTGCAGGAGGCCAACTAGGCCACGCTCACCATAGCCATGCCCACCCAGCAACTGGGCAGAGAACTCATTGCTAAAATTTTTGAAGCCCTCTCCTGGTGCTATCATTGATCACTTTCTATCCTTCCTTCTTTCTTTCTTCTCCCTCAGCAGGTTGCTGTGGAAGAACCTGATTCTTCTTGCCAAGGTCTGAAGCGATCACCTGCAAAGCACTTTTAAAATAAGCCGAGAATTCCTTATCTTTGCTCTAAGCGATCAGGTTGCTTAGCCCTGGGCTAAGGCTAATTCCTAAACTTGCAATTCCTTCAGATTATATGAATATAATTAAAGCTTGAGAGAGATGCAGCAATGTACAAAGCTTTCCTCCATTACTGAGCTCAGTAAAACAATAAAGAATTGTTATTATTGCCATTATGCTTACAGAAGCTAACTATGTATAACACTGAAATTACCTCTTTTTTTGCCATCCCTCACTGTATTGAAACTGTTATTTTCTTCTTGAACATTTCAGTGTATGTGACACTTGTTGAAAATTAATTAAATAAACACAACAGGTAAGATACTGACTCTGCCTAGAAACTATACAGAGAAGAATGGTTTAGTGGAGAGAGAAAAAAGGAAAATTAATTATTATAATTTTAAATAGTTCCTCAGACCCAGTGCTTGTTCTTGACCACTGCTTTGTTTATCTTAAGAATCCCACTGGTCCTCATTGTTTGCAATGAAACACTGCCTACCATATACTGAAAGAACCTAAATGAGAGAAATGAAGATAGAACTTCTTTATTTTCACATCTCGAGCCAAAACATACTAATTCTCCAATGTGACTAAGTTCTGTTTATTTATGATCTGAAATAAATGAAGCTTACTCATGAAAAAAAAATCTCAAGTATCATAGGTTTTTTAAATATTTTTATTTATGCATAATGAAAAGGGCTTCCAAAACAAAGCAGAAAAAACATGAAAACATATTTTTAAAAAATCAGTTTATAAACCAGCATTTAATCCTAACTACATCAATTAATATTGACCAGTTTTTTAATTAAATTAGTAAAAAGCCAATTCATAAGCACAGCACAAACATATTTCAATCCAAGATTTTACATAAGGGTGGCATTGTCTTTTCATTGTGAAAGTATTAGTTTTTGCTATTGTAGAAAGTTAGGACCCACCCTTCTCCTAGAAGAATGAAATATTCTAGGAAATATCAAAAAGGCAGAATCTTATACCTCCCTGGATGAGAAAAGGAGAAACATGCTTTTGGAAAGCAGCCCCCACCTTTGTTAATAGCCCCAGAAAGACTGGTGCCAGCCTATCTACAAGACAAAAGGCTGAGCCAGCTTATCTACAAAACAAAAAAACCTTCACCCTCAGGAAATAATAGGACTAGCCCTCTACCCATCTCACCACATGGCACCTGGGAAGATTCCATCACCCAGCAAGGTTCAACCAAGCTTGGGACTCAAGACAGCCTACAAAATTACCCATGCATGGCCCCATGGGAGCCTGACAACCAATCAAAATACACGCTCTTGCCACAGGAACAGGAAGCAAGTTCAAAGCCCAAGAGAGGGTATAAATCTCTCTCACACCCATGTGCTCAATTGCCCAGGACCTCAAACCATGTGGTTCTGTCTACCATTAAACCATCTTTCCAAACAGTCTCCATGTCTCCAGTGTCTTTCTCCCCACTGGGAACTGAACCCAGATGGACATGTCTTCCAACATTATGACTCATGCTTAATAAATCCATAGTACATTCTACAGGAATGAATTTCAAAAAGTAGACATATTATTCAAAATCATATTCGTGTCTTTAAATGCTATTATTATTCCTCAAATCATATTGATAAACTCATGGGTATTAAAACAGTATGAAAATGATATAATCGCATAGCTTATGTGTAAACACCCTCACCATAATTTTACATTTCCAGCATAATGAATTGATAGCCAATTTTTAACATTCTCTGAGGTATCCAGTAAATATGAAAAAACTGTTTTTGTTGAATTTTTATCTAAAGAAATGTTCTTAAATTTCTTTACATTTTGTTTATATGCTAATACGGGGTATTCCCAATCATAATCATCATAATCATAGGTTTATTTGTCAAGCATATATAAGATAACAGATAAAAGTATAAGCATAATTTGAATACATGAAAAGAGTAAGAATAAAAAAAGAATATTAGGACAGGGACGGTAGGCACACTGGTGCTCTTATGCACGTCCCTTACAGACCTCTTACGAATGGGGTGAGGTCAATAGTAGACAGTTCAAGGTTAAAGTTTTGGGGATTTGGGGAAGAAACTACAGAGTCAGGTAGTGCATTCCAGGCATTGACCACTCTATTACTGAACTCATATTTTCTGCAATCAAGTTTGGAGCTGTTTACCTTGAGTTTGTATCTATTATTTGCTCATGTATTGTTGTGGTTGAAGCTGAAGTAGTCATTGACAGGAAGGACATTGTGGAAGATAATTTTATGTACTATGCTTAGGTCAGACTGAAGTCAGCATAGTTCTAAGTTGTCTAAGCCCAAAATTTGGAGTCTGGTGACATAAGGTATTTTATTGCGGTTAGAGGAATGGAAGACTCTTTTCATAAAATATCTCTGGACTCTTTCGATTGTATTTCTGTCTGATATGCAGTGTGGGTTCCGGACAGATGAGCTGTATTCAAGAATTGGTCTAGCAAATGTTTTGTATGCTGTAGTTAGTAGTACAATATTACCAGAGAAGAAGCTACGTAAAATTAGGTTAACAACTCTTAAAGCCTTTTTGGCAATGTTGTTACAGTGGGCTCTGGCACTTAGATCTTTAGAAATGAGTACCCCAAGGTCCTTGATAGAGTGAGGGTCATCTACAAGGTCATGTCCATCTAATTTGTATTTTATGTTTTGATTTTTGATTTTTTTTTTGCCAATGTGCAAGACAGGGCATTTGTTGTTTGAGATTTGAAGTTGCCACTTGTTAGACCAATCTGACACATAGTCAAGGTCTTTTTGAAAGGTAGTTGCATTGTCGGTGGTGTTGAATAGTTTAACATCATCAGCGAAGAGAACAAAATAACTGAACTGAATAAAATAAAATAAATATTTATTTATTTATTTTAAATAAATAAAAGAAAAGAACTGAATAAAGTTCTTGCAAATAACGTATACCCACCATAGCAATACTCTTTTATTCTTGATTTACCAACTCTGCAGATTTGGAATTTGCTGTTTGAGTGTAGCCCATCCCCACCTCTCTTTGCTTCAGGGGAAATGTCTAAGTATATATATATGCTTTGATCAGTGATGTAAAGCCAAGGAGTACGGAAAGTATTCCTAGAACAGGCAAGTGGTTCTTATAGCAATATTTCTGCCCTGACAGCTGAAAAAGCTTGGTAAATGCTCTGTAATATCATAAACTATATAGGTAAGCATATGTAAGATTCGCCTCACCATGTTTGGACTACCCCTACAGCAATGGAAGTCTATGCTTACCTATATAAATTCTTTTTCCTTTTATTTCATACTTGGGCACAGCTTTTCACAACAGCAATGATAATCTGCTGATGGCTGTTTCAGCTATAGTAATACTGCATTCACTATAATGAGTTTGAATATTGCCTATTATGATCTTATTACTGCCAGCACAGCACAATGACTTCTGAACTCATGCTGGAGTCACATGAAGAGTAGCTTTTTTTTCTTTTAAAAAGAAAGAGAGAGGGGGGGAGGGAGAGAGAGAGAGAGAGAGAGAGAGAGAGAGAGAAGGAGAGAGAGAGAGAAGGAGAGAAGGAGAAAGAGAGAGAAGGAGAGAGAAGGAGAAAGAGAGAAGGAGAGAGAGAGAAGGAGAGAGAGAGAGAGAGAAGGAGAGAGAGAGAGAAGGAGAGAGAGAGAGAGAAGAAGAAGAAGAGAGAGAGAGAAGGGGAGAGAGAGAGAGAGAGAATATGAGAATTTGGCTGAGATATAATATTGTATTTGATTACATTTCATTGACCTGAATTTCTTCCATTAGCAAAAATGTACAGGAAGGCAGCATTTTTATTAAGCCATCTCAGAATCATAAAATACTATGTAAAACATCCCTACCAAGGAACACCAAGATGGTCTCTTTTTCTGAATGAAGCTGATCCTGACATTCCAGGTATTGTCTGATAGTTCTATTCAGCATTACTATACTGTGTCCAGGTATGATCAGCTTTCCATACAATTACTTTTCAGTTTTCCAAAACTCTTTATAAGGCAAGATAATAAGCAAAAAAAAAAAAAAAGTGAGGAGCATGACTGATGCTCAAATCACAAATTTGTATCTAGTTATAGGCTATTGCAAGAACTAGCCTGCACCTAACCAGAATTAAACTATAGCAGAAACATAGATTTATAGTAAATCCCAATTTCAGTGCTCATATGCACCCATGGTTCTAAATCTTCATAATGGTTCTGTAAAGTGTGCTATTACAGTTTTGTCCTTCAACAGCTCCAAGGCAAATAGATCCCAATCAAACATTAGTAGAGAGTAATTATAGTTCACAGTCAGCCATGTTCTAGACCCAGTCCAGGAGTTAGGAGAAATAATTTAGTAATATAATTTAGCAAGATTCAAAGAGCTGAGCAGCAAGACATTGTCAGTTCAGAGTTTCCAGAAAGTTAAAATTAAGGTACAAGGTCAGACAGAAGATAGAAGATATCTACAATTTAACTGTTATTTCATTATAAAAGACTCCAATTCCAGAATATAAGAAGTTCTATGAAAATGTTTACATCACAGCCCAATGTTTCTTATTTTAAAAAGTCATTGCTAAAGAATGCACTGCAGTATTAAATTCAGGTAAGCAGTACAATTATTGAACATATTTAAACAGAAGCTGGATATCCATTTGTTAGGAATACTATTGTGGTGGATTTTTGTATTGAGCAGGGGTTTAGCTGGATCCCTATGGTACCTTCCTGCCTTACATTCTGTGATTAATTCAGATAACCCCCTGCAGTAAACCCTTGCCATCATTATAATGCAGATAATCCTAAAGGACATAAATGGCCAGGTGGAAAACACACTTACAGTACCATTACATTTGCTTCCAGAACTGATAATAGAAGCTTCAGTTACCTAAATAGAAATTATTGAAAAAGAGAGATACTCCAAAGCAACAACTTACTTCAGAGTCAATTGTTACTCCCAAGATATTCTTCCAAACAATTCCATACTCCATTTTCCAGCCTTTTGGCTCACAGTTGGCATCACAGATGTCTTTTTAGGATGGTCCCAAGATCAAAGTCCAGAGCTGGAGAATTGGGGGACATGGGAAAGGGTTCCAAAACATCTGATGGCATAATCACCACACTCTATACTCAGCCATTTACAGAACATCCTTGAATTAAAATCTTCATAAGGCTGGATTCCCAATCAGGAGATCTTTATAAGTATCAATCAACTGCAGGAAGCCCCCCTCCCCTGATTAAAATGTTCTCTATCCTTAATATTAAAAAGAGGCAGGATAGAATATTTTCCCGAAGGAGAAATGGAGAAAAAACTTAACACAGGCAGAAAGCAACCCCACTCTTCCTGGCTTAGGAAAAGAGCTTCAAACTAAGAAACTTGAAGAGGCTGACCTTTAGGAATGCATATTTTGTAACCATTCAGGAAAACAGGGCCAATTTATTCATAAACAGAGGATTGGATCTGATGAGATTAAGAAATTGCATTCCCCCACCCAAATTCTAAGGACAGGACATGACTTTTAGGACATAATAGGATCAATCCACCACTATTGAAATAGTAAAAGGCACAAGACTCACTACATTACACAACCTCCTGGAGCATTTCAATCACCCTATAAAAATCCAGCCACTCACTCAGCCATTTTGTCAGCCACCCCAGAAACCTGCTGCTGCCACTGATATTTCTAGAAACCAAATAAACAGAGAACTTCTTTCCTTGTAGCCAGCTTCCATTAATTTTTTTTTCCACTCCTGGCTTGGAACCGGACTGGATTTTTCTTCCAACACAACCAACATATTACCAGATCTCTTTGCAGATCTTCATATTGACCATCCAAAGCTCTTGGTAACAATTAATTGTATAAGAACTTTAGTATGCAGCAATTATATAGATCCGCATTCCAGTTTTATTTCTATAGATGTGATTGCTTGCAAAAGCTTGCAGTCATACTGAAATATGAGAATTGGTTGCAGACAAATTAAGCTCGCTCTGGAACTGAGATGGGCTCTAGTTGCACCTAGGACTGTCCTAAGGGCTGCTTGGAAGAAGAAATAAATAATGGTTCCTTTTCCACTTATGAAAGTGGAAAATACAATGGTTACTTGTACTGCTCTTTCCCTGGGGAGAAAACATGCATTCCATGGTAGAAGAGAAACAGAAACAGAAACAGATATAAACTAGAGAGTTATAATATTGATAAAACTGGACATTATTTCAGGTAGTGTTCCAGCAAGAAAAATCTCGACTTGCCCAACTAAATATATTGCCCTACTGTGGATTTTTGGCATTTTTCTTATGTCCAGTAAAACCACTTTAATGTTTTCAGTTTAGTTTCTCTCATACATTTATCTGGGAAAAGGAAGAATATGTTTACTCTTGGGTTAAGGAAATTCACTCAGCAAGAATTGCAGGTTAGTTCATTTACTGTCCATCTAGGTTCTTCTTCCTAAGATTGAATTTTCAAGTTTAACATTGCATTACCTTATTTAGAGACATGAATTGGGTAATATTCAGAATCAGTGGACCATGTAATCTGATTAAAAGAGCTTATCAGATCAGTCTGCTATGCAAGGCAATCAGGAGAAGCAAAGGGAAAGCTATTTCAAATAAGCTTTCCAGAGATTTATGATCCTCAGATGAAAATATTCAGTTCTATTCAAAAAAAAAAAAATAGAAAAAGAAGCTGTGAGAATTATCTAACTGACTGTGTCTGAAAACAAATATTAAATGGCCTATCTGATGAGTATGAAGAAATGTTCATTGTGGAAAAGCATATTGAGTAGACTTAAAATGAGAGTTTTACTCAACAAAATGGCCTATCTAGCTGCTCGAGTACAGGAGCTCTGATGCACTCGGTGATTTAATTTCAAAGTAGAGAAAGCTGCATAGACACAATTGGTTTCAGAAGATTTGTCTTCAGTGTTGAAATGATTGGGATGATTAGAACTTTCAACCTGAGCAATTCTACACAACTTCTTCTTTCTCACCCACTGAAGGGAGAAAATAAACAGTACTAGGGATATAAGTTGTCTTTCTGTCAAGTATCCACTGTCCCACAATGCAAATTGTTTTGGAATTAAAAATAAATAAATAAGTGAGGACCAGATTTTTGTTTTCACTTGCCTCAAATCTTCCAGCATTTTTCACCATTTCTCTATCATTTTTCATTAAACTTCTACTACTACTGTATTTCCTTTCACTGTATGCAAATTAGAATAGTCCTGCCTGTTGTCACAGGGCATATGGTGTTTTATATTTCGCTGTTCTTCTAAATGTACCCAAAGAAACCATACAGTGTAATCATAAACTGCACAATGTAATCATAAAACTAAACCCCAACTAATAATCAGTTTCCAAAAGATATAATGAAGAACATATATAACCAAGAGTTTAAATAGTACAAGGTTAAAATACATTAAAGTTCGTGTAATAAAACAAAGTGCTTTGCATTTAAATTCCTTCAATTTTCATTTTCAAATGAAATGTCTTTAGTTTCTTGCAAAAAAAAAAAAACCAAACCAGAATGAGAGCCTAGTGGATTTTGATTGGAAAAGTCACACAATTGTCACAGAAAAGGATCTGAGTTTTTTTTTTCCTTCTTTTTCTCTTATCCTGAAATCAATATTTTCATCCTATGAATATATATAAGCATATCGCAGGGGTGAAATTTACTTCCCTTCCTTTCCGGTTTGCCAATGTGCACGCACCATCGTCTGCGCATGCATTGTGACTTAAAATGTCACAAAAAAGTGATGTCATGACGTCTGCGTGAGTGGGCGGAGCCTCCCACAGCCGCTGCTACCGGTTCGCCCAAGCCAGTTAGAACTGGCTGGATTTCACCTCTGGGTATATGGATATTGCACAAAGTGGATGTATGGGGAAAGGGAACCTACCATTGCCTTTTAACCCAAATATGTTTCTAGAACAATTTATTTCTGAAATGGTAGCACAGCTGTGAGAATAGTAAAATGGAAGGCACCCTCCACGTGTTTATCTATTTTGTTCTTAAAAATAGTACACTGGATATCAGAGCTTAACTAAAATATTTTAAGCACAATTAAAAAGGCAGGGGTGGCATTTTAAGGCCATTTTTGGTGAGGATTCAGTTAGGCTTTAAGGCTCAAAGCATCCGTTTCTTTTCATTAAAAAGGGAAAACCTAGACAATTGAACCAATAGTTTCGTAAATATGACCCAACGACAAATTTTGGAAAGGCAAAATATGTTTATTTATTTTCTGTTTGTTCATTCAGTTTCACACTGCTTGACTTGCAAGTGAGTAGTTTGCAATATAACAATGCAATGCCGCCAAAAAAAAAGTGTCTTAATGTTTTACAAGGCCTAAAATATATGTTGCAGTCTTTTATACTTCCTTAAAACCCTCCCCAAACAAAAGAACATAGAAAAATATCTCTGCCCATGCCAATGATATCATAAACTGCCAAAATAGAGCTGAAAGGGACCCCGGAGATCCTTTAGTCCAACCTCCTGCTCAAGCAGGAGATCCTATACCCATGATGACGAACCTATGGCACACGTGCCACAGGTGGCACGTGGAGCCATATCTGTGGGCACACGAGCTTTGCCATAGCTCAGCTCCAGCGAGCATGTGCACTCCTGCCAGCTGATTTTTGGGCCTTCCAGGCCCAACGGAAATCAGGAAATGCGCCATTTCTAGCCTCCGGAGGACCTCCTTGGGGGTAGGGAAGGCCGTTTTTGCCCTCTCCAGTCTCCAAGAAAGTCTCTGGAGCCTGGGGAGGGCGAAAAATGGGCCTACCAGGCCCACCGTGCCATCGCATGCCAAAAGCGGGGGTCGCACAGGGGGTTCGCATACGTGGGGGCAGGGGGCATTGAATTATGAGTGTGGGCAAGCACACTCATGACCCCCCTGCACTCTCCCCACTTTTGGCACACGACGGCAAAAAGGTTAGCCATCACTGCCCTATACCAGTTAAGACAAATGGCTGTCCAGTCTCTTCTTCAAAACATCCAGTGATGAAGCACCCACAACTTCTGAAGGCAAGCTGTTTCACTGGTTAATTGTTCTCACTGTTAGGAACCTGAATAGGCACAATTATTCCTCCTCCTCCTCCTCTTCCTCTTCCTCCTTGTTCTGTAAAGGTGTCAGCTAACTATAAAATTTTGCTCCTTCTTTATGCTTCTGAATAATTGAATCTAAATTGATTAGAATCAGAATAGAGCTGGAAGGGACCTTGGAGGTCTTCTAGTCCAGCTCCTGCTGAAGCAGAAGATCCTATCCATTTCAGACAAATGACTGTCCAGTCGCTTCTTAAAACCCTCCAGTGATGAAGCACTCACAGTGTCTGAAGGCACTGGTTAATTGTCCTCACTGTTAGGAAGTCTCTCCTTAATTCCAGGTTGCTTCTCTCCTTTATAAGTTTCCATCCACTGTTTTCTTGTCTTGCCCTCTGATGCTTTGGAAAATAAGTTGAACCCCTCCTCTTTGTGGCAGCCTCTCAAATACTGGAATACTGCTAACATGTGCCTCTAGTCCTTCTTTTATTTAGACTAACCAAACCCAAATCCTGCAACTGTTCTTATGTTTTAGTTTCAAGGCCTTTAATTATCTAAGTTGCCCTTCTTTGCACTTTTTCCAAAGTCTCAACATCTTTTTTGTAATGTGGTGACCAAAACTGGTTGCAGGATTCCAGGTGTAGTCTTACTAAGGCTTTGTTTGTTTGTTTGTTTGTTTGTTTGTTTGTTTCAATTTCTATACCACCCTTCTCCAAATAGGACTCAGGGCGATGAACAGACAAAGTAAAAAACAAAATTTAAAACAGTTTAAAATAATTAAATATTTTGGCCATAAATTAAAACAACCCAATTTAAAATCAATTTAAAATTTAACTCAAGCCAGCCCAGCTAGTTGAAATAAATAGGTTTTCAGGGCCCGACAAAAAATCCGGAGGTCTGTTATTGTACGTATCTCTGGGGGGAGGTTGTTCCAGAGGGTGGGCGCCGCCACAGAGAAGGCTCTCCCCCTGGGGGTTGCCAGCTGACATTGTCTGGCGGACGGCACCCTGAGGAGGCCCACTCTGTGTGAGCGTACTGGCCAGTGGGAGGCTATTGGTGGCAGAAGGCGGTCTCGTAGGTACCCCGGCCCTAAGCCATGGAGCGCTTTAAAGGTGGTCACCAACACCTTGAAGCGCACCCGGAAGACCACCGGGAGCCAGTGCAGCTTGCGCAGGAGAGGTGTCACATGGGAGCGCCTCGTCGCCCCCATAATCCCCCGCGCGGCCACGTTCTGGACCAGCTGGAGCCAGTTCTAATACGTCATGTGATTTTGATTCTATGCCTCTGTTTATAGAATCTTTTTTATAAAATCTTAAAGAATCTGTTTATAGAAACTTTGGAGGTCTTTTAGTCCAACCCCTTGCTCAGGCAGGAAGCCCTATACTATTTCAGGCAAATGGTTGCCCAATCTCTTCTTAAAAACTTAAAAACTGCAGCTTTGGAAAATAAGTTGACCCTCGCTTCTTTGTGGCAACCCCTCAAATATTGGAACACTGCTATCATGTCACCCATAGTCCTTCTTTTCATTAAAGTAGACATACCCAATCCCAACAACGGTTCTCTTTGGATCTATCAACATTTACTAAAAAAGTGATTCTAGCCAAGCCCTCCAAAAAACAAGGAAAATTGTTTTTTAAATGGAAAGAGAAGGAACGATCTCTTCCCTTCTTCCTTTTCCATCCAATCAGCTGGCACAATATTGGAGGCACTACTATTGCTTTCCATTGGTTCTTCCAGGTATGAAAAACTGAGCAAAATACATTTTGGAATCTATGGACAGTTAATCTCCATTTCCCCTTTGTTTGTTTGTTTTTTTCCTCCAATGTTGTTTGATTTCCTTCCACTCTTTCTGTTCTTTTCCGTCTTTTCTCCTTATAAGCTACCATTTTTCTTTTCTTATTTTAAAATAACTTGGCTGCTTTTTAAAGTAAAACTCACATTATGTATAGGACTTCTGTTGTTGTTTGGGGTTCCCCCCCCAAAAGACCTTAGGAAAGAGGGAAAGGACTCAGAAAAATTTCGCTTCCCCAGGAAAAAATACATATATCAATATATATATATAATGCATATTTAGCAGTATTGTTGGGGATTCCTCTGGGCTGAAGAGTCCATAACTGCACTCATAGGTCAGGCTAACAGTACCATAATTGATCAACTTTAGACACCAAAGGATGAGGATATCCCTGCAATGGGTAGCAGCTGTTGGTGAGGAAAGTAGAGGGAAGAGAATGAGAAGACAATACAGCAGAGACTAAAACAGCCAAAAAAGAAGTGAGAATTGATGTCCCAATTTAGCATGAATCTTGAGATCCATGCAGTGGTGGGTTGCTACCGGTTCACCCCGGTTCAGGCAAACCGGTAGTGGCAGGAGGCTCCGCCCACCCACCCAGACGTCATCAAATACGCTCTGTGCATGCACAGAAGTAGCGCATGCACGAGCAAAGCGAGCAAGCGCGTGCGCGTGAGCGAACCAGCAGCAAAGGTAAGTGAAACCCATCACTGGATCCATGGCACAGAGAACAGGTTCTAATACTTACGGGATCTGGAAATCTGAACTTCTTTTCTTGTGAAAACAAAGCCATTTCCTGATTAGAATTCAAAACATGTAATACGGTAGCTTCCTTGGCACATCATATTACTACTATTTCAGAGTATGTTAAGCTGCTATGTATCAAATATAGCTATTCAATTAGAAATAAAATTACCAGTGCAGGGAATGGCTTTCCAGCTTCATTATCATAAAGTTATTATCTTCCCTACAAGAAAGGTCATTCTGTACAGCTGGTTTGGAAGAACCATGGTGATAAGCTGTATTTTTCAAGAAGTGCCTCCAAGACCTTTCCCTCCCCTCTAACAAGAGGAGATCTTTTCAGACTTTTATTGCATCAAACCTTCCACTAAGTGCCAATGAATGGGCTTCGGGGCCAGGCAAAGGTTTTTCAACAGCCAGGTAATGACATTATACAGGCAGTTGTCAGTGAACAAGTTCTATAAGCAGGGACGATCTAAGAGAAAAGCTATCCTGAATAGCAACCATAGTCCCCATGCAACCACACCACACCATTTTGAAGTGCTCATCATCAGTCAGTTGCCTTGTGATTTGTCTGAGTCATTATAGTAATGCCTGTCAATGCAGTACCAGCATGAATAATAATGGCCATCATTTCTGACTATGCTCTGCAATTTGATATCTACATCGGGGGGAAATGTGAACTTGGAGCATTTAATAAAAAAAAAATGAATCCTCTCTTTAACACTCGGAGTAGAGAGGAAAAGAAAGCTTTTGGAAGTTATCTTGCAAGATGTAATGCAAGGGGGAACAGTTTTCTAATGACTAAGGGCCACATTCAACATTTCAGCAGGGACTGAAGTGAGAGCATAAATAATGGGAAATGGGTGAAGTTAAGATTTTCAGAAATAAAATGATGGGGAAAGCATGAGGATTTTATTTATTTATTTATTGACAATTACATAAAGCCTATCCTGGGACTTACACGATGGTTTATGAATGGTGGGGAACCTTGTCACCAATTTTCAGGAAGTATGATCAGTGGTAGTTCCAAAGTCTGCAGAAAAGAGGGGTTCGGGGGGCTGCACACTATGATGCCTATGCTTGTTGCAAAGCAACATCTCAGAAGCAATAAAAAAAGAGATGTATTTCTTGTATTGGAGTTGGAACCTAAGCCTCCAATTCTGTCACACTATTACAGTACCTAAGATAATTAAATTTTGCAGGATCCAATCAGAGGGGGTATTCAACCGGTTCAGGTGAACCGGTAGCAGAAATCATGAGTGGGCCCACCCATCCGCCCCGGCTGTATGCCATCCTATTTAGGCACTTTTTGAGGCCAGGCACATGTGCAGAAGGCATGCATGTGAGCAAAGCATGTGTGAAAGGCCGGGTGCATGCAGGGAAGGCAGGTGCACATAGTGAACCGGTAGTAACAAAATGTGAAATCCACAGCTGGATCCAATCTGGGTCGGTCACCAGGGCCAGCTTGATGAGCACTTATCAGATTCTATATCATCATGTTAAGTAAAATTAATACTATATGGAGGTACATGTTAGTTGAATTAATTGGGCTTAGTTCAGAATTTAAATAAGTAGGCACTGACTACTGCAAGGCAAGTTGACGGAAAAGTAATTCACCTACAACCATTGATGAAACCCAACAGTGTGGGTATTGCTCAGTAATTAGATATTTGTCTCTTCTCTATCCACTTTTAAGAAGTTCCAAGAAATGCATTTGGTGTTGGCAATTTGCTTGTTATAATGCTCATTCAACATGGGAAATGCTTAGACACTCTTGCAAAATGATTTGCATGGTGGGAAGCCCATCAGACTGCCAACTGATAATTCTACCTCTTTATAGTATTCCCTCTTCCAGTATACTTTGGCCTTTTCTCAGCAGTGAAATCCCCTTGGTTCTATCCGGCTCACCGAACTGGTAGCGCCGGTGGCAGGAGGCTCTGCCCACCCAACGGGATGTTATTACATCCCAGTTTTTTTACTATCTGCACATGCACAGAAGGTTCTGCGCATGTGCAGAAGAGGCGCATGCATGTGAGTAGCACATGCGCCCTCCCGCGCGCTCCCATTCCCGAACCAGTAGCAAAGATAAGTGGATTTCACCGCTGCTTTTTCTGATCAGATGGCATAACTTCCACAATGAGTAACTATGGTTTTGAGATCTAGTTATCTGTCCATGGAGATTCTGAGTCATCCAAGTCATGATTGTCCCAAAGGTGCTTTTTCAAAAGGCAACTCGACTTTCTTTGTTTTTGCTTGAAGACATTTTGTTTCTCATCCAAGAAGCTTATTCAGTTCTGAAGCTTCTTGGATGAGAAGTGAAACTTGTTCAAGCAGAAACAAAGAAAGTCCTGTTGTCTTTTGAAAAAGCACCTTTGGGGATCTAGCTATCCACTTCTTTCATTTCCTAAGCATGCCTGTGCTAGACATTTGTGGGGTAAGGTAAAGGTAAAGGTTCCCCTCGCACATATGTGCTAGTCGTTCCCGACTCTAGGGGTCGGTGCTCATCTCCGTTTCAAAGCCAAAGAACCAGCACTGTTCGAAGATGTCTCTGTTGTCATGTGGCCGGCATGACTAAATGTCAAAGGTGCATGGAATGCTGTTACCGTCCTACCAAAGGTGGTTCCTATTTTTCTACTTGCATTTTTTATGTGCTTTCAAACTGCTACGTTGACAGAAGCTGGGACAAGTAACGGGAGCCCACCGCTGAACTGCCAACCTTTTGATCGACAAGCTCAATGTCTTAGCCGTTGAGCCACCGTGTCCCTTATATGTGGGGTAGAGACATTCTTTTAAACAAAAGCTGATCCTAAAACCAGGCAAGGTGCTTAAGGGAGAGTTGGTTGACTATCCCTGGCATATCATTTGGAGGTTATTTTTTTTACTTCAAGTATAATTCAAGTATAATTTTCCCCATTCCTTCTCACATATGTACATGTGTCAGTAGGCGCACAAGTTTGTATAGCTATTTTGATAATAATGTTACTATTCAGTTGTATTGGAAAGAGAGATAACCCCTAGTACATCTTTGTATCAAAGCTGCTGAGATATCTGAAATATCTGAGAACCAACTTTTCTCTATTTTACATTGGCTTCTTTTCTGACTAACTGAATAGCTGCAATGCAGTCATATGGCATTATATTAAAAGTTTAGAAATATAAACAGTTTCCAATTCCCAAATCATGAATAACAACACAGCAGCTTGTTTAATAAGTGTCAGGGTATGAGAGCAGCAGCCAGGAAAAGACTCCCAAGCTATAAATACATTAATATTTGAAATTGAAAAATGTAGGAAACCATTCAATGTTTGGGGAATGAATTTCAGCCAAAGCTACATTAAAGATAAAACCCATGTATTTCAATACACTGAAGAATGCTAAGCTTTGTCTTGAATTGTGTCCTAAGTGTTTACAATGCAACTATCTTCAGTAAAACAAAGATCAGATTTTATATCTTAAAGATAAAGACACTATCTAAGCAAAATAAAAATAAACCAAATCAAAACATTGTAATCGGAGCTCCATCAGCAATTAACTCTCTGAGTCACATTGAGGATCTATATAGCACAATAGAACTGGCATGAATTATATCTTAAGCTACCTCTATTTTCCTTCTCGGTGGTCTAAAGTGAGTGTCTCACATTCAATTTCTCATCATACTTTAAATGGATGATTGTTGAGAAAACAGACAACTATAGGATACCTATGTGAAATTGGATTATCTAGACCAGGGCTGTCAAACTCCTGGCCCATAGGCCAGATGCGTCACATGTTGGCCATGGCCATGCCCGGTTTAGTGAAAGGGAAAAAGTCCTGATACATCATGTGATGCCGCTGTGATGACCTGAGTTTGACACCCCTGATCTAGACCGTGTTTAGTCAGGGTTCAACCCTGGACATGGGACAGAATTGTGCTGGTTGTATAAGCAGATGACCCTTGGTTGGGACCCAGATTGGAAGTGCCCTTCTTATGGTCTTATTAGGCCTATTGGTGGGCTTTGAAACCATTAGTCACAATATCTATCTGGAACCACTCACAGGGTTTGGAAACACTATGCTTCAGTAGCTCCACTCTTTTCTCAGTGGATGGTTTCAGTCAGCGGTTTTATTTATTTACCTAACCAAATTCCAATAGAAGAGAATCCGTTTCGTTAATGAAATTCATTATGAGAATCCAATCCAGAAAACTCTGGGTGGTTTACAGAATTAAATAAACAATTGCAAACCATTTAAAAACACATGAAACAAACATGAAAGCCCAAACCAGAAACAAAAATGAAAATAAAATCACAATACAAAATATGATAGGAGCTTCACACAAACTTTACTCTCAGATCTGGGAACAGAGAAGAAAATATTGGGTCGGTGACCTCTGATGTTGTTCCTCTCCCCACTCCTTTTCAGCATCTACATAAAATCTTTGGGTGCAGACCCTCCTGTTGTCTTCAAGAATGCAATATCATCGATATTCTGATGATATGTGTCTGAAACACAATTATATATCATCTGGTTGCACAATACAAAGCAGTCAAAGATATGGATTAGAAGAAATAGGCCAAAGTTAAACTCAAGCAAGATAGAGTTCCTATTTGTACATCAAGGTTCCCTGGTAGCTCTTGGGTGACCTCTTGGAGGTAATGCTTCCCCTGAGACAGCAACTCTGTGACTTGAGATCACTGGAAAAAAAAGTGAACAAAACAATAACAAAGATGGTGAGGGACTTAGAACCCAAATCCTATGAAAAACATTTAGAAGAACTACGTATGCTTAGCTTAAAGAAGACAGGGTTACAAGCAAACCTAATAACAGTTCTGTCAGAATATTCATGAACCGGAATGGAGACATGGTAACAAGGTCAGCCAATGAATAGGCATAGCAAGTGAGTCAGCCAATAGGAGCTGAGACAGGAAGGAGCCTGGGCATGGCTCTGTAGTTCCGAGTGCTGAGCTGAGAATTGAAACTGAAACTTGACTGCTGAACTGAAACTGCTTCTCTCCTCTGCCTGTGTTTGCCTGTTACTCTCTACCACGTTGGAAGAATCTGCTGTTGATATTGTATGTGTTATTATGTATATAAAGAGAAGTTAATGAATCCTGCTGAATCAGTTATCTGTGTGTGCTTTCTGGATGTGATTTCTGCAATAAAGTCTGATAAGTTCCAATACCTGAAAGATTATCTCAGAGAAGAGGAATTCCATGTATTCTCTCTGGGGTTTGGGGTATAACAAAAACCAATGTGCGGCAAAATTACAGAGAGAAATCCAAATTTGAAATAAAGAGAAATTATTTTACAATTAAAATTTATATTTTAATTATTATGAGAACTATTCGGCAGTAGAACAGTCTGCCTCCTAGAACATTGGAGCTGCATCACTGGAGGGTTACAAACAAAGATTAGATAGCCATTTATCTGGGATGGGCTGAAGACTTCTGATCTGGCTGAGAATGATCACCAGGTTCCTTGCAATCCTATCAAACAGCATTCCTCCTGGAAGGGCAAGTAGAAATTGTGGTCAGGAGGACACAGCTATGCACCAGATGTGGTCCCACCTGTTGTGGTCCACCAGCAGCCTGTGGACCTGGCAACGGAGTCAGACATTGAGGAGGCTGGGGAGGATAATGGGCCAGGAATAAGGAAGAAGATTGAGCAATAGTAATTCCCATAAACACCTAGTTAGATTACTTCACAATATTCTGTAGGGCACTGCCTTTAAAAATCTGCAACAGTAAAAAAAAAATGGAGCATTTGTGGTTAGAATAGAATAGAATAGAATAGAATAGAATAGAATAGAATAGAATAGAATAGAATAGAATAGAATAGAATAGAATAGAATAGAATTTTTTTATTGGCCAAGTGCGATTGGACACACAAGGAATTTGTCTTGGTGCATATGCTCTCAGTGTACATAACATAAAAGATACGTTCATCAAGAATCATAAGGTACAACACTTAATGATAGTCATAGGGTACAAATAAGCAATCAGAAAACAATATCAATATAAATCATAAGGATACCAGCAACAAGGTTATAGTCATACACTCATAAGTGGGAGGAGATGGGTGATGGGAACAATGAGAAGATGAGAAGATCAATAGTAGTACAGGTTAATAGCAAAAGACACCATGATCGTATTGCACCTGTGCTGTGTACCTTGGCATGCCTGCATTGGATGAAATTTAAAGTGCTCGTTTTAACCTATAAAACTCTACGTGACTTGACCACTAAACATTAGGAGAACTTCTTCATTAAATCAGAATTAATCTATCCAATATGAGTGATTCAAGAAAAATAGTTGAAATTTCCCCACTATCAGGAAATCAGGGTGGTCAAGGAAAAAGAAGTTTCTCCATTATGACCCTATTGTGGTACATTCAGCACCAGCAAATTGTCATGTTGGCTTTTTTAATTAGCCAAGAGAATGCCATAAAAAGTAAAGGTAAAGATTCCCCTCGTGCATATGTTAAATAAATTATTTATCCAGTTTTAAAGTAATTTACTACTATAATTGTCCCATGATTGTATGATTCTATTATGTTTTTCTTTGTAGGCCATTGAAATTCACATGATTATGCTGGTTTTAGGGGAAAAAATTGAAGGAAGAAATTAAAAAAAATCATCCATTGTTACTTCAGCCAAATATCACTTTAGGAACATTTTTTAATATAATACAGGTGGTCCTCAACTTATGACCACAACGGAGGCCAAAATTTATGTTGCTAAGTGAGACAGTTGTTAAATGAGTGTTGCCCCATTTTACTACCTTTCTTGCCACAGTTGTTAAGTGAATCACTGCAGTGGTTAAGTTAGTAACACGGTTGTTAAGTGAGTCTGGCTTCCCCATTGAATTGGCTTGTCAGAAAGTTGCATAAGGTGATCACGTGACCCTGGGACACTGCAACCGTGATAAATATAAACCAGTTGCCAAGTGTTTAAATTTTGATCCCGTGATCATGGGGATGTTGCAATTGTTGTCAGTGTGAAAAATGGCTATAAGTCACTTTTTTCAGTGCCATTGCAACTTCAAATGGTCACTAAACAAATGATTGTAAGTCGAGGACTACATGTAGTAGAGAATTGTTCTTTCCCAGACACTGACTGCCCAGGAGCCTGTAATGAAGAACTATTCCCTTGTGAATATCCATTTCAAAACTATAATTTCTTATCACTCCCTTTTTGGTGAAACAGAAAAGTTCATAACACAATCAAAGTTAACGTTACATACCATTCCTAGCATTAGATAACAGTGTCTTAACTGCAAATGTTTGAACTATTTCCTTGCTTTTTTTTACTTCTGTTTTGAGGAAACTGATTGAATGGTGAAGAACCAGTTGGAATTAAGGCAAGGAGGTGAACCTTTGGCCCTCAAGTCATTGTTAAACTACAATCCCTAGCATTACTTATGATAACCATTACAGTTAGGTGTACTACGAGTTATAATACAGCATTATCTGGCAGATACAGATTCCCTATACTTGGATTAAGACAATTTATCATCTCCTTATGAGCTGAATTTGAAATTAAAAGTGTTTGGATTGTAATTCAAGTGCAGTTTTCCAGGCAGAGTGTATAATGTTTGTAACTTTCTAAATTCCACATCTGGCTTGTGATAGATTTCTCTAACACCAATAACATGACTAAAGGTGTTTTATCTTTTTCTCTAGCACTAGGTCAGAGAAGGAAGGAAGGAAGGAAGGAAGGGAGGGAGGGAGGGAGGGAGGGAGGGAGGGAGGGAGGGAGGAAAGAAAGGAAGGAATTACAGGTTTATTTTATTTTATTTATTTATTTTATTTATACATGAAATGGATACGAATAAATGGGGACAGTAGGACAGGGACAGTAGGCATGTTGGTGCACTTATGCACGCACCTTACAGACCTCTTAGGAATGGGATGAGGTCGACAGCAGACAGTCTAAGGTTAAAGTTTTGAGGGTTTGGGGAGGAAACCACAGAGTCAGGTAGTGCATTCCAGGCATTAACAACTCTGTTACTGAAGTCATATTTTCTGCAATCAAATTTGGCGCAGTTTACCATAAGTTTATATCTATTATGTGCATGTGTATTGTTGTGGTTGAAGCTGAAATATTCATTGACAGGTAGGACATTGCAGCAGATAATTTTATGTACTACACTTAGGTCAGAACGAAGACTGCCAAGTTCCAAGTTGTTTAAGCCCAAAATTTCAAGTCTGGTGGCATAAAGTATTCTGTTGCGAGCAGAGGAGTAGAGGACTCTTCTCGTGAAATATCTCTGGACTCGTTCGATTGTATTAATGTCCGATATGCAGTGTGGGTTCCAGACAGTTGAGCTGTATTCAAGAATTGGTCTAGCAAAAATTTTGTATACCCTAGTTTGCAGTTCAATGTTACCAGAGAAGAAGCTACGCAAGATTAGGTTAACAACTTTTAATGCTTTTTTGGCAATGCTGTTACAGTGAGCTCTGGCACTTAGATTGTTTGAGATGAGTAATGATCGTTTGAGGTTAAAGAATTTAGATTACATGGACATTGAATCAGTGGTGGGTTGCCCCTGGTTCAGACCGGTTCACAAGAACTGGTAGTAAAACTGGCAGGAGGCTCCGCCCACTGACCCAGACATCATCATAGGTGATCTCCACATGTGAACCGGTAGTAAAGGTAAATAGAACCCACCCCTGCACTGAATGGAGTGCATGTATTCCAGAATTGCAAGGAGTCCTGGTTCAAACTATGAACTGGAATCAAAAAGTAATCATAGAGATTACAATATATAACTTTGTTCTTCATTCCATGAAATCTCTTGAAGTTTGGTTAGACAAAGCCACATACAATATTTATGCCATAGAGACCATGTATAACATAACAGCCTTCCAATAAAATGTACAGCAGGAGGAGATGCATATTTTTACCACTCATTGTTCCCATGAAAATTTGTTGCTCTAAATTGTTTCCACTCCTAATACAGTTAAATAAAGGAATACATGAGTAGACATACTCAGAATTGGGGGAACTCTTTCTAGAAGCATAGGAACTAATTGTAAAAAATAAGTTAAATATATACGCTGTATTTTCTATGATCTAAATCATCTCTCTCAGAAGCCTTCTTTCAAATGCCCTTTCGTGAGCTCATGAAACTGAGTGCACATACATATAAGGGGATACATTGAAAAATTCACTAAAGTATCTTGAACAATGCCCTATTTGCTAGAGCAGTATGATTGTAATCCTACTTTTAAAATTGACATCATTTAATTCAGTGATATTTATACCTCTACCTCGATACGTTCAACTTGTAAAACACTTTGAGCCTTAACAAAAGATCTTTAGCCAGCTGAAATGCTACCTCTACCGTTTAATGAAAAAAAGAAATAAAACTTGCAAAGAAGAATTATCATTTAAATTGCATGAGTCAGGTAGGAAAGAAAAGGAATGAAATATTTACTGCATTTAATTATCTTCTTCGTTTTTCTGCTTTCCAGTATGTTATACTCTCAGAATCACTGCTAAGACATGGAAATTCACTGAAGGTTTTGTGTACTACCAATGGAAAGGGATCCCATCCTTTATCCAGCCAGTCTGACATGTAGTAGGCCTGGAGACAAAAACATATGAAGAACGGTTGCAGGAATTGGGTATGACCAGTCTAGAGAAAAGAAGGACCAGGGGTGACATGATAGTAGTATTCCAGTATTTGAGGGGCTGCCACAAAGAAGTGGGGGTCAATTTATTTTCAGAAGCACAAGAGGGCAAGACAAGAAACAATGGATGGAAATTAATCAAGGAGAGAAGCAACCTGGAATTAAGGAGAAACTTTCTAACAGTGAGCACAATTAACCAGTGGAACAGCTTGCCTTCAGAAGTTGTAGGGATTTGATCACTGGAGGCTTTTAAGAAAAGATTGTCTGAAATGGTATAGGGCAGTGGTGGGTTGCTCCCGGTTCGCACCGGTTCCCGCAGTGATGATATAATGTCACCAAACCGGTTCTCCCCCCCGCCCACCGCCCTACCCCCTCCCGCATTATTCTTACCTTTTATTTGGCCCCACCCCCAATCTTTTGCTGCCTCCTTAGTCCCAGCTGATGGCTAGAGTAAAAAAAAACTGTTTAAACTCTTGCCACGGGGCTTCAAAGGGCCCCCCTACAGCTGATCAGTGTTAAAAGAAAACAAATGAGTAGATTGGTGTCTGCAAAAATAAATGGGTAGACCCAGTGGTGGGATTTTACTTCAGTAGAACCAGTTGTTAAGTAGTCAAGCCAGTGGTTCCCAAAGTGGGTGGTACTATGCCTTAGGGGGGCGGTAAGAGGCAAGGGTGGTGGCAGGGGAGCGCTAGAGGCAAAAGGGGGCAACAGTGGGGTGCTAAGTGGCAAGGAGGGTGGCCCCCACCCTTTGGCCTGTGCCTCACAGCAGTTACCTCCTTGCAAGCAAACAGCAAGAAAAAACAACTCCTTTCAGCTTCAGCATAGGCTAATTAGCCCGTTGATTAGATCTGCCTCCCGATTCTCAGCTGATTTGCTCTCAGCTGTTTTGCCTGGGTTCTGCTGCTAGTTAAAGGGCTGGAGCAGATTTTTTTCCCCCTAGCTATGCTAGGGAAAAATGAAACTGAAAGTAAAGCAGGCTCTGCTGCAACGTGACAAAATGAGGCAGGGAGAGATTTCTTTTTCTTTTTGCTCACCAAAAAAGGTAGGTGCAAACAATGGGAAATTTAGGGCAAAAGAGGAGAGTTCAAGATTTTAAAACACAAAAGAAAAAAAGCTCTATTTAACTAGGGAATTGTAATAATTGAGATACTATTAATTGTATATTGTGTTGAAAGCAGAAATGGTTAAGTTGTGCTTTGGAGGAATATATGGAGGAAATTATTTGGTTTATTATTATTGGTAAATTTAATTAATTGATTTGTAAGAAATTGGATTGCATGGAAATAATTGGAATATTCATGTTCATATTGATTAATGTACAAAAAAGATAGTTATATAACTAATTGATTTATATTAAAATGTTGAATTTGTATTAAACAACTAATATTACATAATTAACCAATGTGAAGATGGATATAACAATAGATGACAATGGGAAGGGTATGATATAGAATAGAAGGGAAAAATTGAATTTGATTAAGATTAGAGATGAGGATGAAGGGTAATACTGGTTTTTTTAAAAAAATAGATAAGGAATAAATATGGCAAAAAGGAAATATAGAAATTGTAAATTTAATTGAAATGACTAAACATTGTTTAAATTTTGAACCGACCAAATACTCTGTTCAAAGAAAATAAATTGTATGTTTGTATGTGTGTTTCTAATTATTGCTATTTATTCATATTTGTTCTCTTTTATTCTTTAAAGTTTAACAATTCTTTCTTTATCTTAATATCTTTATATTTGTTTGGGGTTGCCTTTCTTCCCTTTCATCTTTTTTATTGTACAGAAATCTTTCTCCTCAAACCTACCACCTCTCTCTTTGCTTTCCTTCTTACTTTCTCTTCTCCCCCTCTTCTTCTCCTCCCTACTTCCTCTTCCTTTCTCCTTCTCCTCCTCTCTTCCTCCCTGTCTTACCCTCACTCCTACTCTAATTTCCCTTCCCTTCCTTCCTCCCTTCTCTTCCTTCCCTCTCTTCTCCTTCCTTCATCCCTCTCTATTGCTGTATCTTTTTGTGCATATGGATTACTCAGACGGCTGAAAAAGTTATTTTTGACTGGTCCTTGCACTTTTGACCAGTCCTCGAACTTATGACTGTCCTCACATTTTACGTTTTTCGCCCTATCTTGTCACCATGGTGAAGAGAAGCAGTTGTGAAATGAGTGACACAGTTGTTAAGAATGCTACAACGGGCATAAATGATGACCAGTCATAAGGGTGAGGACCGGTCAAAAGTGCGAAGACGTGTCAGAAATCACTTTTTCCAGCCCTCTGGGTAGTCCTTTTGTGCATATGGACTACTCAGAGGGCTGAAAAAATTATTTCTGGCCGGTCCTTGAACTTACGACTGTCCTCACATTTTACTTTTTTCAGCCCTCTGAGTAGTCCCTATACACATACCCATGGCCACCCAGTCACATGACCAGCTAGCCATGCCCACCCAGTCACATGACCACCAAGCCACACCCACAAAATAAGCCACACCCACAGAACTGGTAGTAAAAAAAATTAGAACCCACACCTGGTATAGGGTCTCCTGTTTGAGCAGGGGGTTGGACTAGAAGACCTCCAAAGTCCCTTCCAGCTCTATTCTGATTGAAGTATCACTTCCGTTGGCCTGTGGAGAAAAAAAAAGATTCAGAGTTGAACCATGTCCTATTTTCCTGTATTACATCACTGCAATTACAGTATACAGGTAGTCCTCAATTTATGGCCACAACTGAGCCCCAAATTTTTGTTGCTAAGTGAGACGTTTGTTAAGTGAATTTTGTCCCATTTTATGACCTTATGATCTGGGAAAGCCAGATTGACTTAACGACCAGGTGATTCACTTAACTATTACAGTGATTCACTTAATGACTGTGGCAAAAAGGTCATAAAATTGAACAACTCCACTTAACCTTGTTTAGCAACAGAAATTCTGGTCCGAACTGGAATTGTAAGTTGAGGATACCTTTACTTGTGATCTCTTTTACAAAAATCATCTGGGCTACCCATCATTATGAGTTATACAATAATCTGAAGACTCTGCCACTCTTTCTTAATGTGAACATCTGTTCAGTCATAGTATCAGCTGTGGGACAAATTAGAAATTTGCTCTCTCTCACCTACTTTAGCTATTTAATTTTCCCCTTCTAAAATAAGAAACTTCTTTCGTGTAACTGAATCAATTATATACTACAATGTAAGCAAAAATGCACTGAACATTCCAGGAGTGATGAATATTCACATAAATTTGTGTTCTTTTAAAATCTTTTTATATATATACAAGTATTTTTTAAAAAAAAAAAAAGCAACACAATGAGCTTTAAAAGTGGCTTGAATATATATTTACCATGAAATGTATCTTAATAACTGAAAGTTTTCCTGAATGTTTGGCCCAGGTGAATTTATTGAACAAAAAAAAGATAGCTCAGACCCGAATTAGTCAAGCCTATCACCTCCGTCTCAGCAAAACACAGGCCTTCAGTTGCTGAAGCTGGACCTGCGTTCAGCAATCAAGCTGATGCAATCACCTCTTTTCAGTGATGGGGAGACTGAATTTAGTGCCCTCTAAATAGAACTGGTAATTAAATCTGACTGGTAATTATCTGATTTTTTTTTTTTTTTAGTGCAGTCCACAAATGTGTAAAGCCAGAGATTTACAAGCACGGGCTGTTCATTATAACATCCTTTCTTTCTTATTTTATTGAATCGTTTATGATCTGTGAGTGGGCAGGCATGTACAAGTTTATAGATGCTGATCTTATATCATTTACTTGTAGAGTATATTTTCCTTTTTCTATAAAAGAACGCTCCCGTTCCACAGTAAATGAGTTTAGCAGCAGGATGGGTAAAAGGAAACTGTTCTTTTTCTGTAGCCTTGAGCCTGCTATGATTTAACTGAGTTTAAAATGCAAAGCCACACCTGGTCAGAATATATATTTTTTCCCCTTTTTCATTCAATCAGACTGGACAAGCATTTTTTTTTTCTTGATTATCCTGATTATTAGTGATCATATCACTAATGTTGAAGAAATTGTATAGCTGGGAAATTTGAGAAGAGAAATGTGAACGAACTGCTTGCTTCACAATTTAAACAGCACAACACAGCCATCTAATGGGGGATGTGAAAGTATTAAATCCACAGAGGTTTTAAAGTGCCAAGCCACACCGTTGCTTTGATTCTCTGTTTATTAATATAATTCTGTTGCTCAAAATTTTAAATTCTCTTCCATTAATGATAGCACATACTTCGTGTATAATTACACCTAAGGTAAAATGAGCAACTGTACTGCTATACACACTAATAACAAATATGTTTATAACTTATTCTTTTCTTAGAAAAAGTATAAATAGATTTTCCACGTTGTCAACCCAAAACTCACTCTTGTAAAAAAAAATGATATTTTCATATTATTGTCTTTTCATATGATTGTACATGCAAATTACTAGGCCTGCCTGAAACACTAATCATGTCTGCAACAGAAATGTTAACCATGGTGTTTGCACAATGAACACCCCTCCCTCCCCCCTTGGAATATAGATAAGATTATAGGAAGCAGGGAGTCCAATCCAGCAAGTCTTCAGGATAACAGTCAGCTGTGCGTTTCACATTATGTTACTACCGGTGTGCCATGCGCATGTGTGCCTTCCACACATGCGCCCTGCCTTCCGTGCATGTGCTTTGCTCGCATGCACGTGCCTTCCTAGCAGTGGTAGGATTCTGGCTGTTCTAGGCGGTTCGGCCGAACCGTTTGTTAAACCGTTTGCTGGCTCGCCCTGCCCCTTACCCCGCCCCTCCGCACCACTATTTATTGCCAATAAATAGTGATGGGTGAGGGGTGGGCGAGCCAGCAATTTAACAAACGGTTTGGTGTTTTTTTGTAATTTTATTGGCCCGTGGAGCTTCAGCATAGGCTAATTAGCACGTTGATTAGATTGGCCTCCCGACTCTCAGCTGATTTGCTCTCAGCTGTTTTGCTCAGGGCTCTGCTGCTTGCTTGCAAAGAGTGCTGGAGCAGATTTTTTTTTCCCCAGCTATGCTGAAAAACGAAACTGAAAGTAAAGCAGGCTGTTGGCTTTGCTGTTAGCTGCAACGTTGGAAAATTAGGCAAGCAGATTTCTTTTCTTTTTCCTCACCAAAAAAGGTAGGTGCAAACAATGGGATATTTAGGGGAAAAGAGGAGAGTTCAAGATTTTAAAACACAAAAGAAAAAAAGCTCGATTTAACTAAGGAATTGTAAT
The DNA here is from genome assembly GCF_029215685.1 of Pituophis catenifer annectens. Lineage (NCBI taxonomy): Eukaryota > Metazoa > Chordata > Lepidosauria > Squamata > Colubridae > Pituophis > Pituophis catenifer. The sequence goes on from NW_027256881.1 coordinate 291,463,263, forward strand.
AATTGAGATACTATTAATTGTATATTGTGTTGAAAGCAGAAATGGTTAAGTTGTGGTTTGGAGGAATATATGGGGGAAATTATTTGGTTTATTATTATTGGTAAATATAATTAATTGATTTCCTTCCTCCCTTCTCTTCCTTCCCTCTCTCTCCTTCTTTCTTCCATCTCTCTTCTCCTTCCTTAATCCCTCTCTATTGCTGTATCCTTTGGTGCATATGGATTACTCAGAGGGCTGAAAAAGTTATTTTTGACTGGTCCTCGCACTTTTGACCAGTCCTCGAACTTACGACTGTCCTCACATTTTACGTTTTTCGCCCTATCTTGTCACCATGGTGAAGAGAAGCAGTTGTAAAATGAGTGACATGGTTGTTAAGAATGCTACAATGGGCATAAATGATGACCAGTCATAAGGGTGAGGACCGGTCAAAAGTGCGAAGACCTGTCAGAAATAACTTTTTTCAGCCCTCTGGGTAGTCCTTTTGTGCATATGGACTACTCAGAGGGCTGAAAAAGTTATTTTTGACTGGTCCTCGCACTTTTGACCAGTCCTCGAACTTACGATTGTGCTCACATTTTACGTTTTGCGCCCTATCTTGTCACCGTGGTGAAGAGAAGTAGTGGTGAAATGACTGACACGGTTGTTAAGAATGCCGCAATGGGCATACATGTGAGGATGGTCATAAGTGCGAGGACCAGTCAGAAATGACTTTTTTCAGCCCTCTGAGTAGTCCCTATGCACATAGCCACACCCACCCAGTCACATGACCAGTTAGCCACACCCACCCAGTCACATGACCAGCTAGCCAGCCCACCCAGTCACATTACCACTAAGCTACACCCCCAACTAAGCCACGCCCACAGAAGCGGTTGTTAAAAAAATTGAATCCCACCACTGCTTCCTAGCATGTACACAGCCTCAAAAACATGCCTAAATAGGATGGCATAGAGCCCCCCGCGCTTTCCACTACCGGTTCAGGTGAACTGGTCTGAACGGGCTGAATACCACCTCTGATAACAGTATAGGGCAGTGATGGCTAACCTTTTTGCCATCGCATGCCAAAAGTCGGTGGACCATGGGGGGGGTCACACGTGTGCATGCCCACACCCATAATTCAATGCGGCCCCGCCCTGCGCATGCACACATGACCCCCCCATGCTCCCCCCACTTTTGGCACGTGATGGCACAGTGGGCCCGGTAGGCCCGTTTTTTTGGCCTAACCAGGCTCCAGATGCTTTCTAGGAGCCTGGGGAGGGCAAAAACAGCCTTCCCCACCCACCCGGAGGCCCTCCAGAGGCCGGAAGGCCCGAAAATCAGCTGGGCGGCGCACGCATGTGCACTGGAGCTGAGCTAGGGCAACGCTTGCATGCCCACAGAAATGGCTCGGTGTGCCACCTGTGGCATTCGTGCCATAGGTTCGCCATCATGGGTATAGGGAAAGCAGGAATTAGGTGAGGTAATGCATATGGATATCTCTTCCCCTATGATTCCTACAAAATGAGGCACACATAACTTTTAGATTGTCTCCTTCAGCAGCTTAATTACAAGAGTATATACAGGTTCTCACATATACAACTTTTACTGTCCCTTTTAAAGCAACACATATAAAAGGATCCATGCTAACATAAAGTATGGTCCAAATGACATGTGTCACACATTGAGGTAACTTGACACCTGCGCAAAAACAACTCTGTGAATGAACCAACATATGCGCTTTCTACTTGCAGAGTGTTCCTGGAGAATCTTCTTTGTATGGAGGAGCTCCTCATCCATATGTAGTGTTCATTTTTCACCCACGCTAAGAATATTGAATTGAATAGCAGCCACCACAACCTATTCCACTTTCTTTAGACTTGTGAATCAAGTTTCTGAAACCCCCGATTTAATCAATTGCTGTATTAAATATCAGACATATTATTATGTGTTGAATGTATATAGTTGTGTTAAGCCCTACTAAATTGAAACTAACCTTTAGATGACCCTCTCTGTTAGCTCCAACTGTTTTGGAGGGAAACTTTGAACATTAATATTTGGGTGGGTTTTTCAATTATTATGATTGGTTAAGACCCTGTGGACCCAGAGTATAAATTACAGGCATTTGCCTGCTGTTCCTCAGTTCCAGTTTTGAGTCAATAAATGATGTTGTAGCTATGCTGGTCTGTTTCTTGCCTACTGAAGCCCACTACACAATACATATAATGATAAAAGCCCTGCATGTGTGAACCAACACTGAGACTCTTCCTTTCTGGACACTTCAGAGGTAGCCTTTTTCTTCCTTTTAAAATCTTTGTTATCCCTTATTAATGAGCTGTGTAGGACATAAGAAGATCTAAGGTCCAATATCTTTGTACACTTCTATTTGTACACTCCTGTTTAAAAATACTACGGATTTTTTTAATCTATTGTCTTCTGCACATCATTTCTGATTTGCAGCTCCTTTCTTAAAAACCTGTCTGATAGGCCTGCCTGAATAAATCTTTACTGATTCTTTCTTTGTCTCCTTCTTGCATACTATGCCATCTCCCCAAATCTTCCATGCACAAATTTTGTTCCAGAACTTAACACAATGAAGTTCTTTTACTAAGAATGCCCTTTGTACTAAACAATTTATTGGAGTCAATTACATCATATAATGCATATAATACATAATTACAGCATATAATAAAACCTTAACATTTTAAAATTATTTGGCACACGAGTAGGATGCTATTTGTTATTGAATAACAATGGGAAGACTATGTTAACTGGCACACTTCAAGTTGAAGTCATCAGGACAAGTGAGCACTGTGTCCATCAGCAATCGGCATTTATATTGCTGCAAAATTCAAGATTAGTAACTTTACTGGTATCTGAGAATTCTATCCCTGGTTGCTCTGTGTGTATGGAAGAAGTACAGGAAGAAAGAACTATTTAATACAACCACAGATATTCTTCAGTCATGTTAATTTAGCTGTTCCGCCTCTTATAAAATGCTCGAAAGAATATTCATTTATCTGACCCACAACTCTGAGCTGTTATATTTCATTCCCTGAATGAACCATACAGGTGATTTTTAGAAGAAAGGATTGTGGCAGATGCAACAATTAATTGAGCAGAATTTGAATTGGATCTGGGTCTGGGTGGAAAATAATCTCCAGTTTAATTGAAGAACTACTAATTTGGAATGATGTGTAGGGAGTGTAAAGTAATTGAATTTATTTGAGGTGATGTGGATGGGAAATTTAATCGGTTTGCTTTCTGTGAAATATAAATAAATTCTGGTAATTATTTTAAATTTGCATTTATACATATAAATAGCTTATTAGCATTTTTCAGCCTTGAAAATATTAATACATAATTATTATTGGGGGGAACTATAAACCTATGTCCCAATTGATAAGACTATTTCTTCCTTTCTTGTTAATGTTTCCAGCCTCATTTTCCCACATCTTTACATCTCTCCTTTTCCAAAATGGGCTAAAACCTCTGAACCACATTCCATTGCTCAATGTTTACAAACCTGGTAGATACAAAAGCATGCAGGTCATGTTAGCTTATAAGAAAACCTTGTTTCCCCAGGAAGAGTAGAACTATGTTGAAACAAGGCAAAATTTTGGAAGTCTGCCTATGTTTTCCTTTCCCTCCCTCTTATGTCTTAGACAGAGCAGTGTGTCTCAATCTTGGCAATTTAAGATCTGTGGACTTTAACTCCTAGGATTCCACAGCTAGCATGCTGGCTAGGAAATTCTGGGAGTTGATGTCCACATGTCTTAAAGTTTTCAAGATTGAGAAACATTGCCCTATAGAGTCAAAGGGGAGCTTGCCTGAACCTTTTTCTAAACTTTCCTGGCCTCCCTGGGTTCAACACATGCTTCTACAACTACTATTGCCTTAACAGCTTCTGGATATCGCCATGGCTCTCTACACACAGGTGCTGTCTGAGGGTCAGTGTAGTTTTAACCTCATTTGCATAATTCCAATCAGGCTCCAGTTTCGTCCTTTTGAATTTATTTTACTTATTTATTTTTAGTATTTGTCAAACATGTACAAGGTAGCAAGTATAAGTATGAACATAAACATGAACAAAGGAAGTAAATACAGATAAATGGGGACAGTAAGACAGGGACAACAGGCACCTGGTGCGCTTATGCACTCCCCCCTTTACGGACCTCTTAGGAATGGGGTGAGGTCCACGGTAAACAGTTTAAGCTTGAAGCTGTGAGGGTTTGAGGCTGTAACAATGAAGCATTCCAGGTGTTGACAACTCTGTTGCTAATTGTCAATAGAGGAACAGGATTTGGACCATAATATATGAGAACACCATTGCAATACTTTCCTTCTATACAATTCTCAATCCTGATTCCTTACCCAAACCTTATTTGTTTGCTTCAAAAGGATAACTTACTTGCAAGTATGCAATTATTGATCCTGAAGGGGACTTCCAAAAACAATATCTTTCACATGAAAGTGAGAGATTTCCCTCATCCATTCTCCCAAGATTAAGGCCTGAAAATATTTGATTCCTTTAGAGGAGATGTTTAAATAAAGTATGGGCGGCTTTTTCTCAAAGATGCTGTAGTAGCAATTTCTGCACAGGGCAGACATTAGACTGGATGATCTTCAAGATTTCTTTCAATTCTGGTGTTACATTCTGGGATTCATTTTCATCTCTCTCTCTCTCTCTCTCTCTCTCTCTTTCATCTCTGACTTACAGAAGTACTTGAGAGTTGTTGTTGTTTTTACTTTTTTATTGATGTCATTTTTCTAGAGTTGACACTTTTTCATAGTATTTCTTATTCAGCTCTGCTACTTGCTTTTAAATTCACTAGCCCAACATAATACAAGTTTCTGTCTCTGCCACTCACTTTGCCCTGTGACTTTTTCTGGAGCCCTTACTTTTCTCTGAGCTCTGTCTGTGTTCTCTTCAAAGATTTACATAACCTACCATAAATGCTGTTTTTTTAACTTACCATAAATGCTGTTTTTTATATTAAATTCTGAAGAGAAGGAGGAGAACGAGATTTTCTCTTGTATTTTAATAAGTCTTTAGCTTGCTTTCCAAAGCCATTTCCAGCCACATTCACACTCACTAGAGAGTAATAAAGCTATTTTAAATTTAGATTATTATCTGAGACTGTAAAAAGTAAGGAAGATGACTTTGATAGAAATATCCAAGAACTGTAACTTAGAGGAAAAGGCTGAAATATCTTTCAAGTTCACAGCAATGATATTATTCAGAAGCAACTCAGACCTAATTCACCTCCCTAATTTACAGAACTATGAGAAGGAGGAGGTGATTCTGTACAATCAGTCTTGCAAGATTCTGTTATTACAACCAGTCTCAATAATAGTAGTTTTAGCTTTCCTGTGAAGTTGATTTCCTGGTCTGGTCTACCTAGTGGGATTGACACAAAGGTATGCTCAGAACATAGACATTACAATAACTGGATATTAGTTACCTAGCTGAATTTGACCTCAGAAGAACTGATTCCACATTTCTCACAAGAGCTGTAAGAATCCTGTAAGCAACCATCACTCACTAAACTATAGACCTGATCAGACAGGGTCTTTCACAAAGGTGAAAGACCAGATGGAATGGTCCCTCTCCTGAGACAGATGGAACCAAGTGGTTTGCTAATGGTCTTAGACAGGGGTGAAATCCAGCAGGTTCTGACAGGTTCAGGAGAACTGGTAGCAGATATTTTGAGCAGTTCAGAGAATTGGTAGCAGAAATTTTGAGCAGTTCGGAGAACTGGTAGTGGAATTTTGAATAGTTTGAAGAACCGGCAAATGCCACCTCTGGCTGGCCCCAGAGTGGGGTGGGTATGGAGATTTTGCAATTTCCTTCCCCCAGGAGTGGGGAAGGAATGGGGATTTTGGAGTATCCTTTCCCTGGAATTGGGAGGGAATGGAGATTTTGCAGTATCCTTCCTCTGCCACGCCCACCAAGCCACACCATGCCCACCAAGCCATGCCCACAGAACCCGTAGTAAAAAAACTTGGATTCCACCACTGGTCTTAGGATTGTTTTCTGTGGAGAAATGTAATTTATTAAAGTTCAGATCAATTTACTCTATGCCCAAATTGCCCAGACAAAAAAAATCTCCCTACCATGTGAATTGGGTTGAATAACACCCCAGAGTAAAATTGTGAAAAGAGGTAACTCAAAATGAACACTGTGTTGAATCCATATTAAAGTCTAATCCATGATATAAATGGAGAAAATACTATTTCTTCTCTAGCACCACTGTCTTCCCATAAGGCACTCAGGTCCAGGTACAATGTACAGTGTCCAGCTACAGTGTACCTGGATCTGAGTGTTGTATCTACAGCATTCACCTGAATTATTAAACTATAAGAGAAGAAGATATGGATAGTCTGCTGTATAATTTGTTGCCTCTTCTTTATTGTATTTTCCCTATGCAAGCACTCACAAAAATGCTACTTGATAATCTGTTTAAAGATCTTGCTGAGCACAGATATCAAGCTCATAGGTGTTTAATTTTTTAGTACATTCTCCTTTCCTTTTTTTTTAAGTGAGGGTTCATTTTTATTCTCTTCCAATCTAGTAGGTTTTTGCAATCCGTGTACAAGCACATCTTCCCTGCCCTGGCATAGTAATGGTAGACTAAATAATTAGCAATTTGCTGGTCTTTCATGGTAGATTAAATCATCTGCCAGTCTTCATGACTTAGATTGAATTTTCAGATCCATTATGATTTAATTATTGCAGATTCAATTTTATAGTTTCAGTAGCTGCTTGACTAGTTATTATGAGTCTTTTCTACTTGTAGAGCCTCCACAAGTAAAGACTTAGCATAAGTATGCTTCATTATTTCTTGTGTCTCATACTATATATAACAGTTGTTAGAAAAGAATCATTTGTTGGATTAGTGTGGTGCACGGGTGTCAAACTTGCGGCATCACGTTGCAGTCATGTGACGTATCGCGACGTTTTTCCCTTCATGGAGCTGAGATGGGCATGGCCTGTGCGTGACACATCTGGCCTATGGGCCGCCAGTTTGACACCACTGGTGTAGTGAGTCTGTTTCAGTCCTATCAGGTAGAGTAGACCAAGAAACAAACACCATGCTGATCTAAAGCTGTTTTTAGAACAGCTATAGTCGCAGAAACCTGCAAGTCTGATTATAGTATGTTTACTCCCTCTTTTCTCTTTGTAAGACTTGCAAGGTGGGGGTGGGGGGAGAAGCTATCTGAGGTGTCTTTGTAAAGCACTTGACCTGGTTGCTTTGCTAATGGACCTTTTATCTGTCCTTCAAGGTCATTTTCATTATGTATTACAGTTTAAAAGAAGTTCTCAGACTGGGCTTTGCTTTAAAAATAAACATCAGCCTACTTAATATGTCCAACATGTCTCCAGTATTCCATTCTTAAGAAGATACATCAACATGCGGTGATATCTCAAATTTTGGGGTGATAGTTAACTAAGTAAAATTATTTCTTGTGATTGCTGCTATGGTAAGACTGATTTAATTGAGTCCTGCAGATCATTTATCCCAAATGATGCTACTGTTTATTCTTGGCCATAAAAAGAAAAAGATGACAGATGTCAATGACATCATTTTCAGCACTTATTCCACTGAACTCGATTTAGAGCCAGGTAGACCCCTTCTGTTCTGCAGAAGAACCATTACAGTGCATCAGGATTCACACTCAAGCTTGGCAGGTCTCCAGACATTAACTTTAATTCATCCCTGAAGTCATAATTTGGCTGGATTAGAATCTTTATTGCCAACAAGAAGGAAGCCTCAAACACTGTAACTGATTGCCCATAACAATGCAGAGAGTTTAGACAATGGAGCCCAAATGTTCTGTTTCTAAGTGAGGCATTTGTTAAGTAAGTTTTGCCCCACTTTACGACATTTCTTGTCACAGTTGTTAAGTGAATCACTGCAGTGATTAAGTTAGTAACATGATTGTTAACTGAATCGGGCTTTCCCATTGATCTGCTTGTCAGGACTGTGCAAAATGTGATCACATGACCTTGGGACACTGCAACCGTCATAAATATGAGTCAGTTGTCAAGCATCTGAATTTTGATTACATGATCAGGGGGGTGCTGCAATGGTCATAAGTGTGAAAAACGATTAAAAGTCACTTTTTTCAGTGTTATTGTAACAGTTCACTAAATGAACTATTGTAAGTCGAGGACTTGCTACCCAGCTAGTTTAAAGTTCTAAGACTCTTCCTACCACCTTTCCAAAAAGCATTTGCTTAATGAATTACTGTATTTGATGTCCTTAGGAAGTGGTTAACATGTCTTTACATAATGTCCCTCTCTAGCTGAGCCACTCTGTCTCACCAGCCATAGCCTCTACTTTACTCCCTTCCCCGTTTTCTCTTTCCCTTCCTCCTCTTGAGTCTCTCCATTCCTTTTCCAAAACAGTCGCTTTGAGGTCAAGAAGTCAAATAGGACAAACTTTGCACAAAAGAATTAATGGACGTAAATCTGACATTAGGATTCAAATATGGACCAAGTATGAGAATATTTAAACTTCCCAAGACGCTCCAGGGCAGACCTCAAAGTGACTATTTTGGAACAACGGACCTTAAACTTCACTACAGAATAAGAGGTTACTGAACTAGTATAAATCAAAAGGTTTCAGGCAATCTTGGAAGGTCTCAATATGCAAATAGCTTTTTAACAGAGTATAGCACTTAATTGAGAAGGTACTGGTAAATCTGTCTCATATGTCACCTGCTCCTGCATAACCAATCTGTCTTCCCCTCCCTTTCCCCTCCCTCCACCTCAGTTCAAATCCCACATCACTTTAGCCACTTTATACATCTGATGAAGTAAATTGCAGTTGCAAAGCCAAATATCTTTTAAACAAAATTGTTTTTTTAAAAAAAAAAAAAAAGGATGCAGGATAGAGCCCATTAAATGGCTCATGTGAGGTGCTGTCGCCAAAGCGGGAGGTAGGGAGGTGATTTTATTATATTAATGTATTATATGACTCTTCTTTTATTAGTTTTATTGTTTTTATATATGGTTTTATATTCTGTAAACCACCTTGAGTCGCCATGTGCGAATAGGCGGCAATATTAAATACATACATACATACATACATACATACATACATACATACATGTTACCAGGCAGCTTCTGATGTTTGGCTACAGAGGTTCCATTTCAAACTACTTTCCAAAAAAAACATTCAGCAGGTGATTCTTCTTTTGATAACTGACAGCAAACATGGAATGCATAGCACATTCTTATTATTATTATATTATTATTATTATGTTTATATGTCACCCATCTCATAGTTCAAGTTTAGGGTTAATATAACAAGCAAGGTGTCAGACCTGGAAGCCATCTTTTACATTTGGGCCTTCAGGCCTGCCACATTTTCTTCTGTGGGAAAATGGGAGGGAGGATTGCATAAACTATGGGCGATATGTAGTCAAAATAACATTCCTTTCTCAGAGAGTCAGGGACGCCTTGCCCTGGCACCTGGAGTCGGATGCCTGGGAGGTGTCTTCAGTTTGGATGATTGGACCATGATTGGACATGTGGGTGCTGAGCAGGGACTTGACCTTTCACTTGGGTGCAGAAAACCTGGAAACTTTCAGATTCGGGTTTTCTCAGATGTGCCAATATGATGTCTTCAATAAAAAGGAACTTTGAGGAAACTCAAGCCTCGGAGTCTTCTTTAGTTGGGGGTGTTACTTGGAACCCTGACACAATGTTCCTTTGAAGAGCTATGAGAAATATATCATTCCTGTCCAGCTTCTTCAGCTGAGCCCATTGCTGTCCTTTATAACTATAACTCAAAAAAGCAGGTAGAATGGAATGACCTTATTTTGCTTTTTATGATTTCATTTATGCTATGATTATTCCACTTATAATATTACAGACTCAGAATGGGGGGTTATGGTAAAATTGCCGAGTCCTTGTATTTCTATATTTTGAAAAATAGCATCTTTCTTGGTAGGTATTTTCACATTCCACTAATATATTTTAATCCAAATCACTTGAAAAATCTATCTACGCTACAGTTAATGGGTTTAATTGCAAAAAATACAGTTCTGACCTTTTTCCAATCTAGATTCAGACATTGTGCACCATGGTAAATGCCTTTTTAAAATTCATCAACGATATGTCATTATTAGTAGACAAAAGAACATTGATGATATCAAAAGACCTGTCTAAAGCTTTTGATTTAATCATCATGTTCCCTTGATTAAAGAAATTGCTATTCTTTGGACAATTTATTCCTGTTATTATCTGGCGCAGATTTTCTTGGACAGTCACACAAATGTTAGAGGGATACATTCAAATTAAAATGAGTACAGTTGTGAGATATTTTGAAATGTTGATTGACCCTTGTTTGTGATGGAAAAACAAACTGTAAAGTATAAATAATTGCGCTTAGATTACAACTAAATTCTGAGGATCAGATTTTCGTCTTTCAAAATGCTTTCTTTAGTGAAAAACAGGATGCAAATGAATGCTATCCTCAGGCTGGGTTTAAGAGCCCCAACCCATAGAAATAAGGAAGTGAGGCTACATCTCAAAGTTCAATAGCTCAAAGTTTAGGGATCATCATAAATAGGTAACACTTGTTAGCTTTGTGTTTATGGTTCATCATGAGTCATGATGCCTAACAATAAAGTTATTAATTTATGTAGCAAAGTTGGTTCTCAGCATTTCTTCCCATTGCGTGTCAGTATTCTGCCATAGGCAGGACAGAAAAAGCAAAAACAAAAGAACCACTTCATGCCCCTCTATGCTTCCCAGAGACTTTTATTCTGTTCTTCAAGAGTGGGGGAGGGGGGAGATTATGATCAGGAATAAGAGGAGAAAAGCAAGAATGTGCAAAGTGCTCATCCTTGAGAGCTACAGGTGAAACCTATGAAATATCCTAAGAGCTGCACATGTTTGGGATAAGGGTGTGTAGGAAGTGGATTGTAGGAAGTTAGCACCCACCCCTTTCTTGAAAGAATGAAATATTTTAGGAAATATTAAAAAGGCAGAATATTATGTTTCCGTGCATGAGAAATGGAGAAGCATGTTTTAAAGACAAAGCAACTCCCACCTTCCTGCCTCCCCACTTTTGTCAATGGGCCAGAGGCAGAAACTCAATCTTTGAGTTTAGCAACAGAAACTAACACAATGGGACCCATCTAGGACAGAAACTCATCACATGGCATCTGGGAAGATTACATCAGCCAGCAAGGCTAGCTAAGACCCCCACCCCCTGGGAGTCTGACAATCAATCCGGATACTCCTTCAGGGCCCCAGGAAGTTCAAAGTCAGAGAGAGCATAAAACCAGGGGACTCGCTGTATCTCGCCCCTTTTCTGTTCAGGAACTCAAACCATGTGATCCTGTCCACCATTAAACCATCTTTCCAAGCAGTCTCCATGTTTCCAGTGTCTTTTTCCCCACTTGGAGCTGAACCCAGAAGGATATTTCTTCTAACAGGTGAAAATCAGTGGTGGGTTGCTACCGGTTCGCCCCGGTTTGGGCAAAGAGGTAGTGGCAGCAGTGAGCAGCTCCGCCCACCCACCCAGATGTCATCACGGATGCTCTGCGCATGCGCAGAAGGTTCTGCGCATGTGCAGAAGTGCCACACGTGCTCACAGTTCCAAACCGGTAGTGAAGGTAAGTGGAAACCACTACTGGTAGAAATGGAGATGGCCAAAAGAGGGTGTAGGTGTGGCAAAGCTAAAAGATAAGAATAGAGATTTCTCATTCCGTTTTAATAAAGGCTCCTCTTCAACTTTTTTTCTCTCTTTTTATTCAGCCTCAGAACTGACCCATCTTGCCAGATTCTTCAGGTTCAGTACAGCTCACTTTTGCTATTGCTCAAGAGCAAACATGCATAATCCATTCTCTGATTGTCCCGGATCCACTGGAAAGTCAACTTCCTCCTATCTTTTCCTGTTGGATATCAAAAGTCCTGTTTTCTGGCTTCTGTCAGAACAAGCACCTGTAGCTCTATTTCATTATAGCCATTCATCCAAATGGCTGGAATGGACTGTTTGGCCTCTCAGCTTTAGTAACTGGGAACTGCCCTCCACAGCTATTTTGTTCAGCAGGACTCTGCCTCAACCATTGAAGCTTTAAAAAAAAACGCCTTCAGTGGTGGAATCATGGACTTCTTTCTATCACCGACGAAATTGAGAAGACGTCTGCCAGTTGCTTCTTCTAGCTCAAGAGACAGAGAGATGATAAAATTGTCTAGTCTTGTCTTTTCATTGATCTACTTGGGAATGAATCCCAAAGGAAGTTGTCAGGTACAAAGTGACCAACAGTGAGGGAGTTACATAAGTTGAAATATACATGTTCTCAAAGACCTGCCAATGCAAAAGAAAACAATTGGTGCAGGGGCATCCACACTTAAAAAAAAAAACAGGCAGTGCTTCAATTGCACCATCCTGGCCAGTGGTGGGTTGCTACCGGTTCGTCCCAGTTCAGGCAAACTGGTAGTAGCAGCGGCAGGAGGTTCCGCCCACCCTCCTGGATATCATCAAATACGCTCTGCGCATGCGCAGAAGCGGCATGCGCGCGAGCAAAGTGAGCGCACACGTGTGAGCAAACCAGTAGCAAAGGTAAGTGAAACCCACCACTGATCCTGGCTGCCATCTTAACCCTTTATTTTGACCCTGTGTATTTCCTATAGACACCCCTGAATTGATGCTGGCTTTCCTGACCTGGAAATCCTGCGAACCCATCATCAAGGATCATATTAAGCATAGCTGAGGTAGAACACTGGGCCATTCCCCTGATCAAATCAGAAATCTGAAAATGGACTTCTCAAGCTGGCTTCATTACAGCAGGTGTAAACATAGGTTTCTGGTAGCTTGAGGAGGCACAAGGAAAAGCCCTTAAAAATGCTACCTTTGACTGACCTTGAAACAAAACAATTGCAGCTTCATTGCCAAATAAGATAGATTCAAGTGCTACTTTAATAGTTTGTTTCTCCTGTCCAAGTAATCCACTGCCATTGAATTGCAGAGCTGAAAAACTAAGGATATGCTTGAGGATTACATTGTGAAAGGCCTGGGACAAAGCTGCTATGTACCCTGTTTCTCCCAAAACAAGTCATCCCCTGATAATAAGCCCAGTCGGGCTTTTGAGTGCATGGCAATAAGGCCAAGCGCTTATTTCAGGGTTCAAAAATATATAAGACAGGGTCTTATTTTCGGGAAAACGAGGTACATGGATATGGAACACAGCAATATCTTTCAGGAGTATGTTTCTTTGCTAAAGTTTTGAATGAAGCCCTCCATTAAAGCAATAGAAAAGCCTTTTAATCACAGAAGCCAAGCTTTGCGTGTAGAACATGTTGTATATGCATTCTGCACATGCTTTGTTAAAAAAAAAAAGGATGAAACTCCCATCAATCGGACTGACCTTGCCACAATGCTTCAGGAAACAGAAAGGTGGAGAAATTGGACTGTACCATCCAAACCAAAGCCCTGAGAAAGACAACAAAATTTCTATCATGAAAAGTGTGGAAGCAGAATATAGCCATTTCCCGTATCTTTATCCCAACCTGTTTCATGAGAGATGATACAGATACAAATATAGACCGATGTATACAGAAACCTAGATATTAAAGGATATAGCTTTCCTTTATCCTATAGGACATCCAGGAGTAATGAAGAAAAATAATTTGAAAATAATTCGATCAACACTAAGCTAGATCTATATTTAGTTATGGCTAGAGTAGTCCACTGAAATCAATGAGATATAAGTTCATCTTGACTACGTATATGATGGATTTCCCTTGTTCTGCCTAAGCATCACTGGAATCCATTTGCATTTGATTAAGCTATTCTTTCTTCCATTATTATCAGTTCATCTGCATGATTAGTTTATGAAATTAGTGTTCCAGTTTTCTAAAAAAAAAAAAAAAAAGAGTATAATGCATGGAAATAAAGCTTTGGAATGCCAGTATTATTATTAAACAGAGTTTCACAACTGGCATCTCTCTTGTTATTGCCAATTTCTAATTGTTATAATCCCAGAACATACATACACACATACACATACACACACACACATGCACACACACCTGGAATCCCCCAGGTTACCCATCCTATTTCATTCAATTCCATGATCTTCACTCCATATCAAACATTTTGGCACTGCACAGGTAAATATCCCATAATAACCCATGACCTATTCTGTGATCAATTGGCATAGCATTTTGGTGACAAAGTCACTAAGATATGCTGAAGTCTTGATTCCTCAAGGGCAGAGCCTTTGGTAGTCACTAAGTATTAGCTTGCCCATATTATCTAGAATCTCCTTGCAGTTTCTAATACAATTTGGAAGTTCTTGTCTCTTCTGAGATTCTGGTAGGACCTGCTCTATTTGTAGGAGTCCAGCACCATCTTGCTTTTTGTCCAGTGCATTATATTCTTTTACATTTACTTTTAAGAGGAAATTATGACCATGGTCTAGTTAACAATTTCCCTAGATAAAAAAATATTTTTTATGGAACAATATGAGTTTTAAAAAAAAAAAACCCAAAACTTCAAGACTAACCCTCACCAGCATGTTGGCTAAAGGCCAATAAGATGTTAAGAAGCCTGGCTATAAAGACAGGAAGCCAATCTGTCCCTGCTTGCTAGTGGTCAGCAGAACAGACCCCTTTACCTTTTGAAGATGTCAGCTAAAGTTATTGAAATATCATAACATTTCTCCTATAGATCATTGTCACTAAACCCTAAAGCCCAGCAGTGGCCTACTTCATCCTCTGGGCAGCTCCAATTTTATTTTCTCCAATACTTGATGTTTGTATTTTAATATTTAATTTTTTTTTTTTTAAAGGAGGGGGAGACATTTCATCTTTTTTTTTTAAAGTAAAATGTATTTTTTTTAAATCTCTCTTTTATTTTTTTATTAGATTTATATGCCGCCCTTCTCCAGAGACTCAGGGTGGCTTACAATGGGTTAAGCAATAGCCTTCATACTTTTGTATATTTTATACAAAGTCAGCTTATTGCCCCCACAAACTGGGTCCTCAATTTACCTACCTTAGAAAGGATGGAAGGCTGAGTCAACCTTGAGCCTGGGGAGATTCGAACATGCAATAATTGCAGACAGCTGAATGTTACTAACATGCTTTTAGTCTGTTGAGCTATCCAGGCTCCTGATAGCTCAACTCCTCTTAACTCCTCTTTTGAGTTTATATTCTAAAGAAGGAAAAGTTGAATCCTCCCTGCTATGTAGACAGGAAGAGGCACTATTTAAAATTATTTCCATTACTTTTTGCATATTTTTATCACCAGAAAGGCAATAAAGGTTCCCCTCGTACATTTGTGCTAGTTGTTCCCGACTCTAGGGGGTGATGCTCATCTCTGTTTCAAAGCCGAAGACCTAGTGCTGTCCAAAGACCTCTCCGTGGTCATGTGGCCTTCATGAGTAAATGCCAAAGGCGCACGGAACGCTGTTACCTTCCCACCAAAGGTGGTCTCTAGTTTTCTACTTGCATTTTTTACGTGCTTTCGAACTGCTAGGTTGGCAGAAGCTAGGACAAGTAAGTTACGTGGCACTAGGGATTCGAACTGCTGAACTGCCAACCTTTCGTTCGACAAGCTCAGCGTCTTAGTCACTGAGCCACCGCATCCTTTTTAGAAAGGCAATACAGATTATCAAAATCCTACTTCTCCTATATACAGGTGAAGTACTCCTGGAAGACAGATCATGGCAGTAAGAACTAGCAAGAAACACCCCCCCCCCCCAAAAAAAAAACCCAGGGGATGGGCTTAGTGTATAAAGGGCCAGAAGTCTTCTAATAGAGACCTTCAGCCTTCTAACCTAGGGACTCAGACATCTACTATTGGGCCAATCTCTTTCTCTCTCATCCTGACCCCAACAACCTGAGGGTTGTTTCTTGTAGAAAAAACAGGAAGAGAAAGGAATATTATCAGTGGTGAAATCGAAATATTTTTATTACCAGTTCTGTGGGCATGGCTTGGTGGGCGTGGTGTTGCTTGGTGGGCATGGCTTGGTGGGCGTGGCAGCGGAAGGATACTGCAAAATCTCCATTCCCATCCCACTCCAGGGGAAGGATACTGCAAAATCCCCATTCCCTCCCCACTCCTGGGGGAAGGATATTGCAAAATCTCCATTTCCACCCACTCTGGGGCCAGCCAGAGGTGGTATTTGCCGGTTCTCTGAACTACTCAAAATTTCCGCTACCAGTTTTCCAGAACCTGCAGAACCTGCTGGATTTCACCCCTGAATATTATGTATGTTTTCTGCCTTGAGCTACTTATAAAGTAATAAAGGTGGGATAAAAATCTAATAAATAAAGAAGAAAATACAATGATTGGGTCCATTATTATGTGAATGTAAGCTCTCTTGATGTTAATCGATTGGACTTGCAAAGTATGATCCCCATATAAAACTTAAAGCTGGAATGGTGAAGTAGTTGATGTTGAACTAGCATGTGGAAAACCCAGGTTCTAGCCCATTCTCAGCCATAGAACTCATTGTTGAGGCTCCTTTCTCTCAGTCCAACCTCCCTTCCAGGTTTATTGTAAGGCTGAAATGAAAGAAGCTGACCAGGCAAGCTGGCAAAATGGATTTAAATCTTGCAGTTGTCATTTGGTAGGTAGAAGGAAGCCAATGAGGCTTTTGTCTAGGTCTCAAGTAGAGAGAAGTAAAGGCCTAGGAAAGCATGCTTAAGAAAGAGCTGGAAATGTTTTAAAGATGAAACAGGATGAGGAGCTGTAGCATCCAACCATAAGAATAGCCTTGCTGGCTTAAAGTCCAATGTTCTGTGGACAGGAATGACCGGCCAGCTGCTGTTGAAAATTAGCAAGCTTGGCATGAAGTCAATCGGCCTGCCACATTGTTTGCCTCCAGCAAGAGGGATACTGACTCCAAACATATGGCCAATGAGACAGTAAAGAATAAATCAGTCCAAGGAGCCACGTAGTCCAATTCAGGAAGCCAGATGCTTCTGATACGTTTATAAAGAATGGGCAAAACAGCAACTGCCCTCCAAGGTTGTTCAGTCCTAGAAAATCGTATTCAAAGAATATTTATTATTATTATTTTTTTGAAAATAATTTGGTCCATTTTGGCGTATGAGGGACGTCTTCACCATAATCATTTTCTGACTTCTGTTTTTTAAAGGGGAAAAAACAAAACAGTGATGTGATTTAAAGCAATGAAAGAAGTTCAACAACCATGAAAACAAGACAGCAAATCACTGTTATTAAGGTATTAGCCATCAAATGTTGTTGCAGACACAGTTGTTGGTCGTATTTCTCTCATTCAAGACTGTGATCAGTTTCCATCCCCGACTCTTTTGGATTTCAGTTTCAATTCCTGGCTCTTTTGGAATTGACATCAAAGTTTAGAACTAACTATCACAAAGAAAAGAACGTGGGGCAGTGAAGGACCTCAAACTCCCTGGACCGGGTGCTGTTGGAATCAGGTGCCCAGGAGCAGACTGTCAGAAAACCTCTTTGCCCTTCTGATGAGAGACTTGGGCCACGGGAAATAGAGGAACCAATGTCAGCTCTGATTGGAAATGGATAAGCTTTGAAGCAATATCCCATGCAAGACCCATAAAAACTGTGTAGTCTGGTTCAGCAATGGTTTTCAATTTAGTTTGCTACTGGTTTGCTCATGCGTGTGCACACTTGCACGCATGACACTTCTGCGCATGCGCAGAAGCATCCGGGCAGGTGGGTGGAACCTCTCACCCCAACCACTACCAGTTTGCCTACGAGCCACAAATTTGCGACAAAGTCACTTGCTTGCTCAGGTCCCACTTTGAGGACAAGAAGTGGCATACAAACTCCCTGGAATCAATTTGTTCAGGATCTCAGCTGACCACAGCTTTTTAATTCGGCTTCCACATCATAGTTGTAATAATCAGGGATGGGGCAAATGCTTTGTTTACTTCTTCATTCTCCACCCACCCACCCCCTAGCCTAGAGACAATGGAACTGTAGCTTGAGATCATTATAAGACCTTACTAGAGCCCTTTTGGAAAATATCCTCTCAGTTGAGCCTCATGCAGTCCAATTGCAAGATCTCCTGGCATCCATACAAGCCCTTCTTCTCTTGCCCCTCCCATTGGTTAGTTTGCTTTATCTTCTTCTCTGATGGTAAACAAAGATGGAGAACTTGAAAGCATGCACAGGTTTTTGGATTACCTTTTTAGTTGGCTTCATAAGAGGACTCACTTGGTAAGGGATGTTGATTTAACCTTCCTGCCTCCTTCCTTCCTTCCTTCCTTTCTTTAGAAGCAAGGGGTTCTTTTGGTTTCTTTAGCTAGACTATTATAACTTCATCTTCCCACTTTCATGGAAATACTTTGGCCAAAACAGCCTAAAGAAGTTTTCTTCAACCTTGCAACTTTTAAGATGTGTGGACTTCAATTCCCAGATTTCCCCCAGCCATCATGAGTAAGCTGAGGAAGCATGAAACATGGCTAGCTGAGGAATTCTGGGAGTTGAAGGTCACAGGTCTTAAAGTTGCTAAAATGCAGGAAACACTGACCTAAAGGCACAGTTTTTCAAGTCTTTTAAGGTCATGTTTATTTTAACCGCAGCACAAACATATTGTGATAACATTTTTTTTCTGTCATGGCCTCATAATTCG
Organism: Pituophis catenifer annectens; assembly: GCF_029215685.1. Classification (NCBI taxonomy): domain Eukaryota; kingdom Metazoa; phylum Chordata; class Lepidosauria; order Squamata; family Colubridae; genus Pituophis; species Pituophis catenifer. The sequence continues at coordinate 291,481,845 of NW_027256881.1, forward strand.
GCCTTTATCAGTCTCCTGTCTATAAGTGATGGTGCAGGCTTAAATCATCATTAATTGCACTGATGTTAAAATAGAAGTTTGTCTCTTAAGCTTCTGACTAGGAGGGCTTCTGACTGGAAGGTCCCTTTCAACTCTGTTACTCTATTACTCTACATCACCCAATAGGAGCTAAACTGTTAAATTTGTTATCTTGAAGACTGAGAACAAAAGCTATATAGAGGCAGGACAGGGGTCAGCAATGAAGACTCCCAAATACATTTTGCTTTAGGTTTCTGCTGACTTAGGTGATGAGGACAGAACCCTGAAATTTAACAGGGGAAAGGCCCTCTCTGACATGGCAATTCCCGGGCCAGGGAATTGATCCGATACTAATGGAAATGACGCTCTGCTTTGGATTTAGAATTGAGGTGGAGACAGTGAATCCAGAAGAAGATTGTGTAGCACTCAGATTCCTAGAATCATGGAATCCAGCAAAAGTTTGTTTCAAGGGCTACAGGGAAGGCTAGATTCTTGCTTTTATTAAGCTCTTGCATTTCTTTTTGCCTTCCAGTCTGAATTTCTGTACTATGGATTTATAATTACTCAGGTAACTGTTCAGCGTTACTGTCCAAGTGAAAAGGAAAAAAAATTCTGAACTATTCCAAACATCATCTTAATAGAATAGAACAGAACAGAACAGAACAGAACAGAACAGAACAGAACAGAACAGAATAGAATAGAATAGAATGAACATTGTTGTGCTTTTTTAATGATGTTTTTGATATTGGGTGTCCATTTTAGGTCGTGAGATATGGTAGAACCTAGAAATTTGAAGGTCTCTACTGTTGATACTGTGTTGTCTAGTATTGTAAGAGGTGGTAGTATAGGAGGGTTTCTCCTAAAGTCCATCACAATTTCTACAGTTTTGAGTGTGTTCAGTTCCAGATTGTTCTGGTCGCACCACGAGGCTAGTTGTTCCACCTCCCATCTGTATACGGATTCATCATTGTCTCAAATGAGACCGATCACTATTGTGTAATCTGCAATCTTCAGTAGTTTAACAGATGGATCGTTTGAGATGCAGTCATTGGTATAGAAAGAGAAAAGAAGTGGAGAGAGCACACGGTCTTGTGGGGCACCTGTACTAATTGTACAGGTATCTGATGTGATTCTGCTTAGCTTCACCTGCTGCTTCCTTTCTGTTAGGAAACTTATGATCCATTTACAAGCGTGTTCAGGTACCGTTAGCTGGTTTAGCTTAGTTAGAAAAATTTCTGGAATGATGGTGTTGAATGCTGAACTAAAGTCTATAAAGAGGACCCTTGCATGGATCATTGGAGATTCAAGATGTTGTAGGATGTAGTGCAGAGCCATATTAACAGCATCATCTGTTGATCTATTTGCTCAGTAGGCAAATTGCAAGTGGTCTAACAGTGGACCTGTGATGGTTTTCAGGTGAGACAGCACTAGCCTTTCAAAGATTTTCATAATGACAGATGTTAGAACAACTGTCTGTAGTCATTCAGTTTCTTGATGGAGGGTTTCTTCAGCACTGGGATGATAGTAGAGCGTTTGAAGCAAGAAGGAACATAGCACATCTCTAGCGATTTATTGAAGATACGGGTGAAGATGGGGGCCAATTGGTCAGCACAGACTTTTAAGCAAGAAGGAGTTGTCTGGGCCTGGAGTTTTTCCTGGCTTTTGTCTGTGAAATAGGTCTTGCACTTCCTTTTCTGTGATCACTAGGGGTTGTGAAACTAATGGGATGGGGTCAGTTGTAGGAGGCTTGGCTGTTGTTGGTGTGTCTGAGATGGGGGTTGTGGAGATAGGTGGCTGTAGTTTTCTTTCAAACCTGCAGTAAAACACATTTAGGTCATCTGCCAGTTGTTGATTTCCTTCAGCCTGAACAGGAGGTTTGCCATAACCGGTGATATTTTTAAGAGTTTTCCAACATATTTGCTGGTTCATTTCTTGAGAACTGATTCGTTAGCTTTTCAGAGTAGCTTCCTTTTGCTGCTCTGATCTCCCTTGTTAATAAGTTTCTGGCCTGATTGTACAACATTCTATCACCTTTTCTGTAGGCTGCCTCTTTGTAGCTGCTTAAGTTTAGCTGTGAACCAAGGTTTGTTGTTACTGTATATTCGCAAGTTCCTGGTGGTTACACATAGGTCTTCACAGAAGCTGACATACGATGTTACAGTATCTGTGAGTTCATCTTAAGTCTGCAGAGGTACTTTCAAAAACATTCCAATCAGTGAAATTTTGAACATTTTGAGCAAACAGCTTTTTGTTACAAAATGTACTTGGGAAGTTGTTCTTTTTTTTTCCTTTTGTGTATATAGGTCTGCATAACTTCATACATAGAGATATCTGTATAACAAATAATTGTCCCTTGAATCTGTAAGGATTGCGAGATTATTTCTGAATATTACCAACAAAAACGTGTACCTTGGAACACAAACACATCAAACTTTCCAACAGTGAAGAGGAAAGAGAGGAAAATAATCAGCTTCAGAAAATATGAAACCTAAAGGACACTTATCTAAAAATGCCCCCAATCTTCTTAAACATGCACCAACTGCAGCTACACAGTACAGTACAAGATTTGGCTAGCGATGTCCCTTGTGTATGCATGCACCACACATACCAACAATTTCCTTTGCTTGTTGGAGTTAGGCCAATAATTAAATCCACTTTAATTGCCTTTACCGCTTTCACTTTGGTGAGCTAAAAATGAACCAGCTGAGATGCTGGGCCACACAAAGATCCAACTCTGGTTCTTTTGGAACAAGGAGGTTGCTTGGAAATACACAAACCAGCACCCAACTTCAACGAGTTTTTTCTTTCTGCCTTTAAAGGAAAGAAAAACAAGAAAGCTCAGCGGACGGGACACGGGTTGCTCTCGAGGGCGACCCAGAGCCTTGGGTCTCTGACTCTGTTCAAGCAGAAACGACCTCCCGAGCGACAAAGCAGGGGGAAGCGAGAGCCCCCCCGCCCCCCTCGACTCCCCGAGCTTGGAAAAGAGCCTCCTTGGCTGCAAACAACGCGGAGCAGAGTTGGGGGTGGGGGGAGCTGTTTTCGCAGCCCTGCTGACTAGGGATCCCTTCAGCTGGCAGGGATCGAGTGGGGGGTGGGGTCATTCGGTGCATCTGTGCGAGGTAGCGGGAGGGGTCCAGGCAGGAAGAAAGAACGCATCTCCGGGCGCTCAGGAGGAATTCCCCCCCCAAAAAAAATCCCGTCTTCACGTTCTGTTTCCTAACTCGTGTCGAGAACTTCGCCTAAGTGCGTTCAGCAGTCCAACGCCGGAGTCTCAGCCCCCTCCCCGTTACATTCGGCGTATGCCAAACCCTCCAGCCACCATCCTATTCTCACAGCCAGCGTCCCTCTCTCGGGGCTCAGCCGGGTTGGGTGGCAGCCAAACCTTTTCTCCCCCCCCCCCCTTTCCTTCCTCCCTCCGGGTCTTTCTCGAGGCGAGCCCCCCCCCTCTCCTTTCCCTCTCCGATCGCTAACTCTCCTCAGCGCTGAAACAGAGGCACCGGCCAGCCAGCCCAACGAGACGGCAGCGCGTCTTTGCTAGAGCTGGGGCCAGCTCAAATACAGCTGCGTGGGCTTTGTTTGGGGTGGGCTGGCGGGCGCGTTTGCCTCACACACACACACACGCATTCTCTTTCTTCTTCTTCTTCTTCTTCTTCTTCTTCTTCTTCTTCTTCTTCTTCTTCTTCTTCCTCTTCCTCTTCCTCTTCCTCTTCCTCTTCCTCTTCCTCCTCTTCCTCTTCCTCTTCCTCTTCTTCCTCTTCCTCTTCCTCTTCCTCTTCTTCTTCTTCTTCTTCCTCTTCCTCTTCTTCTTCTTCTTCTTCCTCTCCTCCTCCTCCTCCTCCTCCACCCGCCCCGGCTGCGAGTGAGCCCAGCATGATAACGAGCTCCGTCAATTGGAGACCAAGCTCGGAGTCCTGGTTGGTGGGAGTGGGGATAGGGGTAGGTGTAAAGGTGGGGGGTGGGGTGGGAGTGGGTAGCTCGCCAGCATTTCCCCCCCTTCCCTCCTCCACTCCTCCCCGTCCCAAAACACTTCGCGCAAAGCAAGAGAAGGGAAAGGGGAGGGGGACAGAGAGATTCCCCCCCACTCTGTCCCTAATTGCAGGTTCTCTCGGGAGCCAAATGTACGCGTGGGGGAGAGTCGCGCTCGCAGAAAGGTAGAAGCCGCTTGGGGGAGAGGTGGGGGGCAAAGCACGGTCCGGATTGTTGGGGTTCCGCCCAACAGAACCTTTCGAAGCCACCCGAGTCGGCCTGCCGGTGGAGGAGAGGACTGGGTCTGGGTTTGTTGTAGGACTTCTGGGTGGACTTTGGAAGCGGAAGGGGTCAGGAGCTTAAAAACTCCGCACCAAACGAAGCTTAAAAAGTCAGCAGCATTTCCCGTGCTGATTTCCACCGCGGCTAGGAAATGGGATAAACGGCAGATTCCCACCCACCCACTTCCCGCCCGAGGCTCACTTTTCTTAAGCCTCCCTCATGTCAGTTGGAAGCAGGTAGGCAGACGATCAGTGAGAGCCCGCTTCTGTTTGACCTGTCCCACCCTCCCCCCCCCCAAAAAAAGAAGACCCACCTTTGAAAGGTGAATGCCAGGGAACTCCTTGCGGGGGGTTTCTGCCCTTCCTGTAAAACCTGCTGTCCTACTTGGTATATGAGAATGCAAGGAAAGGAGTGGGGAGAGAGATCAGGAAAGGGGAAAGAGGTTATTGTCAAAAAAAAGGAGGGAGGGGAGGGGAGGAGAGGAGGGGAGGGGAGAGAGCTGGCTTTGAATAGTTTTATGAATAGTTTGAGTTTTATGAACAGTTTTCCTTGCTAAAATTTCTTTAAAACTAGAGGACTAAATAATATGCTGCCTTTGAACATATGCAGAGAGTCACTTCCCTTTCATTCCTTGCATTCTGAGAGCTTCCTTCAACAATTTGGCATCTGTTTAGAAAGGAAAATTAGTTAATTGGAGTAGAGGTTGAAGAATTCTCCTTTTAAACATGTTCAGACTCCAGGTGCAGGCGGGGAAAAATTCCCTTGTTAAAAAATAAAGACCATTTGCATTTAAAACAAAAACTAAGTTTCTAGATCTCATGACTTGGAGGAAAAGACTGCAGCCATTTTTCCTATCACAAGGCATTCATCCCTATCATGGTTTGGGACCAGTTTTTATTCTTTTTCAACGGGTTCAAAAAGGCTGGAAACAAATCGGACTTCCTGATAATCCCTTCCTGACAGGGATAAATTTTGGTTGATGCTCTCCGTGTGTTCCAGTCTGCCTTTTGTCAAAAAAAGAGATCTAGTCCACGTATTCCTACATTCCATTCTTGGTGTCTCATTTGTCTAGCACACACCTTCACAAAGCACTTTGCAATACTGCAAGTGCAATGCAGCAAGTGCAGCTGAGAAATCCTTTAAAACTTGGGTTGATCTCAACGTCAGTGATGTCTTAGTATAAATACAACACGAACAAACTACAGTTTGTTAGTGCAGACACCCTTCATTCAGTTCTTTAGCTCATTCAAATTAAAAATGGAATTTCAAAGTCGCTTGAACAAAGTATCACTGAGTGTATCCCCAAAATCCAAGGTAGAATGAATTAGAAAAGAGATTGGCGCCCTTTGGAAAGTTAACCAATAACCACAAATATTTTTTTAAGGAGAACCTGGGGGGGGGGCATAAGACCCATAAAAAAGCTCCTGTCTCTACCATGCTATTTGATCTTGACAGCAACTCTAAAAGCAAGCACCAAAGGCTGTTCTGAAGGGATGGATATTTTTTTTTTTTAAATGAAGGTAGGTACTTCTTCCAACAACTATTCAGGTCACACCAGCCTGTCTCACTCGCTGAATCAATGGCTGATTTTGAAAAACCTAAGCAAGATAAGACTTAACCAGGACATCATCAGGAAATTTCACAGCTGTATATGCAAGTCTGGAAATCTAAAACCTTGTCCGGGAAGTAGAAGGCGGTAAGAAACCTCCACAGGTCTGTGGATAGATCAACTACCTTCTGGAGAAAACGGGGAAAGCAGATTAGGTTTGTGTAGTGATCAACACAACACTTCATGTGGGGCCCTGAATTTCCAAATTCCACACTTTTTGAAAGAAAGGAGGAGCCCTGATACAATGTCTTTCTGAACCAGCTGTGGTTCTCTTTTGAGGCAAAGCACTAAAAGATGCTCTGGACTCCATTCACAGTTTTCCTAGTTTGGAGACT